>NC_071336.1:15197500-15812500 GCF_027744825.2 Synchiropus splendidus
TAAACAAACTCAAGAGAGGAATTATCCGTCTGCTCACACAGGGACGGCAGAAGAGAGGACCGTCCTGGAGAAAGCAGAGGAGTATGGCTGTAAAAGAGAGAAGTCTACTCCTCCTCCTGCTGATGTGGAGCTGGTCCTCCCCACCCTGGAGGTCAGCGTCGGTGACGACTTTGAGATGACCTTGAGCTTCGTCAATAACAGCGACGAGAAGCGCACAGTGGCTGCCTACGTCAGCGGCAGCGTGATGTATTACACCGGTGTCACCAGCTCCGACTTCCTCTTCAGGACGCCATCTGTGGCCATTGGTCCACGAGCTAGTGGGTTGCATTTCACTGCATGTCACTTTGCTAACTCTTGTGTCAACTACAAAGATTTCTTCGGTGTCCTACAGCGGTTAACGAAGTGGTGATGATTGAGTCAAAACAGTACATGAAGCATCTGGTGGAGCAGGCCAACCTGAACTTTATCGTCACTGGGAAGGTGAAGGAGACCAATCAGATCGTCACAGCCATGAAAGTGGTCACGCTGCACAACCCACAGCTCACCATTGAGGTTAGTTTCACACTGTTCTGTTGAGGCGTTGTAGACCTGCTCCATGGGAAAGAAGACTCCAGAGATTTAGGTCCCTCAGCAAGGCTGTGGGGCCCCTGAAGCCTTATTGTGATGGTGTTGTGGCAGCGTGTCGTGGAAGATCTACAATTAAAACCATTTAGATGCTGATTCAACGTATCACCAAATGTTGAACAAACTTTTTTCTATTTTAGGTGTCTGGTTCACACAAGGTGAATGAGGAGATGGTGGCAGTGTTGGAGTTCAAAAACCCCTTCAACTTCAGTCTGGAGGACGTGTACATACGGATGGAAGGATCTGGACTCATGAGGCCCAAGATGAAGTATTACAGGTGAGACAAAACTAAAATATGCAACAGTGTTTGTCTAAAGTTTAAAATGTGCGTCAAATCAGCTCAGACAGGCCTATCAAAGAGTCACTAGCTTTGTGAGATCTTGGGACGTGTTTTTGTTACCTGTTTATTGCCCACACTTTCATTCAGAAGTTCGAATACCTTTGAAGTCTGGCAGAACTAATATTCTGAATGACAGGTGAAACCTCACCTGGAGCATGTATGAAACAGCATCTTAACCTTTGTTTGGCTGGTTTCAGTCTGATCCTGGAAGGGTCCTACGTGCACTGGACTGAGTACTTCACCCCGGAAAGACTCGGCACCACCAGGCTGATTGCCACGCTGGACTGTCCAGCTCTCAGACAGGTCTCGGGCCAGCTGTCCGTCACCATTAAGGCCTGAGGAGCGCTGCAGTTGGGACGTCGTTGGACACAAGAACAAACTTTTGCTCATTTCATAGTTTTGTATCTGACGCTTTATTACTTAGTTAATGCACGTTCTTGAATATGAACTTTTGGACTGAGTCAAATAGTTTAAAAGACATGAAAAAAGGTGATAAGATTCTATGTGACAATTCCATGACATTGAGGTGACAATAGAAGAATGAAGACCAGCATTCCTTCATCATTTTCTATTAAAGCTTTTGAGTTTAGAATATTCCCCACTGTGGGACTGATAAAGCCCATCTATATTAGTAAATAGCATGCTAAAAAAGAAATTTAAAAAAAGAAGAAATGAAAAGAAATTAATAAATAACTGATGCCCTCCTCTTCTCTCGATGGAGTGGTGTTCTGAAATACAACAGGCCTGAAAACACCCAATTATAAAGTGCTCCTGTTTCAGACTGCTTTGAACATAGTTGACTTGCTTTTATGCTTGATGTAAGCCAGTCATATTAGTGGATGAACAACAAGTGGGACCACCAGTGTTGTAGTTACAGTAGAGCTTTGTTTGTATGTAACCAAGATTTGAGTCATGCAATATTCTGTACTCTACATTAAGCTTTGACCAGTCAAGACTGAATAAAGGACTCATTACATTAGGGCTGAGGTGTGTATTGTTGTCGGGTGAAAATAACATGGAACCCACCTTAAGATCGGCATCAATGCTTGAGATTTATTTAGGTGAACATCAGATTTCTTCAAATAAATATAAGACGGAATCCACCAGGTTCTGCAGAAGAATAATCTCTAAAATGATTGTAGATGATGAATATTCTTTTTTATATTGTTGTCTTTAAAATTTCAACTGATCATTTTTCAAGTTTTTAAAGTTCCATATGACAAAATAAGTGAAAAGGAAATAAATACAAAGAGACAATGGCTGACATTAAGTTTTATCACCAGGAGATTAAAAACATTTTTGCACTGCTTCAAACTCGATGTCTTCAGGCTCGTGAGTTTCCTCCATAAACTTGTAGATCTCTTTTTCGACTCCCAAAGGAACTGAAGTGACTAAACAGTGCAGACAAAAACCCTCACATGATCTGCATCGCCGTTCATCGGAAATGAATGAGGTATTCCGGATAAGCTTGGTTGTCGTGAAAAACCACAAACAGAGCAGGTTGGTGTTGATTGTCCACCAAACTGTCATACAGCTCGTTCGGCTGCAGGGGGTTGCGAGGTGGAGGAACCTTCATGGTGCTGTGGCCAACTGTGTAGATGCCAGTCAAGACTCGGGCCACAAGCATTAATTTGGACCCATTAGTTTTTGACTTGGCGTAGGACGAACTGTAGTTGGCTTTGACGGCAAAGTAGCATCCGTGACCATAAGAAGTGCCTAAGAAAGATGGAATGACAGCAGGATAATGAGACAGATGACTGTTGAATGTACATCCTGATTCCACATACCACGTGTTTTTCAACTGTTCAGCATAACATCAGAAGTGTGGAGGGCAGGCAATAAGAGGAGGCAAGAAGGAAGGGCTATTTTTACTGCGCCATATTGGTTTTTTTTCAGCGCACACATTTCTTCACATTACTACAGCGCTTTAAATGCTGTGAATCCTTATTACTTACTGATTATTTATCACACCATATTTACAAACAAACATCTTCTATCCCGCTTTGTCTCCCAGCATTGAAGTTAATACAGTAAAAAGCCCTGTCAAAGTGGTAAGAGCAACAGGGACTACAAAAATGCCCAGTGCCGTATGCTCTCAAGAATGCCACAAGAATCCCATCTTTTTTGATGGAGAGGTTTTTCCAATGCGCAACCTAATTGATCACATAGTTCCAACGTAGAAGTTGTCATGTTTTGGTTTGTCGCATGCTTTTATTTCCTCTGTTACGGTTTGTTGTTTCCTTTTCTCATCCCCATGCTTCTAGCTTAATGGCAGCGCAGCTGGATCTCATTCCGCTGATCAGTCCACATGTATTTCTACACCGGGGTTCCAGTCTGCGTTGCCAGATGGTCACTTTGTGTTCCAATGGTAACGTTCACTCTCTCGACCCTCCGATCTCTTGTAGTTTCTATTTATATCTCTGTTCTCCGCATGGGCGTTTGATTCCTTTTATCGCCTGTTTAGTTTATCTCCTCACCTGTTTTCTTTTAGCTTCCTTGATCGCGTGTGAGTAGTTGTTTAGACTCGCTTTTTCTGTTTTACTGTGTAGTATTTTATCCTGTGTGTGTGCGTGCGTGTGTGTGCGTGTGTGTGTGTGTGCCTGCCGAGCGCTTTGTGTTAGTTTAGCCTTGTGAGTTTTGTTTTCCGAGTGTGTTTCTGTTGTCCCATTTTTCAGGTTTGAACTTAGTTCACCTGCTTTTCTGTTTCAGGTTTTCACCTCTTCCCTTCGTGTTTGTCCTTCTCGCTCTGCTTCTGGTATCGACGTCCTCAGTCTACCCTTGTCCATGTATTATTTGTGTTCATTGTATTAAACTCTTAACCCCGTCATTCGATTTTTCTTTATTTTGACTCTCTGCACTTGGGTCAGACTCCCTGACAGAAGTGCCCTTATAAGGGCAGCACCCTCGATTCATGTTGCCGTTGATGCATTTGTTGAGCTGAAAGCTATGCAACATTCCATGTTTGAAACACAGTGGGAGGGAGTATGACACACACAAGGACTAGGCACATTGGAGTTCCACAAACTAGATTAATTTCTAACTTACTTAAAATCTGTTGGATATCGATCCAATCATAAAATAAATGAGTGCAATAAAGATGGCTCTGTTCTGTCAATTGCTCTGTTGATTATTCATGAAAGAGGCAGTGAAACTCAATTGTGATCCATTATCAAACGAGGTGAGGACTTGTCTTTCATTTTAAACAGGACACAAAGGACACACATTGTGCTCACATTGTGAATCATTACCATTTTGCCCTGCGTAGCCTCTGTCAAAGCCGTTCTTCATAATGGAGTGACAGCTGTCTTGGGTCGTACCATGATACAGAAGTTTTTCTCCCGCGTCTCCATTCTTCTCGGCTATTCGTCTCTTTTGCACCTCGTAAGCTCGTCGCAAATGAACATTCTGCACTCGTGTTATCTGAAAAGACAGAAGTCAGCAGTCAAAGTATTGTGGTTCCTTTGGATACACAAAGTTGAACAATCCAAATCAAATGAAAAAGTGGATGTGAATACGCCTATTGTGTGGTACGATTACATGAAATGACAAGAAAAATGTCAATGAAGGGCAGAAACAAAAACATGACTTCATTACCAGGGCATAGCACCGATGAAGATTATAGTCTGAGGCAGGACTATCACGGTAGTTTAAAGATCAGACAGGAAAAAAAATAGATGGTCCATAAAAAATAATACATGTAATACATGTAGCATCACATAATTAGAAAGACACATACTACTGCCAAGTCTCTCATTTGCATCCATGGTGGGATTTTTCATTTCTTATACGCATTCGAAGTATTCTGGCTGTAGTAAGCTCACACAGACAGCAGGTGGTAGTAGCGCTACATACTATACATCCTATAAAGCACGCATTGCATACTCGAAGAAGAAGGTAAGTAAAACCCTGTTTTGCCTCCATAAGCACATGACAGATGCAACAGTGATTTGAACTGTATTGTGTTTTCATTGAGTGAGTCTGTCTTTCCTCCCATTGAAAATGATATGAGGAATCTTCAGTAGAGTTGGAAATCCAAACAAACAAACAAACCAACACACAAAGATCTAGTACATGTCCTCAGTCAAATGATTAAACTGCACAATGGTATGAAAAGTATATGTGGAAAAAAACGTAATTATGAATTACAACAAATAATTATGAACTAATAAATAGATTTCAATGAACGTGCAATATCATATTCATTGTGGCATCAAAACAACACCTGAAAAGTAAAAGAAAAGAGAAATTTCTGATACTGAATGACATTAAGATGCATTCACCAAAGATTATTAAAGAACCATCAAAATTGCTTCTGAGTGCACTGACCAATATGTAAAAAAAAAATTAAGAAATGATGGTATACTCATAAAACAATATTGGGGGGGAAAAAAACTACAAAATAAATCTGTATGCTTAACTCAAGTTGCACAGGTCTTTAGCATCACTTTTTGAGCCGCAATGAAAACATAGCAGTCATAGGGAATAAAGTATATAAAGAAATCAAGAAAAGATTCTACCTTTATTATACTTTCCCTGCATGTTTGTTTGAATCCATTTTCCACTCCCCTGTACTCAGCCGATGCCGGATCCAAAAGTACCATTGCCAGATCTTTTTCAGCCTCCATGTCATCCCAGTACAGAGGGAGAGTGAAGTCTAGAACACACGTCAACACTATGAAGCAGTTTGGATTATGCCGCAAAAAGATCGTAGTTACAAAAAAACATTCATTGACAGTTGCACTCAGTGGAATTTCCTCATTGTTGGAATAATAAATTCTATCAAATATGATCTGTAACATGTAAAGTAATTATCAAACCTGGTAGGTTCTCCAGTCGTTTCAGCTTTGCAGTGAGGAATTGACCTCGAGCCTCCATTTTACTCAAATCCATCATCCACTTGTTGCCTTGTGCGTCCTCCATCAGGTCCTGGATGTCCTTGTTTTCCAGTTTGTGGTTGGCCGTTTTGGGCAGTCTCTGCCAGTTCCCGTCATTTCCCTGGATGCACCAGGCCACCGTGTTGAACAAATCAGCCTCCTCCTTGACCGTCACCTTCCTCCTGAGCGACACATTGAGCAGCTGCATTACTTTGCCCACAGAATCCTTCAGTCCACTGACCACAACATCATGGCCGGTTGAGCCCAGCTCAAAATGAAGGCCGCTGCTCTTCGCGATCTCCTTTAGCTCCTCTGCCTCCTCCATGGTGAGGAATTCAAACTCTGATTTTTTAAATGCTTGTCTGGAGAACTGCGTGTCGTGCAGGCTCTTCAGCTTCAACTTGGCGCTGGCAACACTGTCTCTGGAAAGACCAAAGAAGAAGAAGGTCGACCTTGGAGTTTGGGAACCAGACCAGAGGATGCTCAGGTCGCTGGGCGTGGAGAGACCAGACTGTGGCATGTGAACAGGATGCTTTTGGGATTGTGCTCCTGTGTTTAAGAGAAATCATTCACAGTTAGAGCCAATCGCTCTCAATCAATCGGTGATCGAAATGGGCTCACCCTGGTTTATTATACCACTGGAGAACATCTGCGTAGCTTCCTTCTTAAACACTTGGAAGACATTGATCTTGACAAGAATGATGCGGATGTTGGTGAGACAGGTGAGAGGAGTTGCTGATGTGGCGATCTGGACTCCTTGTAGCATTGCACGAGCTGACGTGGCAGAATCCAGCCATCTCTCATCTGTAAGAGGATGTGAACGTGTAGTGACCGCAAGCCTAAAAACGACAACAGCAATTCTCTAAAGTGTTTTACCTGAGCAAATGCAAGGAATAGCCACAGATCTATATCCATGTGCCTCACAGCGATGGATGATCTTCTTCATCAGATCCTCAATCCCTCTTGCGTCATGTTCCTCATGCACACGTAGAACAGGTTTACCCAGAATTGACGTGGACCAGGTTTCGCAAATGTCTCCTCTGAGCAACCAGTCTACATCAAATAGAAGAAATATGGTCAAGCCAAGGTCATTGCTTTAAATACAGTGTTATCACAGTTGTGCGTGAACCCATTATCTTAAGGGTCAGGCTCAGCCAGAGGATGTGCCGCACCGTTATAAATGGAGGAACCAGGTGAAGGGAGAAGAGGAAGACAACCATTGAGGTTCATGGATGAGGGGGATGACAGCATGAAGAAGACAGGTTTGACTAGGGAGGATGATCCAGACAGGTGAAGGTGGAGGAGGCTGACTTTCTGTAGCAAAACCTGACACCAAATGTCAGAAGAAGAAGGAGCAAACCGTGCCATAGTGAGACCTTGGCACAGTAAGGCTGTATTCATTTCTCATTGCCAACATGCCCGGCACATCACAGACCTACCTGCCACGTTGTGGTTTAATTGAACAACAGCATCAGTAGTTTCATTTGTTATGTCGCCGAAAATCAGCTGGAGTTTTGGCCCGCCCCCTACGGCAAAGGTGACGTCATCAAGGTCACCAGAGACGGATCTGATGCCTGGCATGAGAGATTTTATTTGAGTTTAGAACAGTTTTAATTGAATGGATACTTTAAATATCAATCCAACTTTTGTTTAAAAAGGGTGCTGTACCTGCACCGCGACCCGTCTTTTCACTGAAGTGTTTGTAGACGTTCTGATAGCGCTGCAAAGAGACACAATTCACTGCGGACCTTCTGGTTTCCACCAGAGTTAGCAGCTGAACCAGTGTACACGCTCACCTCTACAGAGTCTGGGTAGTCAGCAGCCAGGACTATTCGAACAGTTGAAAGACACTTGGAGGTGCTCTGTGAATCAAAGCGCCTAATGGTCTGAGCCAGAACTTTTACCGCCTCTTTCACTGGGTACTGCAGTAAGATACCAGGTCCAATCAGTGGGAAAGACACTGATGAGAAGCCCTGTTGTGCACAAAGATCCAGGCAGTTCCTCAGCCCCTGAGCAAGGCCCTTTAAAAGACATGGAATACAAATCACCTTCCTTCAGTGTTACCTTGAAGAGATTGAATAATAAAGTGAAAGGTATTGGTGTTTACAAGTAGATCATGCTGATTGGCATGCGATCAGCTGTTCTCCAACAAATTCAAAGCTAAAATGAATGCCAAAAAATATGCTGAAGAAAGGTAACTCAAGGTATGCAGGGAAAGTAAATGTATCTTCCTTTGAAGTGGTAGGCACCAGAGAACAAACTAGCATGGACGTGCAGCACCAAAAAATGAAATGGACAACAGTTAAAGACTGTTCAAGAAATAAAAAAAAAATATTTATGCCGTGCAACAAAGCTGTTAACGTTATGCCTTTCTAAAGTGGAACCTAATTTTCATCCTGTGCTATAATCTTCTTTAATTTTTTTGATCCGTTTCCTGTTCTCACTCCTCTGTGCTGTCTTTACACAGCACGCATTGTCACAGCCCACGGGTGTTGCCATTCACCTGTTGACAGCACACAGCAAATACTTTTTTGGTTTTATGCATGTGCTTTCACCAGAGTGTCCTGTTTCCTTTGTTTTCCCAGTGTCTGTTTGGACTTTCTTGGTTTCCTTAAATTGGACAGAAGTTATTCACCAGTTCTTTAACCTTTCTGCTTTTGCGCCTTTTGAACGTTTTTCCAGAGTGTCCAGATCTGTTTACTGGACCTCGCTGATTCTGATTTAGCAATAAAACTAATCCGTCGGTACATTTAAAAACCTTCATTATATTGCTGTACATTCACTTTCACATAATCCATGTTCATTGAGCCTTAATTTCCTCATTAGCTGAATAAGAAAAGAATGCATCTGCAATATTTGAATGTTAAACGTCTCCACTGTGCAAGTGCCGGGTTTGATGTTACCTTCACGCTGTGCCCACTGGCCCCATCCCAGCGGACGCATTCGATGAAGAAGATCTTCGTGCACCGCAGCAAAGCTGGGGCATTAATCTGCATAACAGAACCAGCAGCAGATCCACAACCAGCTGCCGTCAAGTCAAATTGTGACTTGATCATCTGACCGGCTTTTGTCAGCAGACATTGGCCAATTTTAGTTGAAGTGAGTGTCCTGTTGTTCATAGGGACAACCATCACGTTCACCTGAAAAACAAACGTTTTCTTCATTCAAACTAAGAAGGCTATGCAATAAAGTATAATGAAAGTCAAACCTCTTCGTCCACTATACTGCCCAACTTGATCTCAAGACTTGGTTTGGTCCTGTTCGAGCTCTCAACAGTGTGTGTGTGAGAAGAGAGTGATCCAAAGGAGAAGACACTGGCACCAACACTGCTCAGGTTTTGGCTTCTGGTTTGGCGTGGCCTCGGTTTAGGGCCTGCAGTTTCTTGAGCTCGGATTACAACCTGACAAGAGGTCTCCACTAGTGTTTTGCTGTCTTTCCCAGCACCACTGAAGTACTGTTGAGCTCCGGGACTGTCGAAGACCAATGCGTCAAAGGTGATATTAGCTAAAGATAAGGTCAAAGCCTCCTTGGTATCCTTCACCAGATGATATGGTCCAGACAGAAGAGCTCGTGGGGAGGGGTAGCTTGAGGCTTGCAGTGTCAGGTTGGTCTTGTCCAAACCGGTCATGTCGAAGATGTCAGAGAAACAGTGAACCATCTCAGGGTGTGACAGCTTCACCTCTTCTTGTGTGTGAACTTTGGTTCTTTGGAAATCTTGTAAAACCTCTTGGAGGTTCTTCACATTCGTACTGTAGCCCACCAGCCGTACTTCAGACAGAGGTCCAAACGCAGGACCGAAGTTGACCATGACTCTAATGTCTTTGCTGTTTGCAGCGTCCTCCGCCTTCTCCAAGATGCCCCTCAACCTCTCCACATTTGCTGGTTCAGCCGCGGCTCCTTGGACGGTGAAGGTGGCTTCACTCACCTCCCTCTTGAGAACAGCTTCAGCCTCATCCATGGCAGCAGGAGACAAGCTTGATAAGACAATGCTGCTCCCAGCCTCAATGAAAACAGGACTGCTTAACTTGGACAGAAAGACTGCTTGGTACTTGAGGACGGCCCCACTGAAGACTAAGAAGTCCCATAAAAATTCAGACAGCTTGAGACGTCTTGCTTTGATCCTCTGAATCATCTCCTGCAGGAGCTCAGCTCCTGACTCCACGTCTTCGTCATTGCCTTCAAGCACAACTGAATTGGATTCAGTGCACCTGACTATTTCAACTCCCGGACACTGCACTTTAATTTCTCTGTTAAATTGCTCTTCAACCACTTTGAATTGGTGCTCCAGGATATGAACTTTCTTTTGAGCCGGCAAACTCTTCATGAGATGAGCCACTTTCTCTTTCACAGCATCAGTCTCTCCCACTAGCACAACATCACTCGCCTCAAAATACACTCTCACATCATCCCTCACAATAGAAGTGTCCTGAGAGAGGAGCTGAATCATTCTGGGCTCCACGACAGGATGGCAAACATAGCTCTCGATCAGCCCGTGGAACACTTTGTCCACCTGTCCACTCCATGTTGCTGCATCAGCCACAAACGCTGCTCCAGCTGTTCTGCTCTGGATATTCTTTCTGATCACGGCTGTCTTTTCTATGAAATTGAGCAAAACTGTGCAGTCCACTGCTGACAATTTCTTCTGCAGGATTCTGAAAGCCTTCTGGCTGTCCAGGAGATATTTCAGGAGAAAAGGAGCAACTTGAATTCTTCTTTCAAGGACGTCTCTGTTGGTGGAGACTGTGGACGTCTGTGAGGGGAACCAGCATCACACAGTGATGTGTTGTTATCACTCATGAACAAACTACAAAATGACATGTGTACTGCACAATGGAAATCAGATTTTATAACATTCTACATATTTTCATTTTTTATGATTGTGGTATTTGTGCCACATTTTCATTCTCTTTGTTTTCATTGGATCTTTCCACACAGGTCACAGTGCACAGGCACTCGTGCACACACAAAATTGATTTATTTTACATGGATGGCTGATGATTTACGTTTGCAAAGTGTGTTTACATCAGAGATGGCCTGTGTCATGGTCTCCTGCATGGAGATTTCAGATGAAAAATACTGACATTTTTTCCTCTTCTAACACTGGACACAAGGCTGTGAATCATACAATCATTGCTTTACTTTTAGCCAGCCACTGTTTAGACTTGTTTGTTAAAGGGAGATAAGAGGCTTTGAAATCTAGATTCTATTAACTTTACTTTAAATAAAAACTAAATATTTGTGACACGTCAACCCCTTATCCTACTTCCTACGCTCACAATTGAGTTCAGCGGTATATAATGTGCATGCAAATCAAATATTTTCTCAAACAGGTCAGAGCGTCTCACCTGAGGGCTGAATGAGTCAGAGGGCTGAATGGAACTTTGGGTCCGTCTCACAGTCAGCTGTATCTCACCACCAGGAAGTAATATCCTGTGCAGTTTTCTCTGTAAGACCCTCTCTTGATCTGTAACATATGGTACTGAAAAGCCTAGATCCCACATGAGCTACGCCAAAGAGGTCACTGAAAGTCTTCCTACCTTCTTTGTCTTGAAAGTCGATCCTATAACTGCTCCTTCCAACTCTTTCAACGGCTCCACATTCACCTCCACCAGAGTCCCGTCTTCTCTGAAAGTGTCTCCTGATCTTATCTTTCTCTCTGTCAGTCAGATCTTTGGCTTCAAAGAACAGTGAATGCTGGTACTCCTCCATTATTGAGAGATTAGTGACGTGTGACACAGATGAAGTGTTCACCAACAGCACTTCCTGTCTCATTATACTTTCACTTTCCATTCCTCTCACCAGTTCACATGCTATGGGATAGGTTTCAGATTACCAAGTGAGTCTGGTCGTGCCGTAGCAGCCAAGAAATATAACTGTGTACTGTATGGTTTGTGTCTTACTTTGTGTAAAGTTGTTACACCTTTAAAAGGGAACCAGAATTGATAAGGTGAGTATCTATGTTGTTCACAAGACCTGAAGAATCCATGCTAGGAGTGCAGAAAGCTCCTGTGCTGAGAGAGATGAGACACCCAAAATAAGTCTTTCAACTGTGGCTCCTCAGTGGTGACCTCATGAAACGACCAAGGTATAACACCATTTTCATATCTGTACATTGTGGCCCTCAAAATTGAGAGCAGTAAATGAAGAAGAGGATCAACACAAGGCAGACACAACAAGCTGTCACTTTTCTAACTTGTGCCATTAAAACTATGGTGAGAAAGTGACAGTATAGGGAGAATTATTTAAAGAAATTGTATCTCACAGTTTCCTGGTGTGTCGCAAGTGTTTTTTTGCTTATTCCACTAAGGATAATGTAGAGGAAACAGGGATCTTTCTGTGACTTTGAGGGCACATGATCTAGACTGTGCATTTAGTGGACCCTTCACTAGTGACAGTCTCTCTTTCTCTCTTTGCTGATAATATGTTCACCTTTGCTCTCAGCTTTGGTTTCAGACCTTACCAAATCCAATCGAATGCATCTTTGGCTGAGCCCCTTGATGCAGCACCTAAAGCTCAGGGGGCTGAATTTGACTGACCAGGGGGAAAATAAGAACTCTATCACTTGTGCACACAGAGATTTCTTTCAGATCACAGATCCTGAAGACTACCGGGGAGACAACAGGAGTTGCTTGTGGAATAAAGAGAGGGAAAATTTGACTTTTAGAATAATCCCCACCCACCTCAAAAAAAAAGAAATGGAAAAAGAAGATGCAGAGTTTGTTTGGCAGGAACATTGACACACAGGATGACTGCAGGAGGACTAGAGGCAGTTTTGTGTATATATATATATAAAATCATTAAAATCAAAACCAAAAAAGTCATGTCGCAATAGAAAGGGAGACTAAACAATTAATTACTGTGGGTTCATCATTTGGCACTTTATTGACTGGAGCATCATTATTTTTTTTTTAATTTTGTGATATGCTAGAACACATTAGAAATGTGATTCGGAAAAATGACGAAACAGTTTAGGAAGAGGACAAAACACATGATGGTTTGCAACTTTGGAACAGTTCCTAAAGTGCAGTTGTCATAACATTCAGCCAAAGGAAGCTTTGCTTTGGCTCACAGGATGCTATAGTCGCCGTGACAACAAATTGAAGCAGGGAGGACTAAAAACATGTTGGAAAGTGTGTGGTCTAGAGTTTTTGGTAGACTATCTCATATGTCGGCTCCTGGCAGACGTACTCCAACGCCACCGCGAGGCAGCGGACTCCCTCCAGCAGCGTGGCCGTGCCATAGTGACGGTCTGCACAAACATTTCACAAAAGGTTTGCATGAAAACTGATGTTCAATGACAACGCTGCACTCTCTTTAACTACCAGCAGGTGGCAGCAACACATAAAGCAAAGTGTTTCACAGTTCACCATTAAATTATACTAGATAGTTAGACTTTACTGGACCCACATTAGGATGTCCATCAGTAACGGCACTGCTCAGTTCATTTGGGCAGCATTACAATTATACATTACAACCAAACCAGCAGGAGAACCCTGCACCATCTTGCTGTGTTGCTGCCATGCGATCTACTGCATTGTGCTGCTTCGATGATGAAAAAAAAATCAGAACAAAAGTAATTTGTCCTCACCTATAACTCTGGCATGAATTTTGACTCTGACACACACATCACTTTTGGTCTTGCTGACCAGTTGCACCTCTTCACACAGCACCCCCTCCTCCTGGGTCATGTACTGGCATGTTACCTTGAGGCCTCCTAGAGAACAGAGACATCAAATGGATGACAATTATTAAAAGGCTTAAAGTCATTCATGTTTGTGTCCAAAAACTCTTTCCTGGCATTGACAAAAAAAATTAAATACTTATTATTAAATGTATAGTATTTTTTTCAAGTATAGTAGTAGTAGTAGAAGAAAAGTTTTACTCAAGTATTAAATGATACGTCCAGAAACAGATGGCAAGATATTTTACAAAGCATGGTAAATGGAGTTGAAACCTATGATATGAATATGATTTATTGGAATTAAATTAGTGACATATGGGCTAAGCTGGAACTGGGTACGCCCAGTACTGGAGTTGAAGGGGGATGAGGGGAATGGCATCTCCTCTGGACACAAAAAAACGCCCTCCCCTGTAAAACTGCCATCCATCCATCTCATTTTTACAGTTACTGTTGGATCTCAGTCCTTCAGCTATAAAGGAGCTCTTTTGTCGCTCCAACGCCTCTTTTCACTGCACGGTGAAAATGATAAAAGTAACATTTTTTCACAAGAATGAAGAAATGGGGAAAGCATCAAGAACTAGCCAGCTCATTTTCATAGGTGAAAAGAATGTAAAATTCACCATTCCTCCAGAATTTTATTACAACATGTTTAATGGGTGCATACAGAGACCCAAGATGAGATACACATTGGCTAGCTATGTGGGAACGCCCACGTGGAATACACATGGGCTTAGTGGGCTGGAACTGGGAACACCCATGTGCTCCACAGCTGGTAACGCTGAACATATAGAATCAAAAAGTTTCATGTGCTTACTATCCAGCCAGAAATGAAGGGGTATGGTTCAGATGTTGTATTGTTCAAAAAATGTTAGGTGAGGTTCATCCAAATTTCCAAGAAGACAGAGGTGTTTCACTTTCTCTGTCTTTTTATACTTAACACATTTCACACTTCTACCCTCCAAATGTGTTAAAAGTTATTGAGAAAAATTGGTTTACAGATGTGTTATTGCTCAATATGACAGGTCCACATGGGCATAGACATGCACAAGGCATAATCATTATTTATGCTTTTCTACTTGGATTGACATCATGGCCTATGAATTTGAGTCAAGTTGATCGATACTGAATCACAGAATCATAACATAAAGAAGCGAAATCAAATCGAATCATGAGGTTCTAAACAACACACAGTCCTAAATAAAAACAAACAAATTTGGAAAAAAGTTGTTATGCTGCTTATAAAAATCTTGATCAAATCAAGTTCCATCCTTTTGGACATATTGGCTGGCAGTCTTGAAAGAAAATAAACCTATGCAGAAGTCCACCGGGTTCAGCTTGTGATTCTGCTCCTGATGCATTGGACACAAAAAAAAGACAGAATTTCAAGTGTATGTCGCAGGAATGTTGTTCGCAGTTTACACAAAAGGCAAAGAGGCTTAAACTTCACTCTCTGAGGGACAAAGACGAAAGCCTGTTTAGATTATTTCGAGCCTGTTTTAAAAATAGCCTCAAACACACTTGGTTCTTGGATTACATGTTAGATTTACAACACACCACGCAGAGGTCTGTGCAACTTTCCAAGTTCTTTGGATGCCTCGAGAAAATGAGCTCCACAAGCATAACTAGAAGCAAATGTTCACTCTGACTCAAGTAGCAGGAGTTTGGATATCATCTGCACCAGTTCAAGTGCTGAGAGATATTTTACACTCAATCCAAGCGCTACAGGTTGAACCTGGTCCGAGATCAAAGTTAGAGTCAATGCAAATTAAACCTTCACGAGAAAGATTATGGCTCTCTAGTTCACTTGATCTCATCTACCTCATTGTAACTCACACACATAAATGATATGAAACATAGTAAAATGCTGCTTGGTACTTGATACATCAGGAAGTGGATGTTACCTTCAGGTGCAGGTGTAATGTCGGTTATGCACAGGTGTGAACTTGGCATTGGAGCCGGACACACGTCCTTCCCCAGACCTGGGACCTCTGGCAGAGTGAAGGTAATTTCATAGCAGTGGTGGGTCTTCAGGAAACCCACCTGAGTAAAAGGAAGAGGTGGTTAATGCCTGTCCAGCTGGGACTGTAGCTTCAAGAGGGTCATTTAAAACAGAGGTTAGAGAACTACCAGTGTTCCACCTGTTTTCATGCCAAAGCGACAGGAAATACAAGAGGTGTTAGTCAGAGCACATCAATTAATAAATCAGTGGCCTCGTAGAAACATAAACACCAAAACCTGATGAGGGAAAGGTCAGTGACCCCTCTCGCTAGTGAATGGTGAATATACATGAAAGGACACATGTTGGGCCAGGCAACTGTTGAGAGCACGATTAAAATGGTGTTGTGAAAACTATTGTCATATTTAATTACACTCCTCAAAAAGGCATCTATAGACAGGAAAAAAAAAACATTGGCTACAACCATCTATCTACTCTCATGAGGTATCCTCTGTTGCGACATCAAAGAGCAGTGAGGCCAAATATTGGCTTTTCTTCAGCGTGAACATCTGTTTCTGCAGTTTTAGCTACATAGCAGTCATAACCATCATAACCATGGGTTTCAGTCGTAACCATGATACCATCCAAACCCTTGTTTTTTTTTAACCGTTGCACCCCTAATTACAATATATACGGACCTCAGATTTTAATCTGATTTACTCTGAATATGAAGAAAGCAACTAATGTCCACATCCAACTTTACTTACTCATGCTTTTGTTTTAGTTATGTTGCAAGTCTCTATCATGCAGTAAGTCCACCATCCTGATGATGCTTTGTTTTGAGGTTATTTCTTTGTAATGTTGTGAGAGTTTGCAGCCCTGCAAATGTTAGGTCAGTAGACAAGTAGCAGTGCAACGGTAGTATTTATTATACAGTTATACAGATGAACATAACAAACCTTGACTTTGAAGTTGCCATCATTCTCTGGGATCACCATGACAACAGAGTCACGCCGTCTCCCGTCAAAGGATGCTTGAGATGTGCCGTCGGATGGCTTTTCCCCCACATTCACTCCATCTGAAGGTCAAAGGTCAACAATGATGTCTTTCCAAAGCAGCATGTTTGCATGCACAGCAGAACTATGGAGATCTCATCCAGTAGCTAACGCTCATGTTACTGTTTAACTACAACGTGCAATACACTGACCACTGAGCAAAGAGGAGCACAAAACCCACCAGGTTTAGAAAGCACCATGAAAAATACAAATCAGAAGGTCAATGAAATATTATGAACACTCTTTGAGGCATGAGCAGAACCATACCACCACAGTCGCTCACTTCATACAAGGCACATTCCCAAAGTACAGAAACGAAGACACAGTACAGGATGTTTGAATATTGGAAAGATTACACACACAAAAAGCAAGTTTCAGCTCATGACAAATTATTGATAAATTGTTTACACATTTTGAAGTTTCACTTTCTTTGACATTAAAAACAAAAAGATAAACATTTAACTAATAAAAACCTATGGTTAGAATTATGTTGTACACATGTTAACCAATTATAATCTAATTACGAACCTGTTTACTATTAATAATGAGGAAGTGGGGGTATGGGTGTGCCAAACAATTCAGTCACATTAGAGTCGCGATTCTCATTTGCTGCGATTCAGAATTAAATTCAATTTAAAATGTCCCAGTTTATTTAAAAAAAAACTTGCTGTCCACCACTAATTTGTATACTCACAAATAAACAGTGTAATAGCATGGACTAAGATGTTGAGGAAGATAAGAAATAGACCCACACAGGCAGGAATATAGAGGATCTTCCTGGAACTTCCTGGACATGCAGGAGGAAACCTAAGATTGGAGTCGGACTCTGACGGAAAGGGCACAGAAATCCAGCCGTGGGTGTGGAGTGTCAGCTGGCAGGTTGGCCCACTCTACTTTCAACTAAAACCTGAAATAAACCCTGCACCGAATGAGTTTCCCACAGAAAAGCACCTCGAAGCACTAAGGTCAAAACTGCAATAGAAACGCCCTTGGTCAGAATGTGCTCTGCTTGAGTACACTAATAACTACACCCAGCACCATACGTCAGATTTCAGAGAACATTTTTCAAAAGAGATTAAACTTTTCTTGCTGGATTGCATATTCAGAAGAGTTTTTATAGCAGGACTAAATAGTGGCATTCAGCAACAAGCCCACTCAGTCAGAGAATTGCCCAGAGAATCCAGGGCCTTGCAAGGATCAAATCTCCTGCTAACCCCAAACTGCTTCAATCTTATTAAACAGGCCAGTCAAATGTACCAAAAAGATGTGATGGCACATTTGTCTCTTCAAGAACCAGGACCTGACATGCCCGATATCCAATTTTACTAAATGAATAGACGTAAATTATCAATAAAATGTGGAGTAGGAAAAAGCCACAGAAAATCCAGCCTTCTTTTTCAACAGTGGGCATGAAGGGCTGAAAAGAATAAAAACACTGTATCCAAGTGTTTTCATCAAGGTCAGTAGTGAACTGTCCTGTTCTTGAAAATATATCCTTCCATCCACCAGACCTGCAGCCAAAAGAGCAGTGATCCCCACCAGGCTTCAAGACAATCCCAGCATTCAGGTGTTCAGAATGTAACGTCTTCATCCATTACAGTAAATAAATATACAGCATTCACTGAAGAGAACAGCATTCAAACTAAATTTGTGTGAAAAGGCCAACATGAAACATAGTGAGGTAAAAAGACAAACGAAAAGGCACCTGCCAGAATTTGAAGTATAAGTTAGTCAATTGTGTGACTGTGTTACACTGTGTGCACAAAGGACATGAATGTGTTAATGAAATACATGATTTTGCAGATGCAAGGCCTATTTTAAGAATACTACGGATGGTGTTCCATTTCACATGTGACGTTTGAGGGTTTCAGTGTTTGGATCACTACCAAATACTGGGCTATTTGATACGGAGATACATAATCCCAGACAATCACTGATACACTCCATGACCCTAAGTATAGTAACTGAGCCAACACCACACCAGCACGCCTTACTGAACTGGCTTGTTTCAGATTACCCTCTGCTCCCATCGCTCCATCATTGAATTTCGTTCACCTTCTTATTTCCTCTTCTCAGATATATTATGGGTCACGTGCGTTTTGTCAGTAAGGCCGACATAACGGAAGGTGTCAATTACACAACATCACAAGACTAAGCCAACATGCCTCATCTTTATGACTATCTCCTTGTACAGAGCATTTTATAACTAAGTAAGTAAGTGAGTAACTATCAAGCACCCGTCTACATGCGGAGATGTAAATGGGGACACTGGGGCATTGTCAAATGTTGATGTTTCCATTTTCACAGACATGTTCTCTGTCATGTTATCTGACAGGCGGCTCCTTCTTTCATCCGTCAAATCTCTAGACAAGCAGAACAAGTCAACTCACTATCAACACTAGTGCAGACGGAAGTAAGGCAGTTTGGGGAAAAAGTGGCTAGATTATGAAAACGTCTCTCCACATCCGTCATGCAAAAGTGCACCCAAGTGGTGGACAGAACTCAACAAACCTCTAAATGGAAATAGATAAAATGATTGTATACCACAGATACCAAGATTCTTTTATCGGTTGTAAAAATTGAAGATGGTCAAATCTTTGCAGCAAAGACCTACAGTATCAGGCTGAGAGTCAGTTTACAAATGGTCACAAATACTGATTTAAATAATAAAGAAACTCTTACTTTTCTTTGCTGCGGCCATGGTCACAGGATGTTGTATGACAAAGTCACAGCCTGTTCTTCCCACACGGTGCACTCAAATCCACCCTGGAAATCAGATCAGGACAAAACTGGAGAGTGTGTGTTGCTAGGGTGATTTTGACTTTACTGCTTAAATGTTAAAACTCTATGCTTGGGCTACACTGGTGCTGCGAGTCAAGACTCCCGACAGGGACTCTCATAAAAGTAAAACAACAAAACGATCTAAGAGGATTAGCTTTAAAATGTAGTTTGCAATCTGCACAGATGGAGAAAATGTACTAAATATCGCAGACGGGGCCCTCGATGAATATGAAAACTCTTTTAGATTCGGTGACGGAGAGGTAAGACAACAAGAATGTTGAACAATTGACTGATATGCCAAGTCAGTAAAGGTGAAAATGCAGGACAGCTCCCCTAGTGTTCAGTGTTTAACATATATTAAGCTGCTGTGATGAAAAAATAGAAAAAGATCAAAATCGGGAAAACAAGCCACTTTGGACATACTGCCTAGGATACATTTTCCCAATTTACAATTTCCCATTTGAGAATGGGAATAGTGACAGCAGACAGTGACGCTGCCTCTGTGTAATTCCTTACACTTCATTTAACACAATTTCTGTACCAGTTACGTGTTCAGCTTTGTTCACTTCACCGTGGTCCTTTTGATGTCCAAAGGACCGATGAAGTCACTTTTGTCAAACTCGACTCAGGCTTCAAATATAATTTCAACAGATGATTACAATCCACAGCAGTTAATTTATACATCCATTTATAAGCCAATGGCTGTCTTCCAAATTAACCATATGAAATTTTATACATTAAAAATGATTTAGCCTTTACATCTCTGGACCCCGCCCCCATCTTTCGCATAGCTGGGTAATGATCCAGTTTCATGAAGCAACATGATTTAGTTCAGATTGAGCCTAAAGCTTTTTAGCATGAATCATCCACGTGTAGGTTTTTCTACAGGTAATTTATTTGTTTATAACTTTATGACTGTCATATCAAAGCAAAACCCTTCTCCACAAACGGAATGCATTTCAATACACGATTACCAATACATTGAATATTGTATTTCACGGCATTTAAGGAGCACCCCGACTTTAATCTGATATCAAAAATGTCTAGTGTGACATTGGCTTCTTCTTCATGGACGCAACTGTTTTTGTTTTGTTTTCTTTTGCTTTCTTTTGTTTTCTTTTGTTTTGTTTTGTTTTGAATCCCAGCATGCATTTAAATGTTATTTATTACATTGTTAACATTCCAAGCCAAACAAACCACCACTAGTAACGACACACGGAGACAAACATATCAGTTCACTTTGCCAAAACTGCTTGGACTGAACTTTGACTTCCTTTCAAACATGTCGCCAAATCATCATATGAGTTTAGAATGCTTACCTGTGTAAGTGCACACCAGTGAGCTTGCAGTTGTCTGTCTGTCTGTTGAAGAGCAGCGAGGAAGAGCACGAACAGCGACCCTCTGCTCCGTCCTGACCTAAGCTCCGCCTTACGGCACTTGGCCATCGCGTTTTCCATCATAAGCACACCATGTGAATCTCTACATCAATGGATAAAATAATGCCACGTGAAACAGCACAGTTACATTTTTATTGCGATGACTGAAGCTCTGAAAACGACTGTCTTCGACTGTTTCACGAACCGCCATCCCCAATATGAAGCTGTCATTTAGTGACATCTAGCGGAAATAGAAGATTACTGCGCCTCTTGTTCTTTTTTCATTTTTGATCAAGGAATTTCATGCGAAAAACACTTTTTTTTCTGACATTTAAACACTTTCATAAACAATTTCTGACAGCTGCCATTAGTATGATGGTCAGGAGCCAAAGAAAATATAGACCCACACAAAAACCCCTCATCTGGCTTTAATTCAGTTTTGTTTTTATTCTGGGAAAGTAGCATTTGCCCTGCCTGTGTTAAAATATTCCGGTGTTGGTTGATCATTGCTGGCAATCGTACTTTTCAAACTAGGTGACAGGTGTCAATATATACTGTAAATAAAAATCATTTTGGGTCTTCATGCGTTCTTCTTACTCACAACATCATCATTAAAACATTGGATTGCGTCAAGGTTTTGCAACAGTGCTGAAAACAGAAACATTATTAGATACTTCACACGTCAATGACATGCAGGAGCAGCAATCATTTTTTTTTCCCCCAAATGACCATGTCAAAACGTAACTCCCTAGGGTGAAAATAGAAATAAAAAAAGGTTAAAATCCGCTGGTGTTGATGGCTTTATTTATCTTTCTGGCTTTATTAGGACGTTTTTAAGAAAGTGTGGCACAACACTTACTGAGGTCCTAACATTCTCCATAAAAAAATTAAAATGAATGGAATTTAACAATATTTTTTGCTGGAACTGTGAAGTTGGGACAGTTGCACATTGCATTGAGAGCGCAGTTCACTTAAACCATTTTGGGGTGATATTGGCCTTTTGTCTGGATGGTGAGGCACAATCCCTGATGAATTCACTTTTTTATTTGTTGGGAACCATATCACAACTTCCAAATATTGAGTAGAGTTTTTTGGGCTATCATGGTTTGGCCTCAGCTGTGCAGAATATTAGTCGACACTGGAAGACATTCAAGGCCTTCAGGACTGAAAGACCAGATTAATGCACTGATCCAAAATCCATCCGACCATGCTCAACTGACTCAGTGAAGAAGACTCAGGAGATTAAACAAGAGAACATTTTGGAACTAAAGAGAATAAGAGGATTTGTATATAGCCTTTTTATGTACCTTTAACAGTTGAAGCGACTTGCAAAAAAAAATAAATAAATCAATAAAAACTTAGGACGTAGGAACAGGGTTTTACTTTTCTTTGGTGTCCTGTGTTCTGGCCTTGGCTAGTGAATGGCAGCATAAACAGACAATGGAATTCACACACCTCAATGCACCATCGGCTCCAGATTTTACGTTTCACGTCATAATTCAAAATGTTCAAAAATAATCTACCAACTGCTTTTTAATCAATAAAAGTAAATAGCTGTGAATACTACTGAGATTATACACATTTTTTTCACAATTTGCAAACAGAAAAGTATTTGAACTTGACAAAATATGTTTGACTTTTCATCAGCCTCAATTATGCAATAAAAAAATAAGATAACTGAACTACTTTAGATTTTATTTATCTGCTTTTATGCTCAGTGGATGATTTACCTTCAGGATTTAAACCCAGGAATCAATTAATAAAATTGCCCAAAATAGGAGAATCCTAATAACTGCAATTTGTTTTGAGTTCAATAACATTTATTAAAAATATTTTATTCATCATACTGTACTTTAGCATCGCCCAGCCTTCTTTAACCCATTGCAATTATTTTGAAATATAGAAAGCAAAATATAACAAGAGATTTGAGAGGGGAAACACTTCCATGCTCAACCCTGTCTAATTATTTTTAATAACCTTTTTCATCATCAACAACAGGCTGCAGCCAACACCTGAACCCTAAAATAAATAAACAGATCCACATTCTCCAATTGAGATTTTCCTTACGCTGTCTTTCCCAACAACAGTGACTGACAGTTGCTAATAAGCAATTATGGCACCACAGCAGGCTGAGCCTAACAAAGAATGTTTAGTGACCTTCACACATTCTGGGAAAATGTCATGTAAAGGTCTCACATCATTTTCACCTGAGGAAGAAGAGCCAAACAGCTAGGATCAGCAGTGCTGTCCCAAATATCATGTTGTCATGCGGCCTCACATCCACAAGAGTGGTGCAACTCACACACATTTAAACCTGCCAATAACACACATTTTTGTTACAAATCCATATAATATAACCCCCATAAAATAAATAAATCATTTATGGGTCTTTGAAAATACTCCTTGTAAGGGATCTGTCCTGTACTGTTTCTATATAACTAGCGCGCGAGGGCGCCAAATCTCCTCCAAGCTCACCCACTGGATGCTTCTGAATTGTCCTCGTCTCAGTAAACTGAAGGCTTTCAGAATCCTGCAGAAGAAATTGTCAGCAGTGGACTGCACAGTGGTGCTCGATTTCACAGCAAAGACAGCAGTGGTCAGAAAGAATATCCAGAGCAGAACAGCTGGAGCAGCGTTTGTGGCTGATGCAGCAACATGGAGTGGACAGGTGGACAAAGTGTTCCACGGGCTGATCGAGAGCTATGTTTGCCATCCTGTCGTGGAGCCCAGAATGATTCAGCTCCTCTCTCAGGACACTTCTATTGTGAGGGATGATGTGAGAGTGTATTTTGAGGCGAGTGATGCTGTGAAAGAGAAAGTGGCTCATCTCATGAAGAGTTTGCTGGCTCAAAAGAAAGTTCATATCCTGGAGCACCAATTCAAAGTGGTTGAAGAGCAATTTAACAGAGAAATGAAAGTGCAGTGTCCGGGAGTTGAAATAGTCAGGTGCACTGAATCCAATTCAGTTGTGCTTGAAGGCAATGACGAAGACGTGGAGTCAGGAGCTGAGCTCCTGCAGGAGATGATTCAGAGGATCAAAGCAAGATGTCTCAAGCTGTCTGAATCTTTATGGGACTTCTTAGTCTTCAGTGGGGCCGTCCTCAGGTACCAAGCAGTCTTTCTGTCCAAGTTAAGCAGTCCTGTTTTCATTGAGGCTGGGAGCAGCATTGTCTTATCAAGCTTGTCTCCTGCTGCCATGGATGAGGCTGAAGCTGTTCTCAAGAAGGAGGTGAGTGAAGCCACCTTCACTGTCCAAGGAGCCGCGGCTGAACCAGCAAATGTGGAGAGGTTGAAGGGCATCTTGGAGAAGGCGGAGGACGCTGCAAACAGCAAAGACATTAGAGTCATGGTCAACTTCTCCCCTGCGTTTGGACCTCTGTCTGAAGTACGGCTGGTGGGCTACAGTAGGAATGTGAAGAACCTCCAAGAGGTTTTACAAGATTTCCAAAGAACCAAAGTTCACACACAAGAAGAGGTGAAGCTGTCACACCTTGAGATGGTTGACTGTTTCTCTGACATCATCAACATGACTGGTTTGGACAAGACCAACCTGACACTGCAAGCCTCAAGCTACCCCTCCCCACGAGCTCTTCTGTCTGGACCATATCATCTGGTGAAGGATACCAAGGAGGCTTTGACCTTATCTTTAGCTAATATCACCTTTGACGCATTGGTCTTCGACAGTCCCAGAGCTCAACAGTACTTCAGTGGTGCTGGGAAAGACAGCAAAACACTAGTGGAGACCTCTTGTCAGGTTGTAATCCGAGCTCAAGAAACTGCTGGTCCTAAAGTGGGCACAGCGTGTATATATCTGTGAAAATGCTCCCACAATGTCCGCAAGAAGTCCATGCCATTTACACATGTGCTGCCATGAGACCAGCATCCACTTGAGCCCCCTTCTGTGGCAATTGTTTTTCAAGTTTTGCTTCTTTAACCAATTTTATTTAGTATCCTTACGCTACTTCCCCATCCTTGGAATCAAAACAAACCTCAGAGGTCAATATGGTTTTGTTTTGTTTTGAGAAACATTGCACTCTCATGACTGACAGCGTGTGTGTGGATCAGACGGTGGTGGTCATAAATGTGGCTCAGATCCGTGTGATTGTCGGAATCATAACAGAGCAGCACTCACGCAGTGGAGACATTTAACATTCAAATAAAAAAGGATATAGACCCACTTCTTGTTTGTCCTCTGTTCCCTTCTATCGATTCAGCTGTCTTTAGTCACTTCAGTTCCTTTGGGAATCTAAAGGTATTGTGCAAAACTATGGAGGGAACTCACAAGGCAGAAGAAGTCCAGTCAGAAGCAGCACAAGAAATTATCTTTAATCTGCCATTTTATTATCTACTGGTGATAGAAATGACACGACCTGTCTTACTGTGAATTTTTAAAAACATACCAAATATGTAGGTGATCAAAAACTCAGCTTTGTCTTGGTATTTTTCATATGAGAAAATCCCAAAACATGTATCAAGTGTTTATAAGAAATATTAATAGTTTAATCCCATAGTCCCTTTTTTCATTTCTGACTTGAAGCTACAGAAACAGGTCATCATGGACGACGGGGTTCAGGTGTGAGCGTCCTCTCTGAAAAAAAGGCCAACAATTGTGGGACTTTTGTTTGAGCCAGACATGACCAAAATAGTGTCAGAAATCCCCATTTTCAGTTCCAGCCAGTCACAATGCTCTGTTTTGCTTCCGACAATCACACGGATCTGAGCCACATTTATGACCACCACCATCTGATCCACACACACGCTGTCAATCATGAGAGAGCAATGTTTCTCAAAACAAAACAAAACCATATTAACCTCTGAGGTTTGTTTTGATTCCAGGGATGGGGAAGTAGTGTAATGATACTAAATACAAATGCTTAAAGTAGCAAAACTTCATTTGAACTAATGCTTCTAAGTAATACACCGCTCACTGACTCAGGCCCAGTGGTTTCACGATGAAGTTGTAATTCACAAATGAAAAACAAATGCCACAGAAGGGGGCTCAAGCGGACGCTGGTCTCACAGCAGCACATGTGTAAATGGCATGGACTTCTTGAGGCTGTTGTGGGAGCGTCTTGACAGCTATATACTCACAGGCATATAAAACAAAATCTGAAAACTTCATTAATCCAAAGGGGAAAAAGTGTATTGACGAACAAAAATAATACTAGGTGCTCTTCAAACAGAAACCATGCATCATATAGCTCATGGCAGAGGTGACAATTCAATGATTAAGAAACTTTTTTAAAAATCACACTTGATTTTTGATCTGAAACTGACTTTTTTTAATCAGGAATACTAATTCCAGTTAAAAAACCTGAACAGGACTAAGCGGTGGTTAACTGAAGATGCATGTACAGTGTATCATGCGCATAGCACGAGCCACTCACCACTTGAAACTATGAGAGAATTTAGTGTCGTGTCACCAAGTTCCAATATATTAACATCATCAAACAGTATTTTTCTTTTTAATCTAGTGACGTTTTTGACTTGTGCATGTAAAAATAATGCTTCAGTTGTGCCCATATGGCTTTCTTACCAAAGTATGACTGTGGTTAGTAGAAATCTCAGCCATTTTGTAGCGGAATGCTGAGGAATTCCTCAGCATTCCGCTGTGGATCTGTTGCTTATTATTATTAGCTGAACAAAACTACAGACCGTTACAGACTATAAAATGCGAGGCATTCGAATTTACTCAAGCAAAGCACACATTTTGTATTTTGTGACTCTTCACCTCTCTCTGTCAACTTCAAGATGAAACTATATAAATACTAAGACTAATGTTAAACACAGATTCCCTCAATTTTGAATACTTGAATCTGCACAAATGACGTAAACCTGTGATAAATCATAATCAATAATAATTCATCATAGTACCTAGGAAATATTGTTGCATCAGGATATCAAGTGCCAAAGTCTTATAATGGCATCTTCCCATAATTTGAGAGGTGTCAAACGTCATATGATCTGTTTCATGATTTTATTTGTTTATATTTGTTACGTTTATTTAAGTCTACTTCCTGTTTGCGACATCTATTCCAGTAAATTGATTTGTAATTTAAGAGACAGTCTGAAGGCAAATGAGAAAGTTTGCACTAGAGATCACCTGCTGAGTTTATCAGGGAAACCTTTCCTTAGTTCTACCTCACTTCATGGTCAAACAAGCGCAAACACTCTGCTGATTTCCCTGTAAGGCACTTTGTGAACAGCGTAGTAAAATGTGATATTTCAATAAAGCTTTATTATGACCCTAGCTACAGAACAGACAAATAATTGAGAGAGATGAATGTGACAAACAGCACTATGACGTTTCCTGCACACAAACTTTGTCATTGTGATGTATTTTGCCGTCCAGAACAGGAACCCTGAGGTGATACTGTCCCCCGATAACACTGGCTATTCTCAGAACTGTGTCATCCCCAGTCATCAGAGTAGATACTGTACTAATGCACAGTCTGGTCCCTGAGACAGGGAATTCTCTGACTGCAGAGACCGGCTCTTGTGTCAGAACCTCAACTGGGCCCCTGTGTTGTCCCCGCTCACTCAGTCTCATGACTGCACATGTGAATGAGGCAAAATGAAACTAACACACTTCTGGATTTGTTGCTGTTGTCTTTTGATCCTGCCCTCAAAAGATGCGAGAGCACATGATAATTTAATATAAATACTGAGGTGCTGCCAAACATCCACATCACCACAGCTGCCTGAACCCCACTCAAGATGAAGCTAGTCGTCATCTTCATGCTTTCGTCTCTGCTGGTCATGATCAATGGTAAGAGCCCTGACAGGAGCTGCTGTCACTTTTATTGTGTTTATTTATTTTTTAATGGTCTTTCCATCCATCCATCTGTTTTTCTCCTCTTAAAAACAGCAGTAATGGTAAAGATAAGATTTTATATATAGGAATTATACTAAAACAGTATAACTACGTGGGTGTGATGTTAATGTTATGTTAATGTAGATGCCAGAAATGACTCCATAATGACACAACCTGGACACCTAAACCGGTTTAAGGCTGATTCGGTCTCATACATTTCTGCAGTGAACAACGTTTATACTGGACTAGCAAACATCACAATGACTTGCGTTTACAAATAAACACTGCATGCTACGTCATGTCCACATTGTAGCTGCTCAAGAGGGAAATGCAAACTTTCAGTTCTTGCATAAGACCCGAGCACTTACTCACCGTGACATCTGACTTGAAAATGGAAATAGAAAGTCTACAAAAAATGCTTTTGCTTTCATGTATACCAGAACGTTTCGGTTACAATGTGCACTTATGTTAACAGCTTGCACCTGACCTCTGAAATATGTCTATGTCAAATCTGATGAAGTATGAAGTAATCATGCTCTGAATCTTACACTTGTTTAATATTTATGATTTTATTATTGTCCCGTAAAACATGTTTATTGAACATAAGGTAAGTAAAATGTTTGTAATTTCAGCGCTATTCTTGCCTGAATGTTCATGTAACACTAGTACTTAATATCTACTTGATAGATATTATAAAATAACAGACAGTGGCTATGGAGGTGTAGATTCGACAGGGACTTCATGTAAGGACTGACTTAATCTCCACTCTGGCTTGGGAACATACAATCTGTTGCTCTGATTTATATTAGCGTTTCTAATCATGCAGCACAGTCGGTGTGGGTTTCATTGATATTCCGGTTTCCTCACCAAAAACATGCAGACATTAATGTGACAGTCAACCGCTTCCATCAGCCTGCGGCTCCAAGGTGTGCCCAGCTAAGGTGGCAGCTATTAAATGCACAGACCGCTCAAGTAGAATTCATCAGATCTGAACTGACAGCATAGTACTGGACAGGTCCGAAGAGCATTAGCACTGAAGAGCATTAGTACACAGCATGCTTCAGCAATGCTGAATGATTTTTCATAGACATGATGCAGATGGAGGGACAGTGCTTTTAAATGTGTGCAAATGTGGTGACAGGCATGCCGCCCATCAGCAGAGACTACAACACACACTGTCGCTGCCTGAAGGTGGAGACCAGGATCATCCCTCCAGACAGTCTGAGGAGCATCAAGCTGGTGCCTGAAGGACCCCACTGCCCGGACACAGAGGTCATGTAAGTCCACCACTCTTAGTCAAACAACACTTGTTTAAATAAGGTACTGGTCCGTCCAACACTGACTGACAATTGTTGGGATTTTAAACTATTTCATTTGTTAAGGGACCAAAAAAACGTCATGGTCTTCTTTGTTTCCAGAGCCGGACTGTCAAGCGGGGAAAAGGTCTGCTTGGATCCTAAATCCTCCTGGGTGAAAAAGCTTGTTCAGTTTGTCCTGGAGAAGCAGCTGCAACACCAGCCAAAGAATCAAGCCTGAGATTTTTTTTTTTTTAAATGCAAAATGCAGCTGCAGCAACATCAACTTCCGAACTGCTGACTTATTTCCAAAGAGCAAAAGTGATGTAACAATCCCTCACATTCTACTGCGTATACATCAACTTCACTTTTCATGAAGTAGGGCAATGTTGTGAAGATGGTGTATTTGAGTGTCATTTGTGTTGATAGACAGAAGAGGATATTATCATTTGAACTTGATCATAGTTAAAAACATCTGTTGTCTTTATTTGTATTTTCTTTATAAATGCAGCTGCACAACACTGAAATGCTCACCTAATCAAATGCTACAGTGCTGAAATATAATTAAAGATAATTCAAAGAAAAAGCACAAACCTTGTTTTTGTTGTCGTTTATATGATTGCAGACGAGTGTCTCTATGGACCCGTGCAAGCATTACCGCATTCAACAACTTGATGGTCGTGGCAGTACGGTCTCCTTACTCACAAGAGTGCCACCTGTATGCACGTAACACAGTGCTATCTTCTGATTCCAAGAAGAGACAAACTACAAACTTAGCCTAAAATCATTTTATTTGAGTAGAAATGACTCATGAAACGTCTCACCATAAAGTGAGAGGTGTTTCAGTGGTTTGGCTAGTGATTTACAGTATTATAAATGGCACTGATCTGAGCTCACACTCATCAAGTTTTTCGTCTGAATACTGACTTTTCAAATGTTTCCATTAGTCTTGTTTTAACTGTGTGTACTAAAAATATTTCCATTTACAGGATGGCTGTCTGTTAGTGAAATAAAATGCACATCCCACGGAAAACACAAACATTCAAGGTACATAAAGACGTAATCATGAAACAGATTCCAAAGAATCATTATTTACTTTAACTTAAGCCATTTGGGTTCAACTATTGCTCAAATGGAAACTTGAAGTATCTTCATCTATGCACCCGGATGTGACAACATAGCCCTTCCCTGGGGGGAACCATGCTTGCAAGGCCTCCGTCCAGCTGCCAGTCTCACCAAATGTCAATAAGATGTCGAACACTGCACACAAAAATCAACTTGTTGATGATAAACAGAATTGGTCAAATGATAAATGCAAGACTGCACCTTGATTGATGGCCAGGATCTTTGAGTGGAAGTTCTTGTCGTTGGATTTCTTGGTCATGAATTCGTCTATGGGCAGCCTGGCTGTCTGCACAGACAGCGCTCGAGCTCGTGACAGACTCAGCGTCTGCTCAAAACAGTGTTCAAAAAGGTGAGGTTGGTCATTGATTCCGAACATTTTCTTCCAATCAGAATGGAATGATTTTCGACTGCAACAGAAGGCTTTCAGTGTTAAACTCAGATTATTTGAAAGTCAGGTTTATAGTATATTGAATAAACGTGACAACTTCGTAGTCATAGAACTGCTTCCGTTTTAATACAATACTTACATACATACAATACAAGTTATTTGGTTATGTATAGTTAACATTATAAGTATGATTCATGTACGTTTGCACACACACAAACACACAGTGGTGTTAAATATGATGGCTTCGGTTTGTGGAAGTTACCTTCTGAACACTTTCATCCACGAGACCGCCTAGAACATACACCTTGTTTGGGTCCAGTGTTTGCAGAGCTGAAGATGACAGAGACAACAACGTGTGAACTGCTTTGAGAATCCCAAGTGTACCTAGGAAATAAGCTGCTCCATCTATTGGACAAAAATGCAACTGCATAGATGACTGGCGAGATACGGTGTGTTTTTAACAAGAAATTTTAACTTTAAAAGTTAACTTTCAAACCTTCTTCAGCGTCTGGTGTGAGGTAGACAATGGTTTTTGTGGGGAATAGGTCCGAGCAAGTTTCCTCCCGGATGTCCAGCTGAAGATATTCCAGAGAGAACAATTCCGGTGAAGACAGGTCAGAAATAAAAATTTACCGTGGTGTGTCTTGAGGTCGTGGGAGCTTTGGAAAAGCTGAACTTGCCTTCATGTTTGTAGCAGATAAGTACCAGCAACGTACACATATTTGTAGAGAAATGTCTGTTAGGATTAAAGCATGTAGCGTAATACACTGACCTTGTAGTTGAGGAAGCCTTCATTCATCCGTATGCACTCTCTGTAAATGCGACTGTCCTCAGTCAGGTCAGTCAGGAACACGTGGAATGGTCTGCGTGCCTTCTTGTTGGACCCGTACAGTCGTCTAATCTGGCCAGCCAGTCTGCTCACTTCCTAGGTGAGATGAGACATCAAACCCGTGAGCACAGAACATCTTTAGTTAAAATAGTTTAAGATAGTACCTTATCAGACATGAAGTCAGTCATGCTGAGGTCAACACAAAGTTTCGGACCAGTGGACTGGGCTTCTGCTAATCGCTCATTCACGATTGCCTTTATGACTCGCTTGGAAAGCTGAGGACTGTCCACACTGTCACCTTTGCAAGGACATAAATAAAATAAGAATAATATTTTGATAGATTAAACTAGACAAAACTTGAAAATACTGGAATTCATACACCCAAGAAGATCGGTAAACAAAAATGCTCCCCCTGGCTACAGGATAATGTGACAAGAAAGAGACTGTACTTTATTTGAGGACGAGGGGACGCCATGTGTGATGCGCCATGGACATTACTCATTCTTGGCCAGTGCCTCAAATAACAACATAAAAGTACGCAACATTGTAGATGCACTCACGTTGTAGTAAATTGTTGCTTTTGATCACAATGTTAGAATGGACATATTTTGGAACAATTTAAGTAGAAGTACTGGAAGAAAGTGTCTCATTTCTGAGGACTGAAATGATATTTCGTGGGTGGAACACAAGTGACACAAGTATGAATCTCACCTTTCTCAGTGAGTCGGTTCAATTTCCGGCGCTCTTTTTCTTCTTTTCGACGACTCTTTTTGGCTGCCACCTGCCTCTCCCAGTTTCGCTGCTTCCTGAGCACGTTCCTCTGCATGTTCCATCAAAACAAACAGTTAAATGCAACTGGCAAACGTGCGTTTGTTCATTCAACGTATGATCTAAAACGGTCGCATGCTGCTTATTCGCCCTTGGGTCACTGTTTCAACAGTCAACTCGAAGTAGCTTACAGAAAACTGCCCATCTCCTTGGTCGGCTCTTTCTCCAACCACATCCAAATCCAAGTCGATGAGAAGAAGATCCACGTCGTCTGAAACGTGATTCAGCTGAATGTTTCCCTCCATACCTACTCAATTCCAGTCAGCTCTGAACGTAGTAGACGGAAAACAACGCTTTACTTTCTCGTTCTCTTAAATCAACAGCAAGAATAGGGAAAATCAAACGGCCACGCCAACGTTGGCCAAGTTTTATTTTGGTTTCGCCAACGTGACCGTCGCCCGTTGATGACGTCATTTTAAATAAACATTTATAATTTTTATTCTTTTAAGAATAATACTCGTGGGTTTCGTGTTAATTTAGTAGAATTTATTATTTTTTTATATTAAGAAATCATAAAGAAAATCAAACATCTATAAGATGCTATGCAAGCACATAAAAACATAAAAATGAAAAAATCGTGAAAACAAAAATAAAAGAAAACAACCGAAACACACAGCAAAAACTGTAATTGTGTGGTGCTCTTTCCAAATGATATTGTCAATAAAACTGAACAGAACTGAACTTGTTGCTTGTTTATTTGAATGAAACAAGAAACTCAGTGACACGTACGAACTTGAGGATTCGCTTCTTGCGAGTCTGAAATTAAAAAGGATGAGAATATTGTTTTGTTGTTTTAAGTATCTCGGGGTGATGTTCTCATGTGAGGGGATTAGGGGTTTGGAGATTGGTCGGCGAATTGGGGCAGCAGGGGCGGTATTGCAATCCATAGGAGAGAGCTGAGCCAGAAGGCAAAGCTCTCTATATACTGATCAATCTTCGTCCCGACCCCTCACCTACGGTCATGACACGTCCAGCTGGGAGGAGACCGAGGGGTCAACCCAGGACCAGGTGGAGAGATTATATCTCTACGCTGGCCTTATAAAAATGTCCGCATGAATGGTTAGGTTTTATAAAAATAAAAAAAATAAAAAAAAAACCTTGATAGGTAGTCTTCCTGAGAAGCAACGCTCCCACGACTCGCCCAGAATTTATACAGTAGTGATTTTATTGATGTTTTATGGAAACTAACTCAACTCAACTAATCAACATACTGTAGCTGTCGAGTGAAATTTGCATTATTTCCGAGTAAGTTGAATTTGTACCATATCTTCGAGCGAATGTGGCGTGAGTGTTTGGTGCTGCCCTCTGCTGGCTGTAACTGGGACGGAACCGGTGTGGCGCTGCCATATTGCATTGTGGGTAATTAGTATTTTAACGTTAGTATTCCGTTAATCGCGCGGCGGCACACGTTATCGTCAGAATGTTGTACGTACTGAATTGTGCAGGTAACGCTGAGTCCATGGGGAGTTTGTGCTATTTTAGGAGTCACCGAAACTTTGAGGTACAGTACTGGGATACTAGAGTTGAACTTAGAAAATTTGAAGTCAAGACTATACTTTCAGGGATCATTTCTATAGTTTCTAACTGGAGAAATGTGTTTCTAAAGTGTTTGGTCTCGCTATCCACGATGATGAGCGAAGATACTTCCACCTGAGCGCGAAGCGGGTTGTGAGTATGGACTCCGGTCTAACGCTCGCAGCTTTTGATGACCGTTCTCTGTCACCTTGGAGACAGTGAGGGTGGAAGTATGATCAGAGTGGTAGTGGTTACTGTTCATGATAATACAACATCAAGTTCTGTATCATAAATGATTCATGACTGTGCTGGATATGGTAACAAATTCGTAATAAAACTGTTGTAATGTCGGTTTTGTTAAACACCATTTTTAGCACCTTTTAGCAGACACGAGTATGTTGAGTGTAACAAGTATAGTCCAGACCTTTATGCTAATGGTTTACTAGAAGGTACTGTTCCCCAGACTATCAGTAACTATACAAGAAGTTTACTATTCGTGTACTGGTTGTACACTACTTATAGGTAGCAATGTACAGCACCCAAGATACTACACATTTCTCAGACCTGCTGTTGGTGTGGAGGTTATTGTTAGCTAGTGGCTCTGCTATACTACACATATCACCTTCAAAGGCAACCACTCCCATGATCTTTTGCAGTTTCTTCCAAATCACCTCAATAATATACTTGAAAACCCCAAGAAAATAGTATTCTTGAAGTTAATTTTATTAGGTGTACTTGAGTTTAAATATAATTCAGTGTGCTACTTTTAAGTATCCCGATTATAGTATCTCAAAAGTGAACTTCATATACTCCGACAGTTTTAGTATGAATGAAGTCTACTCAACGTATACTTGAATACACTTCTTTTTGTTTAGGGTCATCCTGCCAGCATGTGTAGTGGAGAAGATCCCAAAAGAGGTTTTTTTGTTTGTAACCCTGGGTCAGCCGGTGAGAAATACTGGAGAATGCACCAAAGAATACCAAAAATTGAGGAATGATGCCACTTGTGGATAGCAAAGCTGAACAATAAAATATGTGTGTATTTATAAATGCTTGTAAATGTTCTCTGTTGTTGTATTGTTGTGGAAAACATCAAGAAAACTACACAGCTTTTCACACTTACCTATGAACTTATAGACCACTACTCTGAATTGCAATACATCACCAATTCGAATTCGAAAGTGTTAAAAGTATTAAATGAATATGTCAAATTTTGTGTTGGGTGGGTATGCATTTTAAAATAAACTAAACATGTCTGGCATTAAGTACCTGAAGTGTGCAGCAGTGCACTATAAAAACATTTTTGTTCCAGTACTTCAGAGGTTTCTTTCCCATCTTTACAGGAACTAATGTGGCTTTTTATTGTTATTGTTCCAAAACATGAGAGTCAACTGGTATGGATCTCCACCACAAAGATACAGCACTACTTCCAAATATTGCCTCCTTTTCGGGGGACCAAGTCCACACCTGTGTACCTTTGCATCTTTGACTCGATTTTTGTGGAGCATTATGACCAGCGTTTCTGGGGTCTGTGGACATTTCTCCACCACAGTGTGTCCAGCCCTGTGTTCACCCCTGAATCCCCCCAATATGGCAGCACGTTAGGGTTTCTCTCCAAATACATGAGTGAAAAGCCTCCATTGTGCAAGGAAGAAACATCAATATGCGTTCAACAATTTAAAAAATGGGCAATTAATGGGCATACGTAGTGATATCACGCGAACGGTGCACACTGTGTTCCCCGAACAACTTCACACTTTTAAAAGAACCAAGAGATGTTTCCACTCGCTTTTTGTTGTTCTTCTTACTTAATGGTGAAGGGATTACTTGACTCATGGCCCACCATCGTTCTACTTCTGGTAGCAAGTCATTCAGCTCAGTCCATGCAAATGATCCTTCGGCTGTACTGTTACTGCCCGGGCGTCAACGAAATCCTTCTTCTTTGTCAGTGATATGCTATGTATATCACTATAGTGTGACTTCTTCAACAGCATAGTTACGGGGCAGCATAACCTCATGCCTGCACTTCTGATCAGATTTTACTGTGCGGATAATTGTTGATTCTATGTGTTCAATGAAATGTAAAAAGCATTTGAAATCAATTGAAGAATGAAGAAGGGATGGCAGTGTCTTCACTGTATAGTCAGGAGGAGCAGGACCAGCACACTATGAAGGTCATCCCTGGAGCAGGTTTTCTGGAGAAGTTGGTCAGATTGGACAGATACAGACATGCAATGAACCATGGTTTAGTGGATGCTGACTTATTTAAATAATAACTGTAAAACACTCTAGGTGTTTTTTTTATTTCTGTATTTGAAATTGGATGTATTGATTAAAAAAAAAAAAAGTTTGGTATTTGCCCAGGCCCTGTGAGAGTTTTACATAATAGGGGTTTCTGTTTTTTTGTTTTTTTTTTCTGTGGGCGGTCTCCTCTCCACCTGCCAGCTCAGCCACATTCCCCGCTGCTGCTGGAGAAGCACTCACCACAGACTTTCCTCCCAGCATCGGTGAGACTGTGGCGCCTCGATGCTGCCATCACCCTAATGGGGAAGCCACAACTGGTGTCTTCTCTGCTTGTGCTTTTGACTCCAAAAGGGTCGGAGACAACATGACACACAGATGATGTTCAACCTTACTCTCGATGGAGGGTCATTTTCTCAAAACTTGGAGGACTTTGACTCGATTCGCAGCGTCCTCCTGTACAGGTCAGTGTCGGATGCTGCGCGTTTGTTTCTTGTGTTGTGTCACCACCGAATGAGCTCACTGCTTCAGGGACTTGAATACCGGAGGGGATTTTAAACGCTGATCCAAGCCATGCGGGAGACAAGAATCAACTATTTAGAGCGTTATTTTTCCATGAAACATTTGTACTGTTCATTTCTTTGCCTCTGGATTGGTTCTCGTCGTCGCGCTTAATAGTAATAAAAGTTAAAATATCCCTCCGTGTGGACCGCTTCATTGTTGTCAGGGGCGACCGTGTCTGCCAATCGCATAGAAGAATGTGCACCACGTGACCCTGTTTGACTGACTGGGACAACATGGCGGGAGTGCAGCTCTGAGTCTCGTCTTCGGGATTTTGTTGGCCAGAATAATGGTCAGAGCTGGTAGATGGCGCACTATGAAGCTCACCATGACTCGGAGAACGGTTTGGGGAAAATGGAGGAATCAGTTGCCAAGTGCGCTAGCGGCCAGGAGTCCTTGAACAGCAGCAGCTGCTCGGAGTGCTCCGAGTAAGTGGACAGCTTAGCTTTATTTCACATACAGTGTCCAGTAGCTGCCAGGGTGAGCAACAATCTAACACCGAGCTCAGTTTTATTATTTTATTTGCCACCAGTTGAAGAGTGTATACATCCCTAGTTTAACAAACCCCAAGACTGTGCTTCTTAAAATCATAATATTATACACTGCAGTAAAAATACACACATTTAGACAGTGTGTTTAAACTATACTTTTCACATCCTCCAAACTAAAGCTTCATTACCTAAGAACGATTCCCATTTTTGTAAATAGTGTTTTCAGTAAGTATTTCAATGTATATCTACTTAAGCGTGTTCATGCAGTCATCTATTATGGTTTCATAGTTGTGTCCAAACTACATGACTGTCACTGTCTTGCGAATTATCATACAATTAAATATGAACTAAGCTTAAATAGTCATGGACAGAATGTTGGTTAAGTTTGACTTGCATTTCACATTGACTTATGTACTGTTCTCTCATTTAGTGAATTGGAACCCGAATGGCTGGATGATATACAGAAGAATGGGGAGCTTTTTTACCTGGAGCTGAGTGAAGGTGAAGAGGAGCTTTTGTTGGCGCGTGATCAAGTGTCTACTAACCATGTACGCTTCAGTGAAAAGGAGGCCGAGATCATCACTGAGCAAAACGTGAAACAGCGATGTAGTTCCCGGCCTAAACGTGTGCCCACACTGAAGAAACTAGCCAAGATCCTTAGGAGGAAACGTCGATCCACTCAGCACAGAGGAGGCGAGGGTGGGAGTAAAGAGCCTTCATCATCTTCGCTACCTCTTGCATCCATCCTGAAGAACCAGGCGTGCCAAAGACATGCACTATCTCCCAACCCTGAGAGGCAGCTGAAGGAAGTGAGCATATATGTCAATCCTAAGCGTCTTGGAGGATCATGCACACCTTTGTCGTACAGCGGAGGGCTGTTGGAGGCTCTGCTTGGAGTGATACACCGTCACTTTTGGACCAGGGGACAAGCTGAAGCAGCTCCTCAGGACAGTCGGCTTACTGTGCATGGCCTCAGTCCCAATGGTCCAGCTATTAAATGTGGTCAGATCATGATAGGTGAGATCATTGTATTTGAGTTATCAATGCGGATTGTATGCTTATCTCAATGGAGTTCACCTTGTGTATTTTGCATGTAAGTTGAAATAGCCTGGTGAGCTGTGTGACCTCATGTGTCAAATTTAAGAACCAGCTATTGACCTGTAAACGTCCTCAAAAACATTTGACCAATTTGTTGGTTCTGACTGAGCAGCGGACATGGGTTTAGAAAGTTCATCTGGATTTGTGCTTCACTGAATGTTCTGTCTTTTCTGTCAGGTGATGTCCTTGTTGCGGTTGATGATGTGGATGTGTCCTTTGAGAACATTGAGAGGGTTTTGTCTTGCATCCCAGGACCAATGCAGGTTTGTATCCGAAGTTTTAAATAGCTACCGAACAATTGCAATTTTGTTTTCAGATACTAACTGAAAAAGCAACTTTGACATCACATTGCCATGAGCAAAAAAACGAGACATCAGTCAAATAGTTTACACTGTACGGGCACCAGCGTATAGATTCACAGCCTAAGAAGCCTCAGTCAGAAGCACATTCTGTGCACCCGTGTTAAAAATGGAAAACCCTCAATTAGTGCAAAACCATCTTTGGATAAGTAGCTAAAAAAAACCCTGCCAGTCTGCTTTATGTGGCGCTCTTAACCCGAAATGCTGACCATCAAACAGCAAGAATTTGTAAATGACAGAGTGTGTGTGGAGATTCTGGTGGACAGACACTGCTGTGGCTTTTCCAGAGGCGAGCAGTCAGACCCGAGCGCTAATCTGCTGTAGTCGGAAGTAAAGCGAAAGAGGCCCATATGAACTTGCTCACGCTGCTCAATAAATTAGCACGTGTGGTGACTTTGAGTTCACACTTGACACTTGAAGCTCAATAAGTTTTTAACTCAGAGTATGTGTGTGTCCATCGGCGAGTGTGTGCTCGAGTGCTGACATCGGCGGAGTGGAATTTTTTCCGGCACGCACTTCAGACCACATCCTTATTATTTACGATGAGTGATGAGGCTGCAGCTTGCCCACGTAGCCTCGAGGTTTCCCAAATTTCAGGTTGTCTGATTTAAAAATGTGTCCCATTCATCAAACTTGAGCCTGGGAGGTAGAGCCTCTAACTTGCATCACACGGTGCTATACCACAACCGAGCTCAGGGCTACCCTTTTTTAGGGGAGGGGTTGTTGGAATGGCTCGCAGCCCAGAAGTTGGCGCCTGCTAAAGTGAAGTTAGCTTGCGGTTATTGCTGACTGGCTTCTGGAAATAATCTTTCTGTTTAAATGGTCGTATGATGTACATTTCTGACTTCAGATGTAGCATCTCCACAACATTTATTTCACTGTTCACATTTACTGATGCTTGAATCAGTGGAGTGTTTGATAAAAATGGATGTGACGAGACTGGTTGTTCAAGGTCACTGGTCGACCCCTGGAATGATTTTGTGCAAAGTTCCATACGCTTTGTTTGGATAGGTCGGAACTTAGAGCTCTGGAGATTCTGGACCTAGCAAAACTTTAACTTCAGATTGTTTTCAGGTTTTGTGAATGGCAGTGGAAAAAAGTGATGCAGAGTTTGGATATTCAAGCTGCCTCATTAATGAAAGAACATGAGCCAGCTGTCGTTCTGTGTTTTGTGGGCACACAAACTGGTCTGGTTTTAATTCAGTTTCTCACACACACACACTTGGAGCCCGGTGCTGTTTGTTGTGCTCGACTTCATTCGGACTTTTGTTGTCACATTCTGTGGTAAACTCAGCGCCATGCTATTTGCTGTCATGCGCTTTCCTGAATCTCTTGGGGATTTATGTTTTGGTTTGTTTTTCAAAGGAAAATTCAAACCTGCATGACTGTCCTGAAATTGATAACTTAAAAGTTTGGGTGTTGTGCAATTGTCTTTCAAGAGTATTGTATAAATTCTTTTCTGCCTAGTTCCTGGTTCATAACGTTTTATGAAGGAAATGTCTGGCTTTTTACAGCAGAACAAACAAACGTTGACACACACGAACAGCCTGAGTAAAAGCTTTGTAACAGTTGAGAGCCAAAGTTTTGTTTGAAGTTGTATCTCATCATTAGTGTTGATGTTAAGACCGGCGCCAAGACGGAGACAAAACTGATTACAGAGCACATTAGTCTATTTGCTTTCTACATTGAAATGGAAGTGTAGAACCCCTTCCAAATCCCTTATCTTATATCTAACCTGCCCCGAAGGTTTCATTGAACAACACATTTGTCAATTTTAGAGTTCTTCGGTTTACAAATGGATGGGATGAAGACCCCTGATACATAACCCTGGTGATTGACAGAGGGTAGTGTTCGAGCTGTGCTCTTGACTGGTCATGACAATAGTTCAGCACAATCGTGGCGCAACAAGACCAAAACCTTGAAAATGTTCTTAGCAGTCTATGTCTGTCCCCTTTTTTTCTTTCTCGTGGCACCTGATTTGATTCACTTTGACATGTCCTCCCTATGAGACCTTGATACAAACACTTAATGCTAATGCACAGTCTTCGCTTCACATGTGTCCTTGATGATGTGTTTATGGAAGTTTGCCTTCCTGCAGGTCCGGCTGACGTTAGAGACGGCGGCGACACTGAAGGACAGTCCCGCCTCTGACACCGCAACAGTTCAGAATACAAAAGGCTCTCCACCTGTGAGTCAGCTGGTCCGCCTCCTCTGGGGTGAAGACATGGCTGAACTCCAGATGTCCATCAATCACATCCCACACATTGTCATGTACCTGTCAGTCAAACTGGACTCAGACTCGTCACAAGAGGAAGTGAGTATATTTCCTACTTAAAGTGTTTATATGATGATAAAGATGGCACTTGTCAGCTGTTGACTGGAGTAGAACATCTCAAAGACTAGAGCAGAGGCTCTCAACTGGTCTGGTTCTGGAGCTCACCATCAACCTTGAATGACCACAACAACAACAACAATGTGGCTTCAATTGTTTCAATTTATATTGAGTAAATATGTGCTGTTGAACCTGTTTATGTGACACGATATTGGCGTTTTATGATGGTGTAATGAAAAAAAGGTTTTGCCCGTTAAAATGCTTATGAAGCGACTACGTAACCAACCTTTGATCCTCATCCACCGTTTTACCGCTGGACTAGGGCACCTTGTTCGCAAGTGCTAATAAAAACAGAAAAAGTTGGAAGACTTACAATAATATCTTGAGTCAGTCTCAGCAGTGCTGTTTGAAGTACCTCCCCTGAATGATCTTCACACTCGGAGCGCATTTCTAATAATGGAGTGTTAAGAACGACCGGAGTTGTTCAGGAAATCCCTTGACCCGCAGAGCAAGAGGTTTGGGACGGGCAGTCAGAAGACTACTGCTTTGGACTGCTTCCAAATTCCATTGCTAATGGAAAGCAGAGCAGGATAAATGAGGTTTGAGATCCTTGCATGAGTAAAGGCTATCATTTAAAAATGGCCGACCTTTCTTTTAAACACACCTCCCCTTCTGATGGTGAGATGCTTGTTGGAAGGTGACACTTTCAGGAGTATATTAATGATGCTGTCTTGGTTCATTCGATGAATTCATTTTTTTTTTTTACATTAGCAAAACATCTCTACACGGAAACCCATTTTCAAAAACATAACTTTCTCAAAGTCTTTCTGTTCATGTGCGTGCCAGAAATCTCTTCCCAATTTGTCCTGGAAGCCTTGGAAATGAGGGAGAGTTTGGGAAGTCTGGAGCCTCAGCAGTCTGTGGTTAATTTTCCAAATGACAGTATCGTGCAGAAACCAATTTCACTCTCTGACTTTGATTCTTTTTTTCCCCCCAGATTGTAGGGTCGCAGAAATCTGAGAAACTGGGGGCGTAGTGTGTTTTGGAGGTATAGACACGCTTAAGTTGCGCGAGCTGAGCGTTTTACTAAGCTACACTCACACACCAGGCATAATGCAAGTCTGACTGAATGCGTTCCTGAAGTTGTCTTTGTTGTGGTTGCCAAGGCTATAAATGCCTGCTCTGTCCAGGTTCCTCTCCCCTCACCCAGCTCTGCTTCCTCTAGTTGTAAATATTTCAGTGATTCACTTGTAATGTCCTGAGTGTATCTCTGATTTTTGTGTGTTTTTTTGTAGTCTAAAACTTCTTTTCACTCTATAAAAGCATAGTAAAGATAAACCTTAATCTTGCAGTACCTCGGTGCATGTCAGCTTCCACTTATCATCTTAGCTGTCAGGTTCTCAGGTTTCAGTGGTAACAGCAAGAGAATCTCTGAGGTTCCCGTTTCCTGGCCACTCTAACTAAAGGACCATTTTCCCCATCCAGGGTGGAGATGAGCTCTCCATCTGGTAGTGGTTCTTCTCTGGGGTGTTCTACAAGCTGGATGGTCTGGATCATATTTTGAATGCCCACAACACCTCAACTGAGTCTTTACGCAAGCATCTCCTATCGCTTCAGTCTTTTTCAGTGGACAGTCGCAAAACAGTTCCCAAATTCTTGGATTAATTTCTGGTCCTGCTGCTGCGAGTGGCAAACGCAGCGTCAGCACTGAAGGGTTTGACCATTTAAGCGTCTTGAGAATGAAATAACAGCTTTTGGAAACAACAGTCCTCCTGTGTTTCAGAATCCTACGGACATTCCCAGTTCACCCACACTCAGTGTTCATTTGCATAACATGTGTATAAAACATGTGACTGATGAATAGACCCTGGTTAGGCGTCATTCAGAACATATTGCTATTTTTTGTGAACCACTGGTGATAATAGATATATTATAAAAACTGCAGGTTTGGTTTTATGTTTATAAATGCTCTACTTCTGTGTGTAGGAGGAGATTTTATACCAGTACCCCACGTCTGAGGAGTCCAGCCAGCTCAAAAGCGTCAGGGGGATCTTCCTCACTCTCTGCGACATGTTGGAGAATGTGACTGGAGGCCAGATTGTCAGGTAATGCTGGGCAACCTAGCGTGGCCAGTGTGACTTCCATACATTGGGAGACGACGCAGCACAAAAGATGCCACAGACATGCTGTCTGTGGCATCTTTCTTATGTTAACGCAACGACTACATTTTAATATTGACAAGACCATGTATAGATCGTGCTACCACCACCTTTTTAAAGCTCAGATTTTGATGTCTTTGTCTATTCTTGTCGACAACATACACTAGCAAGAGTAATCGTCCTTAATAATGCGACCTGGGTTCTTTGCAGTCGGCTCCCTCGGCATGTTGATGCTCAGAGTAAAGTGCTGATAGTGTTTTACTTTGTAAATGTGCCCGATCCAACTTCCTGCCTGAACAATCCGCCTGATCAGTCGTGGGAATATTTCATTGGCATGTTGCAAACTTGGAACATATTTCCTCGGTGGAGTTCTTTTCATTTCAAGCTTAGAATGATTCTCTCCATCTGAACCCTTCAGAAAAAGAGTTGAGGATTCATTTCAGCTACTATTTGCAGGATATTTTTCTTCCACCAGGAAGTTCATCTGGTTAAACCGTCTTCCTCCTGTAATTTTGTGAAATCTAATCGTGCTGTATCTTGAGTTCTGCGCCAGCTGCAGTTCAATGGTTTTAATAATCCATGATTATATGTGTCTCATACCAGCGACCCGTCAACAATCCAAACCACAGTCCAATAAACTCTCCGTAATATGGACAGGCTGTGCTTTTCCACCATTGTTTTTTCCTCATGGAAAGTCTCGACCAACAAGTTTACATTAAATCTAGATACCCTCTTTCTCGCTTTGGTGCATTTCGCAATGGTAGTGTGTGCGCCAAAGTGACTGTGACGAACTGTAGTATACATGTAGCCGCGTGAAAAAGTCCCTTTCCATCCATTTGTTTCATCTGCCTTTATGACGTGCATCAATGTTTAGTACCACTTCATATCGCATGGTGTTTGATTGTAGGATTTTCATTTGTCCCTGCTTGTTTAAAAACTCATTTTGGTGGTTTGGTGTTTAATAATGTCTGTGATGATGGACAGTTGGCGTCTTCTCTGGATTACATTTTGGTGTTAGAGTTGCTGGAGTTTGCTCCAAAGTAAACCACTTATATCCGAAAAATATTACAGTTTTACTCTTTGTGCTTTAATAAATATTCCTAACACATCTCCTCCAGTTCATCCCTGGTCCTTGGCAAACACCTGATACATGTGGGCTACTGGAAAGACGACAACAACCTACTGGTTGTTGGGCTTCCTGCGGAGAGGTAGGTTCCGAAAACACATGCCAGTCTGAATTTCTAAAATGCTATGTTCACATGTTGTGAACTCTTAAATCTGTGCATGTATCACTGGATGCAAACTAACCATTTGAATGTTTTTACTTTGATACCATTAGCAGCGTGGTATGCTAACCACCTGGGTTTGAGCAGTCATGTCTGATGTTATCTCAGATATTTAATCATTGAAATATTTTTTTGAAACTCTCCCTCAGGGTGCCATTGCTGTGTCTCCAGACAGTGGTGAAGGACGTTGTCAGGACTTTAAAAGTAATGTATGGCTCCTTGGACAGGTCAGTCGAGTCTATTCCTCCCGGTCGAATCTCCGTGACTGTTTCATTGATGCTTCTTCTTCCTCATTTCCTCCCCAGTGCCTTCTGTAAGGCGGATAATGTTCCAAGACTGGACCATTTCTTCTGCCTCTTTTTCCAGCAGCTCATCCAGCCTTCACGCCTGAGGGATAGATTCTCAGTGCCGCCCACTGATGTATCACGGACCCTTTTTCTCGATGGACTGCCGGCAGTGCGGTGGCTCACACTTCCGCCAGAAATCAAGGTTTGTGCCTCGAACATTTTTTTAAGACTGGGCATCATAGTGTTTTATTTTGCTGCCGCCCTGTGTCCTCTGCCAGTACTACACTCTCATGCATTAGCGCAAATATTCCGTGATCACACATTCTTCCAAGAGCTATTGTCAGAGGATGCTGCGCCCTGTTTCTTCAGCTAAGTTTGATTGTTGCTCCTCAGGTCGAGGTGGACACGGTTCTCTCAGATTTTGAGTCGTCTGATTTCGGAGAAATGGTGAGTTTTAAAAAATATATGTTTTGGATGCTGTTTATCTTGTTTTCACCTTAAGTTGTTTCAAAAAATATGATAAAGATGTATAGACGGGTCAGTGATTATCCAGAAAACAGACATATTAAATAACTTAAAAATAACCAGGCTAATTAATGTTTTCTCATAGTTATAGCTGTTTGATCTCATAATGCTTCAAATCTAGATTTTTTTTTTAAATACAGAAAAACAACAACGACAGTCTATACATCAATATTGCAAACTTTTTGTTGCCAACTGAAGGTGCTTGGCAGTTGTATGAGCGTCTCTCTCACTGTCTGGCCCTTCACTGTCTTTACTCAGTGGAGCTGCAGAACACTGAGGTGTCTGAGATACAGGGGTTGCCACCTCAAGTCATGCTCTTAATGTGAATGTGCTCCCCAGGTGATGACGGTGTTCAGGGACTGGTCTTGTACTTTGAAAACAGCAAAGTAATAATGGTGCGGTGGACATGTATTCCGTTCTCTCTACCAACCATTCTCCTTCTGTTGCACAGTCAGAAGACTTCTTTGGTCTGCGGAGACTCTACGTCATTCTTGGCTCGTGTCTTTTCTTCAAGGTGAGCGTCACAGTGGATTCATCTGTTTGAGACTGGTGGTAGTTTGAATGTTCACTGTTTAAATGAAACAAAAATGGCCTTCAGTGTTATCAACATGTTTCCTCCTCAGTCGTACCTAATCGCCAACCACCTGCCCAAGGAGGACCTGCTGGACGTCTGCCTGTACTGTCAGCATTACTGTCTGCTGCCACTGGCCTCCGAGCAGCGCGTGGGTCAGCTGGTCATCTGGAGAGAGGTGTTTCCTCAGCAGAGAGCCGGTGGTGGCAGCACGACACCTGGCTACAAGCAACTACAAGGACGACACTTTCTTCTCATCGTGGGACTGGTGAGGACTTGAGTCAGTATTATTCTCCAAAAGCGACTGAAAATCTCTGCAGTATAATGTGTGTTTATAATTCATGAATTCATTTCTATGCTGATCATTACTTTTTTTCCCCAGTACAAGGTTGATAAAGACTCCAACTAATTTCAACATTATTATGATATTTAATATTTAACAGAAAATTGTGTTTAGAATCCTGCTTATTGATAGTAGTGTCAGTGTTTCCGCCTGTGTTTCTTTATTACTGTGGTAAAAGAAGTTGTGCAATAGGATTTGATAGAGCAACAGTAGTAAACAAGGGTGGGGTGACTGACACAAAAGAAAACACGCCTTAAACCTGCCAGTGCTATTCGTTCAGAAGTGCGTCCTCTACTTTAAGTGGCATCTAGTGGATTTTCTTTCAACATATGTGAGTTGAATATGTCAAACGCTCACGGTGAACACATCTTCGTCTGTTCAGAGACACTTCATGCAGTGTGTCTTGCTGGAAGCAGGAGGATGTGCCTCCCCAGCTGTGGGCTCTCCAGGGCCGGACTGTGTCTATGTAGATCAGGTGCGTGTTTCCGTCTCACTGGAAATTATTTCACTAAATGTTTGCCTCCTGACCGAAGGCTCTGATCCCAGGTGAAAGCAACGCTGCTGCAGTTGGAAGGTTTAGAAGCTGGTATAGAGGAGCGCCTGAATGCTCCCCCAGCTCCATGTCTGTCTTGTGCCGACTGGCTTCTTCCTGCATCAACGACTCGGGAGCGTCTCGACAGTCTGACTTCATCGTCCCCGATCTTCAGTAAACTGGCAGGAGCTGTCAGGAGCTCGTCGGTGGGGTCCATGGGCCGCAGCCTGTTTAAGGAGAAGGCACGGCGACCCAGTCCTCAGAGGAGCCTCTCTGACAGCGGGGTCGAGGGTGAGCTGGCCACGGGCTCCACAGTGAGATACAGTCCTCATTCCACCCCAAATTCTGAGCGGAAGCTCAGAGGGAGGCGTCATTCGCTGTCCGGAGGGTCTGACACCAGCGGCCTCTTTAAGGTCAAGTATCAAGAAATTCTTCTCTGCAAAACACGATCATTGTTCAAAAGTTGGCTTGCAGCAACATTTAAAACTAAACTGCCATATTTTCGCCACAGACTCCTAGAAAGAGGCAGCCAAACCCCTTCTACCTGGGCACCCTGAAGAAGACCCTGACTGAGAGAGAGACTGAGGTCTGCAACATCTCTAAGTAAGTTTTCTTGGCAGTTAGTTGTTTGAGGAACGGAATCCAGTGACACATGATTCCCATCCACAGGCTGACGTCGGGTGCAGAGAACACCCTGTTCCACTACGTCCTGATGGAGAGCATGCAGGGAATCTTCATCGCTCCGACTCACAAAGAAGTGGCTCAGCTCAGTGGATCCATTCATCCACAACTCATCCGCAACTTCCACCACTGTTGTCTGTCCATCCGTGCTGCTTTCCAGCAGAGCCTGCCGGCCCGAGTGAGTTGCCTTCTCCGTCAATAATCTGTGGCTTGGGCTGTGTTGGTGAAAATCCTGATTCATGCTGAATGGATTGCAGAAGATTTTCACTTCGCAAATCATGAAAATGTTTTGGCTCATGTCTGAATTATTGCATTACAGATAAAGATGACCATTTTACAGTATATAGTATATGCAGTATATAGAATTTGGTTTGAAAGTCATCTCCTTTTGATTTTACTCTTTTCCTTCTGACTGTGGTTAATGTCAAACTCAGGGTCGTCGGGCAGCAGACCGACCCCATGGCTGCGGTTGGGGTTTGGGTCCGGTTAAGGAACACGGAGTCCTGTTTCAGTGCAAACCAGAGAATTGGACGGACCAGAGGAAGCCAGCCCCAACCATGACCTATTGGGTCATTGGGTATGTCACTTATAACTTCCTACAAATCTGATTATTTGACCTTTTGACAAGGTCAAAGTCTCAGTGACGTATGAAGCACCTCAAGGATCTGCATGAGAACCCTATGTTCAATATTTATTTATATTTCAGCTTCAAAACATGTTTAATACAGAAGTTCTTTGACATAGCACACGAATATTTTCTATCCCAAGCTCTATAATTGTAACACAAGTTTTTGACTAAATCTGTCGTGCCGTTTTGACTAGCCCCTCATCCCTGCTATCAAACAAGTTGCCTCCTACAGCGCTAAAGCTTGTTGTGTTTTGATTCTTTCATCATAAATCATTTGAGGAATGATGATAATAACATGAGTGGAGGAAGGACAGACATTTCCGACACTGTGTTTGGCAGTTACATGAAACACAATTTGTTTTTTTCTTTGTCTTCTTCGTCCATCTTCAGGCGGATGCTCCTGGAGCCAGTCCCTCAGGAGTTCTACGTCTGTTTCCACGACTCTGTGGCGGAGGTTCCAGTCGAAATGGCCTTCAGACTCTCCTTTGGCTTGTCCCTGTAGAGTCAGAACTGATGTTCCTTTGAGAGCCAGAGGTTTCCATACACGTGTACAGAAACAAAATGTGGTGTGCCTTAGTGCTAAAAATCTGTTCTTGTATCATCAGGGAGATGTGCTTCATGTTGGAGTGAAAATATTAAATACCTCAGTGTCACAGTGCACGTCTGCTTGTATGGTTGATCTTTACCAATTTCATGATGAGCTTTATTGCGGAGGCTTCAATGTCACAATTATTCTCCAGTGGCCTTGTCTTGATTAAATCTGCATGATTCATGAATGTCTTTCAATCCTGGTTGAAGTTTGACAAAAAAAAAGGTCTGTACAATTGACACAAAATGGACTCCTTGAAAGTCAAATGCAGATGCTGACTGTGTCCACCACTGTCAGGCAGCGCTCTGCACCAACATCAAGTTCCTCTTGTAGCACTCCAAGCTGCAAAGAGGAACCCCAGTCTTGGAGCAGGAATACTTCTTCTGGTTTGTGCAGCCACTGACCCCACAGCTGACGAGCGCGGGTGGTGGTGGTCGAGGAGGGGCTGGGGCTGGGGCCGAGATCCCAGTTGGGAAGGATATGATCACCCCCTGTGCAGAGTCACTGTAGCGAATGGTGGGACACTGACTCTGCTTGGCCTTCTTTTCTCTCATGCTCTTAATCTTGGCCTTGCTGGTTTTTGTAAGTCTCTCTATCGTCTGGTTCTTGTTCTCCTCCGCCTTCTTGGCGGCCTGCAGCCGTCTTTTCCGAGCCCGCTCCTCCCGCTTCTGCATCATCTCCGCGGTCATTTCTTTTTCCTTGTAGCCCATAGGAAGCTCCAGGAGTGGTTGACTCTGCTGCTTGTGAAGCAGCGCTTTCTGAGAAAACATAAAAACTTACTCAGTTAACAAACACTTCTGAAATAAACATGGATTTTGACTGTTCACCGCTCATCATCACCTGTCTGGCAGTGAGCAAAGACTCATCCACTTCCTTCTTCAGTTCCCCGTTATCATCTAGCTCTCCCTTCTCCAGAGCGTCCAGCCATCGTTCCTCCTCATCCACAGGCCCCTCCAGCAGTGAGTCTGAGTCCACGTCAGGTAGAGGAGAAGCTGCCATGTTGCTGTCTTCATCTGCAGTATCAAACATGGTGCTTTTTAAATCTGAAGCCTATAGAACATTCCACCTTTCATCAGAAAGTATTAACTCTGTTTTGACATCAAGGACAGGGCTTCTAAAGAAATGTGGCCATCACTCCTCCACAGAGCCTAACAAAGCTGTTTCAAATAAAGCAAAGCAACTTTGCTCAACCTGAACTACTTTATAGACATTAAAAAATCCTCTATAAGAAAGTTGTGTCACCTGTCAACATCTTGGAATGAAGGTTAAGCGGACCTCAGTTGTGTTAGATTCAGTCCACCTCAGAAGGAAGCGGAGTATAACTTGGCAAAAATACACAGATGAAGGTTTGCTTTGGTGTCTTACCCAGCCACGCTCGATACTGCTCCAGAGGCACAGAGGGCACATCGTCGTCATCCTCCTCATCCTCGTCGTCATCATCACTGTCTTCCTCATTTTTATTATTGATGATCATCAGAGGTGACGGAGGACAGGCGACCCCGGGATGCACAGTGAAGGTGGGAACACTAACAAGAGAATGAATAGTTGCACGCATTACTCACATTACCACGGACGGTTTGGACGCCTGTCACTGCCTCACCTCTTGGTTCCCAGTGTTTGACCTCCAAGCTTGATCTTGAGTCGAAGTTGTGGTGGCGGTCGTGGCACGACAGGCTCAGGCTCCGGGGCCTCAGGAAAACCATGGTGCTTTTTCTTGTGCTTTTTATGCTTTTTGTGTTTCCGTTTGTGAGCGTTGTGAAGCCCAATGCTGCCTTCGGCTGCTGAGCAAAATCAAGAAACAGAGGCTTAGATCCGCTCAGGAATTCAACAAACTCTGTGACTTCCTCTAAAGAGCCAGAAAAGGACTTCAATGGCACAAAGTTTAGAGTGCATTAATGTGACTCATACAGGCACTTTCGTATATGGACATAAAATGATACAGCGCAGAAGTGAGGGTGTTACTTATATCAGTACACTGATCTTGTGTAGCCATGAAGAACCAATGTTGTAGGGCCACAAGCGATTTTTGTTTTCTTATATTTAGTATATCATTATCAAACATCTTCAATGCACCAACTATAAACCAAATGTCAACACTTGATCATTACAAGCGCATTAGCTGAGCTGAAAATGCCCTTCATAGCGTTTTATATCAACAGTTGTATCTCACCTAGAAACCTGGGGTGGATCATGTCTTTCCTTTTCCCCATTGGAAGTTCACCAGGGGGGTGAAACAAGACGACAAAAACGCAGGCCTGGGCTTCTCACGTGGCGTGAGGTGTCGACCTAAACGTGAAAGAGAGTTAAAATGATTAATAACGCCACAAGCTGAAGCCTGAGGAAGCGGTTTAGATTTACATGGTAACGAAGAACAGTGCCGATGTTGTCCTCGGTCCTTTTATCTCCCCACTTTTCAGAGCCGGAAAGGCAAATATCATTGGTTTAAAAATACTTTTAGATTTACTCGGCATAAAACGCTGCTCTGTGTCCGTACACAGCATTACTAAGCTAACAACACTGCCACTTCTTCGTTGCCCCGCTCACATTCGTTTATGAGCGCTACCGCCCCCACTGGCGGAAACTAGCCTCCACACATGCAGCCATGGGGCTCCGTACTGGTAAGAGTTGACTTGTACAGCCATTTTCTCTCAGCTGTTCATTCACTTTATGGACGCGCTGTTATAAACGTGTTACACTGTAACGAGCTGTGCTCGGTGATGTAGCAATGGCGAAGGCGAACTCGGTAAACTGGTCACAAGTGCTAAGTAGTTGACTGTAATTCCCTCATGGACGGACACAAACAAGGTCAGTCGCATAGTTTTGCTGCCACGAGTGTCTTTCGGGACACTCGAGTCGTGGTCAGCTCCACCGCGCGTGTGCACGCCACGAGCCTGTGTTTCTGCGAATGTTCGGCGAGTCTTTGTCGGAGTGTGTTCGACTGGGAAACGTTTATCTCGCCTTCAATCAAAGCGGTCGATATGAGGCGAACAGGTGCAGGTCCAAGAGGTGTTTCGACAGTTTGTCTGTCTTGTTGATATTTAAAGTCACATTCATCTCGGGCTGATTTATTTAAGTGGTGGTGAAGGTTCATTTCAATCGGACATCTAACGTACAATAACAACACTTTCACCAAGTCAGTCATTCCCAAATTATGAAAGAATAAAATCTGATTGTTTTCCCAACTGTTCTTTCCGACCCAAATCCTATTTTACAACACTTTAACGTCTCACTGGAGCAGGATGGGGGTCAGCTCCTCTGAGTCAGAGATCGTGTTCCTCACTTGGTCTCACTTGTTCACAATGAGTGACCGACTCTCATTTATCACGAGCTTGAGGTGGTCGTGGAAGGAGACTGTAGATGCAGGTGAGGAGTTCTCCACGCTGGCGTTGGACTCAGTTCAGGATTATGTGTGAAAAAAAATTGCCACTCAACTAGAACGTCCATGTCCAGAGAGGTCCGGAGTATCTAACCTCTGTCCCTGCGAGGAGTCAGTTTGTTGGGGGGCAACTTTCAAAATGGATTAATATTCATGTCTTTATTGTTATTTAATGGCCCTTGCCAAGTTTGCACATTTTTTTTTTAATTAAGCAACAGTCAAAAGAGAAGTCATCCTCCTTTTTTTAACTAGATGCTTGCTGGACTATATTTTAAATAGCGTCTCCACCCTAATTCTGTCATATTATTAAAGTAATTATTGAAGAAATGGGAAAATATTATCTTGAGATGAAACAGACTGAACCTTCCGCTGACACCTGCTGGAACACCACCATCCTTAGCGTACAGTACAGTAAACAGCCACGGAGTCTGTTGTACACTTGCTTGACTTGTGACTTGACCTGTGTCCAAAGGACAAGTTGCCGGGTTTGTGTACATGTACACTTACTCCGGCTGTCATGTTCAACAGGAGTCATGAACTACGCTCGGTATCTGACGGCTGTCAGTGCAGCCAGGAAGCCGTCGCCCATCAGGATGTTGAGTGAGTGTCTTCCCTCACATTTAGAGAACACTTCAGTATGAGCTTGCATTCTGCTGCTAAGCCTCAGAGGTTTTCATCATGTTTGGAAACTGGCTGACCGTTTCCAGTCAATGGAACAGCATTTCAATTTCACTAATAAATAAAAAAAGACTACATTTTCATCTGTAGCGGAGCTGCAGCAGCGATCGCCACCCTCTCTCATCTCATTGGCTGGAGGAGCCCCCAACCCAAACACCTTCCCCTTCCAGTCAGCGTCCATCCTGACGAAGAGCGGACAAAGGATCGAGTTCGACGAGGCGGTCATGAAGAGAGCGCTGCAGTATTCTGCATCGAGCGGGTGAGCAGGATCCAACCAAACTGGAACATTTCTCACAATTTCACCAGTGCAGTGTGGCAGGTGCAGAGTTCTCAGGCCTCTTCAGAGAACATGAACCAACCACTCATGCCTCCAATGGCGAGTCAGGCTTTAAGCTCAGTGTGTGCTCTGTTAGTGTGGGAACAGGAGGAATTTATCCACACATTATAACTCGACAGATTATAACACAGTAGCTACATTAGCGCTCAGATTAGCCAGTGTTTGAAGAACACTCAGGTTTGTAAGCCTCACGTTCAGCACGTTTTTCATTTTAAAAATAGTAACTTTCTTAAGAATCCGTCGCCAGACTCGTTTCTTAGAGGTTAGCATCACAACATAATACTTGGTAGGTTCTGATCAGGCAGCCCACTGCTCTGGAGTGAACTCTTAAGTGGACATGATAGACTGGATCCGTCGCTCTGCTGACAGCATCCCAGAGCTGCTGACGTGGATGAAGAACCTGCAGAAGAGTCTCCACAGTCCTCCCACAGCCGCCTACCAACCTGAGGAGGGAGGGATGGACATGTGTGTAACCACAGGGAGCCAGGAGGGTCTGTGTAAGGTACTGACCCCTGACTGTTGCCACTTTCCTCCAAATATTGAAGCCCTCAGTCACACCTCCATGTCTGTATCTGCCTCAGGTGTTCGAGATGCTGGTCGGCCCTGGAGACAATGTCCTTCTGGACACGCCCACATACGCTGGAACTCTGGCGGCGGTGAGGATTACATGCGACTAGACTGGCTTCATCCCTTCATGAGTCCTTCCCTCCACAGCTGCAGCCGCTGGGCTGTAACTTGATCAACATTCCCAGTGATCAGTATGGAATCATCCCCGCGGCTCTGAAAGAGATTCTGTCCCGGTGGGACCCGGCCGAGGTCCACAAGCCGGGCAGCACCGCTCCCAGAGTCCTCTACACCATTCCTAACGGGGGAAACCCCACGGGAGCCTCCATGACGACTGAGAGGAAGAGGGAAGTGTACCAGGTGATCCAACCGTGGAAACCGTGAAACGTCTCCGGTCAGCTGGTTTGAGTTAACACCTTGTGTTTACACAGCTGGCCCGGGAGTACGACATGCTCATCATCGAGGACGACCCCTATTATTTTCTGCAGTTCCACAAGGTACTGAAGCGACTCTCTGTCTGTCTGTGATCATCTTATGACCTCACAAACTGTGTTTATTACAAATAATGTTTTTGAACCACAACACCAACCTGTTTAGGATCAAGGAGGAGGGTGTCGCATGACTGATGTGGTGTCACATGAACGTGATAACATGCCAAATGTTTCCGCTGTTTAAGGTTTTGGACATAAGTGACTGTCTTAGAATAATGTTTTCAAATACTGAGTCACAAGTGAATCTGGTGTCATCTATACATCTTCACCTTTGATGGCACACGTGCCGTTATTAAAGACAAACTGTTGGACTGAAGTCTTATCCACTCCCTCCCCTGCAGCCCTGGGCCCCCACCTTTCTGTCCATGGACGTTGATGGAAGAATCATCAGGACTGACTCCTTCTCTAAGATCTTGTCCTCAGGGTGAGATGATTCACAGCATTTGTTAGGAAGATTTCTATTGTCTCAGTTCAACTTCACAGTTGTCTCTGAAAGTTTAGCCACATTTCGTCCTAAACGGGGTCCATCTCAGGTCTTTTTTAAATTAAAGTTTTTTGAAATTATTATCTTGGTTTTGTCGGTGTCATTTTATTCCTAGTTTCTTGTTGGACCTTGTGTTGAACTACGTTCATTCAATCCAGTGTCAGCTCCTAGTTGTTTGACTTCCTATATGTCTGTGCATGTGTGTGTTCAAGGTTGAGGATTGGTTTCGTGACAGGTCCCAAACCACTTGTGGACCGGGTTGTTCTGCACATTCAGGCCTCCACCATGCACACCAGCACCTTCACACAGGTGAGCAGAGCACCTCATTCAAATCCTGGTCCTGCGTTACGTGGTCCATTTGAATGCCTCGACTGTTTGTCTGGTGTGTCAGTGACACTCTCCGACAGCCTGAGGAAGACCAGTCCCATTTACACGACTGAACTGTGGCTTACAGAACTGTGAGCTCAGTGAAGCCAGCGAGGACACGGGGAGCAGGTTGGCAGTAGAGAAAGCAAGCTGACATGTAGAATTTCTTTCTCCTCTGCTGGAGTAACAGCCAGGACAGGCTACTCAACAAGTGTGTCTGTGTGTTGACTTTAGTGATTAAAGTTTCGAGTACGGTATTTTTATTGTATTTCTTACAGATAGCTGTTAGCATTTCAATTCTGTGTATTTGTAACACTTTTATTTGAGGCCATCTTAATACAGGTGACTGAATTTGGTGTTTTTGTGTCTGCATCAGTAGACACAATGATTCTGAAGGTTAAACTGCCTCCCAAGAGTTAAACACTGATTCACCCGGCTCAGTCTTAGACATGTTTCGACAGGACTTCAATCCGGCCCATGTTGTTTGGTTACTGTTCAGCCAGACATCAAGAGTTAGCTTTCGATTGGAGCTTTCATTTCCCTCCCAAATGAAGTGTGTTTAGTTGATAACATCTGTATGCTGATGATCTTTTATCTGAGGAGGAACACCGTGTCAGTTTCATTCCTTGAAGCAAAAAAGGGAAATTAAATAGTCTTAACTAAACAGAGTGTCTGTGAGACAGAGGTGAACACTGTCAGGTTATATATCCTGCGATTCTCTCTCTCAGCTCATGGTGTCACAGCTGCTGCACAGTTGGGGTCAGGATGGATTCCTGCAGCACGTCGATGGGTCCGTCCCTCCCGGCAAAGTTCATCTGCTGCTGTGGCTGGTTTGAATGACCCATTGTAACATGTTCTGGTGCAGAGTGGTGGAGTTCTACAGGACGCAGCGTGATGCCATGATCAGCTCTGCGGAGAAGTGGCTCAAAGGTTTGTGCTCCTGCTGGGACAGACATTTCTCAAAGGGCCCGCTTTCCACCAACCCTTGTCTATAGCTAGTTCCTGTAGGCACATGAGCCTGCGATCCACTCGCTTCGGTTTGTTCCTGTTGCAGTGAATTTCCCCTATTTCTATCTATCTCTTTAGTTACGACGGGTAGAAGCCCTGCTCTTAGTTCCCGGTGGGAGGCTCAAAAGAAAGCAAGAAAGAAAACTTTGTTAGAATTGCTGGAGTTTTGATCCCATTCTCTACTGCACTGTTCCAATGCTAGGTAATGCTAAAGGCTGTAGCTGTGTGAAGAAAGGCAGCAGTAGTTGTACTGACTCACTCTGAACACATGTTGTGGCCCCTGAATGTGTTGTGTGTGTGGGTGTGCAGATCTGGCGGAGTGGCACGCCCCGTCAGCCGGCATGTTCCTGTGGATGAGACTGAAGGGAGTCGCCGACACCCAGCAGCTGATTATGGAGAAGGCCCTGGAGAAGGAGGTGAGCGGCACTAAGTCGCAAACACTCTGACCGTGGAAGAGAAACATGCTGTTTGTGCTGTTTGAAATGATGCAGCGACTTATCTCACACTCAGGTGCTTCTTGTTCCCGGTGGTGCGTTCATGATCAACAGTAGTGAGCGGTGTCCCTACGTCAGAGCCGCCTTCTCTCAGGCCACGCCAGAGCAGATCGATGAGGTAGTGAGACTCACGAGCAGCAGCACAAGTCTTCACTACGCTGCCACTGAATCGTGTCTTCCTCTCCTCAGGCTTTCAGGAGGCTCTCCAGCCTCATCAGAGAGGCTTCCTGAGTGGATATTTGACTGGGACAATGTTTACATTCGCACTACCCTGCCCGCTGCTTTTACCGCCCATATAAGCTCGATGATTGATGTTACTGTTAGCTGTTTTTATGGCATGTTTTGAATTGGGATAGATTAATAAGATTCATTGCTTTATCATTAGGTTCACGAGTGTAGCATTATTTATTTAAAATCATGTCCACTCCTGTAAATAACTTGAAATAACAGAATTGCTGCCTAAAGAACACAATAAAAAAGTGTTTCCCCCCCATGTCCCATTCTGTTTTGCAATCCATTGCAGACCTCTGTCAAACTGCTCATGTCCACCATAAAGCAATGCACTCTTCGAGCATTTGAAGCTCTGCTCACATCAATCCTTACTAGTGGAATATGAATGAGTTCCATCACTCGCTGGCTCTGAAAATGTTATGTGTCATGAAGCGTTTTCAACATGTCGTGCAGCGGGTGACTCAGGATCTCACACTATTCCTAACACCAGGCTCTCGCCCAGTGACATGAATTGCTGCACATAGTCCAGGTCCCTTCTCAACAACAGAACACAACATTTACAGGCGCTGATCCTCATCCCAGCTACGTCACAACCAGGTGATCATCTGCTGAGCCTAGAGGACCACAGTTAGTAGAAAGGTTGGAGTATCAAGTTACGTGACTTTCATGATTCTTTTTGTTATCGTAGACTCTTTAAAAACGCAGCATGAAGCGTTTTGTTTTGTAAATACAATCAAATGATTGTATGCAAATGACGCGCCCCCTAGTGGACATACTCCAGATAAACCCCACAGATTAAAAAAAAACACTTCTAAAGCTCAGCGAACCGTGTTCCATAACACAAATGAGCAACTACTACTTCTTAAGAACAAAGCTCAATGAATAACTTTAACGTCTGTCTGGGTGGATTTGACGACGTGAGCGAGCGGCAGCCGCTTCCTTGTCGGACTCGGTGGCTGCGGGACTCATAGCGGACGAGCAGCCGCAGCAGGAGGATGGAGATGGCGAGACGGAGCTGAGACCAAACCTGACCGATGGTTCCTCCTGCGCTCAAGTGTCCCGCTTCGATCCATCATGACGTGAGTATATATTTTTTAAAGATGTTTTATAAGAGCATGTGATTATTTTACTTTTTCGTGATCACCATCGTATTACAGACAGCATTGTTTTAGCACGCTAGGGCGTTTTTTTTTGTTCCATTTGTCTCCCTTTATCCCCAGTTATCGGTCGCAAAAACATGAAGCAGCCACACTTTTAACGTGTTCGGTTCAGTTCACTGACATCGAGGAGGAAAACAGAATCCAGTGTTTAGCCGGATCCCACGCCCTGGTTCTCTGCGTAACACATCGCGAGCAGATGAGATTCTTCTGTACACCCGCCGCCACACGCGTTTAATTGTCGAAATTTGCAAATACAATGCAACATTGAATCAATGCTAATACAAGAGTAATTTTCTTATAGTCGGAATTGTAGCCTTCCGTCGTTGCCAAACCAGGAAATAGACGAAGCCTAAGCCCCGTTATTTCAAACCGAGCTTGTTATGAAGCTGTTACTATCGTGTCAGTGATGCTATATACTGTGCAATACTGTTACATTTTTGCTTGTGAATATCCGTGTTATTCCGAAACATTCGTCTTGCGTTTACACTGTGGCCGCTCGTTGCTGTAAACTGGGGCTTTTAAATGAATAAATAATGCTAATGCTGCTCCTGTTTCACAATGTAAAGCTGTAGCTGCGTTAGCGCCACCGCACCGCGATGAAAGTCCTCAAAACACAGCCGCTGGCCTTCGGTCAAATACCGAAAGGCTGCTCTTGTGACATAATAGTCAAACGTAGTAGAGTGGAGTGGAAAGTCGGGTGACTTGATTCGATAGATACGCTGAATTGATAGTCAGTTACTAGTGAGAGACGTCAGTGGAAACTGGAGAAACCCGCCTGATGGACTGGGAATTCAATGTTTCCATGCGGTTGTGTCGAGCTCTGACTCTAAAGAAGGTGATGCATTTGTTTTTAGGTCAAACCGTGACTTGGATAGACTTGATGTGAGTAATACTTGTTTTATTAACAGATCAATATCAGGATGTTGACATACTGCATGATGGGGGCCAAACTGTCTCTAGTACTGTTAAAAGAATAAATATGTAATACCATTGCGTAGTTACCCATCCTTCTTTTTTAAAGCATCATTTCGTTGGCCTCTGTGTCTCCTTCAGCAAGGAAACTTCACGGACCTAACACCCAAAATTGATCCCAGCGTCACATGACTGCAGCCTGACTGACACCACAAAGCTTGCCAGATCTGTTTCTTTGGTCCAGAGTCTGTTACATCATAAAGACCATGTCAATGTCTTCAAAGATTTCAAAGTCACATGTCAAAGCCTCTACTTATCCCAAATGTACTTCAGCCATCTCTGCCAGCATCACATGCTTCCTGAAGCACTATAGGAGCCCGTAGTTTTATTCTTCCATTTAATATCGACATGGCTTACTTCCTTGAACCATATCTAGTTGCTGTGACTTGTAATAGTTTGCTAGCAGTTCTCTCTGTCACCCGATGGTTGGCGAGTACTGCACTTAACCCAAAGTCGTAGTGAACCAAGCTCTAAAGTCTAAAAGAGGTACAAAGTACTGTGATGGGAAAGGCAAGAGAGCAGGGCAGCTGCAAATGAAGTACAAGACATGTTTTTGTACATAATTCAGAGTTCACTGTCCTGGGGTACAGTGAAATCAAAACAATGAAGTGACCACAGTCCAACTGTTGGACACAGTCATAGTGTTGTTCAGTTGTGTTAAAGAGAAACGGTTCTCTCTCTTGCAGTGAGATGTTTGTGGCAGCAGATCTGAGGAGCAGGTTTCCCTTGACTGTCAAGAGATAGCCAGCCTGCACTTGGAGTCCCCGGAGGAATGACAGAGTTTCTTCCCCTCGGGTCAAACACCGACGCTCAGAAAAATGCAGCGGGCTATTGGACATGTGGTTCTGATTCTGGTGTCCCTGATCGCCTGGCGTACCACCGAGGCCTCCTCGGGAGACTCGCCTCTAAACCGCACTGAGAACAGCACCGGCAGCGATGGTTTCCTCCCGGTGGTCTTCACCACGGTCAGTCAGTTGATCGCCCGAGAGGGAAGCTGCGTGCTGATCGACTGCAATGTCACCGGAGAGCCCTTCCCCAGCGTGACCTGGTTCAACTCCCACGGAGAGCGCTTGGACACGGACACCCACGGTAAGGCAGCACTGTCACTCTACACCCGGTTTCCTGTTCGCTCTTCTCTCCATGACTGCATTGTAGGAGATCAGGAGCAGCTCATCTGGTCTGCTTGTGAAAACCAGGCTTTTAACTAGCAGGGGGTCTGGGCATCTGCAAAATATTAAAAAACGGACGCCCAATTCTTGACTGTAGCTTGGCCACCCGATGACGCCATACACTGACGTCATCTGGCGGCCAAGCTACTGTCCATTTTTTTCATGTTTTGCAGACGCCCAGATGCCCTCATAGCTAAAAGCCTGGTGAAAACAGGGGAGAACTAGGATGGGAGAGTACATGAGTGAGGTAGAAGTAGGTTTGTGATTTAGGAGAAGTTCACACAGGTATTTTGCTCCATCAGCGGGTGGGGGAGGTGCGTGGCTTGTTGTGACTCGCCTGCACTTGTGAGTGTGCAGAGGAAACAGTCCACCTGCTGCACTGACTTCCTGTCTCTCACATACATTGTTGTCCAGAGCAGCTCCTCAGTCACATGGAAGTGAAGGGAGGTGGGTGGACCCCGACTGCTGAGGGTTTAGAGCACCGATTAAAGCAAGTTCTGGGAGAACAATGCGCCGGATTATCATGCTGCCTTTGATGGGATTTTGTATTTTTCTGTGAAGCACATTGACCTCCCACTAATACTTTGCAGGCCTGTGGAAAATGTACTGCAGTGATTTAGCAAGTCCTGTGGAGGGTATTTCTTCATTACAGGCCATGTTATCTTTTACATGTCAGCGTCAGAGGGGAGGTCACCTTGTGCTCCGCTCTTGTCTCTGCAGGAGGGAGGTGGTGGCTCCTGGACAATGGCGTCCTGAACATCTCTGGCATCGAGTTTGCGGATCGTGGCAAGTACACGTGCATGGCCTCAAACGTGCACGGCAGCTCCAACTGCACCGTCACACTCCGAGTGGTCTTCACCAACGGGGACATGGGCGTGTACTACATGGTGGTGTGTCTGGTCACCTTCACCATCATCATGGCGCTGAACGTCACGCGCCTCTGCATGATGAGCAGCCACCTGAAGAAGACAGAGAAAGCCATCAACGAGTTCTTCCGCACCGAAGGCGCCGAGAAGCTGCAGAAAGCCTTTGAGATCGCCAAGAGGATCCCCATCATCACCTCGGCCAAGACGCTGGAGCTGGCCAAGGTCACACAGTTCAAGACCATGGAGTTTGCCCGCTACATCGAGGAGCTGGCCCGCAGCATCCCGCTGCCGCCGCTCATCATGAACTGCCGCACCTTCATGGAGGAGATCCTGGAGGTGGTGGGGGTGGAGGAGATGAGGCACACCTTCCTGCGACAAGCACTGGAGGGGAGCCGCGAGGTTGCGGGGCGAGTGGCCGCCATTGGCGCCAGGGATGTGTTCACCATCCTGCCGGAGAGGGAGAGCGCCCGGGAGAGGGAGCGCAGCGAGTCGCCCACTGCCGACTCCGACAACTCCTCGCTGCATGATCAGCCGCAGCACATCAACATCCAGGTGTCGGTGCATCCGCCGCTGGCCGACCAAGGCTGCCCTGCCATCGACGCCCCCTCTGAGGCCACGCCCCAGGAGCCGCCGGACGCCCAGTCGCAGCAGAGTGCTGACATTTTGAGCGAGGCCCCGCCCCCCTGTCAGGTGATGTACGAGAGCCACGTGTGACCACCAGGAGCCCCTCTAATAAGAGTTTTCTGCTATGCATCTTCACGCCTGACGGCAAGAGACATCTGGGTTCTGGTGGGAGACGAAACAATCACATTTGTAAACAATCATTTTTAGCTCATTCACGTTCAGGCTCGAATGTATCCTCACACTAATGTAAGCAGAGAATTGTACGTTGACTTGGACTGGTCGACGGGTTCAATTATGGAACACATCCGTTTTTAGTTTCTTACTGATTTTTTTAAGACAAACTCAAGTAATCTGCCTCAGACTGCAACCGGTCATAACAGCAGGAGAAGAGCGAGCGGGACCAGGGACGCATGCTGGACTTGAACCTCCGTGTGGATCCACAGACCACCTGTACCTTTCGCTCATAATCTTCATAAGTTGTTTTATTTAAGCCGTGTGGTTTGGTTCCTCATGACGACGTCCACGGGTCCGTTCCTCCTCCTTCCCATCTCTCTACCCCGCTTCTGGCGCCGCTCTGTGCGAGCCCTCTGCTGCATGTGCGAGCGAGCAGTCTGTCCTCAAGACGCTGCTCTGCTTTTACTGGTGCTCATAAGATGCCTCTTTTGTAGTGAATAAAATGGAAGTGCAGTGGACAGAAGAGACGTGACTCATGATTACTGAGGGTGACCGGATTAGAGAACCTTCTGCTGTCACATGTTCTTGCTTGACAGGCAGATAAATAATGGATGTGCTGTAATGGAAACACACAGATGGAAACGTAAGACGACTCACACCTCTGACAGACACCTACTTTAGGAGGTGGGAGACCGTGTCATCAACCTAGTGGTTTCTGTTGTGACTCTGCAGCATCTGAGGTCCAGCAGGAGATGAAGTCCAGCTTGATGTTCTGATAAATTCTTCGAAATGTCTTTTCCACCTGATCTTTGCGGGTTCTGCTGGTATCAGCGCACTAATCTCGGGTTCAGTCAGAGCTAAGGCTGCGGGATGTCTTCCTGTTTGTCCTGCTGCAGTGTGCGCTGGAGAACATGGTCCTCACCCCGCTACTATCAGCGCTGTTGTCTGATAACACCACTGGACACAAATATTCCATGAGGGAACATGAGCAGCTTTGAACTGAACACGACCAGAATGTAACAGTGAGGATGCTGTTCAAGTCGGTAGGTGAAGGTCAATGTTGGATGAGGACACTCCGGTGTGAGGCAGGGTTGATGTGAAGCAGAGAATAAGAGGCACAGGTGACTGAGTGGGCAGAGCAGATAGCAGAATATATAGTGACTTTGGGAACGTGTCCCATGGTAGTCCAGGGTGCTCAGCTCTCAGTGATCACTTGGACCTCAGGTGCTGCAGTATGCGATGCTAATCTGAACGTGGAAACTCATGCAGCCACAGGAGCTGGGGAGAAGAAAGCCTGAAGATGCACACGTAAATGTGAGCCAGAATCACTGAAAAGAATCTTTTTATCACCAAGTGCCCCTGAATTGGTAGCAAAGGAAGTTGAGCAGTGACCCTCAAGGGACACCATCGATGACTGCATCTCCACCGCCTGGGCTCATGCGAGAAAAAATAAAGAAGCACCAAGTCCTCCAGAAATTCCCTCTTAACTTAAACAAATTCTGATGTGAACATGTGACATCATAAATTTGAAGTTGAACAACAAAATCTGTGAGTTTACAAAGTAGCCACTTTTATTCCCCCCCTTTGTTTTCATGAGAACTACCATGAATACTGACCGGTTTTTAAATATTGAACCCCTTGAATGCCCCTTTGATAATTCTTTCTTTCTTCCATAAATCATTTGTTGTATGGCAGGGAAACACAAAAAAAAAGATTTTAAAGAGATCAATAATTATAATAAATAATAAAACAATAACCTACGGGGTCTCAAAGTGGTCCTCAAAGGGCCGCAGGTTTTTGTTCCAACCAAACAAGGGCACATTGGTTAACCTATCAGGCAGCACCAGACGGTCAAGCGACTGATAATAGTCTTGTACAGCCCTTCTGTGGACCAGTGTGAGAGCCCTGGTACACCTGGTCATTGTTTCATTGGGAGTGACCTGGAAGATAAATCTGAGGAGTGGCAGCTCAGGAGGAGATGTTTGGGGACAAAGTGACGCAGACCAACAACATCAACTCAGAGATAGATAGATAGCCGTGCAGCATCATGTTATGTTCATGAGACAAGTCTTCAGGATAATAAGTCACCATCTTATCAAATATTAATTCTCCAGCCTGGCCTGTTATTTATTCACTATATTTGCATATATTCAGCTCATGATCTGGCAGTTGCAAAAACAAGCGAGCCACTTCTGTGCAGCAGAACGACCAAGTGCTGAAGGAGGATGTGACCACATCAGGTTTTGTTGAGACAAGTGAACCAACAATGAATCAGGAAAACGGGAACACTGAAGACGGCGTCAACAGTGAGGCCTTCAGCTGTGAAAGTAAATGTAGTGAAAAAAAATGTTCACATTAAAGAGTCATACGTTGGTCACATGACATCGCACATGAGCGTTTACTTTGAGCCGTAAAGCAAATATCAAACCGTCACGACTGGTTGAGCCACTACAACGTGCTCATACTGCAGTCCCAAATTGAAATATTTCAAGAATGAAACGGCCACAATATCGTTGTTTTCTGAGGATAAAAAGAATGAAAATTCAAATAAGCAAATGATGAATGGTTGTGATGGCCACGGTCCTGAGCCTTTGTTTGTGAGCCCATTGTTGAAGAATGGACGTTTAACAAAAGGACACATTAACATGTCTCGTCATTTAAATAATTTTATTGTAATTTATCACCTTGTATAATTTAGACTCTGCCAGTATATTTATTTATTCCATTTACAAAGTGAAAAACTTGAATCGTTTAGCTTGAATTGGTGAATTAGTGTTCGACATGAAGGACTTTGTCCACGAGCCACAGGACAACCACACACACACACGTGCACACACACGCACGCAGACTTGTAGCGTCGTCTTTACTCAAAGTGAAAAGCAAGATTCCAGTTTCTTTTTTCCTTTGTTTAAATTACAGAGGGAGAGTGTTTCATCATGGAACACTGGACACACAACCCTGACATGGACACGCCTGGCTCAGAGGTCGTGAAAATATTTTTTCCATCTTAAAGGACTTCACATTCGGACACACACACGCACGCACGCACGCACAGTTTCAGGGGCTCACACCAACACAACAGCCAAAACAGGGGGCAACTGTGTGGTAACGTGATCCAGAGATGCTCCATTACGGAGTCAGGTGACTCCTGGGTTTCCATGGTAACCGGACTGGAATGTTATGGTGACTGACACACACACGGACGGACAGACAGACGGACGGGGACCCCACGCACAAAGGAGGACGGACAGGTCAGCTGTGCAGGTGGGCAGGAGGTTCACTTGTTCGGCCAGCTAGTGCCAAGGTCCGTCATCGCAAGCCCGTCAGCGGATCATCCTGACCTGTGACCCTTCGCCGCATTAGGACACAGAAGAGTGCAAATGTATATCTATACATTAGTGTGTGTGTGTGTGTGTGTGTGTGTGATGTCGGAGCATGCATGTCTGAGAGAGAGAGCGCACACGTGTGTCTTTGACCCCGCAGCTCACAGTGACCTCAGCAGCAGGAAAGATCATAATTTAGTCAGTCTGGTATCATCCTCTTCCCTCTCACGGCCGGTGAGTCTCTGGGGGTCACAGTCCAGACAAACACAAAACACTGGGTCTGAATGTCAGAGGTTGGCTCCGTCCAGGAGGCCCACCTCCTCCTCCTCCTCCTCACTGCCGCCCCCTCCTGTCCAGGCGTCCTGGAAGGAGCGGATTAGTTGAACATGATTGACTCTGGATCTTGGTTTGCCATTTGAGCCATGTGACGAAGGATATCTTTTTTTGTGATGATGCCGAGAAGCCGCCTGCAGAGGGAGACAGAGGACAGAAGCGAGGTAGGTAGTTTAGAACGGGACACCTTGATGGAGTCAGTGAAGTTAAGGTTTTTTGGCTACATCCGTCCAACAGGTTAAAGAGGGTTAGTCAGAGGCCAACAAAAAGACGAGGTCCCCAGGAGGGAAAGTGCCAGTAAACCAGAGGAGAAGAGCAACAGCAACCAGAACAGGGTGACGCTTCACCACCACTAGATTTGGTCCCAACAGTCTGGAGAGGAAGCATCTGGGTCCTACAGAGGAAGTATGAAGAGCAGGAGCAGGGCTGCACAGAGTCAACACTGAGGGTCATACAGTAAGTTCTCCAGCGGTCACACGGTAAGTTCATGGACACACTCACAAGGAAACAACTTGAGAGTGTCCCAGAACAAGCTGACACATCTGAGAGTGTTGTGGTGCTGCTCACAGTATAGGGTACTTCTGCACACTTGTGTGAGCGAAGCAGCATTTATTTATTCATTATTTTCCCATACTTTGGATGGCTTGGCACGCAATGCTCCTGGAGCCCAGGCTGTTTCTTCCCTTACTTTAGATTGTGCTACCTCACATACAGTGTCAGGACTCGTCTATTACAGTTGACCATGTCGACTAGTTGTTAGAGCCTTTATAGACCATCTGCCCAGTAAAGAAGCATCACTCTGAACATCAACAAAATAAATCCACTAAAATTGACAAGCGGTACACATGTCGCCATCTTCAGTACAGTTAGTACTGCAGGTATCACATAGCATGTACAATGCAGTAAACAACATGCAGAGTAAAAAATACATCACAAAAAAAAGGCAAAATGGGATGTTAATTGACCGACAACTGTCGACCAAATTAAAAGTCAATGACAAAAAGCTGTGCAGCCCAGCTGCCGAACATGGCGGGAGGAGGCAGGAGACGATGGAGAAGACAGGAAGGTGAGGCGCCGGACAGTTACTTAAGAGTCCCACATCATTAAAACTCTCATCTCAAGTAGCTTTACTAAAATATTAGCTTCAATATTTGGTGATATTTGGCTCTCAGAACTAGAACTCCTCAGGCGGTGAGTTCAAGAGCTGAGGTTTCACATGTGACTTCCATGAACATGGAATTTTGCAGCGACTAGACTGCAGTGCCTTAAGAGACTAGGGCACGTGCTTACAACACAAGAAGGCCTGGTCTAAAAACAAAGGGATATTTCATTAAAACCATTCATGAGGGGCAAAAAGAATCTCTTTCCCCTGACTGTGTAATACATCTGTGTGCTGAGGAGCAACAAACGCTGATCCTGGACTGCAAGGGAGGACCTGCTGCTTTTCTGTGAGATCATCATCTACACTGGTGTAGCAGCACTGGGAATTTGAGCATCTGATCTGCGGCTGTAGATGACGGTGATCTGTCGCCCAAAGGATCGATCACAGTACCAGATGGGGGAAACCCATTGGAACTGCTCAAAGCTTAAACCAAGCACACAATCCAAAGTAAAGAGGTTCAATAGCTGCAGTGCATTGTGGGACTACCACGACGGCTGGTGGAAGTGCAGTTCACTGGCAGGCAAATAATAGTGGACGTCATAGAAGCATGTGGGACCCAAAATAAGAGTCCACTCCTGGCAGGTGGTTCAGAACAACTTATCTATGTCCAGAGTCAAACACATGGTGCCGATTCAACGGTATGTTAAGAGTTTCTTGAAGTTAGAGCCAACAACACTTCAGGTTTGATGAAGGCTTTGGAGGTTGGGAGCAGCAACTACACAGCAGCAGCCAGTGGTCTACACAGTCTGGTACAGGCCGCCACCGGCCCACAGAGTGTGAGAGAAGGCAAATATGTGAACAAAAAGCAATGTTTCCTGTAAACTGGCTACTGAAGCGCAGCAGGATGTTTTCCATGAACTACAACTAAACACATTTTTAGAGTCACATACAGTTGGATTTTACATTTAGTTTAGTTAGTAGATTTTTTTCTTCAATCCCAATCCTTAAAAAGATCTTGTGACCAGGTCCTGTGACAGCAAACGTCATCAACTCTATCGATTATCTATGACCTTAAGAGAGTGACTGCGCAGTTCTCTAAAGATGCTGTGGACTATTAAATATCATGAAGGAAAAATACTCGTACATATTCAGACAGTTATAAGTTTTAAATATTTGAACCTATCAAAAAATATACAATCAAAGAATGCCTTCCTGCTTCCTTCATATTTTGTGGTGCATTAGCTGCATCATGTGACACCGCCAGCTTGCAGGAAACATAGTGAAGGTAAATAAGAGAGGATAAATATTGCAATGTCATGGTATTGTCACAAACTCAGGGAGGAAACTAGATCACTACAACACAGTGTCACTGCACCATAGAGCAGACTACCACTACACATACAATGAATCACAACGAGAGACGTTTGTCTTTGATTATAACAACTACACTAGAATATTCAAAGGCTCCGCTCGGCCGTGACGGCTAGCTACTCGCCAGTGGGTGGTTAAGACGACGGGTCAGAAGTTGTCAATCTGGAGCGCCGCCCAGGTGTAAAAGGCAGCAGAGTAATAACGGGGGGAAAAAAACACAAAAAAGAGGAGAACATTCATTATTTGTATAAAAAAAAAGAAAAGGAACATGTTTGTCAGATGGTAAAATGAAGGTGATGAGAATGTCATACTGACCACTACACGAGGTACGGACAGAGGGAGGTGAGGATTAGCGGAAAAACTAAACACTGGGAATCCAGTTACCAAGTGAGGCCTTTTCAGACATGAACCTTCCTGACGTTCCAGATTGCATAAGGTTTAGACTTTCCTTGGCAACGAGCTGTTCAATAAAGACCACATGTCGAGCAACGTTGGCAGGGGTGAGCAGGATTAACATTTCTTGGGTTTCTAAAGTGACCTCTTTGCTTGAAATGTTGAAGTCAATTATGGGCAGACATGCACTGAACTAGGAGAATATGTGAGAAGATGAACCCAAGTTCTACTGATATCAGATGCATTCTATTGCATTCTAAACATACTACAACACACTAAAACTGAGCACAATACATTTTATACATTATAACGGTCATTAAACAAAACAGAAATCTACGACACAGGTCTCAGTGTGGCCCATATTGCCTATTACTAGAAGACATAAAACTTGCAAGTAAAGGTCTCATGTCTGAAAGAGGCTCCCAAGTCACTCAACGGTCCCATCAAAGTTCAGTTCTACAGAACTGGCCCAGCACCAGAGTATCCGTACACAGAGAAAATGTAGGAGTGCAGGAAAATGCTAGGGAAGTTTCTCTAGAAGCGACTCCACACCAAAACAACCCACAGCACTCGACAGACAGGAAGTTTAGCTTGGAACTGTCTACAGCCATTCAAACCAAATTCCATGCATCCCTCCAAAACGCAGAGCCTAAGAGAGAGGTGCGAAAAGTGGGGAGGGTTCATGTGAGTAAAGGGACGGGGCTAGTCACCGGGGGCTCCGTTTGATGCATGAGCTCCTCCAGATGCTCTAAAATATTCTTCTTTGTGATGATGCCCAACACAATCCTGAAACACACACTTGTTAAGGGAATGACTGACCAAGGTGAACCAACAAAAAAATAGAAGAGAGACAGAAAACAAAGATGCAGCACAAACAAACAAACAACAGTGGAACTCAAAACAAAATAAACTGCAACACAAAAACAAACAAAACAACATATACCTAGTAAACCTTTTATTATTCGACAATGTGTGCGACTGTTTTGAAAAAGGACTGAAACTCAGTACAACAATAATTAAACAATAAAGAAACGTTTTTGTCTGCGCCCAGCAGGTGGCGCCGTCTGTTTCGTAACCGTCCAAGGAAAAGCTGATCAGAGGCCGAGCTCACACAACCACCTGCCTCGCTAAATGCTCAAAAAGTAAAGGAAAAGCCTCATCAAGTTTCCTCTGTGGAGGTCATCCATGATAAACAGATATACAGGACATAGTTCTGTGGCTTAACTTCAGGAGCATCAGAACAAAACCCCTGAAATATAATGAGGGAGTTGTGACTTTTTAAAATAAGAAAGAAATGTGTTTGTTATTAGGCTGACATCGATTACTACTGCTTTAATTAATGACTTTTATTTATTGGCTTCAGCAAGCAACTCGAGTGCAGTTCACACACGTATCAAAAATGCTGCTCTCAAATAACCTTGTCTCCTCCATCTGCTGCTCTGACACAAACACAGCAAGCCACCTGTTAGGCAGTTGTTGTTAGTTACAGCAGCACAAGCTCAGCAGTTTTGTTAAGGCAATTTCAAGGACGTAAAGCCAGACTGTGTGTTGACCAAATCTCAAGTTAGCGGAGAAGATAGTTTCCACTTACCCGTTATGAGTGACCAGACACTGACGCAGGCCCAACTTCCTGAAGATGTCCACCACGATCTCCATGGGCGTGTGGTCAGTGACGGTGAAGGGGCTCATATCCAAGATGGAGCGCAGCTTGAGTGGCCGCGGGCTGTCGGCAGGGAGGGTGGGGGCGTGTTGGGTGAAGTACACCCGAGAGTTCAACATGATGCCCTCCTGCTTACGGCGTGCGTTATCTGACAGGAGGTGGAGCAGATGAAACATAACAGTTTATATTGCATTTAAAGTCTAACCAAGTATTTCAGTACTAGGACCAAGTTTACAGCTGAGCTGCCATAAAACTAACTACAGGTGCACATTCTTCACTCTACTTCATTATACAAGTACCTATAGCAATGGTGATGTCCCTGCGCAGAGCGAAGCCCACTAGCCTCTGGGACTCCTTGGACACGATCACAGGAAAACCATTATAACTGGTTTCATTGATGATGGCCTGCAGCTCCTCCACAGTCAGGTCATCTTGTGTCAGCACCGCTAGTGGAGGGTCACTGCGCCTGGGCCTCATCACTTCCCTGGCCAGAGTTGTGTGCGTGAATTCCTCCTTAGCATCAAGGAAGGGGTACCCATTCAGGCGGATGTGGGCTTCGTAAATCCCCTCCCGACCGAAGGCGTCTCCCACCCACTTGCTCGTCATGACAGCAGCCATGAGGGGGACGATGTACTCCAACCCCCCAGTCAACTCAAAGACAATGACCACCAAAGAGACCGTCATGCGGGTCACCCCACCTTCAGAGGGAAAAGAAACAATGAATGTTTTTGCACTTCTTTTCGGCACGACAATACTCTAAACGTGCACTCACCCAGACACGCAGCAGCGCCCACCATGGCATACAGTCCAGGAGTGATGCAGTCGGCGCCAACTTCGCACCATTCTTTGAACAGAAACCAATCGTGGTGGTAATAAGCCAGTTGCTCCACAGCAATTCCAACGATTCGACCTGCGATCGCACCAATAGCCATGCTAGGGATAAACAAACCAGATGGGACCTGAAGAGACAGGAAGTGGCTTTAGCGTTTCAGCTCAGGGGAAACACCCAAACCTCCTCTATGATGGAAGACACACACCTTGAGTCCAAAAGTAAATATTGTCATTATAATTTTAAAAATAAGGGCCAGGCAAAGCTGCCACATGGCGGCGTAGACACCAGGGCCCGCGGGGCGGTTCGGGTTGTCGGTAAAGGCTTTGCTTCCGTTCATCTGGCTGCGATACTGGCAAAGTTGTGAAGACTCTAGAGGGCCGCAGTCAGTGAACAATTCTTTTATCAGTTCACTGGTGTTCTGACGTGTGTAGGGGTTTGGGAAAGCAACGACCGCAGTAATAGCCGCCACCAGGATCACTTCTAGAACTGGGTACTTTCCTACATAGAGAGAAAAGAGAAAGTCAGAGGAATACTGGTTTTAATGTAGCTGAAAACGAAAAATATTATATTCCAAGCACTCCTAAACAACCTTTCAAAACTAAAAAGCAACTGCACTTGCCAAATCGGGTAGATTTACGGCGACGGCACCAGGCAATATTGGCTCGGATGAAGAAGGCGCCCCAGAGGCCACCGAAAACTCCCAAAAGAATAAAGGGGATGAGTTCGAACAGGTACCATGGAGTGTGGTACTCCACGTAGAACAGCACCAGACGGCTGTTACCAAAGGGGTTTATGGAGCGCAGCACGAAGGCCGCCACCAGGGCGGCGAAGAAGGACCGCCAAAGGGTCTTCAAGGGAAAGTAGTAACTCACCTGGAGACAAGAGAGATCCCATGTTAGGGGAGACAACAGTATTTACACAGCAGGGGCGACATCTGCATTTTCTTCATATCCTGTATATACACACTGGATGCATTATAGTTTAAAGCAAAGCCACTGCTCATGCAGATCAGAGTATTATCATTAAAACCAAAGTGCTAGTTCTGTTCCTGAATGTTCTCTACCTCCTCCAGGCTAAAGAGGACACCTCCGATTGGTGCTCCAAAAGCCACAGACACTCCAGCTGCTGAAGCCGCAGAGAGGACCTGCATGAAAGAAACATGAAAAGGGAAATTAAAACACTAGCACACTCAAATACTTTTTCAAGTGGATGCTCCCTTTGATGTCCACATCTTTACAGAAGTTCAGTAACAGTACTCCTCTCACCTCTCGTTTCTTTGCCTCATTCTTGCTGTACTTAGGGAAGAGGTAAGAGAAGATATTCCCACAGCAGCAGGCCACATGGACCAGGGGTCCCTCCTTGCCCAGGCTGAGTCCAGATGCCACAGCCAGCACTAGAGTAATAGTCTTTATCATCAATGTCCACTTTCCCAGGTAACCCCTGATGATGAACCCACTAAGGATGGTCTTTATCTGCGGGAAGATGATCAAGGTTCATTTACACGCAGGCACTTTCATCTCTGAGCCAAAATGAATTACAAACCGATCAAATATTTGGTTCCTGTCATTTCATCTAAATTGCTCATGAGTATGAGGTGTGACATGTTCTGGGTGAAGTCCAAAGATGACATTTCATCAAATGTTATTCATTATTCATTCTTTCAATCATCATCTGATGTCTTTCCAAGAAAATAAGGGTTAGCCTTAAGAAAAGTAGCATTTTCAGTGAGGCCATTTTGTAAATCTTAACTATAATGCCACTAGTACCTTTGCATTTATGAGGCTGTGACTACAGGCTAAACTCACAAAATGCATTGCAATAGCATAGTTGCAAGCTTCAAATAGATCAATGACAAAAATGTCCATGTAGCGCTGATATTTCAACAGTGTGCAAAAAACAAACAAACATGAAATTCAAAACAAATGTTTTTTTGTATAGGCTTCTAACTGACTGGCCAAAGATTGTAAAATTACTTTTTTGCTTCTTTCATTTCTATTGCCGGCTGATATTTCTATCACAGAAACTATGTTTCCTGAGGATTCTGCACAAAACAACTTTGCTAAATTGAAGCTTATGTTACCTCAGGGATCCCTGAGCCACATGCGTACGGAGCAAACACCTTGACCAGACACACGGCAAGGAAGGCGAAGGACAGAGCCCAGTAGATGTACATGAAGTAGTTCATGATGTAAGATCCTGGACCCTGAGGGAGTAAATGACAAGGAAAGCAAAATCAAATATGATTAATGATCAATAACATTGATGCAATAAAAATGTTTAACCAATTCTTCACATGGAAAGGATTGCAAATAAATGTAAGCTGCCTAGTGCTGACGACGCTATTTAGACTTCATGTTATTTTGCACAGTTTTAACCTCCAGGCCTTTTTGTGACGTCAGCAACAGAACGCACTGGTTACTATTATACACGCATGCTGGAAGGGCTTGAAAACATCAATGAAAGAACAATTGTCTCTTTTGAACACTGATCATGTTGTAATGAAAACTTCAATAGCTTCAATAATTCGACATAGCATTCCAACGATTTGTTACTTTTCTTCAATTATTGATTTGTTTTGCACTTCCCTACCACCAAATTCTTGCCATTAATAACTACAGACATCATGTCTAGACTACTGAGCTATGTGTCCCAACAAATGAGAGAGCCGTGGATAAATACTGTCATGCCTGACATGCTGCAGTTTACCTCTGCCTGGCCGAGGATGAGTTCAGCCCAGCTCTTCCACTGAGGACACTTGTCTCTCTCTGCAAAGGTGGTTTCATTGGACGTCCAGCAGCACTGCTCATGGTTGAACCACATAGCACTCAGGCACACGCCCTCCTTCAGGTCATTCATCCAGTCTGCAGCAATGTCAATCAACCCAGCCAAAGCACCTGGTCAGAGAAGAGCAGGAAGAAACAATGAATATGTAGGGTTTATGCGAGACAATACAATAGTCTTGTTTCATAGACAGAACATAAATATGAACTCCAGCTTTACCTTTTATAAGAAAAGGCTAAGACAAATCACTGTATAAACATCATGCTAACACTGCTGTTAAAACCATTGAATACAATATATTCTCAGGTAAACAGGTTTTACAACGCCTTTAACAAATTACAGAGTGGGGCTGTCGACTTTAAATGAATGCAACGTAGGCAATTTTGCCTCATATGAAATGCAATGGTTGGATTTTGTAACTAAGCCGGAGATGGTGTCGTGATAGCAGAGGAAAGAAACGCACCTCTGAGTGGGTGTGTGAGAGTGAGCATGTGACTAAAAAGTCACATGCGAAGTAGATAAGGGCAGTTTGCTAATGTTTGCGAGAACTTCAGTTACCTGAGGCCAGGCCTGTGAGCGTCACAACCAACCATCCAGACCAAGCATCGTACAGGCTTTTGGTGAACTCCCATGCGGACTCCTTTTTCTTACTGTTAATCTAAACACAGAGGAAGAAACACAGCTGAAGATAAGAATTATTAACTGCCAGGACACATCAAAAGCACTTATATTGATATTGCTTCCTGCCAACAAAATTTGTGACTAGGAGCAGAATCCAAACGGACTACCAGAGTCAATGTTTGGTTAGAGGGCAGGAAATGTATTATTCAAAGTGAAAATCTTGTCCTGTCTTGAGTGTTTCTTAAGATTATCGCTCTGTGTACGAGCCGATCACTAAAAATAGTCTAATCAATTCTGTTTTAAATTACATTCCACAGCCTGTGGATGACGGCAAATGTCCTTGATCACTACGTTTAATGGCGTTTGATGTTCAAAATCAGGCTAATACTTAACTTAGGGCTCTGTTTTTTTTTAATAGTCTCAAACAAAATGACAGTGATGTTAATGTTGCTGGATTTGCGGCTAGTTAATGGTTCCACAAGACAAGACATCATTAAGTACACTGCCTATGCACTTCAATAATTTTATAGAATTATGATGAACTAAAGAGAGTCCTTTTTTTACCTTCCGATGTCTTTCACGGTCCTTGCATTTCTCTCGGACCCAGTCAATAGTGTGAAAGTCATCATAGGTCCCCACACCGGGAATAGGCTCTTCTAGGAAGTCCAGCAGATGGGTGGTGCTACTGGCCATACCCCCGCCGTTAGACATGGCGTAGTTAGATCCTGTGGAGGGTTTAAAAAAAAAAAAAAAAAGTCTTGATGAGAATGAGGGGCAAAGGAAGTCACAGAAGAACCAACTTATTTACTCAACTGAAACAGCAGTATTCATTGTGTACTGAACATGATTATGAAGAATAAAACCATCGCTAGAAATACTGCAGAGGGAAATAAATGAGCCAAGAAGACCACAGAGATACAGAGTAGGACACTATAAATGTATTACATCATAATACACACTTATTTTCCTGCAAACAGAAATGTTTTAAATCAACAGCAGCTCAAGCGTCATAACTGAAACAGGCCAAATAGTATTTACAAGGCTTGTAATGTAAATGATTATTGTGGTGTGGCGTATAAACACATATTTACACAAGAGATTCTAACCAAACAGTCAACAGTTCAAATACGTTTAACATGCCAATCGATGCAATACATACAAATACTGTCAGCTGAGTTCTGCACCATTTAATTCACCACAAGCCTTATTTTTTAAAAAGTGGCTTAGTTATGCATAATCCTCTCAAAACAAGACGGGAGGTGTGTGTTGGTGACGTGCAAGCTTTACGTCAACATCTGACAATTATCTTTTGAGGCTTGTCTGCTCTATTCTGCTGGACCTACGGATTCATCAGCAACAGAAAACAGTGTGACTCATATCTGCACACAGCCACACAAACATTTCAGTGAAGGGGAACTAGCGGCCGGAGGGGGTTACTCTCTGTAGAGAACAGCACCATTCTCAGAACACAGCTGCTTCGTCAGCAGTAAACTTTAACGATAAAGACATTATTCAACAATTTATGGAACAGATTTAGTAGAAAATATATAGAGGCATTTAAAGTTAAGTCCTTCACCAACAAAGGGCATATAAAACACCCAGCATTTGTACAGTCCCTACAAGACTACCACAGTGAATGAAGTAATAACATAGAGAACCTTACATAAGAAAACAAAAAGCAAAAACTGGTTTCTGTGGCTGTGAGTGAGCATTGAATAGTAATATTGTCATACTTGCTGTATGAAAATAAGTAAACAAGCGGCAAATTCAATGATCATTCACATTATTTTTGGTCATATTCAGAAAAGTCTGGGATGTAACAAATACATGGGCAAGATATCTACATTTGTTTCCAGCTCAGCTGCAGAGTGATGTTCCAACTGTAAGGAAAACTTTATGTGACCACAAAATAAACCAATCTACAGTACTTTCTTAGCAATGACGGATGGTCATACTCTGATGTAAAACTGGAGTGTTTGAGGAAGGCGGCAGTGAAACCACTTAAATGTTGACCGAATAACATAGAGCTAAGTGAAAGAGAGGTATATTTCCTTTCTAAAAATAGACAATAGCTATTGACAAAGACAAACAACAAAGTTGAGACACTGAGGTCAGTCGTTGACAAAGTCACAAACTCAACAAGCATTAAAAGCAAATGTTTTTTCTTCCATCTCACGTGCACCAACATGAAAACAGATAACTAAATAAAAACTATACAAAACACTTAAGTTCAGTAAAATTCAAATTCTACTAATGGGAATGTACATCGCACTTTAATCAATTTGATTCAACTGACAGTTCACATTTATGTTTTTAAAATAGAATACATAATCAATGAAGTAATAAGTACATTTGACAAGAAGGTTCTGACAATGTTTAATAACTAAAAGTGTACTACTTCCTTTGATAAGTCACTATCAGTGCATCTCCTCTGAATCGTTATCATTTCAGAGCAGAATCTAACAGGAAAGCGTCATAATGATGCAGAACACACGGTCTGAATGCTTAATTGAGGACTGTTTAAGGTACCAAATTTAGCTGGAAAGTGCTAGTTAGACCGTTGATATGGTGACTATCATTTCCAGAAATAGGTGACAGTAAATGATTCTAGCAGTATTTGTGCCTTTTTGATGCTTCCCGGATATTCCACATTTATTTTATACGGCATGAGAGGCGCTGAGGTCCCAGATCAGGTGACTAAGTGCAATCAAGCAAGTCACTGGTTCAGCTGACATGCCTGCACTGACAAAGGCTGGGGAAACATTGGAACCGTGACGTGGCTTCCCCTGTATGGAAATACACAAGTAACTTAAGGACACCTCTTAATGTTGCTTAATTAAGATTGCATGTACATAACGTCTACTGTCTGAGACATTTTGCAGTCTGCATGTTGAAACTGCAAACATTGGCAATGAGTGTGTTTTTCCAACCAAAAATCCTTTTTTTGCAAATGTGTGCTTAACATTCAACCATGATAATTAGATTTATATATGAACCAGAGTCAAGTAAGGCCACACTAATCATATGCTTTAAAATTCAATTCATCAAAGTTATACCTGACATCACGAGTGTGTTGGAACCTAAAACACATGATGACAATCAGTTTGCTGAAGGGACCACCCAAACATGCCGATGATTTGATGCAGAAAAGAAAGGCCGCTAATGTTTCAATTAACCAGCATTACCAGGCTGTTCATCAAATAGAGTTGCATTATGACTTAAGTAAAAAAGAACTAGACCAGAGGTTGTAGAGGCAGCTGACTGTGTATGAGCTGGATTGGACTAGCATTAGACTGCTCAACATGTGAGCAAAAGACAAACCCAGAAATCCCTCATAAGGCAGCAGGGGTCCAGCCATTGACTGCTGAGATGTAAAGCTTAAACCAAAAAATAGGTAGGGGCTATTACACTGGTTAATCAGTGAGTGTTTGACATGTGCTAGCATTCAGATAGAAATAAAAGTAAAGCGGTGAATTTGGCAAACTTCCATGAGACCTGCAGAGCTTAAAAAAAGTTGCAAGACAACTGTCAGAAAAGAGAGAACTTTATGAAAGAAGACAAACTGATGTTATATGACTTAGAAGACACAAGTCAAATACCCAGAGGCCTCTTTTCTCCACATGGCTCTACCATGTTACTACTTTACCATGTTACTGCACTACAACAAGACATCATTGGAAGCACAGTACTTCAAACCCAAAAACATGAACACCTGGTCTTTCTCTGTTCTGGCAGAATTTTTGACACTTCGGTTTCATTGATATCATTTTCAGCAGAAGATGCTTGTTTACAAACTGCTTTGTAACCAACAGAAGTAAATGTTAGATATAAGGAGATCTTAAGAGGCAGACAAAGACAGTGACTACATCTGGGGCAACATCCATGGTAACTGGATGTTGCAGTTGGGGACTGTCAAGCACAGCAATTGTGTATCAGGAAACAAAAGTGTTGAGAGAGCATATCAAAAAACACAAATTCTCCCGTCTTAGAAAGTTTAAAAAGATAAAATTAAATATGACCACCTTGGGGAACTACGGATCTGGGTTATTAATCTGTAATACAGTATTAGACATACTCCTTCCATCACAGAGAAGATACAGGACATATATAGATAACCTTTGTTCTTGGGGAGATGACATTTCCACAGGTGAATTTTCTCTGCTGACTAACTCAAATACATTTTATTCGAAGAAAAGGATCACCACTCAAACTCAAAAATAAATTGCAGACGGTTGACCCTGTAACATCGCAGGTCTGCAGTCTTTATAAATGGTCTTGGAACTGCAGCGTGAACACACCCTTAGCAAATCATCAGCTAACAGGTGCAGCGCAAGCTAAAAGGTAAACGGATGACAGATGACAACAACAGTGGTAGGGTTCGATCCACATCCATTTTTCTAGGCCTTTTCACAAGAAGACCACAAAGGAAAGGGGGCGCGAATGAACGAGTGGCATGAGCGTTAGCCTACCTCGTCGGGGAATCTCTTGCAGCGGGATCGTGTCCCCTCCCCCGTCATAGGGTAAGTATGGGTCAGCCACGGCGTCTTTCTCCTCCATGTTGACAGATAAGACGGCGAGCCGCGGCTAAGCTAAGCTAGTGTTTATTGCGCACTACACTCCGTGTCAGTCGCTGCTGCCCCTGCCATGTTGACCAGCCCGAGCAGATAGAAGAGAGACTGTGAGCTTGGGTTGGACGAGCGCGTAAAAGCCTGGTCCTTCCTCCTCGCCTCTCTCTCTCTCGCGCTCTGTCAGTCTCACCCTCTGTACCGCAGCAGCTGACTGCTAAAGGCTGACGATATCACACGCACACTACCACGCCAGCAACGAAAGGCGATCAGACGAGCGCCTGCTCAGTTGCTAAGGGAGATCCGCGTGCCTTGCCTGTACGGGACAGACCATAAAGCTGGGTCATAGGGGTGTGTAACTACAAAGGAATCAACTATTATGACCACTACTGCTGACGTTTTTCAGACTTCTGATAAGGAACGGAGGCAGTTCAACTATTATTGCGTGCAGGGAAAACCGGAATGCATGAATTATTTGCAAATGTTCATTTGAATGTCAGATGAAGGTCCATTCAAGACCACAATTAATTCATTAATTTTACTTACACTCTATTGTCATCAAAAATCAAATTATTTAAGCGTCCACTGAAGACCAGAATTTCATGTTCCTGACTTGAGATGTGTTTTAACATTTGTGGAACTGAAACACATGTCGCCAGCATCGTTGGAAATACAGCACCACCAACAAAGCGCACCATAAGTCGGCAGTTGTATGGGTCGGATTTGTGTTACAACATACCCTATCTTCATTTGCGAGCCTGTTTCTGCTACATTTTCCTCCATTATGTAACACAGTTAACAGAACCACTCATTTCGAGGGTTTTTCATTTCACACACAACAAGCCTGCTCAGGATTTTAACAGAGGCTGTCTGCATTCCATCACACACATGTTAGTGTCCTTTGTCAACGTCGTACAAATTGTAGGACACTATATCAAACTTACTCTGCCCCTACCTTTCATTAGACCACTTGGTGTCTTCTGCCATAGCAGGTTTAGTCCACATCCAGGAAGAAGTTAACATAAATGTTGATAAGGTAGTTCCAGTTTCGGGGAAATATGAACAGACATCAGGTTCCATGAAAGTATTTCTCCACGTTCACTCAAACTTTGAACAAATAAATAGTCTAAACCACAAACGCCAGTGAGGCAACTAATGTATCTCGAGCTTAACTCTCACAACAAAGTAGAACTAGGAGAGAGGCGAAGAACGCTCTTTGAATGAAGCACATTCATCTTCCTCGGAGAGTTGATCTGACTGGCCCACAGCCAAACCGGTTTATGTTAATGACAATGTCACACAATTGCAGACAGGCGAGACCAGTGGGTGGGTTTTATGCAAATGAATAGCATTCAAAAGAACAAAAACAAGTAGATCGAGAGAGTCACGTGTTCACCAACACCTACAAACCAAGTATTCAAACACATAATTGTGCACCATTTATATTTCTAGAAGTAGCCATTTAAAAGCCAAATGTCCTCAAAAAAACCCAAACGGTTATAAGGTTATAAGTAATTGTATGAACAAGAAAATACCAAATTCTGTAGCACTCAGGAATTTCATAAACCAGATAATTATACACTTGATGAAGCCTCTTAAAAGCACCATTTAGTTAAAAAAAAAAACCATTTGAAGAATTTAGACTCAAATGGCTGGACATCTGAAATATATCTAAATAACAAACAAGAAGAAGCGGTCTAGTTTCAAATCTATTATGTAACATGTTCATGAGGCATGAGAGGAGGCATCCATAAGCTCATAGAAAAATCTACATGCTACCTGTGTAAAACAGCCCACCATATGGCCAGCACCCATTTACTGTTTTTTTTATCTCGTGAATAGAGCACACTTTGAACTATTTGTTTATATTTATTGACCACTTAATTGCAGGCCCTAAGTACTTGCCACAGACATTCTGTTCACCCATGCAAACATACATACCTCGATTCAACCAGACATCTACAACAAATAAATCTTCCCTCACATTTCCCAGCCATACAGTGCTGGAAATAAGTCAGGGGACCTCAGGTATTTCTACTCAACATCAATTAGGATTATTTCATTAAGAACATCAGCATTACCCTGCTAGGACTGACATTCAGAAATGGTCAGCCATGGGCATGACTTCAATAAGTTCGAAAACAAAGTCAGGAGCTGTTCAACATGTGACTAGCAGCGGAAAAGAAAGCCATTGTTTGGAACCCTACGCTTCCTACCTGGGGAGGAAGCATCCCCATCCAGCAGGTTGTCATCCTCAGTGGTGTGGAAGTCCATGACCATCCCGGCCCCATCTAGTAGCTCTTCGTCGCTACTGGCACTGGCGATGCTGTTGTAGCTGTTCCTGCAGTAGCCCCTGTGGTACAGCTGCTCAGACTCCATTTAGCAATGCACCAGAGCCCTGGATGGTAAATGAATGGAGGAGAGAGTGGTGGGCATTCAGGTGGGAGCCTTCGAAAAACTATCCATTTCAATATAGCAGTTGTATTCAACCATGAACTGTCACTTAGTTGACTTTCATCTTAAAACGTTCTCACAGGACACAGTGACAATGGGCACCACTTAGTGATCGCATTGACACCATCTATGAATTTCAATGGACTACACACCCATGTGATTGATGGTGCAAAACATACCCGGATCTTATTCAGAACAAAAACAACCAGACAAACCACATTATTGCTCAACATTATTATTGTTGAATTCTAAATCCACCTGTTATACAAACAAACCGTACATGACTAGTCCCATGGCCTTCATAACTTCAGTCATCATTCAATCTACAGGGGTAGGACAAAATAATGGAAACACCTTAAAGCTAAAAAAGCTTTAAGGTGTTTGCATTATTTTGTCCAACCTCTGTACAATGTCATAGTAATCATGCATTTACCAAATCACAAGGCCATTAGCTCTCATTTTCACAACAAACATGAATCATGTGCTTCCTATGCAAGTAATAAATGGCTCTCACGGCTCTTTAAGAGCACTTTCCCATGATTACCCAGCAACCAATGCGCTTCACACCAAGTCACCCATTCATGCACCCAATAACGCACTGGCTGCAGACGGCTGCGATCTGAACGGCCAGGAGCAAGCCGGGGTTAAGTGCCTTGCTCAGGGACACGACGACACAAACACGGCAGGAGCTCAGATCGGACCTCTCGGTCAAAGGCTGACCACTACCATCTGCATCTGAAAGTGTGATGTTGGGAAGTGCATCTCCGTCATCAAAAAGTCCACTGAACAGATCTCAATCACATCTAATAGTTCTTTAACAACTTAGCAACTAACTTTGTTTTACTTTGGTTTGTGCACAAATGACACCCTCTGGTGGACACGCTAGTAGTTACACCACCTCAGAGAAATCATGAGTGAGAAATTATTTAAAAAATAAATAAATAAACAAATCAACCCCCAATGACTGCAAAAATTGCAGTATCTAAGTAAAGACATGCTGAAGACCTTTGGCTTGTGCATTGACATTAATAACAATTATGTTTCTGCCGAACCGCATAGATGAAAACAGTTTCGTTTTGTCTCAACCGAGGCCTTTTCTAGCCACATGTGGCTAGAAAAGCCACATACATTCATATTAGATACACAAGAAGTTTTACTATAAATACTTTTAAATAATTCTCAGTATGTTTGGTCTAAGGAGCAACATAAATGTAATAAACTTACAGCTTGGAGGTTTTTATCTTTCTTTGGTTCAAACTCAAATGTAGTTTTGATAAATAAGATCTATCTTTATAAAAAGCCGTTAAATATTCAGAACTTCAATATTCTAAATATTATTGACCTATTGCAATTAGTGTTATTAGCAATTAGCAATTATTAGCTTATTAAACTCAAACAGTAAAGGGGTGAGTCATCAGAATGGCATGATTTTTTTTTTTTTCAGCGCTTCAGGTGTTCCTTAACTCTTAACTCTGACTGGTCAATACGGAGGTGTTGCCCAGACAACTGTAGCAAAGACGTGACTCAGCATTTGGCCTTCTAACGGACTGTACTACACCTCCTCCACCCAGAAACCTGTGGGTGGGCAATACGATGTCACAGCAAAGATGCTTCAACTTCAGTCACTAATATTTCAATTATTTTTTTGCTGTCACTCTCATACACAATGGTGGAAGAGGGAAATGTAATGACATGTATTGGTATCCAAATATTTTGTGCAAAAGAGCACATAAAAATGCATTTTATACAGTGTTAATATGAACTCACTTAATGCTGAAGAAAAGTCGCTCAAAGTAACTGAAATAACTAAAAGAGGCACTTGGCTTGCCCGTATAATCAGAGTATCTGATGTACGGCGAAGATCGCACAGTTAAAGAAAACACAAAAAAAGATGAGTCTGATTCAGTGCTTCAGTGCTCTCACCATATATTCATTTACTGCCCTCGGCCATAACTAATTAGTGGACCTGTCTGCAATGTGTCTTCTGAATACAATACGATTTGGATGCGTGCAGCGTGAAAATGAAGCCACAATCTCACATCCGTCAGACACAGATCCAGTGCAACAACGATGACAAACGGTGGATGGCCACTACAAGTGGCACGGGTTTTTGGAAGAACGCCACTAGCGTCTAACATGTCACTAAATCAACCAAGATCAAAGATTAACAAGGGAAAGAGTTAGTTTAAAAATTGAAAATGTTTTCTGTAAAATGTGGGAAATGTCATGACAGCTGGAAACAAATGCATCCCCATGTAACTAGCGAGAAATCTAGATGTCCAAATAACGGTTTTCAGACGAACTTCTAGAACTTCAGTTGGCGGGCATACGGATTAAATATGGGTCTACATCTTATTTGCGGTAAAATAAAAGGGGGAATAATGTTTTCGGGTATTAATTAGAAATTGAAAGCTGGGAGAAGAAGACTATTCTGGAACACACTCGGCTAACCAGTTAGCAGTCCCTACACTTACGGTTATTTACACCCGAATACGGATGCAAAGCTGGTCGTAATTATATTTTATTTAGTTGGTCTGGTGTGTGCTTCCCGTTTGAAACTGAATAGAGGGGAAAACGACGTGAAAACGATGCACTTTCAGACGAGCATTGATGCAAGCGGTCCAGACTAGCTTCAGCTGCTAGCTTCGAGGCTAACTGGCACCTGTGCGCTGGCAGCACTGTAATGTGTGGTGAGTTCCCGAAATATATAGCAATTGTTTGACAAAAAAAATATTTCAACTATGGAGAGCCACTTGCTATTTTTCCCCACGTTGTTGCTGCAATCACACCAGAGCGAAACGAAACAAAACAAAGCGACTCCAACGTACCTTCCCGTTGCCTCAATTCCAGCCTCAACACGAACTCTCATCTTCGTACCTGAGGTTTTAACATTGCGGGTTTAGTTTCCTAGACGATCGTAAGTCCCCACATCATTGTGGTTTCTTTTTTTTCAGTCCCATCGCTGACGGTGACGTCCACTTCCGGCTTGCGATCGCAGCCTCAGAACGGAGATAAACGAGCGAAGAGCAAACGCATGTATTATTCATCAAAAGTGCTGTCTTTTGGTAAATTGCTTTGTCTTGAAACAAAACACCGAACCTTGCCCGTTTCCCCAAAATAATAATATATTGTTTTGTCTTTTGACGCATGTTCTAAACAATGAATTTGAAAACATCTTTGATAATAAAAATTAATTAATAGTGGAATTTCATCCTCTCACACCATTGGGAATTAACCAATTGTTTCCGCACTTCAATACCATTTCAATTAATACTGGTAGAGAGCAACGTTGCAAGTCCTCTGGATATGGCCATATATTATTTTGCTCAAATTCAAGGATGAGCTTACTCGGACCTGCAAAATGGTCCTAACCAGGCCAAATGTCCTCACAAGTTGTTTTTCCCAAAATTGATCCTCACAAGAATAGATAAACCAGTTCCACATGCGCACACACAGTCTTGTATTTCTATCCTTATTAGGACTTTTGGAGGCTACTCATTTACATAATGCTTTCCCCAGCTTCGCAGCCTAAACCACACCAAACTTAAACTCCATTGTAATGACCCACTTATTTTGATGTGATGTTTTTTACCTTTACATTTACCTTGTTAGGACCAGCAACACGGTCCTAACTAAGACAAATGTCCTCATGAGGAGGACACACACACACACACACACACACACACACACACACACACACACACACACACACACACACACACACACACACACACACACACACACACACACACACACACACACACACACACACACACACAAAACTGCTGCAGTGGTTTGAGAATGTCACCTTATTTGTAATTTTTTCTTTTAACTTGAAAAACAGAACCTTGGATCAATCCCTGAATTGTGCATTCTATTGATCTTTTACGAATACAAGTCACCTGACATGCTGAACAGCACCACCTTTTGGGTAAAGCATACAATCACATGTTTATGGCGTATAAAACGTTCGTTCAGCGAGACTACTGACCTGCAGGCAACCATTAAAACTAACAATTTAGACATGTAAAAAGTAGATAAGAAGGTGTCACTTTGGGAGAAACGGCACTAAGTGGAGATTTACTCCAAACCCGTGTAAAAGTCTAAGTCTCTGCGGTGCAGCTGAGTCGGCATGTTTCTCCTAGTATTGTGCAGTTTCTCCAAGTCGATCTCCACCAGCCTCAATCCTGGTTTCTCTCCACCACAGTCAGCTATCACCTCGCCCCAAGGGTCCACGGCCATGGCATGACCATGAGATGACCGTTTCTCGTGGTGTGCACCGACTTGTGCCGCCGCCAGGACGAAGCATTGAGTCTCAATGGCCCGTGCACGCAGCAACACCTAGAAATGACAACATCAAAGTCAGCTGAAAATTAACTCTTCAAATCTCAATAAGAACTAAATGACGTGATGTGTTTTACTTGTCTCCACTGACGATGGTTATCATTAAACCTTTACAGATCATTATTGCATGAAATAGATAGACCTATGGCAACATGCCAGCAACATGGCTACTTCTATAGCTCTGCTCCTACGGTCTGGTCCTTCCCAGACACAAGACTGCTGCAGTAAGTGTATAAATGGATGGGCAAAAGACAGGTGGGATGTACTGTCCATACAGTGGTTGCAGAGATCCATAAAAATACTTGTCAATTCAAAGCAGCAACAACGACTTTCTTGAAATGACAGCATCAAAAGCAGCAAATTGTTGCGACATGGCGCTGCAAAGGTGCCAAGTCACTTCCACACATGAGAGATCTTATGTCTTCTTCTTCTATCTCTTTCTGCTTCTCCCTTCAGGGGTCGCCACAGCAGATCATCTTCCTCCATATCACCCTGTCTTCTGCTTCCTCTTCTCTCAAACCTATAAACTTCATATCCTCCTTTACTACCTCCGTAAATCTCCTCTTCGGCTTTCCTCTCGACCTTCTGCCTGGCAGTTCCAACCTCAATATCTTCCTGCCAATGTACTCGCTATACTACAAGTCACAAACCATTAGTTTACATATTTGCATTTGCAGATTATAATTATTTGAGTGGCCACATTTTGACACACAAATTTGAGGCTGTACCATGATCTTCTTTTCTTTAATGAGGGAACATGTACAGTATATACATTGTGTAGTTAATCATACTGTAAGGACCTTGTCTGAGGTTGAACACATTGAAGTTTAGAACTTTGTCATCGACCCACCTCCCAGTGAGCTGCACCTGTAGCCACCGTGAATGCAGATGGGAATGTCAGAATCTCTGCACCTTTTCTCTGCAGTGCGCATGACAACTCTGGGAATCTAATATCGTAGCAGATCCCCAAACCAACCTGAGGATTCAAAAATGCAACACAGAAACAATAAGACCCAAAATGAAGTGCAGATCATGTAAGACAACCACACCTTGCCAATTGGAGTCTGGACGGGAGGCATGAGTGATGGTCCTGGGATAGTGAAAGCACTTTCTTTAAGCAACACCCCTTTTTCTGGCAGCTCCACGTCAAATAAGTGGGCCTTTCTGTAGACTGATACGACCTCACCTGCACATACAGAGGACAGGTGTGAGTGTGTCATTGACAGTGCAAAAATAAATCAATATTAGAATGATTTGCCTGTTCGATCTTAAATCGAGTCTGAACCTTTGTCATTCATTATTATGTGACTGTTGTAGATTCGCCTATCAGAATCCCAGTCATGTCCTCTCTCATGAAATCCCCCGAGAGACAGCCAGATCTCCAACTTTCTGAAATAGAAAACACATTTCACACAATAAGTGCAAGGTCTAGACTTTAGTTGAAGAAGGACATGCAGAAGATGCAAATAAAAACCTCTGAATGATTGGAACCTATGCTTTTTCTTTTATTACGCCTACATACAAAGATAACAAATTTGATGCGATTTTTAAAGTGGTCATGTATGTAAAATTTTTCTTATCATATTTTTAAAAAAGCAGGTCAAGACCTTGAGTCTAGATGTAAATGCCTGATATTATGAGAGAAGAAAAAGTAGAAAAGTAAATGTTTGTCAGAAATGATCCCATTAATAATAGCCCCAAAACATGTATGGCTGGTAAGACAAATAAAAATAAGGAAACACAGCTCAAGAGAACTTACTTTGCCATCTGAGAATACCGTGACACAGTTTTTCCTGACAGGCTCTCGGACAGTGCTAGTGTCTCCTCCCGACTGGACCCAATGTAGTCAAAGCCTTCAGGAAGGAACACCATCCTGGCCCCTTGTAGACTGGCTTGTTCCATCAGCTCCTGACAGGCAGAGAAGTTGGATTCTTTGTCTGGAGTTGCAGTAAGCTGGCAGACTGCAGCAACTCGGTGATGTGAGCTTGACATCCTGCACATAGATGATATTCCAGTGAGATTTTGCAGGAGCAAGGGCAGGCCACTATCAAAAGTGGCTGGTTTATCATTAACCTCCCTGGTAATAAGGTCAGTAGAACATTGAACAGCTCGGTCTGTTTGAGGGGGTAAAAATAACAAATCAAAAGTCACATTTTCTACTATTCACATATTTACGAGTTTGTTTAATTTCACTGTCAATATATAATTAATAAAGAAAAACATGCCTTTTTTGTAGTTCAGGCCTCCAGATCTGCGAGAGACAATACTTTTTGCAAGCATTAAATCCAAACAAGCACCTAGCAGTAAACATCTGAGCAACACAAACCGTCGAAGCGACTTCTTCTGGTCTGCGGACTACAGCGTCGGTGGATCAACTATATTTGAAGCACATCACCATCTAGTGTCTATAATTATACTACATCACCACGTTCTAATTTATAGAATTTTCCCCCATCGGCGAAGCAATAAATTAAAAACATTGCGTATTCGTATTGTGACAGCAGATCTGAATCAAAAGACGATAAAATGAAGGCATAAGTTAACAGAAAACCAACACAAAACCAATTTAGACTAGGCGGCAGAACGTGTTTCCGGTGCGTTTAGTAAAGTGGAGAAGAAGAAAAGCACCCTTCCAAAATGGCAGCCAGCAGTAGCAGCACGGGAAACAAATCTGGCAGCAGTGCCGGAGGAAAACAGTCTGGTCTCACTGCTGACCAGGTATTCGTGCTTCCACGCGACTCATTAGCAATACTGCAACAGTTTCTCAGTTACAGCCACTATTTTTAGGCTTCGGTCGATGCAGTGACCAAGCAGTGCTAACGCTAGCGTGAATTGCTAACATTTCGCTTTCTCATCGTAAAAGGCTCCAGTTCAATTCACGAGATTCTCAAAAGGCTATATTACCATTACTGTCTTGCTGTTGTCTCATCTCATATCGCTTGTTAACCTGTGCAAAACTCACTCACTCAATGTACGCAGCTGAAACATGTTATCAACCGCCTCAACTGTCCACTTGTGGTGCACCCGGTTTTAGTGAGTTATTTCTGTCCTATTGGTTTGCGATGATGGGTATATCCGCGTGTGACAGGTCGCAGCAACATTTCAGCGGATGCGTCAGGAACAGCGCAGCCTGGCCTCAACAGCAGCCAATTTGGAGATGGAGATGAACGAGCACAGGTATCTCACTTTTATGGTGATGGTCTAAAACTGGGCGAGAAATCACGTGGTGCCATGGAGCTAAACTATAAAGTAACCTGGTAACTTTAATTTGACTCTAGGATAATATAGAGATACAACATTTGGATCTTGGCCTCTGAATATGGTCTTACACACCCACAATTTTACCCCAAAGCAAAACTGACGGAACACAGTGACACAATGAACACAACAAGGTTATCCTCTGCAGATGTGTATTTCTTTGCTGTTCTCCAATTACATCTTGTTTTTTTTCCTTACAGCTTAGTTATTGACACCCTGAAGGATGTGGATCCCTCAAGAAAATGTTTTCATCTTGTTGGAGGTGTTTTGGTGGAGATGACAGTAAAAGAAGTTCTGCCTGCATTGGTTAACAACAAAGAACAGGTACTGCAATATAAATGAAGTCATGCATTTACTTCAACCAAAATATTAAGTCACAATGCAGTAAAGCTCTCATGGTGTAGTCTGTACATTCATGAGCGATGGCATAAGAGTGTTCATGCGGTTTAAACTACGTGAGTAAATATAAAATGGCTTATCTTTAAATGTAAGTTTACACCAAGCACAATTTGGTGACATGATACTCACCTTTGAGTGATGGCTGAGAAAACACCATCTCTCCAATGGCATTAAAAACAGTAGGTCGATCGACTACAAATTCTTGGCTGTGATTGGTTAATGGGCCACGTCTTGTTGCAAGATTTGAATATATAAATGTTGCATGTACAGCTGCCAACCTGTCGCCCCGTTTCTAAGACAGCAATTCCAAATGTGAATTGCTCCCTTCAGCTTGTAGTGTAATGCATTTTGTGCCAAATGAGTCTTGAGATTACGTATTTGATGTTACCAAAAAGTGCACCATTAACTTCATTTTTCCCTCCACAGATCACAAAAGGCATTGAATCGATCAACACAAAAATGCAAGAAAAAGGACAGGAACTGCGAGAGTACAGGGAACGTTACAACATACGCTTCATAGGAGAGGGTGAAGCGGAGACGCAAGGGCAGCCTGCCTCATCATCCAGTAACAATGCAGGCGGTGGATCCAAAAGTGGTGCTGGTGTTTTGGTGTCTTAGTTCCAACTTGCAGCGTTTTACAGTTGAGCCCTTTGATTACTCCCCAAATCAAAGTTTACAAAGTTGATTTCTGCTCAACCTTTGGTGTGCATTTATTTTATACTGGCACTTGTATTTGTTCAGTTTTGTGCTGAGTAAGGTGGATGAAATGCCCAAAAGTGCAAGGTAGTCGTGTCAAGGTTTTGAGTTTCATGGAAGTAAGTTTCACTCAACCAAAAGTTGAATAATGTATTCGGTTTGTTTCCAGAAAAGAAGGCATACGATGAGGGAACATTTGAAGATTGACAAATTGAGTGACTGTGACAAAAATAAATGTTTGTAGAAAATGCTGTTTCACACATCAAATATGACACTCATCAGAGGTCCGCAAGAGGTTTTATGAGAATGTGACATAATTCTTCAAAATAATTGGCATTTTGGGGGGAAAAAACTCTTTGGCTACTGAGTTCACTATGCCGAACATAAGAATTAGACACCCACAATGAGGAGAGCTGTCATTACAACATAGCTGGAAGGAAAAATAAACTGTCAAGTTGAGCTATGCCTGAGGATCATGCAAGGATGCTTGTTTTTATTGATGAATAAAATAAGTCGTGGTTGCATACTTGTGTTCATGTCACTCCACTCTGCAGGAACCCAGAATTACAAAGTAGTGTTTGAATAACTTCAGGTTGGGTTTTCCCAGACTTACTCTTCCATATCCATATTTAAAATAACATTTCAGTTTATCATTTAAGACCAGCCTTGCCTGTCTAGTTTCGTCAGTTACATTTAAATGCCTGGTGCGACCTGCTGAAAGACACACGAAATGTGATTTGTCATTCACCTGGATGCAGTATGAATTCACTTACTGTGTCTCAAACGTGCAGGCATTAATGAAGTAGTCTGTCTACATTACGCCACCATGTGGCAGACTAGATAAGGAACGACTACAATGGGATTCGCCTTTGATGTTCGAAGGTATGAGATGCGTGCGTGGGACGCAGTTGTGCAGAGATTTGCCCTCCATGATTAAAGGCAAAAAGCTCATTCGACGAGGATGGGATTCGAACCCACGCGTGCAGAGCACAATGGATTAGCAGTCCATCGCCTTAACCACTCGGCCACCTCGTCCGTTGAACTTATTACGGTTGCGCAGGACTATTTCAAATATGCCTCTCGTTCTGTTGTTTTGTTCTATATTTCGTTTATTTCAAAGGCTAGAATGGAACAAGTCCAACGTCAGCGACTGCATAGTTGACTGTTGCTCTCAAAAATCATTGCACCACAGACGCGGAGTGCGGCGCCTTTAATACCACCATTACGGTTATTACGCATCGACATGCGCCGCTGTACCAGCAGAGAGAGGACGATAGCTTCGATGAGTGTCGCTGGATCATCCTGAAAAATACAAACACTCGCGCGGTTGTAGTTTTTATGAGGAGTATTTCCACTCGGCGACGGCACCGATTCGAAGCAGCATTGTTTACCATTCTACGTTAGCAATGTAGGTGAGGTCGGTCGGGGCCAGTGGACAGAAGCAGCCCCCAGAAGGTCCAGTATATGTGGCTGTGTGGACCGTAACGCTTGGGAATGCATCTCTCCAAGAAATGCTCGGTGTTTAAAGTGGTGCTGAGCGCTCTGCTGATCGTTGCTCTGCTTCAGCTCATCTATCTGTCCTTCTTGTCCAAGTTCCATGGCAAACAGCAGCGCTACCGATACTCGGAGCTGTTCGGAGCCTCGGGCACCAAGAAAAACGCTCATCCAGAGAAGAACACAAGGAAGGAACGTCTGAGGTACTCGCTGTCAACTGGGGGCATCTTTGATAACAGTGGTCAGTACCGAGTGTACAAGAACTTGATCAAAAGCGATTTCACCAACAACCTCAAGCCAGGCTCTGAGCCCGGCTCCAACATCCTAGCTTTAGCAACACACACCACCATCAACAATCTGCACTATCTGGAATCCCTGCTGGAAAGATGGCAGAACCCGCTGTCGGTAGCCATATTCGCGCATGGCCAAGACGTCAAGTTTGCCACAGCACTGGTGTATGCGCTCAGCTTCTTCTGCCCTCACATCCAGGCTCTGGTGGACTTCCACTTGGTTTGCCTCTCAGGAGAGACAGCCAGTTTCCCAGACCAGGACCGAGAGCACTTTGCGGGCTTGGAGGACTGCGCTTCAGTCTTCTCCAGACTGGAGACGCACAGAGACAAAGACCAGAACTATGCCATCAGTGGAAACATCTCCTACCCCAACAATCTGTTGCGCAATGTGGCCAGAGCTGGCACGGAATCCACCTACGTCCTGGTCATTGACATGGACATGATGCCAAGTGCTGACCTGCATCAGCAGTTTGTTACCATGATGATGAAACGAGAGCCAGAGAGTGATGAGGTGTTCGTTCTGCCGGCTTTTGAGATCCGACACGCACGGAAGATGCCTTCTAGCAAGGCGGAGTTGGTCCAGCTCTACCAGGTAGGAGAGGTGAGGCCATTTTATGAAGAACTGTGTCCACGCTGCCAGGCCCCCACCAACTACTCCCAGTGGGTCAACAGTCACGTCAGAGGAGCCAACAGCCTTGAGGTTGCCTACACCCTGACCTGGGTGGATCCCTGGGAGCCCTTCTACATCGGGCCTAGCACCGTGCCACTCTATGACGAGAGCTTCAAGCAGTATGGATTCAATCGAATAAGTCAGGCAAGTGTTGCTTCATTTTTCTTCGCAGAAATAACGTTCAACAAGAAGTTGTAGGTTGAAATGATTGGATGGGAGGAACCACTTCAGACTGAACGACAAATGTGGCCAACTGAGAAACATGGCAGCTGTTCCCCTGGCTTTTACCTCAACTAGAATGAACTTTGAATCAGTTAACACTGCACAATCCAACTTTGTTTTGTCACATCATTGAGGGTGGCAACGTAGATGCCATGAGGTACCACGGTATTGTGTGGGCTGTGCTGGGCAGCTGTGGTACGAGTGACACAGGGATTTAAGGTGAAGAACATCAGGGATCAGCTCTCAGTCCTGACTTGTTTGCTATTGGTACGGACAGACGAGGTAACAGAGGAGGACCATGTTTGCTGAGGATATAGTAATCTGTCGAGAGAGAAAAGATGGACAGGAGGAGGAGGCTCACTTTTAAAAGCTTGCATTTATGTAACACCCTCCTAACAATTCCTTAGTACTTGCTCACTGAAGGCCTGGCTGTCCACCCTTGTGGTTGAGCAAGTGAAAACAGCATGTATAAGACTGTGAAGTGCTATACAAATTATGTTTTACTATTATTATTGTGGTATTTAATCACAAACAGAACATGTCACAAAACTTAAGCATTTGCCAGGTCTGTATACCAGGTAGGATAAAGCTTCTATGCGACTTTTTTTAAACTCACGATAAGGAACAGGAACTTCTCACGAAAGGGACGGACATGGAAAACTTTCCGGTAGTCAACAATTAGCATTGCATTATTAATGAAATGTGTTTTGATCTTCATGTGTTTTATCTTCTTGTCATGCCAAAATACTCTGAAGCTAGGGTGCACTTTATTTTCCGTAAGTCTGTATTTGTGTCAGTAATGTGAGAACCTTGTGCATTCAGTGAAGCTTGTTGATAACAGTTTATCATCAGCTTTGTTAACATCCAGAGACAGAATGCTTATGTTCAATTGTGTTTTGGGATCAGCTATTCTCTGATCCCTGTGAAGTGATTACATCCCTAAGAATCATGTGACCACAACTGCGTGGTTGAAAAACATTCCCGCGTTATTGGTTCTGACAAATGGTTCATCTTCAAGCAACTTGAAACACGTAGCACTTCATTCTGTGGCATTGCCACTCTACTCCCCGTGACCTCATGACATGCTTGCATCGACAGTTTCATCCATGATCTCCCTCTGTTGCAGGCGTGTGAGCTGCATGTGGCAGGATACAAGTTCTCAGTGCTGAGCTCAGCATTTGTGGTCCACAGAGGTTTCAAGATCCAGGGGGAGTTTCATGCCAAGAAAGACGAAGAGAACAAACGCAACAGAGTTCTGTTTCGCAGCTTCAAAGAAGGCCTGAAAGTCAAATACCCATCCTCCACCAGACGGTGCTGATCCAAACTTCTAATCCTGCTTGTTTCACTCGCTAATAATACCATCATCTGCGTGCCGTTTGAGCCAGATAACAAAAAGAAACTGTTCATTCATTCATTCATCTGTGGCTTCAACTGTCATTGTCCTTTGAGGAAGAGGTTAACTTCATCTTTCTTTCTTCACATCCTTCTAAAAATAGCATACGCTGAGAAGATAACTTACAGTGCACTAAAAACAGTACACGAAATTTCAATAAACATGGGCAACAAATGTAAAAACTTTTTGTCCAAAGATACAGTATCAAGAAGGGGCACAGAACCTACATGTTTATGAGCTGTGTCCTTTGTATATCTAAATGGAAGTAAAGTTACTAAGTGAAGCCAGAAAAACACAATTGTTTCATACAGCCGAAAGCGTATGTCATAATTGGATCACCATCACTTTTGGAATGATAAACTGTTGCAGACTGAAATGACAAGATCACAAGAGCAGCAAAAAATTCTATGCAATAAAAGAGAGGTGGTCATAATGTTTTGGCTGCGCATAATGTGAACGATTCTTGTATAGATTTTTGGGTTCGCTTCGCTGCTACTTTGTTGACATTTGGAGGAGTTAAGAGTTAGGGATTAGACCTGTGGATTCATCTGTTCGGCCACTAGAGGGCGAGAGTGCAGTTCATTCCACGTCCAGCTTCACAGGTCCGTCCATTAACGCCAACGTCGCACTCCATTTTTGGAAGACTTGATCGTCTGATCGAGTCGCACTGAATAGAAACCACAATGCAACTCTATTGTTCTCCATGTTACGCCCACAGTCAAGGTTGTGTCACTTCCTGTGGAAATGTAGCATGTTTTACTGCGTATATGAGGCTTTGTTTCTTCAGAATATGAAGCACAAACAAAATGCTGTTGTTTGGTTTAGTGTCTGTAAGTTTGATCACAACACTATATAATGTACTGACACAAACACATTTATGCTCCAGGAAACGTACAAAACAATTGTATGTATACCATTTTTTCTTAATTAGTTGTCAACTGATGGTTTGCTAAACAGAGTAAATGTTTTCTATTATGGCAGAATAACGTCACATGCAGTATTTATATGATATTTTCTCTTGTCTCGTTTATTTATTTAGTGTCACAAACACTGGAATAGGATTTTTTTTAATTTGGGAAAGTACTCATGGCATTAAATCACATTTGCTAAATACTAAATCTAAGTGTTTTTATAATAATATATGATATTTTTTATAAGTGCGTTGTATTTACTAAGTCAGTTTCACTTCAGTAGCTTTCAAATAAGAGGTTTTGCCTTTGTTTAACATGGCAAGAGGAGGGGGCACAGTGCTGACGGGGTCAATACAATGCACTTCTTTAGTCGTAGTACAGATGTATTTGTTGTTTTTCATGACTTTCTTTGTTGTGTGTTTGGTGATTGTAGCCAAATAAAAGTTAGAATTCATCATGAATTCGATGGTGTGGAGCTCTCGATCAAAAATGACATTAAACCTCTGGAAACAATTTTCCATAATAGTATTCGACCTTCACGCAACTTTCATGAGATCAGTGAATCTGTGACATTATTTTGAGGGCTGGTAAAAGTGGCTCGCAAGTCACTGTCACAGCTTCTTCCCCTCGGCCGTCAGACTGTTGAATTCGTGAACAGCCTTGTTGTTATTTTATTTTATTATTTATTTACTTTTTGACTGCACGTTATTCCAAAACACTTTCCTAGTTAGTGGGCTCCCCACTGACCATGGCAATAAATTTGATTCTGATTCTGATTCTGTCAACATATGTGGAACACAGCCAAATTTACAGATGAGAAAACTCAGCTTTTTGCTCTTCTTAAGAGCAATCTCACGGACATAGTTTTTTTTTCTGAGAGTAGGTAAAGTTAGTAGAGGTGGGGCGTTTTGCTTTTTAACTAAAACAAAGCGGATTTTAGATTCCATTTGTCAGCAGTAACGTCTTTTCTGTAATCAATATGATGTGAGTGCGTGTGTGTAATGGCTTCACCACCACATCCGCCAGATTAACAAGAAGGAACTGCAATGAAAAAAATGCACCATGGCCATTTACATTTTATGTAGTATTTACCGCAGAGTGGTGAACGACAAAAGGGACTCAAAAACAAACAAGAAATAAGTGTTTGAGCAAACATTTGAAACTTATCATATTCCATTAAAAGTGACTTGTTGGGGTCCAATGTCTCTTGAAAAGCCCCTGAGACAAGCAGGAAAGGCTCCCTACAAGCTAGAACTGACCAGCAGGTTTGAATGGTTGCAGTGAGGCAGTCAAGCCAGACGACTGGAAAAACAACAAGCTATCAGCCAGCGTATCACTCACCGCCCACTTGACACAGTTGACATGAACCTGTGGTGTAACATGGCTTAAGTTGAGGGTTTAGAGGCATCCCTTCATCTCTAGCATGTGATGGGTGACTTAAGGGTGCGTCAGGCCAGCATCCAATTAAAAGCTCCTATTTAGTAATTAAAATCTGTATTACAGGAGAATCACAGAAGATCGCACCGACTCAGCAAGATGGCTCGTATGTGGCATTGATTCATTCCATTTTGGACGTTCACTTACATTAGAGCCTACACATAAACATGTTTAATGGGCGTCAGGTAAGTCAACTTGTCTGTTTGTGCTTTTGTAACAAGTGTTGAAAGGTGAGCCGACCATCTGTCGGGTGAGCACTTGCGACGTTCGTCACTTGACAACTCACCAGGGCACTGTGGCATTTTGTGGCTAAGCTCGTATTATCATCATCACGTGAGAAGCAGTGACACGCAACGCCCGGGCTTGGGTGACTTTCAATTGACGTGCATGATCATCATTGACTTCGATGGCATACTAGCTCGGCGGGACTCTGACTCATGATCGATAGGCTTTGATCCGACACTCTGTTTCATCTTTGAAATATTCATTTTTGGATCTCTGTTGGTGTTTGAATGACTTGGATAAAAGTAAAGCAGACATTTTCTCACCCCCCTCCTCCGTCAGCCATGGCAGTTAATAATGTGGCAGAAGGTGCAGAAATGTTGGGGGGGGGGTGGCTAAGTGAGGCAGTTTTGGTGAGGTAAAGTGGGTTTTATCTCGACAGCTTTGGGGAGTGAAGGCTTATCTGGGTCAGAGAGCTTTACGCCACAAGCAATTAGGACTGTCCTCTCTTGTGTACGCTAGCAGGAGGGAGGCCTCCCGCCATCTAGATTAGCTGTCCTACACAGGCCAGGAGAGTTCCTCTCAGCTTCTTGACAGTGGAGGCTACCAGCTGGAGGGCTGGATGAGTAGGAGGGGGAGGGCCGGGAGGGCAGGGGATTGTCATCATGAGCAGGAGGAGGGTGCTAAAGGTGCAGGCAACAAGAGCAAGCCGGTTACAGGTGTTGTACAACATGCCTCCATGTGGGTCAGCGAGCAGGTCGGGAAAAGGGGAGTTACTGACCCACACTAACAGACGGAATTGAGGGTACAATGCAGTTTCAGACACCAGTCAATAGAATGGGATCAGCCAGCATGTTTGCCACTGAGTTTAACATTGATGTTTACGCCCCAAGAGCCACTTGAATTGAGGGATTTAAAGTGACTAGAGGCTAAATGGCTTAGGAGGTTTAGAAATATCTCGACGGAAACTGGTCAAGTGGCTCCAAGAGGAATCCAATCATTTCAGATGTAAAAGGAGATTTGTCAGCGAAATCGAATCAGTTTAGAATACAGCAATGGACTCCAATAATTTCAGCACAGAATCAAGCAGCTGGCCTTCGCTATGTTCTACGGGTGTATAGCCATTAAGAAAGGGGACGTGATGGAGACCACTATTCATCAAACCTTGTCAAACAAAACATCACATAAGTGTCATGATTATCATATTTATTATCAGCATCTTGTTTTTCTATTCCACAACAGTAAATGGAAGTCATCTTCAAAAACCACATATTAAATATCAGCCACCTCAAATTTTGTGAAATACATCACAAAATACAGACAGACAATCAAACTTTGGAGCTAGTTTTTCTTACAGTAGATGTTCACCTGAGAAACATTTCCAATCGAAACTTTTCTTCAGCCTCCCTATATATCACCTCTTTTTCTTACAATTAGTAGTGTTTTGTGATTCCATTGCAACAGATTGTCGGCCCACACTCTAAGCATGTTCCTTCCTTACATGCACGCATCCGCTTCACTTAAACAAGTGAGGGCTTAGCTGCCATCAATGCCAGCTTTGGAGAAGTTTACCTGTCTGCTTACTGTAAAAAGCCTCTCAAGGAAAGGGCATGTATATCGCGCGTCTAAACCTGGTATTCTTGGACACCCAGGCTGCCCACATTTTAAATGTATCCCGCTAAAGCCAGACTATCCGGGCTGGAGGACAGAAGTAATGAGACGTGACACCGCCTGAGGGAAAGAAAAGGAGGCCCAATAGATATAGGTAATCCTTCTCACCAAGCTAACTCCTCTTAGCCTTCCTCCCCTGCTGTCACACCATCTCACTGGGGAAATATGCAACACCTGAATGTGTACACACAAACACAACAGTCAAAACATCTTGTCATCATACAGACATGTCAAGCTGTGCAGTCACAAATTAAAGACACACATGCCACACACACACAAAACTGAGCTTTAAAGCATATGTTCTAGGCGCGTGTCCACACACAGGCACGCACACTCACAGACTTACAATGGCAAGTTAATTCTGCTTCTATCGATCCACTAATACAAGGCTCATTTCTCGCTATCAATTGCTAACAGATAAAGCTATGATACAATTACCCCCATGTTTGCACAACACAGCTGCTGGGCACAACACTAACATGGGTTTTAGAAACATGAATAGAGCCATCACCCGAATGAAATTTGAAATCTGGTTTCGGTGAAAGAAATGTGAAATCAAATCTTATTTCAGAGGAAAAATGTGATATGGTGAAACTACATTAATCAGGATTATTATTGGAACTCTATTTGCAACGAAACATTTAATTATTTTTAAATAAAATAAATAAATATAAATATTTTATCAATGAGTTGCAAGTCTCAACAATTAAAGGAGAGTTTTTTTCTGCCAGGGAGTTGGTTTGCAGAAGTAATAATACATTAATAATACACACAATTGTGGAGAAAACCATCCAGGTCCAATCTCTGTGTGGGATGAGTCAATCCCTGGATTATCTATGATTTGAATATATTTTAAAAAACAATAACCATTCTTTACTAGAACACACTGAAGCGTTGCTAGTTGTGAGTTGTCTCAGACAAAGTTCGTCAGGTTAGCTCCCTTGATTCGGACCAACAATCCAGTTTAAAATACTATTAGACAAGAGTGAGACCCAAGAAATGTCAGTGTATTGATAAATAAAAATAACATACAAAAACAATGATCATAATAATAATGATAACACAAATTCATAATTTGTTCCTTGTCGCATTTCACATATTTCCAGAAAATGTAATCCAAATCCGTCCATAACTTTTCAAGTTATTTTGAACACAGACAGACAGCCATCGAAAATATAACTTCCTTGGTGGGGGCAATAACAATGGTAAAGATAATAAAGTTGAATGTCTAGACAACAACCTGGGCAAACAGTCATTCAAACCCGTAACGCATGTGGTTCTCACAAAAAAATGATATAAGACACCCCAAGTATATTGTAAGTATTTTTTGGTGTTTTTTTTAAAGATGACTTGGTATTGAAGTCTCACACTAGCGGTTCCAAAATGCACTACAACAGTAGCAGCTCAATGTCATGAAAAATATGCATGTGTGTATAAATGTATAAATAAAAGTGTGCATATTTTGTCAATGCCATTGTTTTACATCAACAGAAAACGATTGAAAATGATTAAAAAGCATGTTCTGGAGCACTATTCAAAAAGGTGGGTAACGCCCCCCCTAAAACTCTGTATGATAGCTGGAAGTGAGTCTATAGTAGTATCACTATTCAAATCTTATGCTGATCTGAAAGACCATTAATTCAAGCAAAAGAGAATGCCAGCTGTAATAATTATAATTTTAAAAATCAATATAAGCCCCATGATAGATTTGATTTCACTGCTTTTTTATTGACACACAAGACTAATAGAATAATGCACCCACTCAGGCTGATAATTCTAATATTGATTATCCTGAACGCACGATACTCTGACAACAATGTTTTGATGAACGCTACAACGAACTTTTTTTAATCACTTCGACACGCACTTCTGAAGTGCTTGAATCACCGAATGACCTGCATTGAGTCCTGCATCTCAGCGACGTGTGTAGATTCTTTTGTGCCGCATTTTAATGAGCCCCGTGTTCATTTGTGCAGTCAGGGTCCAAGCTAACCTGTTTTGACATGTGTCACAATGAACCGAGACTTTGGTCCATATGTCCATGCATTTTCAGCCAAATTAGTAATAGATAACACACATTGCGACGACGGGAGCCCCAGCCCCCTCCCCATCCTCGTGCCTCATCTGACATGACCCCTGGACTTTCAACAATCCCACCTGTCACTGCGACGGCAATGCGCTAATAAAGTCCAGGACAAAAGAGCGGCACGTGTGTGCGGCGTGCGCCAGGCCGTCTTCTACAGCATACAAACAACAACCCATCAATCTCAATGGCTTGTCAGGATGAAGACAATAGTACAATAATCATACACAGTAATGGCACACGATTATTGAAAAAAGTGTATCACATTAATTTTCAACATTAAAGCAAGAGGCAATTTCGATGGTTGGATTATTTATATACATCAATCGGTGGTCCAGTGACTAAAGAAGAAGGGGTGACTTTGCATCAAGTACTTTCCTCTTGGTAAACTTTGTTGTTGCTCACTTCATTCTTCAACTGATTTCATTTTTATACTTGTGTGTATGCATTTTTTAACAGTGTAGTTCCAACAATTCATGAAACATTTGTTTCCACAAACGGTGGACCATGTGAAAATATGATCAGACTGTTGCTTTTTGATGATCTCACACGCTTCATAGTCATAAACACAGTACAGTCAACAAAGATGAAGGTATTCATACAAAAAGTAACACAACAGGCGAGTTATCTGATCACGATGGAGAAAAAAGAATGATAGAGGGTGAGTTTTCACTGCTGATGATGGCCCTCTAAGGCCATATTTGTTAGAGATAAAATAAATTGTTATTATTAATAATAATATTCAATATTAGAATACTATGCTATTGCTTTCTCTTTTTATGGTCATATAATTAATTTTGACAAAATATGTATTTTGCTTTTGGTAGCTTCATTCCGGCCCGACACAGGCATGATCTTGATCAGTGACGGCCTCAGCAGCTCAGGCTACATGGCCGACCCGTCCAGAGAAGATCAGGGGTAGGTAAGTCACCAAAGCAGGAATTAATGAGCATTATAGTATTAGGTAAGAATAAGTCCCAACTGCAATCCCTCAGGATTCCTAAACAACTTTGGTAACACCTGTTACATACAGTGTGAGGATGAAGGAAGGCGAGGATGATACCATTTTTCTCACCAAAATGGAGTATAAAATGAATACTAATGAAGCTGAGAAAAACGGGTCACAGGTAATTCAACGTTCTAAAGGCAAGGAGAATCTGGAGACAGATGAGAAGGAAATAATCAAGTGTAACAGGGCAAAAGAGAACCAAAGAGGTGGACTTCTTTGGACTTAAGCATTTTGTCTCACACATTTAGACACTCACTGGGAATATTGGAAAAACAATGCAGTGAACTGGATTGCAAAGCAGACAGAATCCACAAAGGGAAACCAGACACTGTATTATGATGGTCATATTTAGCCTGCCATTATTTCATGTCACTCCACATGGTGGTATAAAAAATATAAATAATAATAAATCCAATGTAATTACATAATACATTAAGATTTTGTAAGGAGTTGTACATTTGTGTGTGTGTTCTATGTTGTTTTGTTTGTAATGTGGTAGATCCCCCACCAATGTTACCTGTCCCTGACAGGTGAATTTAGCCGCTCTAAATCTTCATTTACTGACAAGAAAATAAGCTTTCTGAGATCGTCTAGTCTTGACACTTCTTCTGATGACAACCTTCCTGACTGTGAGAACAAGATCATGACGAGATTCTTCACAGGTTCTAGAGTCTCCCTTGGAGAGGTGGGAGTCTCTCATCCCACCTCATCCCAGTGAGGTGCTGAGGAAATTATGTCTTTCAATTGACCTGAGAAAGCCTTGAATGTTGAACACTCATTTGGATCATGTGAGGCAGGAAGAAAGTCTGAAACTCATAAACTAGGAACTATTGGATCAGTTTAAATCAAATGAATAACTGTATATTTCCATGTATTAAAAGAGGAATGAAAGTCCCTTTTCAAGTCGCTTGGGCGCTACAGGTAGGCAATTAGTATGACTTGTCACAGTTGATCCAAAAACACACTGCGTCCAGTTACATTTCTGATTTAAAATTAAACACTGTTTGTGACTGTGTAACTACTGAGTAGTGAAAAAACTGAACAGCAAAAATATCTGATAGCAAGACTGCCGCTCTCCTGCCAGATTCTTTATACCCCACAGGTGTCACTTGTACCACATTTGTACATACATTTTCAGGTATTTATATTTTATTTATTATCTCCACCAAAGAGGTTTTGCTTTTGACTGCGTTGGTTTGTCTGTGTATGTTCAAAGTAACTTTATGTTATGGGTGGATTTCAATGACATTTTCAGGAAATAAGTGAACTGGGACAAGGAACAAGTGATTTAAATTTCGGAGAACCGACACCAGCAGTGTGATGTACAACATACAGACCGGTGTCAGCATCTGGACCTCAGTATGGTCCAGTGAAGCGTCAGTCACTCCTTCTCCCCCATGATCAGACAGTCAGCTTACAGCATCAGCCAGCAAGGAAACCATTAATCCAGTTTGATTAATGACTTGTCGGGCTATTTTTTTAAAAGCTTAAATTAGAATTTGCTCGCTTGCTGTGAGCTTTGGGTAAGCTGATCTCCCAAACACAGAACATGACACTGTCTGAGCAGGGAAGTTCATTATCTCAACAGACCAACAACTCAGGACACTTGCTCAGAATACCTGACACAAATAATCCAGTGATTTTAGCGTAACATGATCACGGCGTAAAGCAGCTTGGTTACGGCAACTGCTGTGAATTCACAGAGATCTCCTCGCTGAGAAGCTGTTCAGGAAACAATCCTTGAAGTTGGGCTTTTATTAAAAATCACAAAGTGTGGAGAGCAGCAGCGAAATATTGACAAATAATGCCAAGAGATTTATTTACAAATTAAGCACCAACTTGTTCAAAGTTAACCATGATAATAAGTCATGTCTTTATTCACATATCATTTAACTTGAGAAATGTAGACTCTTAATCTACTGACTGGTGCATTTTCTTTCATTCGCATTTGTTAATTTAAGTTCCATTTCAATTCAACTAGGGCCGCAACTATCTTAATGAGTAGTTGACCAGTCAGAATATGACATATATGGGCCAACAAACATCTGATTGTGTTATTAATAGTCATTTAAATAATATATGTCAATGCAGTTGTAAACACTAGTCTTGATGTGTCAATTGTTAAACGATCTTTGGACGTATTTGACGTCAGATATTTCTTCTCTTACTACGAAGTTGCACATGCGTGCAGAAAAGATGGCAATGACGTCACAACGCATAAATCCATCTGCAACTAATTTAATAGTCGACTATGTCAAGTCGTCATTGCAGGTGTAATTCCAACCTTAATGAAATGTAAATGGGCATAAATTCACCATAAGTCACTTGCGATCACACTGCGTTGTTTAAACGGACTCCAAACCCCCAGAGGCTCTTGATATGATGCTGAACTGTAAATCTACAGGTTCAAACCAGTTTCCAGAGCTATACAAACATTTCTGGTAAACAATTTTGACACTAAGAGCATAAACACCCGAATGTTAGGGCTCCAAAACATATCCCAGTTTTGTTGAGAGGTTTATCCTCTTCAGCAAACGGCAGAGACAACCCTTGGACTAATGATCTATTGTGTCATGAGTAGAAATATTTTCATATTTTCAATGACTCGTAGTAATAGAAATTTGTGGCATGAAAGTCTGCAAAAAATAACAATTTTAAGGCGTACAAATTAAAAAGAATCTTTTTGGATGTCTTCCTTAATTTCTCTTTTACTCTGCTCAATTAATTTTGCCAAACCTGAGTTTACTGACACCCCCGGCGCTGAATATGCAACAGTTTCTTCGCGGTTGTGACTCACAATCCACTGATCAGCTTTGCTTTTCCAAGCAATTTCTCCTACTGAAGCTTTGATGAATCTCTTGTGCAAACTTTTTGTGAGTTAAAAATATCTTTACTTGGCAATTCCTTTACTCATGTAAATTATTTTGCTGGACACCTGAAATAAAACTGTCGACAATTGTTTTGTTTACAATAAATGTGAGTTGAGAGTCATTTTACTGTGTTGTTATAACTTAAGAATGCAGTAACTAATAACTTTGAACTAACAACATACATGGCTCAAGGTAGCTTCTGCCATGTGACTGAGTTTGGAGATATTTCACCGCACAGTTTTAATGTTAATTTATTCTGTGGTTCACGGTAAATGTCGGGAAATTTAAGGTTCTACTATTTGAGTTAAATTTTTGTTGTCGTTCATGCAGTAAAACCCCCACTGCTGGCCAGTCAAACCAAATGCAGTTTCATGGACTTTCATTACATACTAATTCTCAAAATGAATCCTAGATCATAGGTCTTAAATTTGTGTAAAAATGGATCCCAGATTTATGTGTAGATTTTTCCATTTATTTTCATCTTTCCAGACTTTGAGTCTTGAGTTTTCATGGTATTTATGTTCAACAAATACTAGACAAAATAACCACTGAGATTGGTATTTTAACATTAGTTTTCATTCTCTCAAAACATGTTTCATTTCGTGAGTACTTTGTATCACGGTCCACATGTCTTTCGTATCATGTGGTGACCTTACTATTTTGCTACTCAAAACAGTTCTTGGTTTGAGTCCTTATATTCTTTGATAGCTGCGCTGTAATTGTGTATAACACTAACTGAAGTCTGGAAGTCTCATACTCAGTCATGAGTTTACTTAGCATCACCTGTGCCAATTGAATCAACAGATGCCCCGCCCTCTCCTTCTCATCCAACACTGAGCCTGGACTTCCTGTCAGGTTTGTCGTTTGTATGCTGTGTTGGCTGTAAACCTGCGGCACGGTGTGAAGGGGTGCGGGAGGGTGGGGTGGGGGGGACGATGCGGGTGGGGGGGGGGATAGACCTGTCTGAGAGGATATCGCTATTGAGTTGCAAATGAGCCAGTAATTAGCCCTTACACATTTGCCTGGAGGGAATTTGTGTGTGGGTGTGAGTGTGTGTGTCATTGTGTGTTTTTAACCCATTTTCTAGGGAGTAGGAGTTGACTGTGATAAGCAGATAATACTAATTACTTCTCCTCCCAGATGCTTGTTAATTGTGCTTGGTGTGGATTTGTACAGCATGGCAAGACCCCCCCCCTCCACACACACTCACACACACACACACACACATATTCAGATGCATACCCCCCGCTCGGCTTGTTGGCTAAATCAACAGGTCATTATAGGCAGGGGTCTCCAGTTTAAGCCACTAATTAATTATGCCAAGTGGGGTTCCACTACCAACCATTCCCACCGATCGGACGCTGAGGTCGAGCGGCACCGTGCTTAAACCAGTTGTTTTCAGGACATCGATCTGAAGATTGTGTGGACTCACATTGTCAGTTAAAGGCTGGACCTAAGAAGTCTGTGTTTTAAGAATGAAGCTAAACCTAATGGCTCATTTATATCATTCAAACAGAATTCGCAGCACAGTTCTGAGCACTAGCTCATCATAAATGTGCTTTCCGCAGCATGGCAGAACACAACCAAGGCAAAAAAAAAAAAAACAGATTAACCTCTGTCCTACATTAAAAGTGGCAGGATTGCCTGGGTCAGAGGTCACACGTGTTACAAACATAAGCTATGTTTAAATATCTAGGGTGATGGATGACTCTACTCAGATTTTAGTTGATACTGTGAGAAAGAATGGAATGAAAATATCCTTAGAATTGTCTGAAAATAGTGTGTTACATTAAACCGGGCAAAGCTAATTCGTAGATTACAACATAATTTTAAATCTAGTATTAAAGGCTGTCAATTAAAACCAGCTTCCAATGATCATACTTCCAAGTCCCATAATGCATTGCAACAACTGAAGCTCTTGGAGCGGTGATCCGGAGGAAGCAAAGGTAACGCAAACTGGCACACTGCTGTCCTGCTGTGGCCTCCACAGACAAAGCTTTCCAAATCTCTGCCCTGCTATCGCACCCTATAAATCAAACAGTCAATCACCCGCTTAATTCACACCCTCATCTGTCCACCTGCCGTGTTAACCAACAGGATCAATTTGAGTATACGGAAGCCATATGCTACAAAAGGCCAGAGAAATTTAGATCTATAATCTAGAGTTTCAACGTTGGGAGAAAATCTATGTTCCAAACTGTACTGGTTAAGTCCCCAGCCTTTATTAGCTCAGCCCAGTGCTGTAAACAACAAGGGCTGCCAAGCGTGCACCTGAGAAGGAGACTCGTGTTGGGTCCATTTAAGATTACCGTACACTACAATTATCTTTACCTGCTCAGTCAAGTGGGGGAAATCTCTTTCCAGTCACTCTGACGTCACTCAGCATGGCTGGCCGGATAAATGGACCTCTGCTACTAATGATTTAAAAGAAAAATACATTTCTGTTGTCGCTCATGCAAGCAGGGAGAATGGGACAGTGATTTTCCAAGGCAAGGGAAAATTTCTCTATGGAAAACACAATTAAATAAAATAAAACGTTATTTTAGTTTTGTTCAATTAAAATTAACCATCGATATAAAGCTGTCAAACTCAAAATGCTGTTGAAATACATAGCTGTATGAATTTTCAATAAATAATTTCCCCTTAATATCTGTTTATTAAACTCTTTCTTGTCCAGTAGAGAGATGTGAAAGAGGCCCCTCGGTGACACACACAGTAACACCTTATCTGTTCATCTTACCACCATCTCTCATCCTGTTCTAACATCTTGGGAGCACTTAAGCAGATTTTCGTTCAGTCTGGCCCCAAAGTGTTAAACAGATTGGGTTCTGGGGATTCCACGTAATATGGTTGTGTTGAGGGCACGTGTGTGTGTGTGTGTGTGTGTAGGGGGGTGGAGGGGGTTTACATGCTGGTCTTTGGTGCAAAGTGTCTGCAACTTGGAAGAGTTAGATTAGCTTTGAGCATGATCTTCACTGAGCTCATTTCCTCCAGTGTAGAGGAGGGGACACACTCACACACATGCATGCACTTGCACACACAAGTACACACACATCCATTAGCCCTCAAATCCCACCTGGTATTTTAAGCTAGATTTAGGATCTATCATGTATCAAATGATGAAAGAGTTCTTATAAAGTCATGCTATACACTTTCTATACGTTCAACTGAGATCACAGCACTGACCGGTTAAAGCACAACAAAGATCAGTTATTTGTTTCAGACACAGATGTAGACAAATGTTGTTGTTGTGCGCTTATAAACAAAACATTGTACTAAAAAAATAAATTTATTTATTTTTTATTTACTCATTTTAATATCAACTAAAAGAACATGGTGGTGTTTTTACCGCCGCAAAACTTTCTTTAGTTTGAGAGATCCTACACTCCTTTAACTAACAAGCTCAGACAATCAGGACAACTTGATTATCCTTCTCTTTTATTTTTAGAAGCAGTAGTGCAGTAGTTAAAACAAATCATGGGCAGAGGTTATTTCTAAGCACTGTATATTCACTTGAAAATTCCATTTCCTACTGAATAATCTGAACTCTGCCTGGCAGATGTAGTGTAGTTTCTTTCACCCCACTCTATTAAGTTCTGTTCTATTTCGTTTTGTAAGGTGTCACTAAATATAATGACTAAAGACCATGCTGATTGGTTCCATGAGGAGTCATGAAACAAGTTTGTTTTAAGCACCAGAGCAGTACATTTATATGAACATGAACTACAAGTTGTATTCAGATATTGTTAGTTAGCTCTCATCTACGAGCTCAAGCACTTTGCCATTCTTGGTTCTTGCATTATCTAGCGAGTGAAATTAATCCTTATATCTTTAATTATCATGGGCCAGTTCAACACGGCGCGTGGTTATTTGGACAGATTTATGCCATGTAAAGAAGGACTGAATAAATAAAATGAGCGGAATGTCATGCAGGCTCTCCATTAGCTCTTCATCGTGTCACACTTTTCATGAATTGATAGACAGATGATGTTTAATATAAAAAGTAAATGTGTGAGATCACTTGGCTTCAGGTGCAACATTATAAGATCTTTAACCAGATATAATTAAAAAAAAAAATTATTTTGACAAACTCATTGCACCACCTTCCAGAAGCCATATGAGCTCAGGTTGCAAACACACTACACTATAAAACTACCAAACCTTTTTTTTTTTTTTACTTTTGAAATGTTTTTTTAAACTTGTATTTTCCCTGGATTTGCAAAATCTCATTCAGCCTCTGCTTGCAACATCACATTATATAACGTGGTGCACTGACAAATGGTCCCGGAGGATGCAATTGTGTCGTTTGTGTCATTTTGTTTCTGTAATTTATGAATCCAAACATAATAATCACTGCATCCCTCTACAGTTGTGTTGTTGAGACGAGAGCTGGAGTAGGTGCCAGTGTTATTATTTATTGGGGGTTTATGTCTGACAAACTCATATACTAGACGGATTTGTAGACGGGATTATGGGCTTCTTCACCTCATTTTTAAGAAGATTGATCCTCACCTGACTGCAACCTTTGTGGAAATCCTTGCATTTGCTCACGGCATTGATCCGTCTGCCTCCGAGGATGACTGCTTTATTTGCCCCTCGGTCTGAATAGCAGGAAGCCAAAGTTAAGACAATGCTTTACAAATAAAGTGAAGTGTCGCATGTTTGCATTTCAGGTGGCAGATGCTTAGGAGATCCTTAACCTGATTAATAAGAAAATTGTCTCAGGGCTGATTTATAAGCCGCAGAGATCAGAAGGATGGAAGCTGTTAATGCGGTGTACTGGAGCCGTTCTGTGTCACATCCATGTCTAACACTGTCTTGATCTGATCTGATCTGATGTTGGGCTTCATTGCACTGTGGAGAGCACTGTGCCCCACGCGCGTCACTGCAAACTAGTCAGAAGTATTCATGAGGTCCGAGCATGTGTTGTGGGGCTCTGGTCCCCATCTCCATGACCTAGCCTTGGTTGTTTGCTCGCTCTTCTCCTCCTGCGGCTGATCAGCCAAACAAGCTAATCGGCCAGTCACCTCTGTACGCTGCTCCCCCGCTAAGAAGCTAATGGCCGGGACATATAATCCTTCTCAAAACAACCACAGAGATGCTAATTCTACCTCGCTATAAATACAGCTTGACTCCTTGTCCTCATTCTTGATTCCCTCTTGCCGTGGAAGCTTGGTGTCCGCTTCTGCGAACCTCAATCCCCGGAAAGTGTCACCTACATAAGAAGCAGCGAGTGGATGCCAGGGTTCACCTTGTCACTGGACTTTCCGCCGAGATGTTCCCGTTACCGATGTTCACACCCGACCAGGTGGCCAGAGTTTGCGAAAACTTGGAGGAGACCGGGGACATTGAGCGTCTCGGGAGGTTCCTCTGGTCTCTTCCCGCCGCTGTCCCAGGCTCCGCCGGGGAGGCGCTCAACCGGCACGAGTCGGTGATGCGGGCTCGAGCCCTGGTGGCCTTTCACGGAGGGAACTTCGAGGCGCTCTACCAAATACTCCAGAGCCACCGCTTCACGCGAGAATCACACGCCAAGCTGCAGGACTTATGGTTGGACGCGCACTACCGCGAGGCAGAGAGGCTCCGGGGGCGACCCCTGGGTCCGGTGGAGAAGTACCGCATCCGAAAGAAGTTCCCGCTTCCCCGAACTATCTGGGACGGTGAGCAAAAGACCCACTGTTTTAAGGTAAAAACACGGATTGTTGTTATTAATATTGCTGCTACGTTTTGGTTTATTCTCAGTGACACTTCGGTTGAGTGAAAAACAGTGCCTAAATTGAATTTAAATCCATTGTCATAAGAATTCTGGATGTGTTTTGGTTACTGATATTTTACGTGCTTTTTTCCCCACCATACATATAACCTAATGAAGCTAACACAAAAACCTTTTCCATTCATACTTGGGTTAGTTTGTTTTTCAAAGAGTCATAGCAACATCACTAACTTTCTTTATGGAGTCTCATTTCCCAAGTCTGTTCAACAATCCTTAACCTTTCATTCTCAGGAGGGCATCTTCTTTTTTTTTTTTTTGCGGCAGATTAAGCCCCTTAACATGATCCAATTTAGTGGGTGTACATTGTTATTAAATCATGTCATGTTGATCTTCTATGATTAAATCCAGGGTAATAAGATAGGGCAGCTCATCTTATGAGAGTGATGTGATTATTGTTTAATAGGATGATAACAAAGCATTATCGATCTGAGCGCAGAGCCGCCATATGGTGCTTATATTTACAGTAGGTTTGTGTGCATTGGTTTGTATTGTTCAAATCCATATTCAACTCAGTTTCTCATGCAAAGTATAATGTTTCATTCATGTGTGAAATTAAGTTTCTTTCCCTTGTTTTCTTCAGGAAAGGACTCGCAGCCTGCTGAGAGAGTGGTATCTACAGGATCCCTATCCGAACCCTTCGAGGAAGCGACATTTGGCCCAAGCCACTGGTCTCACTCCCACTCAGGTTGGAAACTGGTTCAAGAACAGACGCCAAAGAGACCGAGCAGCCTCTGCAAAAAACAGGTAAAAAAAAAAAGCTTTGTAATTGAAGCACATTCACTAAACCATTAAAATGTTTTGTTCATACTTTTGCCCCTGCCTTCTTGCAGATTACAGCAGGATCCTTCCCTCCTGCCTCCGCAGAGCTCCCCCGATGGCTCGCTTCAAGAGCGCCACCACCACCTGGGCAGCCCAGAGGCCAGCGACTGCAGCACAGGGACTGAGCACAGAGGGACCGGAGCTTCCACCCCAGACATCTCCGTCAGCAGTGACAGCGAGTTTGAGTCCTGAGATGTCACGCTCTCTTCAAGGACAGACACTTAACTTCTGCGGAGGAGAGAGCAGTTTGTCATCAGCCGCAGTAGTGACTCATGAACTGTGTTATAGGCTGTCACTGTGACTTTTTGCTCAGACTGTTTGCGAAACATTATGCACTTAAAAGAGACTCTGTAAGCACATCCAACAGCTCTACAACATCTCTGGTTCATGGTCATGCAATCATAAGTTAACTATGCATTTTCAAAAATGTTGGTCTCAGGCAGATACATGTGCAAAACATTAACATGTACAATGGTTGACCAAACGCACATGACAGCCATTTTGGAAGAGGCAGGATGAATGGCTTCTGTGGTTAAAAAAAGTATTTCTAAAGGATTACTGAGCCCAACTTATGGAAACAACAATAAAATGCAGTGCGTTATTTTGCAGTTGAAATTTTCAGCACTCATGAAACAAAACACGTTTTTTCAGTCATACAAACTCTGCATTACTGTAAATCAGCTCCAAACGTGCTAAAACTGCCTTACAAGAAAAGAGGGAGCTTCATTCTCTTTCAATGCATGATAATCATCGCCACTGACGTTTTCTTGTTTAGACTCACCTGCCCAAAATTTGTATCAGTTTGTCGTTTGCTTGCTGCTGAGCTGCTCTGACTCGGTCCTGCAGATGGTGACGGAGAGAGGATGTAAAACACTGGTTTGTCAAGTGTGCCTATGACATTTGAGACATCAATCTTGTCCTTAAATCGACCCTCCAAAACCCATGAGAGAGCCTGCCAATTGTCGTCTTTCGTATACACCCACTGTTTTCATAGAACCCATGAATGCTTTTTAATGAAAGATGTATTTTGTAAATGTTGTATGTAAATAAATTTTTTATCCAAAGTTATGAGAACGTTGTATTTTCCTGAGACTGTGCAAGAAATAAGATTTATGTCCAAACATGAGCAGTTGAAATTTCTTGCTAGCTTCAGTCTTGACTTGCCATTTGGGAAATGTTTGGCAAGATTCCCATTGTGTTTAAACCATTTAGGTTGGCTTGTTAACTATAACTACAACTATAATTCTAAAAAGTGTTTTAAGTATTAAATGTGACATATTTTCATGATGGAAATTCAAGTCGATTCATTTCATTTCAAAACATAAAAAAAAGAAAGTAGAAGAATCATAAAGAAATACAGAAACAATTTTCTCTTATACTATCGGTCTATATTACTCTATAGACCTTCCTAGGTTTTAGCATTCTTTCAATGTCATTCCAACTGCAACATATAGCAATGCTGCTGCTAACAGCTATAATAATCATCATGAAGTAACAAGGTGTGCACTGAGTCGCTTTTGAACTAGACTAACACTTCAAGTATTGCGGTGCATTATACGACCAGTAGGAGGTGTGTGGGAGTGATCTTGGGTATGTTAAAGTTAAAACCCTGAGGGACCAACTCCTGTCAACATGCCTATATAACAACTTAAAATGTTCCTCCTATTTGGTGGTGGTCTGATCTGGGTGACATTGCCTCTATGTTTAACAACAAATGATTTTTAAAAAAGAAGCAGAACTGCCAAGGCACTCATTAACTGCCAAATTGTGATTTTTTTTAAATGAAACTCAACATTATTGCCTTACAGGTTTTTCATCTTTATGATCCAATCCTTTTAAAGCATTAAAAATATTATTGCAAGCAATGAGCTCACATGCACAGCAGGTGGCAGTGGAGATTCAGATATGCCCAAAAACACAGTAAGGCAACAAGGAAGCCCTGCAGCTATGGCTGCATCACTGAGTGGCAAATAATACAAAAGGTTTTCAGATTCAGATGCCGCTCCAGAACACAACCAAAATGAGATTATTACTTTTTTTTTTTTAATCCATTCAGCTGTTTTTGAGTGGAATTGAATACAGACAGACATTACCTCCATAGTGGTGCTGATAGTTGCAACATATCTTGTATGTGTGATAATGGGCTGTCAGTTGTTCAATGAAAGTATCAAAGTAGTTTTCATTTCTTATGTCTCAATTTTGATTCATCAGTTTCCGTCAGCCACTTATCCATCATATTTATTGCATGAGTTTACTTTTACGTTCTGGTCCTAGAGTTTGAGCTCCTCCTAGCCAGGTGAAGCGGCAAAGGTGACCATGTGATACCTGGACTTAAGTAATGTATCTCTCAAAATCTACGGCATTGTTTTGGCTTTCAAACACTATTGGTTATTAATGTAATACTTCCACTTTGTGTAATTCAAGAAACATTATTTTACCAAACAATTTTTAAAGATTTATTTTTATTCATTGTTTGGACAGATTTTTGTCCTCTAGTTTTACTGAAATCAATGACAGAATGCATCTCTTTCTGCATCCTGTGTCGTCCTTCCTGGTCACAAAAATGGGTGTTTTCACTCACAGTAAACCCGCCCACACAGGAGGGAGTAGCAAAATATCAACGCTTACCTGTCAGTTGCATTCATGTGCAACCCTAAAGAAGGCAATTAGTTTGCGGGACTATTGATCTATCAGCAGTGCCATCATGGACAGCCAGGGTAGGAAAGTGGTGGTGTGCGACAATGGAACAGGGGTGAGTTCAATACTCATTTGTGCCAGGAAGAATATTGGGAAATCTAGTGTCTAGTGTAAATGGCATATTGTTCTCATGTTAAGGAATCATAGGAATGCATGTGAAAGTATTTGAGTTGTGTTTCTCTACTCTGTAGCGTTTGATAAAATGATGATTTTGTGGCTTTGCATCGACAGCTGCAAAAGAGGAAGGTCCTTGTGCAAACAGCAGCCTGTCAGAACATGTCACCCTCCGCCTGTAAGAGCACACAGCCTTACATGGTTGTGACACATTGACAAGAACACAGAGTGGGTTAAAAACAGGAAGAGACCTCTGTGGTGTGCAAGCTTAGTCGCAGCTCGGTCGCTGCTTTTCAGTTCCTGTAAAGTTTCTGCAAAAGTCTTTGAGACCAACTAATGCTGTTTTATTTTGCAGCCGGGAGTCCAGACCCCGTAGTTTCAGACAGGAATGCATTACTTCCCTTTAGGCTAAGGAATGTGTCTATGGCTACCGAGACAAGTACAGGCACTGCAACCCACTGTATTCAGGACGAGGAACGCGACAGCAAACAAGATGAGACCAAAATGACAAGATGAGACCAAAAAGTTTTTATAGGCTTTTTGGTCTCATCTTGTCATTTGAGCTGCTTTAGGCCTGTGGTGTATTGAACAACCGCTCTTTTATCAAACCACACTTGCATTCCAGATTAAACAGACAGGTCAGAACACTGAATAAATATTACTGCTGCTTGTATTGATTCTGATTTTGTTCCCCTTGTGACCCTGAGTCTGCCATGTTAACAGTTATTCTGCTTCACATCATAAGCTCATCATTGTTGGTGTCTGAGAATGGATTTTTTGCTGCAACCAACCTAGTCACCACTGCATTTTTGTGTGAGGTAGATCTCATGTTTAACATGACAGTCCAATTTCTATCTTGCAGTTTGTCAAGTGTGGCTTTGCTGGATCCAACTTCCCTGACTATATCTTCCCTGCCATGGTGGGGCGCCCCATCATCAGATCCACCACCAAAGTGGGAAACATTGAGATTAAGGTGACTTTTTCTCCAGTTTTATATACTTCGGCTAATGTGTGTCCAGTCTGTCTGAGGCTGTGGTTTATATTTTGGCACTATCTGGTTGTGGAGTGATGCCATTGAGGGATGAATATACACCCCCTGGCTTCCAAGCACTGCGTCTAAAAATCACTGTGATTTGATGAAGCAATGTTAATAAATGTCCTCACCTTCTTTTTCCCGTATATACAGGATTTGATGGTCGGGGATGAGGCCAGTGAATGTCGCTCCCTCCTGGAAGTGACTTACCCCATGGAGAATGGCATGGTGCGCTGCTGGGATGACATGCTCCACCTTTGGGACTACACCTTTGGTCCTGATCGCCTCAACCTCAATACATCAGAGTGCAAGGTGACAAACATGTTTGGCACACTGCCACCGATGGACATGTTTGTTCAATATCTGTGTCCTTTTGCTTCGAAGGTTCTGCTGACAGAACCACCCATGAACCCCACCAAAAACAGAGAGAAAATGGCAGAGATCATGTTTGAGAAATACCAGTTTCATGGAATCTATGTTGCAATTCAGGCTGTGCTGACACTATATGCCCAAGGTGAGAGAATTCTCATGAACATCAAGAAATCGGTGTATTGCACATACTATTAAGTACTGTTATTATGGTGACAGGGCTCAGTATATTTTGCGTTACATGTTACATGTTGGAACTCATCGTCACTTGTACCCATGACATCATCACTTTATTTTGGTTAAAATGTAAAATTCCTTTTTTTCCAGGGTTGCTCACAGGTGTGGTGATAGACTCCGGGGATGGTGTCACCCACATCTGTCCTGTTTACGAGGGGTACTCTTTACCCCACCTCACGCGGAGGTTGGACATTGCTGGGCGCGACATTACACGTTACTTGATCAAGGTGAGAGGACACTTTCTGTGTGACTGTTTTGTTGGTCAGAAAGAAGTGCAGTTGTTTTCATGATTTCCATCCATTGACCCCCAGCTCCTGCTGCTGCGAGGTTACGCCTTCAACCACACGGCTGATTTTGAGACCGTTCGAATGCTGAAGGAGAAAGTTTGCTACGTGGGATACAACATTGAGCAGGAGCAACGTCTCGCAACAGAGACTACATACCTTGTGGAGTCATACACGGTTAGCAGTACTTTAAAAAATAAACTGATAAATGCTGCCGAGTTGCAGAACAAGTTGTTCACAGAAGAAGCTTCCCTTAGGTGACGTGATCTGCATAATAATATTTACTCAAGCTCATCTCTCTGGATTTACAAACCCATTTTCCTGGGCTCCTTCTCAGTATTGTTCCAGTCTCTTTTATCTGTCCAACTGCACCAGTTGCCGTGCTCCAGGTACTGTATGACATGGACATGTGAGCTCCTCAACATGCTGGCAAAAACACTAGATCAGCACCTTCAAGTTTGTGCGAAATTTGCAGCCTACAGGATGCAGTTCCGTGGCTCGCCACTGGATTCCCAAGTTAGTGGCCCCATAGGCAACTCCCTGTTAGCTCAGAATTGACAGTCAGATGGAATCACAAACATCTGTCTTTTGATGTAAATATACAGATGTTACAAACGACCAAGACGGAGTGACAAAAATCCTCCACTGTCCTCCTCAACAATCAAGTTTGAAAGCCCTCCACTAGACTGATCAAATTCTTTCCATTTCTGATGTCCTTGGTTCTGTTTATTTCATTGATGTCCCCATAAAAAGGGACCATCTACACACACACACACACACACACACACACACACACATATATATATATATATATATATATATATATATATATATATATATATATATATATATATATATATATATATATATATATATATATATATATATATATATATATATATATATATATATATATATATATATATATATATATATATATATATATATATATATATATATATATATATATATATATATATATATATGGGGGTTGGACAAAATATGCATGGATTAAAGCAAGTTAGCTAAAGCTGTACCTGAAATTCATGCTACTGTTTCAGCTCCCTGACGGCCAGCAGGTGAGGGTGGGTGGTGAAAGATTTGGGGCCCCTGAGGCTCTTTTCCAGCCTCACCTCATCAACGTGGAGGGAGCAGGCGTGGCTGAGCTTCTGTTTAACACCATCCAAGCTGCCGACATTGACCTCAGGTCTCAATCTTGTTCCTTCAGAGAGTAACCAAAACTTTAACTTGCACATGGTGGTTTACTGAATTTTTGAAAATTCTCACTACAGGGCAGACTTCTATAAGCATATTGTTTTGTCGGGAGGGTCCACCATGTATCCAGGACTTCCATCCCGACTGGAGAGGGAGATCAAGCAGCTCTACCTGGAGAGGGTGCTGGATGGAGACACTGAAAAACTATCAGTAAGAAGCCCATTTTACTCACACGAACATGTTCTTGATATTCTCTTGGAGTGCTCTTTAGCTGCAGTGGTCAGTTGGAGTGGGGATTAGAAAAAAAAATGGACGTGACGTGAGATAAAACAAGAAATGTATTCACTATTGCTCATTACTCCAGCTTGCATTATGCTTCCTTGAACCCATGGAAGCTGTTCCTTTATCTTATTTCAACTCAGAGCACCTACATTGTGACTAGGTAAAGTGGCAGTAAATGTGTCCCGACACCCTTGTATCTGCACTAGAGTTGTTTGATTGTACCAGAAACTCCCCTTTCTTTTTTAAAGACATCACATGGGTACTGACCACTGCAGCATACGCCATAGGAGAATAATAAGATGACTAGAATATAAGGTGATTTAAACAATACACTCCTTTGTTCTACATCTAGAAATTCAAGATTCGAATTGAAGACCCCCCACGACGTAAACACATGGTGTTTTTGGGTGGAGCTGTGCTGGCCAACATCATGAAGGACAAGGAATCCTTCTGGTTGACCAAGGCGGAGTATGAGGAGAAGGGCCTTGGGGTGCTACAGAAACTGGGCGGTGGAATCAGATAAAATTCAATCATTTCACAGTATGGGGAGAATGTGCCCAAAATGATTCATATTTTTTTTTCTTCCAACTTACCTCTCTGTGTTTTAAATAGTGGATTCAAAAGTGCAACGTCACTCATTGATGCCTTCAGTCCCAGTCGGGTTCAGTTAAGTCAGTTGTGTCGGTCAGTGAGGCAAACGTTAATCTGTTACGCTAGTGACATTTCAGTGACGAAATTTGAGTGACAATCTCATATAAAAGAGCCAATATTTGTATTAATGATAAATAAAGCCTATCTTAAAAAATAGTAATTCCCTTGCTGCGGGTCGAAAAATAATGCAACAATCATAACTTGGGTGTTGTGTCAACAATATAATGTGAGTAAACAGTAGCAGAGATGTGAGACCTGCCACGATCCAACACACATATGACGTTATTCAAAGGTCATAAACACAACTCTACTTACGTGAGGCCAGCATCATTCGCGCAGGCCTCTGCTGTCACCCTCCTCATTCGTTGGAAGCTCACCAGCACGACTCTCTAACTATGGTTTATACTGTTGTTGCCTTTTCGGTGCCAGTTGAGTTCAGTTCCCAATTTAAAGAGAAACGAGGGGAAAGTAAGTCTGGAGTCACTGGCGTCACGGAAGTTACGAGTTGCTGTCCTCTGGTGTTCAACTTCGGTAGGACAAATTCGAACGCACAAATAAGACAATACATATTGCAATATTTTTATTGCGAGTTACCTGACGAGATACAAAGAAATGTAAAAAAAAGAAAAAAGAAAAAAGAGAGAAAGCACACACATTGAACACATGCGTCACACATATGTACCTCACATTCGCAAAACCTTCACGTTTAATGAAAAAGCATGCAGTTATGCATAAAAACATTAAAAACCCCATTGGCCAGGCCAAATATACCTTCAAATTTCATGTCTGCCCTCCCTCCCCCGTCCCAAAATAGAACACTATTAGGTATTATTACTCATTTTGTTGGTTGAAACAGTCAATTTATTGTGAGACCTGCAGGGGAGAACCTCCAGGTTTTGGTGTGTTGGTCCGACTGTCCTCTCGATCACAGATATTCCACATTACAGCCAAGAGAAAACACGAAGAAAAATATTTGAATACATTCACAAGTCATTGGATAAATCTGTTGCAGGTCCGCGCTGCCTTCAATGTCGTTTAATTTTTCTCACACGGTTTAAAAACAGAGCGCTGATCTATCACTTCCCTCCTACTCGCCTCACCTGCCAAAATCACCCAACATAATACGCATGCAAGGAGGAGTATCTGCGTTTATGCCCAAAAATATATAAATAACCATCTCTGTGGGAGATTCTAAAAATAAATATGGAATCTTGACCTGATTTCATTTCATGTTAACACCATTTGCAGCATACAAAAGCCCACTTTGGTTTGGAGGTTCTGACCCACGTTACCTGCAAATCGTACACGGATGTGTCACAGGAAGGTTTGTAAACATTTTAGACCTCAACACATAAAAGTGAATCAAAAATCACTTTTGCTTCTGCAGCCCAGAGTTATACCGTGAAAGTGTTACATCACCAGAATGGACAGTTTGCCTTCTCATGTGCGCACGCAAGGTGATTTTGTTTCCAGGCAACAGTAGTTTACTGGCTCTTCAGATTTTAGCCTCCTCTTGTTTTAGCTCCTTCCTGCCGGAGGTTCAAATTCACAACCAAATCCATTTATTACACATTTCCATGTCACAAATAGCACTCTACACTAGCGGTACATCGTACGACTGTAGGCCCGAGTCTCTGTGCAGGTCCTGCCTCTGCTTTGGATGTGGCTCCATCTTAGGGAGAGTGGTCTGCCCAAGGGGTGTCACGAGTCCTGACCCATGATGAGACACAATACAGCGGGAGAGAGTCAGAATTAAAGAGAGGAAAAGAGAGAAAGTGAGGGCCATCTCGTCCTCCCTCCATTCTTCTGTTCCTCCCACTCACTCCTCACAAACCGACTCACTCAGGTCCACGGCACCACCTCTGGTGAGCCGTCGCATCTTGCTGAAGTCGTGGTCGGTCCTCAGATAGGAGAGCGAGGGCCCTCCCTCACTGTGACCGGCTAGGTCCTGAGGTTGTGCCTGAGGCGGCAGCACCCTCATCTCGCCTCCACTGCGCCAGTACAGGGTGTATAGCTGGGGGTCGGACACTCCAAAAGTGGTGGCACACAGCTGGGCCAGTGCCTGGCTACTCTGCCCGGCTCTCCACTGCAATGTTCGCACGGCGCTGCGCTCCCCGTCCTGGAAGAGTATCCGAACGCACCTCTGCGGGGCGAGAGAAGAGGTGGATGAGGAGAGCAAAACACTGGCAGCATCCACCAGGGTCAAGAGGCTTATGGAAGCAGGGCAAATGAGGGGGAGGAGAAAGTGAGCAAGAGAGATGGCGCTGTAATGAACACAACAGATGAAAATTATATCATAGATATAAACCTATAGAGAGCCTCAACTATTAAAACAAAGCCTTCCCACACACAAACACACCCACACAGACAAACACAATCAACACCAGGAGCCAAATGATCCTGTCAGCCTTGCTACACTGCAACTTGGATTTAAATAGTAACTTTCCAGGAACACAAAACATGTCACCTGAAATCCTTTTAAGTGGTTGAATGTACAGTCGACCACCAGAAAAACAAGAAAACATCTTCAGCTGAGCAGTAGAAGAAGTGAAAGCCATTGAATAAAGACGGTCACACTAATGGAAACTCATTAAAAAAGAGAGAGCCGGAGAGACGACTAAGCACACTCTTTAACCATGCAACTACCCCTCAACACACCTACGCACCCTCCCCCACCACAAACACATGCACACTCGCAATAAAGCTAAAGTTCAGCAAAAAGCCAAATGCGCTCTTTTGGAGAAACAGCCAGCGTCAATTCAAATCAACAGGTCATCAACAAAACTCACAGAGTCACTGAGATCCTCGCTGTCCGTGTGCATATTGTGTTTGCCTCCTTCGATGGGTAGATGCAGCTCAATAAATTTCATGTTATCTGACCGCCCACTTCTTCATAGCACTTGGCTCACTGATCCTCGCCTGTGTCAGAGGAAATTCTGGCTGCCGGGTGAGTTAGATCGGCTATTTGAAGCCAGGGGAGGCACCACGTGACCAGTCTAAAACGTTGTGCATGACAATGCCTTTTATTTTCTCTCCTCTGTGGCATCTGGACCTGTTTTCCAAACCGAGGCCAGGAGAGGTGATGACAGGGGGTGAAAGTGAGTGTGTCTGAATTGAGGCATGGCCCAGATCTGAGGATTAGCTCTCAAAAAAAAAAAAGCATAAAAACTAATCCCTCAAATGTGTTCAGGGAAATCCAGGTGAGTCCTGACAGTTTGGCTAAATCGCTTTTACAAAACAGCCACTGCTTTACGACAGACAAAATGGGGAGATGCTGCACCAGATATGGGTCACTTGATAGCCATCTCATCTGTCGCACGGATTTCAGTCAGTTGTAAGTCAGTTAGGTTTGTTGGAGCTCCCATCAGGAATAGGACATTCCTTATGTGCTCGGGAGACTAGAAATGATGTGTGAAAGTGAAACAATGTTGATCGATTCTGACCAGTTACTGGAGAGAACTATTTGATGACATTATACTGACAAGAATAAATCTGGAGGTATGTGGAGACCTGTCAGGGGAGAATAAACAGGCTTTAGATATTATACTCCTCTTATTTGTTAGCATTTGTTGCTTATCTGTAACACCCCAGGGGCCAAGGCCTTTTAATAACACATCTGCAAAAATACAAGCTCAATTTAGGGCAAAAAACAATCATCACTGAATGCATCTGGTTGAACATAACTCTTGGATCTCTAAACACAATAGAGAAAGAAAAATCTCTCTTCTCTACATTACTGCAAATATGTTTCCACTGTCAAGGCCATAGCACAAAGCGACTTCACACAACCATTGAAAAGATCTGGTGAACGATCTGACTTCTGGTGCACTAAAAGAGCAACATGAGTGTGTGACCCACATGGGGCTTTTACACAGCAGCAAAGAGGATCTTCTTTGAATGGAATCCTTGTATAATAACAATCAATCATGACTTCACTCACACCAGGCTTTGACTGAATGCTGTTAAGGAGATTAAAATCAAGCACTATCAGTGTTACGGTGATGGAGCACTGAACCTTCTGCGCAGACCTGGTTGTGCTGGTTTTGTTTTTGTCTCTGGGCTTCTCTGCTCCGCCGGGAGCTCCACTGCTCCAAAGCCTCCTGGGCCTCAGGTGTCATGCAGCCTGAGATGGGCTGCCCCCAGTCAAAACTCTGGATCAGACGCAGGCTGGCAAAAACACTGGTCAGGTAGTAGCCCCCTGAAAGACAATGTTATCTTTCATATAGATGAAACAGGATATAGGGATTTATGTAGCAGAGGAAAACATGTTCTTTGAATAACTCTAAATATGTTGCACGTATTAAATGACTCAACGTAGCCATCTTTTGCTTTGTTGCCAGCGCTGCAAACCCCTGCCCTTCATCATAAGCGTCGCAATGTAGTCACCTGTTGGAAAACCTCATCAGGTGACTACATCATGAAGCTCATCGCGAGAAAGCCAAGAGTGAGCAAAGTAGTAATCAAAGCAAAGGTGGCTGTTAGGAAGGATTGGAAAATATAAAACATGTTCTGAGTAATTATACACTACTTCATTTACTACGTAATTCCATATGTGTTCATTCATAGTTTAGATGCCTTCACTGACAATCTACAATAGAAATTGTTATGGAAATTAAGACAACACCTTGAATGAGAGGAGGGTCTAAACTGTGTATGTATATATATATATATATATATATATATATATATATATATATATATATATATATATATATATATATATATATATATATATATATATGTTGTTTTCAACAGACAAACGTTTGGTTTTCACACTGTTAACACTGTTAACTTCATCCCATGGTGATTTTTCGCTATGAGTTTAGCAAGGCTTTCGTTTTTAGCCACAATGGCTAACCTTTTCAGGAACGCTGTGATATGTTATGATAATTTTAAATATTTTTACAATTGTTCAAACAGAAAAAAATCAATTTTGCCAATGGCAAAACATATAAGGGAGGCAGGCAACAAAGGACGACGAATCAAAGGATGACGAATCAAAGGACGACGCCAACATCTAAGTAAGATCATGCCTACCTTCTCCGCCAAGCCATGTTGGTTCCAACAGCTCCATCATGTACTCCACCTCAAGCAGGAGCTGAGGTCTGTTACACTGCACGATCACGTAGGACAAGGCTGGCAGGAAGTCGTCCCAGCTCACCTCCTGGCCTGTTCACAAAGATGTCAACATTGGACACCTGAATGTATAAAAACTGAACAATTTCACAGTCAGTTAGATCAGGCTTTAGAATGAATTTGTGGCATCTGCTTTGCAAATACAAGACAGCTCATGGACACAGTCTATCAATGACTCTGCCTGTGCAAATATTATAGAAGTATCAATCTTGAAATGTGCATCCCACAGAAAGGTGAAATACAAGGATAGTAACTTGGTCATTATGCCAATTATTTTATGCATTCAGCATTTTACGCTGAGTTTATTCAGTAAACAAAATCTGAATCAAGAAGTATGCTGAGAAATTGTCTTCATTTTGGGTTTACGACTTAGATTCCAACCAGCTGGTAGTAGAGTTGCAGTGGTCTCTGTTGGTATGAATGAAGCTCTGCTTATTTAAGGTTACAACCAGAGCATTAGAATTGTGTGTGGGCAGGATGGTATATTCTGTAAGCAGGATGCATGGCAAACATACTTAGATAATCCGTAGCCAATTTAATGCCGAGGAGGGTGTAGAAGTGGAGCCATGGTTGAGCAGTAGAGCAGCAAATTGAAGAGTTGATGAGGTGGACATTTACCTCATTTTTATTCCCATATTTCAATGCATATGACCAGGCAGCTGGAATATAAGCATGCCACGATAATGATGGTAAACTGGAATCCAGGTTTACCTTTCAAGGAGCCCATCGCCTTGTGGACACATTTGCAGACTTGCAGCAGCAGAAGAATTTTGTCAATCGGCGAGTGTGTTCGCTGCATCAAAGACAGTTTCTGCTTCACCCTCTCGATCTCACGGATGTCTGGGACTCCCGTCCGCACGCCGAGTCGCTCCATGGCCGCGTCTCCTTTCAGTCGGATCATGTTCTGGGAAAGCTGCTGCGTGGAGCCGTCCTGGCTGTGTAGTGCCACTAGAGTTTTTTCTAAGGGGGATCTGAGGGGCCTGAGGACACACGAGAACATGGCCCGCTCCAGCGCAAGGTCTGTAAAGGAAGGAAGGAGGCATACATTTTCTTTAGGTGACACTTTTTGACATCATGCTTTTCCAACCCAAAAGTCAGAAATACAAATTTGATTTGAACTTTTGGCCACAGACACACATACTGAGGGTGAGCAAAGCGGTCCACAAAGGGCCGCAGTGGGTGCAGGTTCTTGTTCCAACCAATCAGGTGTCTTAATAGTTGATGGTTAGTCTTGCGTTGCTTGTTTCAGTCGACACCTCATTGGATAAAGTGTGTGAGCTTCATTGGTTGGAACAAAAAAACTGCACCCACTGTGGCCCTTGGAGGAGCGGTTTGTTCACCCCTGCTGTACGGAATCTAGCTGCAAGTGTCCAGAGGGCAAGTAGGAGTGACAAAACATCGATCTTAAGACCAGCCTTTGAAATCAGCTTTATTCCATGCATATTTCCCCACAGCTTGATAGATGATGATCCTGTGAGGCTGATATTCTTACAGCAAGTGTGGAGCTCATGTGCAGGCCACATGCGTGCTCCCACACGTGGAAGCACACACTGGGTGATTCTCCAGCAGCAGGCTGTGGGCAGCCCTGACTAAGTGGGTAACAATCCTCTGATGGGCTGTTTTCAACTCTTCGTCAATATCCTCCTCTCACTGCTCTCCATTATTCACGTTTCCCTGCCATACAATTCAGCCATCTATCCTAATGTAGCGTTTCCCTCCAGTGATTAATCCTTCACACCTTCCCCGAGCATCCACCTTGTTCCGTCCCAGCATCCCCAGATGAGGAACAGCAGCGGATTACATGCAATATGAGCGAGGCTGGCTTCATCGCTCTCCCTCGTAGATATGTACCTGATTACGTTTCCAAAGTAAACTGCCTATTTCTATCCCTCCCTCCATGCTTTTTCTCTGAATCGTGCCGCTCTTCAAGTGAGCGTGGGACTGTGATATCTTTTTATGATAAACGAGAGGGAGAGGGAAAAAAATGCAAATGCCTCCCACCAACGCAATGCAAGATAAATCACAGCGCAGGAAGGAAGGAAGGGAGGAAGGACGGTAGACTTGCTCTCTCTCCACTGACGCCTCGGCACTGCCAGGTAACCATCCATCATCGCACATTTAAACGCACAAACACCTGAACGCAACACAAAAGAGAACAAAAAAGACAGAAACCTACGCAGCGCCGTGTCAAAAGATCTAACTGCAGCCTTTCCACCACAGCAGCAAGAGGAGGCTTCACCATCATAAAAAGAATCACGTGCTGGAGGTGATGGATGAATGCAATACAGAGGACTTTTCTAATGCTGTTTCCCAAACAACGCGCACACACACACACCAAATGAGCAGTCGTGAATGAGGACCTGCGCCCCTCCTCACCACCACTCCACAGAGACTTCTTTGTGTAGACTGTGTTTTCTACTGTAGCTGCGGCAACTCACCATTAATCAGAGAAGACTCTTCAATCCATATTTTCTAGCAGAAAAACACTTTCTCCTTCTCTTTCTCCACTGTTGGGCACACATGTTCAATGTAAATTCATGTAGGTGAGTTGAATGTGGATATAGTTGGTTCATTTTGATGTCTAAATAATACCATTATGTCTGGTCAGGAAAAGAAAGCATTCAGAAAGATAGTTTCTGTTTCTTTAATAAATGCATGAAGCTCATGAACTCCACGGAGGACCAGACTGAAGTGCATGTCAGACTTCTTATTCAGTCATCTGTTTTAGCTTCATTAAAATACGTTCCACTCAGTGAAATGGTAATGTGATGTTATGAAATTAATGATAATAATAATAATAATAATAATAATAATAATAATAATAATAATAATAATAATAATAAAAGCTTTACTTTTTTCAACTCATTTCAGAATGCTGTTCACTAAGCGCTTCATAGACAGAGCAGAATTTGGAACAAGCTGTATTATCATAGAACATATGAATGTGGTTGGATTAGGGCCAGTGAAGAAAAAAAATGGACTTTAAAGTAAGAATTCTGAGATTAAAGTAAGAATCCTCACTTACTTCGCAGTCAGAATTTTCACTTCAGCATTTTTTTTTAGCTTAAAGTCTCAATATTGTGACTTTAATCTCACAAGTTAGATTTCCCTCAGCAGAAGCAGAATTTCGCAGGAAAAGAAGACGAGGACCGGTCTATAAAAACACGTTTTTAACAGTGTTGCCCAGGAAGAGCTGGAGGAGGTTTGTGCGGACCGGGAAGTTTGGGCTTCCTTGCTCCGAATGCTACCTCTGCGACCCGACCCCGGATAAGCGGCGGAAGAAGGTGAAGGTGTACATGTTGCAATTGGAATGTCCTCTGACAGGATGTTCCAGAGTTGAGGAGCACTGACTCTGTGGCCCCTAGATTTAAGTCCTGACTTTGTGACAACTGGCAAGGACCCAGCCACGGTCCTGGCTGGTTCATAAGATGTCTATAGTCTACTACGGGGTCGGTCCAAGACGAGCACTAGAAGTTAGCAGTAGAATCTTGATTCTGAAGTGGACAGGGAGCCACTGGAGTGATGTGCCGCTGTCTGTTTGAGCCAGTTGCTGCTGAGTTCTGAACCAGCTAGGGGCCTCATACAGATTTCTTGTACAGTAGATGTCGGAGTGCGGAGAGAGTTCAGTAGTCCAGACGGGAGAATATCAACGAATGAATAAGGTTTTCTCAGTGTGCAGTGGAGAGCATGGGCTTCATTTAAAAAAAACATTTTTAACTGAAGCAAACAGGACTGGACCATTTTCTAAATGTGGCTGGGGATCAAATGAAAGTGAAGAGTCAAATAGGATGCCAAGATTTCATGTTTTTGAAGAAGGCTGCGGCCTGGGGTGCTAAGAGAGTTTGGTGAGGGAAAGACTAATATTTCTTTTTTGTCCAGTTCTGCGGAAGGAAATCCAGGCCATTCAGCTGAATGGACATCATAAGATCAGAAACACAAATCTGTGTGCCGTCTGCATCGCAGAGGAAAGATCTTGAACTATTCAAACTATCCAAAATTTTGTTGACAGAACTTTTTTTCAAACAGTGACAGTCATCAAACATGAAAGGTTTAAGTCCTCAAGTAACTCATCTCTCATTTTGCCCTCTGCACACTAATAATCGGAGGCTCCTGTAGGGGGCAGCAGAGGGAGGCTTACCTCTGCAAAATCATTAAAATGACATTTGCACGTTAAACCATGACGGTTATTGGACGCGATGGTCTATCTAGCTTTATCATCTTGTGGTGGAGGAAAAAGTGCATCTCAATAACATGTTTTGGAATAAAAGCGGATTCATAGTGGACTACTTCTTGATTGATACATTTCCAATCTGATGTAGCTCATCGTGACCTAATTCTAAGTGACCCTGATAGGGTGACCTCGAATTGGAAAGGATGTGAAGTCCTCCCAAGTCAACAACTTTGACACATCAAGTTGATGGCAGGACATTACCTTTTTCACTTTCAGGAACCAAGGTTTCAATGGGAGGCTCCAGTTCTCCACTGTCCAGCAGGCAGCACTTAGCTTGTGACAGAAAGAGCCGCAGACCCTGCAGCAGCTGAACAGAGGTCACACGAGATATGGCAGAGGACGACATGAGTGACTTGAGCCCCCCTCTCTGCTCCAACAGGAAGTCCTGGATCATGCCGCCAAAGAGCGATCGTCTGTCTCTGGACAGTTCCTCCACCAGTCGCGTCAGCCGCTTGTCCGGAGCGAAGAAACACACGAAAGCCTCACTCATGCGGTGCAGACCCCCACGACCTCGGGAGCGGATCAGCGGGGGGCGACCATGAGACTGGACGTGAGTTTCAGCCGCGCTTTCCGACTCAGGATCTGAGTCGTTTTCCTCGTCCATGCTGCTGAAGGAGCTGCTGCTGTCCAGCTCGGCCAAGGAGGGAGCCGGCCTGCGCTCCAGAGCCAGAGCGGACACTTCCACGGCCGGATCTCTAGCAGGGCCTGACAGCTGAAGCTTTGGAGGATTCTCCACCTTGGTTTGAACAGAAGAAAAAAAGGTCTCATTTAAAGAAAATGATGATTGAACATGTGACAAAATTCATAAACTGATACCTAATCCAACTGTCCATTTTATAGTGGACGCAGGTTTGCCAGATTATTTTAACACCACTGGAAATATTGACAAAGCATCCACCAGATTTATATGTGGTGTCACACACTTGTTAACAGCGAATGCTATCATTCATTACTTTCACAGGCATGGCGTCCTCCTCCTCCGCGGAACCCGGCGATACAGCAGGGGTTCTCCTCAGGACCCCTGCCCCAGCGTGAACCCTCCTCTGTGAGTTAGTGGCTGATTTATGCAGCCGCTCCGACTCGCCGGGCATCTCCACTGATGGAGGAGGCGAGTATGATCCAACGCCTTCCAGGGAGAGATTCATAGACGACTCTGAGAGCCGGAGCCGCATGCTGCGCTTGAAGCGGTTACGTTTATTCGAGGCACTGTGATTCTGGAGTTGTGGCTGCTGTGGGAGAAATAAGTCAGTTCAATATTTCGCAGTGAAAAAAGGCTGAGATTTTTTGGCTCATGAGCAGGAGGATTTTCAGTGTTCTGATAGATGCACAAAAGTCTAGACCTTTGCCAGAAGATGAGCTTGTGGTGGATGACATGTTTGTGGTGTAGCTGGATAAAAGGATATTGAAATGATACATTTAATTCTTTCACCGCACATGATAGCAGCACCTCAAGATGAAACTTAACTCCAGCTGTACAAGCAAAAAGATTAAACGGTAGAACAGATTATGGCAGTCAGTTGTTGTACCTTACAAACTTCCATCTGCAGGAAAAGTGGATTTATGAAGCACACTTTCCCTTGGGGACCCTGGCTGATCATTGCCCGCCGGTCTTTGGTAACTTGTCCACTGGTTGATGCAACTGGATCCAGCGGCCCATTTTGGACATCTGAGGCACTTGGTAAGCTCCAGAAGCCTGGCAACAGAGGGCGTGACTTTTTTCTTGCCAACACCAATATAATCAAGCAGCTGCTACTGGAGCAGGATAATGAAGCTATACAGATGGAATGAGATGGCATTTTTCCAAATATATAAAACGATGGGTCAGAATGATACTTTGTGGTTACCCTGCCCCATGTGTGATATGGCCTCCAGCTGTTTGTGTGTTGCGGCTCTTGAGATGGCCTCCGGTAGCTGAAGAGGGAAAGGCAGCACATCCCTGTGGGGAAAAGGATCATGGGGTCGATGACCACACTATAAATACCGCCATCGCATTCTAGACCACCCGACCCGAGACAGAGTCGAAACCGACAACGGAGTATACAGAGAGTCCACAATCGAGACTTTGAAGGCCCAAGATAAGAGCAAGCCTAAGACCAAACTGAATAAAAAACAAACAGTGTTTCAATTGAAGCCTTTCAGTTATGGATTTATTTTGAAAAATAAATTAATCCATGTGTCTATATGATCTAAAATGGACTTATGCTTCAGTGTTCACTTTGGTCTCTATTGGTCCCATTTATTGGTTTTGATTTTGACTTGATCTTGGACTGTGTTTGCCCTCCCTGAAAAAAGAGTGGATTAAAATAGTTTTTCAAGCAGCAGCCATGTTGCACCAACCTCTTTCTATTTGCAGAAAACCACTCACGCTCAAAGAAGGAGACTTTCCAATTCCGATTCATCCTGGATCTGATCTGTAACTTTCATGTCCCTGTCAGAATGTGTGAATCCATGTTTCTCTGAAGCTGCTGCCACTGAACTGAATACCATGATTTTTTTTGATACACATTTAAACACCAATAAACATAATTTTAAGGAATAAAATATGAATTTCATGTTGTCCACAGTAAGAATGAGGACAAATGTGTGAGCTGAGATGTGGATTCAGGTTCAAGTGGAGCATCTAACATTCTGCCAAAATGAGTCGAGTCACCTTTGTTTTTATTATGTTTAAGTTGCTGTAAATGTTTAACTGATTGATATTTTGGATCAGTTGAAACCAGAACTGAGTCCTTGTTGTTTTTCTACAGGGCATTTTGAGACAAGTAGAACTGAGAACTTAATAGAAATAGAACTTATATAGAATACAGACATTTGAAAATATTATTTTAAAGGTTTACATATTATTTCAGCATGAAGTTGAGATTCAATTACCAGAAAATGAGCACAATAGTTCCCCTTCAAAGGAAGTTAACAGCAGGTAAAACAGTCTACCACAAGCAGTCGCAAGCCTTGAGTATGGCATGTCTAAGAGTATATTGACGAAAAAATTGAAAGCACAATGAATGTTCACCTGCTGATGCAGTAGAAGGCCACCAGTCGACACAAGTCTGGAAAGCTGAGTGCAGAGCTTTCCAGGGCAAACGCTGGTTAAAGAAAGTAGAGAGGACACTGCCACTTGTAAACCTCAGACTGACAACCAACTTCATTTTTTAAAAACTCACTGGAGTCCTCCTCACTGATGAAGAACTCTTTCACACAGGTAGCGCTTTGGTCCGCCGTGGCTCTCAGGCACAGCACCTTCTTATGAGTGGCACTGCACTTGCGCACCAGAAACGTCTGTAGACAGAAGCATCAACAACAACAGCAATACAAATGATGCTTGTCCAACTGGGAGTTTTGGTCTCCGTTCAGAACTTTATACATCTGAGTTAGACAAGACGTGGAGCCCCATTTCATTGTTCTGAGAATTAGTTACTGTGGATAGGTGGCCCCTCACCCCGACTGGTTCTCTGAGCAGGATGTACAGGGTAGACTCGTAGTATAGTGACAGCTGCAGCCACACTGGATGTGTTGCCAACAGACGATCCAGGATGCTGAAGGTCCTCTGTGAACCTTTGTGCGTGCTGCCCACCTCCTGCATCTGGAATACAGTGAAAAGACAAACACTTTTATTTTACTACACTAATGTCCCTCCCAAATTAGTAGAGTGTCCCCTCTCATCCCATTTGGAAAAGTGATACACAGAGTGTGTGAAAGTGGCGATCGATTACTGCAATGGTCTCCTTTTGAAGATGAATTCTCATATCAAACGTATTAAAACAAAGTGGAAACATCGAAACATCGAAACATGTTTAAGACCAATAACACATCATGGAGGTCGATGTGATCATTTTATTAGCACAATTCATTCATATATATATATATATATATATATATATATATATATATATATATATATATATATATATATATATGGAAGGCAATTTATGCAATATGGAAAAAGCAAATGCAGGTAACAGTTTGCTTATTTCTGAGCGTTTTGCTTATTTTTGGCCTTTTAGTGCTGCGTTCAATCACAGTTTTACTTTCTCTCTTCTCTCTCTCAGATTGGCTTTTGCTGGATGTCACACTGTGTGGGCTGTCAGCGAAACGCTTGCGAGCGTAGCAGCAGATGGTCACCATGGCAACCAGGCCTACACATCCTACCAGGCATTCCGACTCAGTGAAACACCCTCTCGCCCACGAATCAGAACCCAGTCCACCACGCACACATTATTCCTAACCATGCTCCGGGGTTGGGGTGGGGTGGGGATGGGGGGTCACACATGGTTCCTTGACCTCACTTTTGACAAAATATGCTGTTTTTGGGGGTAGTTCCTCTTTTGGAATCACTTCACCGGACTCCTTCAAATGCTTCGATTTTCTCATCACGCTACCAAAGTCATACCGGAAAAATGAGTCGGAATTTCGTGGCGCCCTCCTGTTTCAATTACAAAGCACACGGACAGCTTTTCTTTCAATGGCACATTTGAATTATTCACATTTATTCCTCTTCTCTTAACCAAATGTTACATAATTCTTCCGTCTTGGAAGTACCAATCCATTAAGCTGCACTTTGACCAGCAACACAGAGTATGATAAATAGCATCAGAGGGCGATGAGGCACAGGAGGAGGTAAAGATGTTATATAATTAACTTCACTCTTTTTTTTCGAGTGAAAGATAAAAATGGATGATTTGCATCTGTAGCTGATGCAAACAAATTATTTGGTTCATCTTGTCACCAAAACCAAAACTAGGTAAGTAACATTAAAGCTGCTAAACCAGAGATTAAGACCAAGGGGCTCCACCAGCCATTTAGAGGTCATAACCCTTTCCCCAGTACCTCACCTTAAACCTAACCAGCCAGTCTAAACCAAACTTATATTCAATTATAATCACCCGTTTATTTCTATCTTCAAATTGAGGCTTAACCTTGTGGGGACAAGCAAAAAGTACCCACAAGAATGTGTCCCCATATGTATATCTAAACCAAGTGCACACACATAGACACACCAAAATTAGTTACGTAACTAACTTGGAGAAACAGACGGTGAGGAAGAGAGAAACAGGAGATAAAAGAAAGGGGAGTTCCAATCTCAAAGAAGTGAACTTCCAGCTGGCAAAATTTATTTTGTTCACCAGGAATCAGACTAGGTGTTGTTGGACCTGAGGGGGGCAGCAGCGTAGGCGCCTGATGGAAGCAGAGGAAGGCTCTTCATTGGGACATAGAATAGGACAAAATGTTGCCACAAAGTTTGTTTTTTTTGCAGCATCCAACCATCCTTCCAAGACTCCATCTTGTATCCCCATGTTAATGTGAGGCAGATAATTCTAACATCTAAAATTACAGTATAATTATTGCTCATAAAAAGGACCCAAATGCAAAATCCAAATATTCTTTGGACATATTTGTTAGAGATCCACATATGCAGTTCTCCGGTATGAGCCCCCACGACCTACTGCAGCACCTGGAGTGGGCAGGGTTCGATGCCAGAATCCAGTTCAAAGACTCTGCTCATGCTTTCAATACCACCACGCTTGCACTTCTCCTGAACAAATGCAGGCATGGTGCTCACCGCCTGTGCTCACCAAAGGAATAAATGAACATTGACAAAGCTCTAAAGCAAACACGTTGGCTATACTAATGCACTTTGGCACACGTGAGCTTCTGGGAATGTCCTACCAGAGTTCCTTAAGCGTATCAGCATGAAGAGGATGAAGTAATCTGTGTAGGAAGACAAAGATCTCTGCCAGAGAGCAGCTGCTCACACAGAAGCCCTCTTACAGCATCGTGGTGTGCAGATCTGCTTCACACAGGCTGGTCAGCATGTGAACCAGCACCCCTTCAAGTTTTGGGATACACGGCACCTTCAGCCCTCAGAGGGTCTTTTGATGATGTCGCTTTGATCAGTGGCCAGAGTGTAAAAGCAAGAAACACAAGACAGGCATGTTTCTGAAGGAAGCGCAGCTTTATTTCTCTCAAATGCAGATGAGTCAATTCCACTAGTTTTACAAGATCATCATCATGAAAGTACTTCAGATGAATCTAATGATGGACATGATCATTAGTGCTGCTATGAACTAAAACTATTATTTTAGCCACTAAAGTTCTCACCATCGCTCATACTCAGGTCAGTCAATGTGGCAGATCTCCTTGACCACCATATCATCACTAGTTAATTCTGTCACCATCCATATATTACTGTCATCACTCAGCACTCGCACAGCAACTTGCTGAACTGGTTGCTCAAGCTGCTTCAATAAAGCTTTGAATAAATACCGCTCGTGATCATTAGCACCATCATTATTGTCATCATCCTCAGGGCAGTCTTCATCTATCTACTCATTAAATATCCTATGTATTGTCTCCCACTGTCGCGACGCAGAGCTGAAAGCAGCCCACAACTTCATCATCAGCACTCGTGAAACACTGCCTGAGCAAACATCACCACGCGTCTGAGAAACAACCAAGCAAACATCCGAAAAATGCTCATCTTCTTTCACCACAAACAAAGCGGATTTGTTTCAGACCTCACAGATACAAAAGCATTCCGACAACAATATGATCCCCACGGCAGGTCTCCTCTAAGATGGGAAAGAGCAGAGCACCGCTCAGAGGCATCCAGGATTCCACCCAAGTACACTTCAGCTGCTTGCATCCACTGGGCCTTATTTCATTGTTTACACTTTGTGTGTATTTACAATGTGATTTTTCGCTAATGCTTCTCTTAGCCAAGTAAGTACTACGTTGCGTTAAACTTAAGAACAACAATGACCTCTTACCCAAACTACCGTAGCGTGCGATGAGCCGTCTTCCTACAGACTTTGATGTGAGGCCAATGTGAGCCACATCTTTGGGTTTCTCCCACGATGCCAGAAACATGGCCAGCTCTTTCAGCCATCATATTGATGAGGCTTTTTTTGGCATTGAGAAACATTCGACAGCAGATGATCACAACGTCACATATGTTAATGAATTCCCACTACTATTGCAGTGTAGGTAGGTGCAGTTCCACATATCGGGCTCACCCTGTCATACTAAAGAAAGCATCAGGTAGACCGGCTTATCCTGGTCATTTCACTGTAGCATAAAGGGAACTTCATTGGCGACGACTGGGTTTCAATTTCTCGGTGAAGAAACTTCCTTTGTGCCATGAGCCAACATTCTCAAAAGGTAAGCTGAGGTAGCTTTTACTCATCATCTCGTCATATACTGCCATATGCACTGCATATGGAGGATTGAAATGTCACTACTCTGTGATGTACGCGACATTAAACCATGTATAAAATACAACATAAACAACAAATACAACAAAAACAACAACAAAAGTGTCGAGTGCAAGTTAACAACGAGAGTGCAAACAGTTAAAGTGCAGCTCGGAGGGTAAGAGTGGGTAGAGAGTTCAGAGAGTCAGTGCTTTCCTAGTCGTATCGCACCACGAGAACTGGTGACTCAGTTTATTTTCCTTCAAAAATCTTCCCTCAGCCTTTAAGTCAAGGAGGACTTCAACCTCCCTAACTAACTCATCATAGGCTCTGAGGACAAAATGAGGTTGTTTCGCACTTTTGAGCTAAACATAAAGTATGAAAGCCAACCTCGGTTTTCTAGATCCCATTTGTCAGTCACGACGAACATATGAAAATATATCTCCAACACAAGTGTTTCTTAAATTGGTTGATGTTGACGATCACTTTGCAGTGGCCCAAAAGAGAGTGTGACAGCAGCCAAGCGTTTCTAGCAGCGTGGGATGACTAATGGAAAAGCATCATTACAACGAGCCATAAGCATTCACAGGGTGAGGGGGTCAGCTGAGTGACGACATCTGTCCAGTTTGATGCAGGCGACAAAAGTGCCCCAGAGATAGCACTCGTCCAGTAAAGAGGGATGTGAGAGTGAGTGATGAGGTTGAAAGTGTGACAAAGCGAGAGAGAAGTGAATCAGAGCCACAGCTCCCACTGTGGGAGGAGTCTGTTAGCATAACTGTGAAATAAATATCTTGAGATACTGACGTTCAGCGCACCAACACTCCAGGAGAACTTGGCAAGCGTATGAAACCTTCCACTAGATGGCCTCACATTCCACCCGGTCCTTCAGCACGTCTGTAAAAAATAAACACACTAAAGAAAAGGACCCAGGAAGGAACATGGCTCTTCCCCTGAAGCTGGCCCAGGCTCTGTCTGACACTTCTGGCTGGTCAATGCACAAGGTTGAGAGACTGGACATGCTATATTTTCAATTTCAAGCACAAGCCAAGTCCTGGACTAAACAAAGGTCACATGAACTAAACAGCCTTTGAATATCTTTGACAAGAAAAAGTAATAAAAAGAATTCACAATAAGAGTCTCGCAAGTGGAGGCTAGTTTTAGCATAAGGCTTCATTTTGGTTACATACAGAACAGTAAAATTGTCCTCCTCTGGCTTTGTTTTCCACTGACACCACTGACTGTATCATGTTGCATGTGGCATGCTATGAAATGAAATAGGATTATACCTAGAGGCAGGTAGGGACGACAAACATGTGGCACACCAGGCTTGACTCACATTTAAAACTATTAAATCAGATTGAGATGATCATACATAACTTTGATTCTAAAATCGCCATGTTCTTTCATACGCTGAGGCATGCTGGCTTATCCTTTAAGTTGGAGCCAGATGAGCTTGATCACTTTACTCCTCAGATTGTGTTAGAGTGACCACAAGAGGACAAAGAGCTGAATTAATGCCGGAGCTGTTTGAAGCTGATGAGGACGGAGGGCCTCCACTCACAGCACCTGCCTTTTTCTTCAAATACATTCAGCGTCTGGGTTTCATTTATCCCATTGTTTTAATGGTGATATGTAGTGGACAATTTCTGTTCTGGCTTGCTCAACAATTAGCTAATGTCTAACTGTAGGAATGAGTTTTGAAATAGGATGAAGATATCAGTACATACAGAAATGAAATGGAAAGAGGAAGTATTGTGGTGCAACGTTTTAACATATTGCTGTAACTCATATTTATCTCGAGCAGGCACCAAAGGTTGAGCCTTTTGACTCCACGCACTCATTTTTCTTATACTTATTCTTATACTTGGAGTGGATGAGCTGGTGAGGTGAGTTTTGTGTCATCCACCGTAACACGTTATGTGTGCTTTGTGAACACCCAGCACTGCTGCGAATAAAACTCTGTTTGGAGACCAAGTCTCATCTCACTCCCTCACTGAAACTTTCCAGGAGAGATATCGTCTGATTCTGTAGTTTCCAGTGCCATGATACAATATAGTCTCACACCTAGTCCATTACAAAATAGCAAATCTGTGTGGTGCCGGATTTAAAAATTAGGTTACATGTTAAACCACTCTATGTAGCTATTTCGCATTTTCAAAAAATAAAAATAAAAATTTTAACCTGACCTGAACTGTTGGTGTGAATTTTTGTGTGTGAAATATTTGAGTATTTGAGATACAAAGAACCTAATAAGAGTAGATAGATTATATGAGGTGATAATCACACACACACACACACACACACACACACACACACACACACACACACACACACACACACACACACACACACACACATATATATAATCGCGATTAGTTTAATCATAATTAAAGCATTAAAATATTTTAATCACATTTAGTCGTTTTCATTTTATTTAATTTAATCAAACAGTGTGCTCTCCAGACAACAGGGAACCTTTGTAAGTGCTGGAGTTCCTGGTCCACTGATCACACTGAAGCACAAGACACGTGGCAGCTAGGATGATAACAACAACAACAAACATGGAGGAATCCCTGAACAAAAGCATCTGTTTGCTTTTGTTCAGGGATGTTTTTTATTACACAATGGCCAGGGTTTCCACTACTCTGAATGTATTTGAAAATCTTATAACACTGAAATTCTTATACAAATATTTTCAACACATTAAAAGCGCTTTAGTTTAAATAAGGTGATATAAAAACTTGAATATAACCACCATTGTGATTTATTGTACTAAACAAACTAAACAACAAAATATTTTGTTGTTTAAATGTATGTATGGGTCCATCCAGTAATATACCAAATTCATTCAAATTGAAAAATGTGGCTTCTTGTGGCAAATATTCTTATACAATTAAACTATGATATATATATATATATATATATATATATATATATATATATATATATATATATATATATATATATATATATATATATATATATATATATATATATATATATATATATATATATTAGCTAGATGGGCAGAAATGGACAGTTGTTTGAAAAAAAGATAAAGTGGATACTAACAGTGTTGATGCCAGGTGGACATTTTTCCGCACATTCGATTTTCTATTTCTATGAGTGCAGCATTTCGTCACTCAGTCTACTGTGGGTGTCGGGTCTGGATGTCACCTGTCTTGCTAATGAACCTGCTGCCAAACTGCAGCTCAACCTGCCATATATAAATCCATTGCCACAACGATTACAGCCATGGTGTGATGAAGCAGAACTCACTGCAGGATTGAAAGGAATGGATGGCCGTTCATATCAAAGCCGTTTACCTGGTTAAATCTGACTATATTTAAGCATGAATACAAATGTGGAAAAGCCTAATTCAAATAGCTTCTGCCAATGTGGTGCATTATGGGACTTGTAGTACGAGTGGTAGACGTGCTCTTCACTGACTGGCCACTTATAGAAAACATTACCTCAGCAGTATTGCAATACAGACCCTCTGGAGTTTGCCTATTATAGAGCTGTAACAAGAACACTGGAACATTATTCAAAATAAATACAATTATTTTTGTCTCTCATTCTTTCACCGTATCCTGGCACGCTTGAAAGAGCTCATGTATTTTCTTCTGCTGACTCATCAAGTCTTACTCCATCACGTCTGACAACTCCAGATGTATGTGCGCACTAGTCTAGTCTCTTTCAAAAAGTCCATCTTCCAAAGCAGAAATGCTTTTCAGGGACTATATATATGGTGATATGTTTCTTAACTGTTTTTGTGAAATTTGACACCAACTTTTGCACAATCTTGCAACCAGATTTGAAAATAGAGGTGATAACTGATGGTGTAAAAGTTATCCTGTACAAAAAGGGCCAAATATCTCTTTTATGTGGTCGCAGTAACACTTCTCAATACATGTGCTTGAAATGTCAGCTGTTTTTAAAGCTGTCAAATGACCAAAAAAAAAGTGTCTATACTGTGACCGCACATTCTCAGCCCCAAGTCTGAACATGGTGGATCAGTCCACCACTGAACTCTGTCCAAAAGCTCCAGCGTCACGCTTGGACTCGGCGATCACACTCCTCCCACACCGCACAGGGGCCGAATACTCCCACACACCCAAAATATATGCTCAGATTTGGTTGCACCACCTTCATGTTCATCGCATCATCCTAGATTATGTCCACAGGCTTTCTTCTTCGAATAAACTGTGATTCACGCCACCAAGTCCAGCGTTGGACACAATTTAAAGAAAATATGGACACAAGAAGTACACTCTCAGAGCAGCAAAGCCTCAGTTCCTGAAGAGGAAGACTTCACTGGAAGAAAACCATGTTGGCTTCAATATTATACCTTTAATAAGAAACTAAATCATGATAACCTAGATCCTACATACAGTATTTCCAACACAGTTCCATACAAGCAAGTAATAATACAGTAACAAGTATCATATGTGACACATGCCTCAATGCTTATTGGTTGCCCTGTTTGTTTATTGATATGTTTGATCTACATGATCAGGTCCTAGTTTGATATAAATGGAAAAATATTTCAGCACTGTGACGAGATGCATATTTTTTTAGAGATTAATTTTTCAGACTCATCGATAAACTTCCACTTTCAAATACAGGACTAATGCATCTTCAGTTAAAGGTACGATATGAGAGCTTTTTAATAGGAGCAGTTTTCTTTCTTTGGCAACAAATCACATACCCATCCTTTTCCTTGGTTTCTGTGCATGTATCTTGGGTAAATGGGTAAACAATATTTCATTTTTCTTGTCAAGATGTTGATTCACGTTGTATATAATGTTGTTTATTTTCTCTATCTTTCTCTCTTTCAGAATGATTTCCAGCAGAACAATCCTCTTGACTCCAACTTGCACTCCAGGGCCTCACACAATAGATTCAGCTGGTTTGTGTCGCCACAATATGAAAAGGCAGCAAAACAAGTTGGTGAACTATCGCCGTCCGTATTAAAACCCTGAGAGGCCAAACATTGCCCGCAGGCCATTGCTTGTCTCGTAGGATTTTCGGGTTAAATCCCACCGAAATACCAAACACATGCAACAAAATCATCAGCCCTATTTCCTATTGTGTCTCATGAGCAGAGTGGAAATCTCACCGACAGTGTGCAGTGAGATGAAAAGGATGCAAACATGCGCACGTCTCTGGATGTTTTAATTTTAGCGTTGCTGTTGCCTGCTAACAGGTAAACTCTTCATCATCACTCTCGTGGCCATTATCCCGCCCACAAGCTTCATCTGGATTTTAAAAAAGAAAGTACAATGAAGCACAAGTCTCAGCAGAAAGGCTCCTCTCAGCAGCAAGTGGGAGCCACACCCACGCTGGCAGCGAGGCGCTGGAGTTTTGGAGATGATGTAACGGTCCAATGGTTCGAGGGCACATTAACTTCAGCCTTCATCATGTCTGACCTGCCTCACCTGGAGACCTTTGAGGAAAAGATTCACGGAAACTTCATCAACAACTTACTGCGAGTCACTAAGCCCTGCGTAACTCCACGGTGCCATTGAACGCCTCCTGAATACAAAGCTGAGGAGGACTGGAGATAAATAAAGACACATGTGGATGAATCACTGAGCTCATTGTTTACCAGGAGGACCGGAAACTACGTTAAACAACAAACACCAACGCGCTTTGAACTTGGGAGCACGGAGAAAACATCCGAAAGAGGCAGAAATGATTAAGTGAAAATCTGAAGGAGGCAGCAGCCAAATCCATCCAAGAGCTCCATTGTTCTCTCCCTGGAGTGTGTGAAATGCAGCGAGTGAGAGAACTTACCTTGGTGTGGGAAGGTGGGGAAGGGTCTGAGAGGGTCGCTGGTCTGCAGAGACGTCCGGGCGGAAGCGGCGCCGCTGGGAGTGAGGGATGGAGAGAGTCCGCGCCTGCTGCAGGAGAGGGAGCGCAACACTGGTGACAAGGCGGAGGAGAGAATATTTCATTCTGTCTGAGCGTCTCAAGTGATACACAGTCACAGGGTGTGTGTTTGTCCGCGCGTATTGGTGTGTGCGTGTGTGTGCGTGCGTGCGTGTGTGTGTGCGTGCGCGCGCGCCTCCTCCCTGACTAACACAGTGAGACAGAAAAGTTCTCCAACGCCTCAACAAACTTTCCGACAGCTCCACAGACTTGGATGTTTTTGTTTGTATTTTGTATTTATTTATTTTTTATTAATTTTTAAATGGAATTGTTAGCATTTTTCCTCATGTCTGATTTGGATACTAAGAGGGCAGGCGGGGGATCTTTTGATAATGACCACAACAGTACGAATATTCATAATTTTCAGTCACATCGAACATGCTGACGAGTTACGTGTTTTACAATCAATAAATCAATCAAATGATCAACTATAATTTGAAAGGCGAAAAGATTATGGATGTACAATATGTAGTGATACACACGATAGAGGCGTAGAAGTGGCAATCATTCATGTATTTATTTTTAAAAGATTAAAAAAGATAGTGTCAGGACAATAAAAATATTATTGGAGGTGGTCGTTTTTATTTAGTTTTATTTAATCTTGCTCTAAACGACGAACAACGACTTCACTTAGGAAGTCTGTGCAGCACTATGATTGGCCCCTGAGGAAGAAATGGACCCTGTCCATCTGCTCTTGAAAATAAACCTCGGCTCACGTGGCAACATTTTGTGCTGGCGATATTAACTTTCGAACATCATCCTAGAAATAGAGCCGCCTAACGCATCCGCTTTTAAAAATAGGACGAGCACATTCGCGCAATTATAAGTACATTCGTCGGTGAAGTGTCGTCGGCGCGTCACACCACCGGATGGACAGTGACGCACTGTTTTATTTTTGTCCGCTGACAGAGGAGATGTGATGCAGAAAGTGACCACTAGAGGGAGCCACAGGCCGCGTCAGCGCAGTTGCACGCGGGCGCTATGACAAGAAGTCACGTTGATGAGCGAACGTTATAACGTTATATATTCAATGAAGATCTAACTTATGATGACGTAAAAATACAACTTTCAATTCCAAGCTTTCATACCAAGAAAGTCGACATCATTTGGCAACTCTTAGGTAGATGATCGCGAAAAACGAGCATTGGATTCAAGATTTTCTGCTCTACAACAAACCTTTTTGGGCATAATCTCACTTTATATGTTATTTTATGTATTTAAAAATAATGAAAATATTACCTGAATTATTTTACTCGAGTGTCATTTCATTCTCTAATGAAAACATTCCATATTAAATATTGTAAAAGACAAATTAAACAATATTTATTCAGATAAATAGCCAGGGGCCCAGTTTAGATTTATTGAAATATACTCTTCTACACTTAATGTTGGCGAATCCTGTTCAAAAAGCAGCGGCATGTTTGCCACTCCGTTACATCACATTTTTCTTTTCACACTTCTCAGCAAGTGTCTGGCAGCTGAGCAGACTAATGTTTGAAGCCTTGTGCCTGGGACTTAGGTTGCTAGGCAGTTCTGGTGCACGCTCTCACACGCTTCACACACCAACACAAAAGGATTGCAAGAGGGCTGATAAGAAAAATGGCCGTCCGTCACTCCTATAGACAAATGCAGGCGAAGACCACCATCTCATTAGAGACTGCAATATGGGACCTAAAGTGCTGGGGGTGCCAGAACAAGACTCCGTCATTGGAGGCTGAGCGGCTGCTCCACTGACTCAGTTGACTTCACATAAAGGTACGTACACACCGAACGCGACATTTCTGTCGCTGTAGCGCCAGTCGTCAGCAGCAGGTAGCTTGCTCAGGTCGTCATTAGTCGCCACCTGTCCGGATCGAAAGTAGGTCAGTCGCCGGAGGGCGTGGTCTCAAGTTGTTGTGGACGGTGGATTGAAGATGGCGGAGCCGGTGCTCAAACTATCGCTACTTATTAATTGAAAACATGAAAAAAGAGACGTCTCTCGTTTCGTAGCATTCGCCAGAGCCGCTCACACTGGTGAATTTAACTTCCTGCTCCAGCAGCGTCACCGGGATACGGCCGCTTCGTGCGGTACTTCAGGCGGAACCGCCGCGAGTTGGACGACCTGTTGGTCCGGATCAGTGGCCGAATACAGGACACCAAGTGCCGCGGTCTGTCCTCTGGCGAACGTCTGTCTTCGGTAAGCAACTCGATGTGTAGTTATGTACGGCGACTTGTGTCCAAGTCTTTCTGAACTGTCATCAGTTTATCAACTCCGCGGTCGTATCTGCTGTATGCTTGAAGTAATTTTCGGAGATATATAATCTGTCATCGTCAATAATTTGTACACTAAAGTCAGTGAGCGCCACTTTGTGGTAATCAATGAATGCAACAGTTAAATGCATTGTGATTAAACAATTTATCCTAGATGCACTGTTGTATGGTTGATATATACTTTGTTAAATTATCACCAACATATATATATGTTTACATATCCATGTATGGTTTATATTTTGCAGATCTTCGGTAACAGGAGACTCATCACCAACTGCTTCAGTGTTGTGTGACCGTCCACTTCCAGTAGCTGACCAGAGGACCACGGCCACCGACCACATATGTTTTTGTTGAAGATGAGGCTTCTCCTTTTTGGAAAAAAAATTTATCAGTGCAACACAATTGCTCATTCAAGAGTCAGCCACCTATTTTAACAAAGCATAGGTTCTTGCATATATATTTAATCTCTGCAATAAAACAAAGCTGTGTTCAACTCAATTTGTTGACATTTTGCAAAGTGCTTTTGATTTAATTTTTTTCTGTGAATCCATTTTTCACAAAAAGAAATGTTCATTGTCAAACACTTTATTTGCAAAAATAAAGTAACTAATTCATTTATACTCATTCAATACACACAGAATCACAGTCAAACTTGAAGTGAACTACATAGGTGTGTTTTGAAGGATCTTCCTCAGAGGGACGAGGGTCAAGAGAGGCGGAGGAAGTGGGGTGGCATCCGGTTCTTTCATGAAACTGTGGCTACAAAGAAAATAAATGAAGGGTCCAAATGATTTCAGTCAGCTGTTGTTTTGCTTGGTAAAGTAACATGTACATTTTACATTTATGTGGAACCTGGAAGGAACGAGGACCTTGAAAACTGTCCCTTCTTCTGAGCTGGGTGTGTGGAGGGAGTACATTAGTAGATATTTGAGCTCAGCTTCAGCATCGGGGGACCCCTTCCTCTGTTGGTCTCTTCCATCGGAGTCCTGCACATAATGAAAGTTGAGTTCAATTACATGCCATAGTGATGAATACTAATAAATAAAATCTGTATAGGACAGCAATAGTTAACCTAAAGCAAGTCATGTCACTATGACAGTGCTTGAATGATGTAGAACAATAACATTTAATTTAAAAAAATAGAATAATACTAGCAAATACTATTTCTACATACATGAGGAGCAGCAGTGGATGAGGAAGGGCCAGTGGCAGGTGGAGGAGACGCAGCAGCACCAGGTGAGGCAGAGGAAGGTCCATCCTCCTCCTCATCATCATCACCAACATCATGAGTGGATCCATCCTCCTCCTCTCCTTAATGGCAGCATAGCGTGATTACATTATTGTAGTAGCTTTACAGAAAAAAGCAATACAGAAAGCCACTTACATTTTTATATTTATATATTAATCTAGTATTCAGAATGTCCCCACTAAATGAACGTGCAAACCTACCTGCTACCTTGCTGCTGCAGCAGCTGCTGCCTCTCCACTCATGTTGGCTGAGGTCTCTCTTGGAGATGAAGGGCTCCAGAAGAGAGAGGACGGTGAAGAACGCTCACTTCACGGCACTACAGTAGATGCCGCTGACCACTCCGCTCCTCGGTCACCGTCCTCCCCTCATATAAACAGACCCTTCAGGACGTCTCATCTGAATTTAATTAAATCAGAAACAGTACTTATTTATCTCGTCACCATACATACGTAGTTTCTACCGTCGCAGCGGTGCATTCGCCTCGTAAACTCGGTGGACATTGCGTTTAGGCGAACATAACTTTAGTAAACTTACGTAAATAAAGGTCTCAACTCACCAGGAACGCCACCGTTGTGGCGAACTTTCCCTCCGGACAAGATTCTTCCTATTTATGTTCCGGTGGAAATTAAAAAATGCACGATTTGAGCCACTCTCAGGACGGCGGAAAGTCTGCTTGTAAACAACCGCAGCGATTTGCTTCTCCTCCGCCGGGACACGTCACTCGCGGATCTGGTCTCTGATTGGTCAACGCTCCGCAGGTGGTGAACTTCTGCTACTGTCGCTGTACCCCAGTTGTGTCGTCTTGAGTAGCCGGAGTCGCCGCATGTAGCTCAAATCTTGTAGCGTTGCACACCCCAGTCGTGTCGCTGCCATGTTGGTCGCCGCTGGTCGCCGTCAGTCGCCCAACCCCATTGACTTTCTATGCAAATCAGTCGTGTCGCTCGCGGAAGTCGCGTTTGGTCTGTACGTACCGTAACTCAACAGCCCTTCCTATAATGCACCACTTTAAATGAGCCACAGGTCTTGAACCTGCATCAGTGGTGACCTGAAGTGACTCCTGTGTGCTGCACTCACTTATGAAATAATGCACAAGAAAAAAGTCTGATCATCTCAAGGTACTTGTGATGCACATCTGAGTGTGTTTGGACAACGTCCACATCTGAAGTATCTGCTCCACAGATCACTGCAGGCCTCCTCCTCCATCCAATGAGTGGAAAAACCATTAGAGTGGAAATCTGCAGCTGCTTGAAGCCCAACAATACTAAACTAATGTAAATTAATTGGACCTCACACACACTCACACACACACACACACCACCCTCTTCTTTCTGTCCTCTTGCTCCCAACATTCTGCCGCTCACTTGCATGCACACACAGTCAAGGTTCTTATGTTTTGTGGGGACATTTCATTGCCACAATGCTTTCCCCAGCCTCTCACTCTAAACCTTTTGAGCAAATGGCTAACCTCAACCAGGAGCTAAACCAACTTAAATTCAGTTATAATGACCAGATTATTCTGAAGTTTTAATCCTCAAATTGGGGCTTAAACTTGTGGGGACCGACAAAATGTACCCACAAGTCTATAAGGTCCCCAGAAGTAGGTGTTCCAAGAGTTGGTGCATAAAATAATAGCTATATAGGACCACACACACGCGCAAACGTTTTTGTATTTCTCTCCTTGTGGGGACATTGTGAGGTTTCTCATTGACATAATGCTTTCCCCAGCCACTCACTGTAAACCTAATCATCCAAAACACATGGCTCACCTTAACCAGGACCAGAATCAAACTTAAACCCAGTTATAATGACCCAGTTATTTCGGACGTCTTCATCCTGAAATTGAAGCTTAGATTTGCGGGGTCCAGCCAAATGGTCCCCACAAAGGCATAAGGTCCCCAAACAGAAGTGTTTTGTAAAGAATTGGTCCCCACAAGTGAAGCTAAACTGCACACACACACACACACACACATGCAGAGCAACCCTCCGCCCACAGCTCTTCCTAGTGTGAACTAAAATGGAAGTGATGTGTTGTGGCCTCAAATGCTGTGTGTGCATCTCTGACTCACTGTGGAGCCACGGCTGGGGACACTGCTTATGTGATACTTTCTAAGTGTGCGTTTCGCCGCTTCACACACGTCAGATGGAGTGTGTATGCCCACATTATAAGCTGTCTGCCTGGCCATGTGCACTGCATTGTCGTTCTTCAGGGAGAACCCAGTTGATGGATAGAAGAGGCTGCGCTGCATCACTGTGAGGTCAGGGAGCACGAAGATGAGCTCCTCTTACAAGAATTCACTGGGAAGTGGCTGTTTCTGGAAATAACAATTTCCGGTACCATTTTGAGGGAACTATTGCAAGGCACGAGTTGGTGTATAATGTGTGAAATAAGTATGGACATCTCACTTGGAGCGCTTCATACATGACAATGATTGTCTCAAAGAAAGGATTATTGATGACTTGGCAAGCAGCAACTGATATCAACTTTTCAATCATTTCCTATATAAGCATTGTCATTCACTATTGCTAACGGATTTTTAACGCTAAGCTGGCAGTTTCCAAAACATCAAGGTAAAACGTGGAACCAAATTTGAAAGTGATTCATTTCGCAACAGTGGTAAATCCATCATAGTGGTCAAGTTAGGAAACCAGAACCAACAGTGATGGACAGAAAGAAAAATGTTCTCTCTAAGTGTGTGCCAGACTGTGGTGCTACCGGTGGGAGGATGAGGGCAGAGAGGCACATTACAAAAGGTCTCTCGTCACAGAGAGAGGAATGGCTTCTACTGCGTAGAACTGGATGCTGGAAGGGCAATATTTGATGTCTTGCTCCTGTTGTCAGGGAACAGAACTAACTTGACCCAAGTGAGTGCAGTGACCTGAAGCAGGGTGACTCGGGTCAGCAGGGTTTACAGTTAAGGAGTTAGGGTTTAAAGGCAGGTGGTTGGCAAGGTCCGGGCACCTGTGCCTCTCTGTTGGGCTGTGTTTTTGTCAGACCGTGGGAGGAAACGCGATTGTCTGGCCTTCAAAAGTTTTAGTATAAATGGATGGACGGACAGATGACTTGGTTTGTGCAATAAAACATAGTATGAACGGATTCTTGTCTAAAAAGGGCAAATGAATAGAGCCTCAAAATGAATGGAGCTGAATAAAGATACAGTTGTCTCTTTGAAGACAGCTATATATGGCATTAACTTCTGAAGGTTGCATCTAATTGTATTTGCCTTCCATTCATCACCCGCTCCAGTGTTCCACTCCTCCGGGGTCACAGGTTATCGGAGCCTATTTCAGTTGTCATTGAGGACTAGAGGACACAAAGACACTATGTATGAGTCATTTGAGTTGAAACCAACACAAAAATTTGACAGAACTGTAGGAGTGATTGATTCTCTAGTGTTTTTATTGATTTATTTTGCGCCATTACATGTACTCCTAATACTAGTAATCTAGTAATAATACGGTTCTTCACAATGATGAAACACACATGGTGAGACCCTCACATGTTTGTGTAGCCACGGTGTCTACAGGCGGAGCAGCGTATGAGAAGACTGCAGAGTTGACACAGGGGCTACATCTCCTTCCCTCAGTCGCTCCTCGGTGTCTGCTTTCATCAGACATCACTCGGCCGCCGCTCGGCTCTGTCACACGTTCCCCAGACTCACAAACCGACAGCTTTGTTGCCGCTCCAGCATGACGACAGCAACACAGACCGCAGGAAGTTCACAGCAAGAAATTATAGGACGGCTCGGTAGCATTAGCTGTATTCCCTTCGCTTTGAAAACATGTGATTATTGCAGGATGTGATTCTGAAGTGTGATAAAGTGTAGAGGTTACGCTTTTAACAGGCATCGTGTCGGAGATTTAAAGAGGTCACTGCTTTCCTGCTGGAGAGCTCTGTGTGGGCAGAGATGTTGGAGTTGTGAAGTCATCCCTCTGCATGGCGACGTTCTTTGGCACAGAGTTGGTTCTGGACCACACGGTGATGCTGTCGGTCAAGACTCTCTCCACAGCTGAGGAACAGTAATCTGAATCCCTACAGCAGCGGTGATGCGAAGCTCACAATTTGATATGATACATCGTCTCTGTTGGAGTCACAGTCTGGAATAAGAGTTTAACAACGATTCTTTTTTTCTGTTGATCTGATGAAGTTGTAGAGGCTGCAGCGTTCCATCCTTTCTGAGCCAGATTTTTACTATTAACTAGGAAACAAAGATAAGAGGATAACGAAACAGGAGATAGCTCCATAAAGTCCAGATATATCAGTGAAGAAGCGCTGTGTCAACTTTAATGGAAGCGGTCCTCTTAAGTGTGGTTTGTGAAACCTTGTTGAAGATAAGAAGGTGATCCAGAGTCATGGTACGCTTCTGTACCCCCTTCTACTTTATCATGAGAGTTAATTTCACACTCAGTGCAGGGCATTTCCAGCAAAGATACCGAAATGTGCTGATCAAAGTGAGACAGGAGATTTTGGACAGCGTTTGAACGCAAGATTAGGTGACCTTGACTTTTGTTGTGATATCAAAGTAGTTATGAAAACCCCTTATCAATAAACCATTACGATGACCAGGTCCAAAGCCTGGGCATTTTGCAGCCCTTTATGGAGTTTCTAGTGACCTACATCTCCTGTCTTGAAATGGATTTTTTCTTGTCTCTCTAGCAACGTCACCCAGCTAATGTGCGATAGGCAACATTTCTAAAATATGAGAGTAATAAGCAGCATGAGAGCTTTTTGTGTTGCTCAAAACCATTCAAGATATGTTAAGTTCTGACTATTAAGATGTTATTATGGTTCTGTTAACGTTTTCATTTCACATTTTCACATCATGGAATACTGTCTTACACTGTTGTAGCACAGGTGTATTTGTATAACTGCAGGAATCAGAGGCGGCCAATTTCATAATGCAGCGGGACGCTTCACGGGTAAGTTTCCCAAAGGCATTTTCTCTTGTTACTCCTTGGTTGTCCTCATATTGGCACAGAGAAACAGTTTAAATAAAATGCCTTTGTCGTTGATCCCATGCTGGCAGGAGGTGTGAATTTCAATGGAAGGTCACTGAACACTCCGCACACCTGGTGTAAGCTGGTCTGCTTATCAATTAACAGGCATCCAGGTGCAGGTCCTGAGGCCCGGATGGATCCTGATGTGATATTAGAGCACCACTGTTTCATTTGTATTCTGTTTTATTTGCGTCATCTTCTGCCTTAGGCATTTCCTGTCTGGAGTTGCACCAACAAGGCAGCTTCCTCCACCTTAGCCTGGTGTGTAAACAGTTGTGTTCCAGGCCTTCTGTTGCCTAGTACCTCCATTGTTAACATCCTTCATTCATCATGTTGTCTGTTGCTCCTCCTTTTACATCCAAACCACCTGAGTCCGGTCTCCTGTTTATTTAGATTTGTGAGCCTTCTGTTTTAATTGCTTTTATTTGACCACATTCAGAACACTGAAACATACAACTCGTGGTTTGGTCGCAGCCCTGAAGCATAAATTCCTCATTGTCAGATATCTGTAAAATGAAGATGCATATTGCATGGATATAGAATAAATAAATAATTATAAATAAATGAAAAACAAACTTTGACATGAAATGGTATCCAGATGACTCAGATGAGAGAAAAGTAAGACTCACAACAACCACGTATCTGCATGCGAGCAAGAGGAAGACAAAATGTGTGTACTTGTTTGTATTGTGTGTGTGTGCGTTCATCAGGGACAGAAGGAGAAGGAGCAGAGAAAACAACTCTCTGATCGAAAGTCATCCACCGGAACTGACACTTGATGAAAATGTTTTGACACCAACATCTGTCGGAGACGTCAGCTGACATCGCCTGATCTCTGGCAGCTGCTGTCTCGCTCGCAAGGCTGCTGCAACATAATCCTATGCATCCTCAAGACTGAGGTGAATCGTCTGCTGATGAACAGCGCTGTGGGGCTTTGTGAAGCTCCGAGCAGCAGCATGTAAGTAATAACACACAAGGAGATACCCACTCATAACCCTAAAGAACCATGACTCAGCTTATACTGTCTTATTAGCTTACTGCACAATTTTGTACATTTTTGTTGGGGTGTAGCATGAGTGCTGTTTTTATAACCGCGTCCGTCACCGCACCAAGTGCAGCACAGCTCATCAGCATAGATCTAGAGTGTATAGAAACAACAGAATTCACGTCATCTCCTTGTGTTCGTACATCGTGAACACATTCTTTATTGGTCATGATTTGAAAACTGGATCATTTCCAGCGGCACATCTGATAGTCTGTCTCGGCACACGAATGTGCCGCGGCACAGCGGTTGAAAACACTGGCTGAGAGAATGGAAGTCTGGGACCGCACATTATGTTTCAGCTGAAACTGACCTCAATAATCATAGTAGAGACTGCTATTCTGTTTTGGACAGATCAACAAATATATATTTTGTTCAGCCTTGACTGTGCTTGAACATTTTCACCTCTGGTGTGATTAAGGTTAACACACCTGGCTCCATATTTTTCGCTCAAAAACCAAGCAACTTTTATTCTTTGGGGCATGTTCCTCCCAATTCAAACCAACCTCTTGGGAAACAGTTTTGCTCAAGGGTGTCATTCACTCAGGTCATCATATTTGGTGGATTCAAAGAGTCAACCTGACATAGCATGGATGATGAAAACTTTGATGTTGAATGAGTTGTGGTGTGTGGAAATGATCATGACCTAGGGTGCAGCCAAAACAAAGAATCTAAAACTGAAGAACTATGATGCCAACTATTAGCCCTGCGGTGTCTATGACTGTGTGCTAAACTCCCCAAAAATCAATGCATTGCAATCGCAGTTGTATTCAGGATTCAGATAATAAATCGATGAAACTGAAAAAAATCAATGTATGACATTTCAGCAATCTAACTGACGGATGAAAGTTTGCAAAATTAAACTTGTTCTCTCACAAAAACACAAACTCCATTTCAGTCGCTTGTATTTTTTTACATTTATTTATCGGACCACTATAGTAAAGTGCATTCAGAACAACTGCAACTGCTGAAAGAGATAACAATATTTTCCCCGAAGGTCAAAAAACACAACAGTTCATCAAAGCAAAGATTGTCTTGGCAGCTACTATATGTGAACTGGATGCATAGCAGTCAACAAGAGTTCTGAGAGACACGATTTTTCTGCGATCTGCACTCCTCCCTCCTGTGGTTTCTCTTCATCCATGCACAGAGCTTGAGTCCTATATCCAAATATGATCACGTGGATTAAGTCCAGAAAAGTGATATCAGTGCTGCCCTGCTTTTCACTCCATGATCCCCAGCAAGGAATAGCTTCTGCAACAGACACATCAGAGGAGCTCAAAGTGGGTAAGAAGAGAGAACGTTCTCTATTAAGACCCAACTTTGTGACATGGCTTTGCAACACATCCTCACTCCCATGGCAACAACATCGATCTGTACGACAGTGGCTGAGGTGTTTCTGATAGTTGTGGAGTACATAGTAACGATGCTCAGTGACAGCGAGTCCATTCACAGTCCACATGCAGCGCATACTGGACCAGATTCTTCGCGTCATTGGAGGCATGGTCAATCACAGCTTGCATGTAAAAAACAAAACAAAAAAAACTGAAAAAATGGCAGACACTGGCGAAAAACACGTGGTGTTCACGATGATGCCCAGCCATTGTTATATTATTGTTGCTTAAGAGATGTGGAAGGGTGTCACAAGTTGGTAAAATAAATAACTAAAAATATATTATTAATAATAATAATAATAATAATGAAAGTAACATGGTGATGTTGTCATATACAAATCAGATGAGTGAATTTGCTTCCATCCCAAACTATGGTCATATAGAAGTAGCAATGTTCAATATTTCATTGAAAAAAACGCTGGCTATCAAAGCGTTAAGAAAAAACGTGTTTGTGCCAACATCGCCATAGAGAGAGAAAATAAGAGAGAATGAATGCAATGGAGATGACAAACGGTCAATGTGTGAAGTAAAGCATGATAATCACACCGTGAACTGAATCATATTTCTATGCTAGATCACTCTGATTCACTCACACTCACACGCTCACGATAAATGATAAATTCCGACTGAAGTTTGCAACTGATTACGGTATGATCGAAAATCGCTGGTCAAAGAACTGATGAAACAAACATGTTCCAGAATAAAGCACTGTTCTGCATCGCGTTCTTGGACCCCTAAATCCACTTCCTGTTGTGATCACATGGGGTCCCACTGCGGTCCTAGAGTGACACTTGTCTCAGAGCTGAAGACACAAAAATAAAATGCTTAACTTACCAGGTCAACTTTGCTGCCATGTTTATTGATATTTAATCCAAGGATGTGGCTGTCTGGGTGGAGGGAACCTTTATCCTACATACATGCTTTGAGGCATCTGCTACTTGTGATGTGGAAACAACTCATCCTAGTTTTGAGACTGAGACACGACTTATAGCTGTATAGAATGTGTATTGACATTTATTCATTGACTACTTCAACACTTCTGTGACACTCATCTTGATTGACTGGCTAAAACATGTTGCTCCTTGTGTAGAAGTAATCTGGCTGGTGAGAAACATAAGAATGATGTGATCCAGCTTTAAAATCTCTGTTCCAAGTTTTATCATGAAATAAAAGAAATGTTTCACTCGCGATGATGTCTTTGATGCTGTTTTCTTCTAACACAAAATGAGACACTGTGTTAGTCAAATTCACATCAGTAGGTGCCTGAATAAAACCCAAATAAATGTCTGCAATATCTCCTGTTACACTCAACAAACTTAGAAACAAACTAACAACTCTATGTGGAAGAGCACACATGTCCCATAGCAAGGATTGAAATGCATGGTATAGACAGCCAAGACAAAATTGGTAGAGGGTGGTTTGTTGGGGTAGAAGTTGTGGGCACCTCCCAATCCATCTAATATGACAGTCCCACGTTCTTACATGTCAACTCCTCGTCCTGGTATTTAAAACCCCTGGTCCAATCTCCTCTTAGAGCTGTAATCTATCCTCTTCAGATTCAAAGGTGATTTTTCAGGGTGACATCTGCAGCACATGCAAGAGCAACAATACACTCCTCCGGCTGACAAACAAGCATGTCATGATGTCTTAGGGTCACAGACTTGATATGTGACTGGACACAAGGATGAATCAACAACCCACAGCTGAAGACAAGGTGCTGACTGCTGTGCAAGCTTTAGGATTTTAGTGCGCTGCAGTGCCAAACAATGTAACTATTGAACACAAGATTGTGTTTATCAGACAGTGACAGGGCATCAAGTATTCAACATGCTTCACGTTTCATGATATTGCAAAATGAAAATACATATGTTTTTTTTTAATCACATGCTCACAAGTATTCACAGCCAAACTGAACTCCAAGAGATTTTCTTTCCAGGGATCCACCTTGAGAGAGTCCACCTGCCGTGACTCCGGTTGAGTGGACGTGATTCAGAAAGACTCAAACTGGTCAGTATATAAGGCTCGGCAGTGCATGTCAGACAAGACAGCAACCTATCAAAGGAGACAAGGAGACCAAGAACATGATGGTGCCAGAGCTGCCTTGTTAGTCTGTGGAGAGAGAAGAACCTTCTCCAAGGACAACCATTTCTGCAGCCCTCCACCACTCCTCAGCCACAAAGCCACTCAGTTAAAGGCATGCAGCAGTAGTTTGCAAGAAAGCACACGAGGAACAATGGAAAACAACACACACTTGTTATGAGTTGAAGATTGAACCCTTGGTGCCACCCAGCACCAGGCCAGTAGCATCCCAGATGTGAAGCATGGAGGTGGTAGTACAGTGGGAGCAGGCTGAATCTCTCTCTCAGAACATACTTCTTTTCCACTATCCTCACTGGTCCCCCAGTTCCTTTCACTTTAATGTGTCAACGTGGTGATTCGGACGAATGTGTCTCTCCCAAACCCCCAAAAATGTGTTTGTTTGGGAGAAAATGCTCCCTGTTCAGGTACAGCCTCAATATTTTATGTTAACTACTCTGAGGTATTTATCAGGAGGAAACAGGCTGAGCAACAGTACTGCAGATAACAAGACACCGCATCTCGTTTTCGGAGCCCCCCCCAGCGAGCTCACCTGTGTGTGTGCGTGTGTGCGCTCCGGGTGTCCACACGGACAGTGTAAAGCTTTGTCTCCAAACTCCCTCCAGAGGACAATAGTGTCAGATTGGGATTCAAGTTCGCCACCATCAAGGACACAATCGCAACTGTGGCTGGGATACACAAATTCATGCACACGCACACAGACGCAGCATGATGCGAGTCTTCAAACTGCATTCAGAAAGAGAGAGAGAAGGTCCGTGGAGAGAGACAATAGCAGCCTATGCATATATTTGGACTTGTAATGAGGACGCAGCCCACCAATTAAGAAGGAGCTGTGTGTGTGTGTGTGTGTCTGTGTGTGTGTGTGCCACTAGTCCCGGTAGGGGATGGAGACAGAACCCAGAGGAGGGGAACCGACCCCATTCAATGCTGGTAATCCAATTCTGAGAGCTGTCTTTCAGGGGAGGGGGTCGCTGTACGAAGAAGCTGAGCACTTCTTTAATGTGAATGCAAAGCAGGGGACGGGTCAGATTACTCCCTCCGCTTCCCTCTTGTAACCCTTCATTTGTTTTTTAAATCCATGACTCCCGCTCTCAGGGGCCACGGAGGACAGTCAGCCCCACCCCTGTTCCCCCCACCACTCTCTGTCCTTCTGTTCAATACAGCAATAAATGAGCGCTTTTATCTGAGGCTCCAGTTTCAGTCTCCGCTCTTTGGGATTTTCAACATGACAGTGAAAAACACTCACAGAGAGAATCTTTGTGGACTGAGAGGGTCTCTGTGTGCAGGACAGACCTCCAGATATCTCAAATGGAATGAACTCTTTGGAAATACTTCTAGCCAGACAAATATTGCGCACACAATTTTGGGATGTTTGCCAGTTCCTAATGCTGCTTCGGTTTGAGTGTGTCTGTAGGAGAGCTAGCAACAGAGCACCATTAAAATGTTAAACGCAACCAGACATCTGAGCAAATATACGAGACAAATGAATTTAAAATGTTGATGTAACATATTCATATCAATTTAGGTATACAGTATATAAAATAGGAAGTATATATAATAGGATGAAATGGTGTAATTCAACAACAAAAACGCTGACACAATATATGCTCAACTACATGACTGATCTACTCCCATTGCATTAAAACCAAACGAACAATAGAGGACCAACCAATCGCTCTGTGCTAAAACCAAATTACTGCTCGATAACACATGTGCAAACCCTCTGTAAATGTGAGCCCACAAACCGTCAAACTAGATCTGTTGAATGTTCTGGGGCGGGCTTGGAAATGTAAGGGTCCGTACTTGAGAGCGAAGGCTGGTTGTAGCTATAATTTCACATCTTGGATCCATATGATACTGTAACTTTTCAAAGTGGCATGTCCTGACACCATGGGCACATTTAACACCAACCACCTCCTTTAGCAAGACTGCGCAGGAACTGCACAATCCATATGCAACATGGAAAAGTGACTTAGGCGTCAACATTGGACGGAAAAGTTCTCTTGAAAATAGTCGCCGTTTGACGCCTTGGGGATTAGAAGGTCTTGATTTCTCTTCCATGTCTGTAAGATCAAACCTCAATTTTCTCCAAATAATAACGGTTGAGCCCCGCCTCTCTAAGATCAGTCGCAGAAGGTCTCCTTACATTTCACCACAGCAATGGTTAATGAACATGTCTCACACCAAACAGTGAACAAACCTCACTGCTGATCAGCTCGCGGAGCTCAGAAAGCATGTGAGCATGCTCTTCAGCTTGGTGCTGACTTGAGTCTCCAATGGTGTGTGGAGAGTGATCTGTCTGGACTGTGGGATCCGGTGCTATATTCACTAATGTCTTGTCCAAAAACTTGTCCTGCACCTTTTTTCGGTGGCCATTGATTTTTTTCTGAACCAGGCATACAGTCACTGATCTAAGTGTTTCTTAGCCACAAAAATTTTTTTCAACATTCAATGTTTTGTACAATAAAGAAAGAAACACAGACTTGTTTGTGGCAGAATGTGCTTTTATTTGTACTTTTCCAAATCATTTCAAGTTGAAGTGCAAACGCGAATCAGCCCGAGATCTGTGTGAGAGACAGTGGTGTCGCGAGTGTGTGATAAAACAGAATCCAATGTACAATGCAAACAAGTGTTGTGTCTATTTGCATTTAGACAACTTGCATGAAGTGCGATTAATATAATTTAGTGTTTGCATGACCATCAAATGAGGATCCATCCCCCCATTAAGAAGTAATTATCATCTAATATGGATGCAGTTTAGATGCTGGGGTACGAAGCAGATCGATTTGGGTACTGAGATGGACTCCGGCTCTGACCTGCCACAACATCATCGGCAGCACTTTAGTCGATTTAGGATAATAAAATGTCTTTGACTGCTTTAATCACTTTTTAATCCAGGTTATTATGCACCCTGTGTGTCTTTTGTGTCATGTGGTTGCAGTGATCTGGCCACCGAGATAATGTGTTTAAGTTAATTTATGGGATGGAGTCATGATATTATTGCAGGGAGTCTGTTACAGAATGACAGTTTGTCCTTCTGTGTATTGTATATTGTTCAAAATGCATAAATGATCACTAACCACAGTTTTATAATGTTTCATTTTGTCTGTCATCATTCCAGCTTGAGCCAACTCTGTGTTCTGAGAGAACCTGCGTGCTTTTTTTGGGTTCTCTATTACCTTGAGTGGGTTTCAAACTCCAGGTTCCTCCCTCAGTCTATCTCAGTCAGTCTAATCTTAGTAAGAGGACCTGAAATATGCCTGGGAGGCTTGTTTGGTCCGAGACCCTGAGCCCAAGTCAAGCATCAACCTAAATGTGAAAGCAGCCAGCTGGTCTGATTTCCTTTATCCAAAAACTATCAACGAAATGATCGTCTGCACTTTTGGGCTCCAGAGAGACAGGAAACATTTCTCTGCAACTGAAGTAGTGAGTTGCATTTTCTAACACAAGAGCCCTCCGCAGCTTTTCAGAGCTCGACAACACTTTGGTTGGAGCCATTTTTCAACTTAATGGCCAGGCTGTCAGGAACACTTCAATCTTCTCGATATGCCTCCCTTCCAGCCACTCTGGAGATCTTAGCAGCACACGACAACAGCATCAAATGTCATTAGGATCATCTGTGTGCACTCACCGAGCAGCCACCACCAAATGACTTGGACAAGGGGGATTCTTTTGCTTAATCAGCTGAATTGTTCCAGCTATGGAAGCGATCTTCATACACGTATCATGGATCGGATCGCCAAGTGACCATGACCATGATGATGAAGATTGTTGCTGTTTTCCTTGAACTGCTTAGAATCCCAGCGTCTACAGGCTGTTAAAGGAACATGCCACCTATATTCCATAATGAAATATGCTCTCACCAGATCTGTGCAAGTACTTATATGAAGTATGGTTGGACAGAACAAGACCTTGCGATTTTCTGAGAGGATAAAAAGGAGAAGTGTGATGTGTGGCAGGGTAACACCTGGGATCACAGTGCTACCTAGATCAGGTAAGAACACATTTCATTCTGGAATAGAAGTGGCATGTTGCTTTAAGATTCACCAGCATCAATCCAAATTTGTATTTCAGTTTACTGATGGACACCTCAAACCATTGTAGTTTCACTTAAAGCCATCAACAGCTTTCAAGCATTGGCACATAAAACTCTCTTAGATGAGCATGTTGGACTGCAGAACATGTTAAACTCAAACATCTCTCCACAATGATATCAACAGTCTCGTGAATGGACATATCATGGACAGGCACTTCAAATCTTTATATTTATTCAAACGTATATTTCAGTGCATAATGGCATTTTGCATGGCACCTCTTCTGGTTAGTTTAAAGACGTGCAGCCTCATGTGCTATGACATGGATGGAGTTGGTAGAAGTTGTTCTTTATTTTTATTTAGACATTCACTGTTATTCTTTCGTGAATGAAAAGAAACATGATCTTTACATGAAACCATCAACATAATGTGGAAGATAGTTTGGGGTGGTAAAACAAAAGAAAAAGTAAAAATTTAATTGTCTTGAAGTTTATTTTGATAAGAGAATGTGACCACGGATTACATTACTAAGATCACATTAGAAAACTTGACTTTATCAGACAGTAAAGCAGTGCGGTGAAATGAATTAGTAGTAATAACAAATTGAACCATTTTGAGGACAAGGCCTGAATTAATATGTTTAAAAAAAATGATTTTTTCCTGATACTCCTCCATGGTTAAGTCCAACTATGGTCCTGACAAAGTACACACTGCTATTATAACACTATAGACTAAATCCATCAGCCTGAACAGATCTGAGAATCAGAAGTGAACAGCAGGTTCCGATCACTCTTGGCACAGGGAGGAAACAGGAGGAAGGTGGGCTCAGGTTCTTTGAATGATGTATAGATGGATGCATTATTGAAACAAGGCCATAGAAAAGCCAACATCGATGAGAGATCCTCTCCAGTCTCACATGAGGTCTGTGACATTTCTGGGTTCGGGCCTCCCCCCGGGCCACTGTGGCTGTGAAAACTGATGATCGGTGTTGTGTGAGTAATTGTCACTGTATTTCAATAACAGGTAGCTCTTCAGTGTACTGGATCAAATATGGTGAAAACAAGTGTTGTGTGAATATGCAAGCCTATTACAGCGTCATGCATAATTCATCAATGACCTTTGTGTTGTCAGTCAGATATGCCGCGGTGAGGAATTCAAAATTAGTGACGGTGGTTGGAAAGGTAAGTTTACTTTTGAGTCAGGCTGTATTTCGGCTCTTTGTCATCTGAAGCGGTGAGGAAATATTTCTAGCCGGAATCCTCTGTACTTATGAAGACAGAACTGGAAGTGGTAGCTGACACGCTGGGCCACAGGGTAAATGGTGAGCTGCAACATCCAGAAAACCACAGCGGAGATCATCTGCAGCTGGACCGTTGCACTGTCAAGTCTGTCAACAATGTGAGTGATTTAACTTTTGACAGCATCTTGAATTAAATAACTGCAGTTCCTGTAGTCAGCAATGACTCAACTCAAGGGTATTACCCATCAGGAATAATGAGTTGAGTTGATTCTGCTCAGTGCTACTGACCACTTGACTAGTTACACCAACCAGACTGCGATGTTTTTGTTTGATTTTCCAAAATACTTGACACAAATAACGATCAACATAATGATCGTGAGCGTTGTTTAGGGGTGGTCGAATAGAAGGTTTATGCATAACTGCAACCCTCTGGAGGATCCTCAAGCAAAAGATCTATGAGGGTGGGAGGCAGTTCACATCCAAACCGCAACTCTGGGAGGCTGACATCCTGCAAAGACATTCAAGCAGAAACTGTCCATAAACTCACAAGTTCTATGGATGCAAGAATTGTGAAGCTGCTATCAAACAAGGGGTCCTATGTTAACATGTAACTTGACCTGTTATTATGTTTTGGATTGTAATAGCTTTTTATTTGAGTAAACATGACCTTATATTGCTGTAAATTCAACAAATTACTATTTTCAGTTCTTTACAAACTAGAAAATGTCTTGAAACTATGTTGTGCATAATAATTTGGAACAGTGTGTTTTAAGTTTTTTATTTATTTTTTAAATACTGTTTTCATTAGGAGTTTTGTTCAATAACGTTTGAAATACATTTCAACAGCTAATGACTTGAAAATTGTGTTGATCGTTATTTGCATCAAGTATTTTGGAGAATCAAACAAAAACATCATTTGCATAATAATTTGGAACACAGTGTGTATAAGTTCTCTGAAATACCCAACCTAAATAACTAACAGAAATTAGTTTTACCTTTTTCAGATGTCTGAATTGTCCACTTTTTTATATACTATAAATATTGTAAATATAGCAATTATATTATAACACTATAGAGTTTAACATAAGCATATTAGACATTTAGTTTGGTCTTTGTTGCTCAGCATGAACTCAATTTTCTTGTGTGTCTGTGAGTGAGTGTACCTGCATTAGCTGTTCTTGTGGAGACTACTTCTTAGAAACACACCCCCTTGTGAGGACATTTTGCTACGTGACATTTTTCCCATTCCCCACAAAGTTAACCCTCAATTTGGAGATTATGACGTCAAAACAACAGGTTTAGTCAGGTTTAAGCTTGGTTAAGAGCCATTTGGTTTGGATGGTGAGGTTTAGGGTGAGAGGCTGGGGACCGCATGATGTCAATGAAACATAGTATCAGTGTGTATGTGTGGACTTATTATTGTGATATGCACTGTTGAGGTTATCTTTGATTTGAGATTTATCAAATATGGAAGTATCAATAACTAAACCCCAAACCTATATTTAAACCCAGTCCAGTGCATTGCACGAAAATGTCACAGTGTGAAGGCACAGAGTCATGAGTCCATAACTCTTGCCGCCTCATGGTTCTGTTCTACATCGTATTCCTGCTTTGACAGACTGTTCACATCACTGTACTGGTTAAGTGATGGTTAATAAAGGCAACGTGTTTGTGGGTTCCATTTGGGGAAAAGGAAAAGAGTAACTTGTATTTTCCCGCTGAGCTGATGCATATTTCATGCTCTTTGATGCGTCACACACCTACACACTCACATCTCTGTTGCCGCTTGATGCTGGGAGTTAATGAATGTTTATGTTGGAGGCTCCAGCATCAGCCAGTAACGAGGGCAGAAGCCTGACAGCTCGCTCCACACATTCAGGCAATTGATGTGGATACAGAGACAGAAAGCTCAGCACTGTGTTTCGCAGAGAGCGCAGATAAAAAGATGACATTTTAAATGTATACGTACCTGGAATGCTGGGAAATATATGCGCACAACTTTGATCAAAAGGCATCATGTGAAGTAAAGATGAAAAATACATTTGAAGTTTGCGGTGAATTGGGAATTTGCAGTTTTCAAACATGACAAATACGAGTCCCTCTCACTGACACACAAAAAATGTTGCACTTTTACTCCAGAGGTTTCCCTCCTCTGCTGTCTCGCTCCACTCTGATACGCGGTCAAAGAGCTTGTTTTATTTTTGATCACAGCTCCTGTGTGGGCAGGAGGTCACAGATTGGTGCGCGGTTCCGGGATGTATGCGGCAGCTTCAAACTCAAGATTGGTAAACAAGAGTCATATGGGGTGGAAAGACCAATGTGTTGGAGGAACAGGATGGGTTGGTAGAGCAAATAAGACATGGACACAGGATGAACCTCTGCTGTTCAGCTCACACTCCTCCACACTTTGTATGTACGTCAGCGCTCAGCCTCAATGCAAGGAGGTTGCCTGTTTGATTCCAGTATGAGAAAACTCTGGGGCCTGTATGGAGCAGATCGTAGCCCTGTGCTTGTTTAAGGTCATCTCCCACAGTCCAGCCATAAAGGAGAGGCGTGACACACACACACACACACAAAATTGGTTGTATGTCTATCTTAATGGGAGCGCTCATTGCCGTAATGCTTTTCCTAACTTGTCATCCTTAACTTAACCACCCATAACAAATGGCTACCAATAACCAGGGCTCTAAACCCAACTTAAACCATTTATAATGACCCAGTTATTTTTGATGCTTTCATGCTCAAATTGAGGCTTTGTTTTGTGGGGTCCAGCCAAAAGGTCCCCACAAAGGTGTAAAGTCCCCACAATAAGGTGTTTTTATCAAGAATTAGACCCCACAAGTGAGGATGAACCAGGTCCACACAAATACAGTCATGCTTTTGTGGGGACATTTCATAGACTTTACTTTTCCTCTCACCCTCAAATTGAGGGTTAATCTCATGGGTACCAGCCAAAAAAATCCCCACAATGTCATACGGCCCTCACAAGGATGGTGTTTTGCCAAGAATTGGTCCCAACAAAGTGAGATAAACACCCCCCCAAAGACACACACAGAGACTAACAAGTCTCTGGCTCTTAACTTTCACGCCGTATCATAGCAGCTGAGTGACACTGTCTTCTCCTGGGTTGTCTCTGTTTCATCCTCTCCCCAATGCTGTCATTCAGCACAAGGGTTAGCAAATTGGCGTGTCAGCGACAGTTTTCCTTCAAAGGCCCCTCGTGATAGTGTTCTTGTTCAAAGCGTTCATGTTTATGCTGCGCTGATCTCCTTCCCTCCTCAGGCATTTGAGCTTTCCCTGCATTACCAAGACAGAGGCAGGACTCATTCGCTCAGTCAGAGAAATTCAACCCTCATCCCCACCCTGGCTCCGGCACCAAAACTCACTTCTTGTTTTCAGCTCTGCAGTGACCTGCAGAAAAGAATATTGGATGGAAATACTGTGATCCACCTGCGATACTGACTTGAAGTCTGTGATTCGCTCGTGACGAATGAGAGGTGAAGTGATGATATTGCCACGTCACGTTCTTCAGCAGGAATGTCACGGTTAGTCACCCAAGTGGCCAGACGGAACAGTTTGCTGTGGGAATGGAAAATTTACATTGATTCAAAGTTTTGCACATGGGAAAGGGTTCGAACAGATGTAGCATGTGTGATACAACTCAGTTGTACACAAAAATACAAGCTCATCATCCTCAAGCTCATGTGGGCCACAGAAAGTCTACCAAGCAGCCAGATCCGCCTCCGGGTCTTGAATATGACGTCAGATGTCTTCACACGTTGAGATGCACCATATGTAACAGAAGTTGTTGATTCACTCGACAGATGTCGCAAAGAAGTCAACATGTTCACATTGACGTGCACGGATCGACCAACAGGATGTTCCTCTTGTGATGTCATCGAGGTGCCTCTTCAGATCTGGCTTAGTGCAACACTGTGATGAATTTGCATTTTAAGAACTACCTTTACGCTTATGTAGCGTTCAAATCCAATAGAACCATGGTGACAGATAATTCCATGCTGCATATTTATACTTAATTCCGTTTCATTTTGCTAACACTGTAGATAACATGTAAAACAGTATGGATGACAAACTAAAATAACCTGGATGAGTTGAAGCAAAGCAAGCAATTTATTGGAGAGCAGTGTTGTAAATCTTGTGTGCAGAGAGACCAAGTGAGGCTCTGACTCTCACAGCTTAGAACACAGGTATAAAACCCCACCTTAGACAACAAAACATCAGTGGCATCATGTAGGCACACTAATTGAAGCAAATTCTTCCTGTGACTTCATGACCTGTAGACACATGTCATCTCAAAGCCTTGTTACTACCTTGACACAGACATGTCCATGCCTTCCTCATCTTCTATGGGCCCCTCACTCGCTGGTCCAAACACCTGTTATGCACAGAGAAGATAGCGCGTCAACAACAAAATGTTCATGTGAATAATTTAAATAGCATTTTCACACATCAGTTATTACGAATCTTTTTAGTAGCATTCTCAGCAATAATTATTTATGTGTTTATGGTGCCATCCAGTTACAAAATGAAGTACTATTTACAATTCTGTCATCGCTTCTATACAACTCATATTATAGTTGTTGATTTGAACATAAACAAAAGACATCTGATTTTTTTGTTGTCAGATTATTGTTCATTCTCACCCTTTTGTTTCCTTTCAAATGACAGCAACCATGAAACAAGGAAGTTTCAACAGCCAATTAAAACTCCAATACTCCTCGTCTGAACTTTTAAAACTCTGCTACCTGTCGAGATTTAACTTGGCTGCTTATGTAACTCCTCCGTCTGAGAAAACTCATTCTCCCTCCTGAGCAGAAGTGTGAGCGAGAACAAATACGCGATTCAGTGGCAGTAGGACGTCTGGGTATTCCAGGTCTTCTGAGTGTGGATGAGCCAAGTTTATCAGGGATAAGCAGCTCCAACATCGCAGCCCGCCCTCCACCCGCATTGTTTCACAGTGTTCTGACTCACAAAAGGAGGAAAATGCATTTAAGAACTCTCCGCCTGGCGCTTCCTCGCGCTGTGTGACTCACAAGGCCGAACCACATTTAGCTGCAAACATCCGCCGCCAACACGGCATCATGACATCGCGGGGCCAGAGGGCCACCAGCACCCATGACAGCCGCGCCGCTGCTGTTCAGACACTGGACCCAGTGATCATCTCAGACATCCGCAATGTGAAGAAGGCACAAAATAATCTGTGAATTCTTGTCAAAATTTAAAGATCAGTGTCATTGGTACCCTCTAATTAAAGTCTTGTAATTCAATCCTTTGTGAGAATACAAACTTGATACAACTACTCTGGAAAAACTTAAAAGTTTGTTAAGTTTGCTTATATTTAGTCAATACTGTATATATCTCCTTCGGCTTGATGTAAGATACCGTCACTTGTATGTGACATTTCAGCAAGATGGAGGGACTTTTATGACGGTGCATCTTTTTTCACCGATCGTTTGGGCAGATTTTTTCCCTTATTTCTAGATGAAAGTAATAAAAACAGTTTATTTAAGACTGCAATGTCCTAAAAGCAGTCCCTGCATCTGGGTGAAAAGTCACCTACAAGTGAATTTGTCTTAAATCAAGCCGGGTGTGATATTTTGACTAAAAATAAGGGTCAACAAACTTGGTTTTGAGATCTTACAATGTACAGATCTCACCATTAATATTGTTTTTTACTGCCATATGAATACTGCTATGAACCAAACAACAGTTTTTAAACCTGTCACGGTCTATTTAGTATTTGACTCGGTTTCACTGATGACCACTGACACCATTCAGTAACCACAACACACCAAATCTATGACAGAGCTCATTTTTTCAAACTAGTCAGTTTTCATTCTGATGCTAGTCAGACTAGTCTCCCAGTGCCAGCTGGTCACCGGGTAAGTCTAATCATAGCCCATGGCACAGATGAACACAGCCATAATGAAACTGCCAATGTAGTTTTCCAGTAAATAATTAGATAAAATTGCTAAAATGCTAAAATGTAATGAACATCTTAGGAACTTGTCGTCCTATTGGTCGGGTTCTTCACTGTCTTCACATCAGCACCTATTTGGTTTTTTTATATTGGATTGGTTTCTGGTTGTAAAGTCAACGTGTCTTGCAAAATAGCATTTTCTTTATTCATTTTATAGCCCTCAGTCTGAGAGAGACCATGGCACCATTCTGTTCCATTAGTATCCACGATAACTGTATAGTGTTGGGGTAGAAACAACAACACATTGTCCATCAAACAGAATAACCAACTAACTGACCAATCAGGACCACATTTAACAAATCTGCTATAAACGGTTGAACTGTTGCCGTGCATTATGGGCCATTATGAACCTGAGCAGTGAGCAAGACGTTCCATTGCCCAGGAACTCAGCGGCACCCATTCAGCTTGACTCAGTAATCTTGTTTATTTGGTCCTCCAGCCACTTCCCTGCACTTAGTGGAGGCTGCCCAAGGTTACTTCTCTGCAGCCAGCTGTCAGTGGGCAGTTCATCACAGGGCAGACAGAGACAGTCATGGCATACATGCTGATGCCCCATAAACGCGTCGCCCAAACTCAATTGTCGTGTCTGCACTCTCCATCAGGACGTCTGAGTCGCTATTTCACCCCACTAACCCTTTATAAGGATTCACTTGTGTCATTGTGACGTTGTGGGTTTGAACCTTGTCATTGTTCAAGGCATTTATTACAAATGCTTTCTAATAGGAGTATCAGCTTGAGACAGATGTTGAAGGACAAGGAGTCTTGTGTCAGCCTACTATTAAAATACAAGTAAATGAAACTTGATCACAACATTCTCGGGTGTTTGTCATGTGACTGAAAATGCAATTAAAAACAAGCACAGAAGGGCCTGACCACCGTTTCAAGTCTTCACACGTATCACATTCTCATTCATTCAGAGTTGTTCCTAGGCTCACGCACTAAGACACTTTAAAGTGGCCCACTCTACTTTAAGCATCACAATGTCATTTTTCAATTCAAATCCACTGAAGCTGAAGCTCTGTCCGCGTGCCGCGGACCGGCTGCTTTCCTTGTCCAAGTCTTCCATTATTCAGAGTTTCCCTTTAATCCAGGCTGCTGCTCAACTGTCGGAGTACTTTCCTTCCTTGGGAATAAATGAGTGTAGAAATCAGTTGTCCCCTTCAATCACAAATGGTTATCTGACCGCTGTCTCCAATCACGGTGCAATCACGGCGAACCACTTCATCAATGGGCCACCCGCCGTTCGACCAGCTTACACTACTTGTTCCTTTAAAATAAATCGCCACATCAAGGTGCAGTGCAACAAACACACACCTGTTTTTTCTAACAATCAATTGTAGTGGCGCGCTCGGCCCAGACTGGCAATCTGTTGTCATATTTGGAGGACAGACAACTCACCGAGACATTCCAAATTCAACTCTTCTTTCGGAACAAAAATGACTACTAAAGCCTACTGGGAAAGGTTTCCAGTGACGGTGGAGTGTTGGTTGGTTACTGCTACAGCCTCACAGCGAGACGGTTGCAGGTTACTGAGTCCAGGTTGGAGGAAAAGAATCAAGTTAAGGGAGGAGAGGATACAGACAAACAACTTAACAGTTTGTTTTTTGCAACACTGAGAAGCAATTTGTTTCTCCATTTGGTTGGACTCATTTCGTGTGCACTTTGTTTTAACAGGAGGAACAAGAATCCACAACACATTTGAACATATTTGCAGTGGAAAAAAAAAGGAAAGACCAAGGCAAAAACTCACAGACAGATGAATGGAAATAATTCAAACTTTATTTGCCATGTTTGTCTCCATCATTACAAAGATTTGGGCCCCTAGCTCTGATTGTCGCCAGCTATTTGTTCAGAGCCACAACAGCCACGTCTTCTCAGTTCATAGAAAACACCGGAATAAATAATGAACAAGTGGAAAAGTAGAGTTTGGAGGAAAACGTCAAATAAAACTCTTTTGCAACATTTGACATCCCATTCATCAACATTGTTTGATGACAGAAAAAAAAAGATTCCAATCTGGATTAAAAAAAAAAACAGATGAAAAAAAAAATTCATCCACAAAAGTTTAGAACAGATTGGTTGATATACTTCTTAATTTTGGTGAACGACACAAATGAGTCAACTGATGATTATAAGTTTTCATTTTAGAATAAAGCAGGGCACATTGTGTTCCAGATTGAGTGAAAAATAGGGGGAGCTCCGATGTGTTTATTGCAGATGTGTGCAACGTGTTTCCCTGCCAGAAGTTCACATCCTCTCAAACCCCTCTAAATGTCAGATTCAGTTGATTTAAAATATAAACAACACAGATGAGAACTGGTAGTAAGTTCATCCGGAGAGAGAGAGACACAGACTCGCACACATTTGGTCTTATAAATTAGTGAAAAATCCCAGCCTTATCCTTTAAACTGAATTTAACAGCGAGTAGTGCTTGAAGAAACACCATGTAAATAAGCAAAACTGCTGAGCCGTTCCTTAAGTTGAAAAAAGACAAGCCAATTATTCACAGCGAAACCCCTTAAAATATGTATCTTCCGCTCAAACCTCGAGCAGCTGCTTTTTCTTTTCCCATTAGTTTTTGACAGGCAGCCGGAGTTTAAGTGCTTTTCATTATTGTAGCCAACTGTTCCTCAACCGCAAAATGCTTCCGTGCGAGAAACACTTAAGCACACTCCAGTAAAACATTAATTTTAAAGCAACTACACTTGTTCCACTGCGGAATTCAGAAATGGTCTTTGTATTTTTGCATTATGTAAACTATGTACAGGATGAATAATTGATGCTGTCGTCACATGCCTCGCTCCATCTGTGTTGCCTGCAGTGGCTCTGAGAAGAAGATCGCCAAGGAGATGCTTTCAAGCCGGTGATTCGTTGAAAGATCGGAAATAAATACAGTAGCACGACTTTCCACGTCCCAATAATAAATAATACATAGTTTAATAAATCTCATAGACATTTCTCTGCTGTGGTTGCCATGACAACTCTGCTGGAAATTGAAGCATGAGGCACAGACACACACATGAACACACGGTCGTCCCCTCTTACTTAGCAGGACCCTGCTGAGAGAAAGAAACCCTAAATGACACATTAAATACACAGATATGTGTCAGCGCTGAGTCGAGTGGTGACATTTTAGGATCCCAGCCAGCCAGCTGGCCCTTCTGTCCTACAATGCTCGGAGCGGTCTTGCCTCGTGTGCTCCTGCTGTGCGCTCCACATCGATGTAGCAGGAAGTGTCTCGCTAAGTTTCATCTCTTTTGTTTGAACGGTTGCTGGTAGGCTGCTAAATAACACCGAACTTCACATGAATTTATTGCAACTAACTCGACTTCAACAAATCTTTACATAAAGTCCGATGGTTGGTATCACCTCACTTGTTTGACGTCCAGAAAGCAAGAGGTGGCAGATCAATGTGACGTCAGAGTAGAGGAGTGTTCAAACTGGGTTTCACTGAGAATGGGGGATTGTGCTGCTGTAGTTGACTGTGAGGACTTCTCCGAGACCGTCCATCTAAATGGGTCTCTCTTGTATTAAAGTGGCATATGTCCACGACTGAGGGAGAATGGGAGCCACAGATGAAAGCCAGTCATGTGATATTACGCCACTGTGGTGCACACAAAGCTCACTTTGTGCCACACAACAGGCACCATATCGCCATGCCCCCGTTGAGTCACTCCAAACAGATCTGCTTCAAAGCACTGTTTCCATATACGTCCTCCAAACCACAGCAGTTGGGTGTGCAAAGGTGCACCCTTCGTAAGATCCAGTGTAGAGTTCTCCAGCTCTAGTGTCGAGCCGGGCGCTGTACAGTATCACACACCAGAGGGGCGGGAGATTCAAGTTCATGTCCAGGTGTTTCACTTCGCCTGTGGGCATTGATTTTCATCCCAAAGCACTGACACAAAAAAAAACCCAATCTTTGTCGGCAAAAAGGCCTCCCTTGATCCAGTCACAGATAAAGTCTCTAGGCTCAGGTCCAGCAGAACAATGCAGCAATGGGCACTCATTACATCTGGAAGGCTGGTTCTCCATGAGGTGAGGGACAGTGGTGATCTCTAGCTGCACTCTGTTTACCTATTCCCAGGAACATTCGTTAAAGCAGTAGAGGGCTTTGTCTCAGACATGGGGCCAGACGCCGAGGGTGGTGGATGACTCCGATGGTTGGGTGAATGTCGGGGTAGGGCCGTGCGAATGAACTGCTGGGGGGGATGTGACTGCTGAAGCCGCAGTTGGTGAAACTGTCGATATTTAATTGACTGGGAGCGAAGCAGGACCCGAGTGTACTGGAGCTCTGGCATTATCAGTTTTAGACAGAGTTCTTGAGCCATAGTTGAGAAGCCATGGCTGAGGTTAGCTGGGAGGTCGTACCCTAAAATGTCCACTTTATTGCTGGGCTGCCAGGGACGAAGATCTTTGTTTTTAATCTGGGCCGCTGAGCGAAGGAGTGGCAACCTTCCACCAAAGCAGCTTCTCATCAGTCGCTCCTGGGCCTGTCTGAGGAGTCGGACCTCCTTGGCAACATAACCAAGACCAAGGGTGCTCAACTGTTTCCACAGGGAGGCGTTGAAGTGGTCGTAGAGTCGCGCGTCTAAAGAGTTCCAGGCTCTGATTTTTGCCGGAAGGCTGGGAGTCAGGTTTTTCTTTGAGTTTGGCATCCGCATATTTAGCTTTACATACAAGATGTCATCCAGCTCCCAGGAGAGAAGATGGCGGAGCAGAACCAACGACTCATCAAAGTACTCAGCGATCATAACCAACGAAAAGACACGGTCTACCTCGGCTACAAAGTTCTTGGCATACTCCACATCTGTTGCGGGGCGATCTTTGTCTCCACCGAGGTCAAAAGTTAGGGTATTACGTGCATACATTGAGTCCTTCTCTTCAGGTCGGTAGTAGCGCCACGGTTCCTCTAAGAAAGCATCTAAGGAGGCATTTGGAACACGTTTAAAGCTCTGGCAGTGTTGGGTGTAATAGCTAAAGGACGACTCAAACATGGACGCAGGTTCTCTCACGATCGTCACGTATATGGTGTCATTAGGCATGAGACGCTGCAGTTCAGGTTTGTAAAAGCGCATATGGCTGGCGATGATATTCGGTGGCAAAGTGTGTGGGTGGACAAAATGAGAGCTGAAGGTTCGAGGGTAGCAGAACTGATGGCCGCAGGCTTGTACCGGCAACGCCACAGTGAGGTTGTTGCGTTCTGCAAATCGAAAGAGAATGTTCTGTACTGTGGTGCTGGCCGTCTTGTGCGTCTTCAGGAAGGCCACATTGGTGTGTTTGGGCTTCAGCCCTGAGGAGGCCTGGGAGTGGAGGCCACAACATCTGAGGTAAAAGGCATCCATGTTCCTGGGGAGAAAAGCATGTGATCACTGATGATGCTGATGAAAGTCTGACAAATCCGTCAAATGCGATCAGAGAGATTTGTACCCAAACAGTGGCTAATTTCCCAGATTCCCAATGGGTCTGCATTATATACTTAATTGTAAGGGGCTGTCAAGCCAAAAGAAATAAGGAAGGCTTCAGATGATGGAAAAAAAATGGAAAAAATAGATCAAACGTTGTAAGGATATAAGCAACTCTCCCAGTGATATGATTTAGAGTATCTGCCACGTTCAATATGACATATCTTCAAATGACAGTATCCAACATGGCTCCTTTTTGTGGGGCTATTTTTATCAGAACTTCTGTCATTGCAGCATTGGCTCAGACCTAGCAAAGAATATAAAATCTCAGTGGGGCAGAACAAATAACTATGTAAACAAACTCAATTTGAAAAAACAAAATTGTGAATGCAGATCTCTCATCAGACTTGGTATATGGCAGTAAGTGCTACTTTGTTGTTCTGTGAATCCGCCTCTTGCCAACCACATCATAACCCCACTTTGAACATAATACAAAGGAGGTTTTTTGTGTCATGGCATAATGTATTATAATGTAGCTACTTTCAAATGACCTTTCTTCCTGAAGCCAACGCATGGCGAGATTGCTACCAGTTCATATTTCAGAACAGGAATATGACTGTGGTTGACTCTGAATAACGGGTCGGGTGTTGACACATGCTAAAGACACACAACAAACATCAGAGAGGGTCCACAAAGCATCAAATAAATAAAATACATAAACATATACTGCAATATTGTGAAATAAAAAAAATATTCTATGACTTAATTCTATTGTTTGAAAATCATGTGACCGGATTGAGGTATCCCTCATAATATTGGAATTGAAAAATAAAAACTAGATAGAAATATGCGGTGTTATTCTTTTAATTATGTTTCAGTTAATTAAGAATGCTAAGGATAATAAGCATGAAGAGGAGCCAAGAAAGCCCTTGAAACAAAGAACATATATGCTATATTTAGAGTTGGGGAAAAAAAACTCGATAGCTCATCAATTGGAGGTGAGATAAGTGCAGTGGATCTAAAACCAGAAATTTGTGATGACAGATGACACGTTTCTGAACAGTTAAGGAGACACTGAGTGGATGTGAATTTAATATTCAAACTCATCGAGCCTAATTTGTGCCCTAGTTCCCATTCAACCTCAAGCTCGGAAACAATTCTTCAAACTCTGATAGATAGTTTCCCATATAAACAAACGGCACATGACTTTCAGAGGCGACTGAGGGACAGACAGCAAGTGTACCAAGTCCTGTTAAAATGACTCACCAGCTGAAGTGGCCCCCATGATGCAGCAGAAGACTGACTGTACTGACGGCAACAAAAATCAGGAAGATCTTCTTTTGCCACATCTTGCCTCCCTTCACTGGCGCTGAGGAAGGAGAGGAAGAAGAAGTGTGAGCTGCGTCTAGTACAAAGGTGGCACAGAGGAGTGTGAGAACGAGGGCAGGTGTAATGAGACAGCAACACTTTGGATGACGAGCAGCCAGTGGCCGGGAAAATGGGCGACGGGGAATTACAGACGAGGAGATAAAAATGAGACGATCAGAGGGCGACAAGGAGGCAGAAATGACAGGCAGAGAATGCTGAATGTCAATGGATCGTATGTATGGAGTTTGTTCAGCACTGGCTTCATTGGCAGGAGCGTCACCCAGCCTTAAAAACACTCGGCTGATTCCTTTATTGCCTCCTGCTGCTCTCACGGTCACTTCCAAGGTGACACAATCCCTGTCCTGTGACCCCGCACAGATGTCCCAGTCCATTACCAGCGCCAGCAGTGACACGAGAAGCACCTTGGGCCCCTCTTAGCAGAAGCCCACCCTGGCAGCAACTCTCCGTGTCACTTGAACCTCTTTTAAACCTGGGAAAGAACCAGTATCGCAGATGGCTTCATAATTCTTCTGGATCACTGTCTTTGTTTGTTTTAATATTTTTTACTGAGATTTTCCTTTTCTTCAAAACAATTGAAGACATAATACATAACACAGGACAGCACAATATACAAAGAAAAACACCTATGTTGGGGTGATTACGTTTACAAAAAAAGAAATTAAAGACACAAAGGAAAATAATAATAATAATACAGATCTGTAGTGGTGGAATCAGTGCAGAAATGAAGCCGTTATGTTCTACAATTGAGCTCAGCTGGTCTTCAGACAAATGTCCTAAATCTTGTTCCCAAGGAAATTAGATTTTATCAAGGGAGGAGCGTAACTGTGAGGACAGGTTTCGGTATAGTGTTGTAAGTGAACCTGTAACAAAATGGTTTACAAACTAGGAGAACGTCTATTGGGTTTCTATCAGGTAGATAAGGAAAGTTTGGTGTATTTGGATTGGATTTAAAATAGTTTCGAAGGTATCTATAAGAATGGTTTTTGGGCATGTCATACCCATCCTTGAACAAATCCCTGAATTGTTTTATTCCCATCTTATGCCAATCTTGAAAGGCAGAGTCATGTAGAGAATGGATGAAGAAGTGGTTGCAAGCGATGGGGCTTGAAAAAGAAAGCTTATCGTGAAGATTTCCAAAACTGAGTCCACACTTGAAGTGTGTGAGACACAACATGGTTGCCAGTTGATCTTAAAGAAGAAACATCCAATGATGACCTGAGTAGAGCTGGAAGGGAAATGTTTCTCAGAGGAATTCAGGTATAAAGACACCCAGCATGGACTGTCTGGATGCAAGTAATAGTGAGTTCAAGAAAAGAGACAATGAAAATGTGCCGCTCAATAGTAACGGCGAAAATTTGGAAGTCCCATACTGCACCTCCATCTTTTTTAAATCTTTGTAACAGACAGCTAAAGACTGGGAGAGGGGAGAACACTGCTGTCATGAGATTTTGACCTGATTTAGTCGAGCCATGAAATTGTTTTTGAAAAGGTTAATGTACTGTTTCGTGACCACCACCGCTAGATACATAAATTGTTGTTCCTCAGTTTTAAAAGGGATGAAATTAGGCCAAACTGTTCAAGCAAATAAATACTATTGGTTTATACTATTGGTTTGGAAATATACAATAACAGGTCATATGCATATAAAGAAACTTGAAAAAAAGCAATAACCAAAGGTTCTATGGCTAAATAAAGAGTAAAGGGCGGAGTGGACAGCCCTGGCGATTGGAGCTTTATTTGGCCATGAGTGAGATGATTTGGGCCCTAAGATGGGCCTTAAACTGCTTTAAATGTTTTAGCACTATCTGCTTTTCCACTGGATGGTCAAGGCCCTTAACATTCCAACTAATCAGGTTAAGATGTCTGCCGGATTTGCAGACAGAGATTACGAACATGTCAATAAATACTCTCTGCCTGGACTGATCAGCCAGTAAATGGGGAGTTCTGCTCTTTCCCGCCCCGATCACTGTCTTTTTACCATCTGCACAACGCTCAACTGTTGGAACACAGCCAAAGCACAAACACACGTACGTCATACGTCAGAGAACTTGTTACTTTTTCTTTTTAATGACTACCATTTGTTTTCATCCTGACAAGGTGGATGGGTGATGAAGCAAATCCAGGCTCCCATTAGGTGACAAGTGTCGCATTGTGGTGACAGCCACTCGCTCATAGAAAGCATTAACAATTCGGCTTTTCCCTATTAACCTCAACTTCAAGAACTTGATGTAGGACCTGGCAGTCATTAATAACAGGGATGGGGTGAGTCAGTGTATGAGACTGAAGGACACAAAGAAGACATACTGTTCTTCAAAATTCAAATGAAAAAAAATGAGATTGAATGAATAACAGACTCTGGGGTTAGAAAAGAGAAGATGGGACTATATATATATATATATATATATATATATATTCCAGATCAATAACAAGAGACAGGAATCTGCTTTCACTTCTTAGCATTTATCTGTAAATTCCTCCTAATCTTCCATTTCAGACTGTATTAGAGGAATAAATCATGTACTTAAAATGGTGAAGGACAATATAACCATGTGAACAAATCCATAAAAATCAAAACATGTTTTAGGGAAACAAGAAGTTGTCTGCGAAATATCTTCACTTTACTTTTTTTGAAACTGTGACGGAGCACCACCCCCTCATTCTTCTGGGAAAAAGATAGGAAGTGTTCTTCACGCTGCTCCTGTTCAATCGTGACGTAAATTTGTTATCAGTGCTTTTTTCTGTAAAGAAAATGGATGAGACACAGATTGAAAGACCTATTGAAATCAACTCCTAAACCAATGGAAGTTTTAAATGTAGGTGAATTGACTTTATAAACATCCCACTCTCACTTCCAAGGCGTTGTCAAGTGACTTTTCCCACGTTGACGCTAAAGGCAGCTTTCCGTGTCGGATGCTGACGTAGTTGCTATTTAAGGCCTGGGCCGAGAGAATGTGTTGCGACTGGAAATCATTTAAGGGAGGCTCGAATACAACCCGGAAACCAATGAGACAGTTCTACAAGGTCAGTGTTTCACTCTTTGCCCGGGTGTGGTGTAAACCCATGTTGTTAAAAGCCTCAAATATGCAGTCAATAAAATGATTTAGCGTTGTCATGTGACAAAGCCACTCTCGCCAGCTCATTAGAATTTTATGTATCGACTGCAGCGGAGTTAAGTCTGTGTGTGACCACACGATTTGCAGTGAAGGAATATTTCCCACCACAACACATTTAAATAGCAGGCACAAATGCAGGTCACAGCCAAGCTTCCCACTTATATCATACCCCACAGTTCATTTTCACCAGTCCCACCACACCACAGAAACTTTCTGAGTTCCTATCTGAGCAATCTCTTACTCATGAGCCTCAATGCGGTGCTGAAAGGAAGAGGTGAGGTGAAGATGGCACTAGATAAGAGCGGCTGAGGAGGATCGCTCTACTCCATCCAGCGAAAGCCACTTAAATCCCTTTCTTATTAACTCCCAGTGACACATGAGTTTCCAACACACAGCCGAACACACACACACACACAGGCTGACTTCAATGTGGTGGCCATGCCTCATTATTGCTGCCCCATGTTTCTGTTTGAAACCGTGGGTATAATGACCCAAACTGACAGATAACAAGTGGCATCCTCTGAGCAGAAAAGTTCATTCCGCTCAACCCTTTTTGCGACAAATGAAAGTAAAATAATAGCAAACTAAAAAGACCTTTTTTCGCTTTGGATCAACAGTTATGGTAGCGTAAAGAAGTAAAAAAAATATGGTGTAACAGATAAAGATTGTAATTTAGCTCAAATAAACCAATTTTTTGGCCAGTTTGACATCACTACCGTCTCAATACCTCGTGAAAAGACACACCTCAAACAGGCATCAAAGTCAGCTTTTACGGTTGTGGTGCCTTGTTTTGTGTTTGGTTTCATGTTTGACCTCACAAAATTCTGAATGCGTGTTTAAATTCTCCCTGAAATGCCTCAAATTCTCCTTCAAGAGATTTAATATGTATGAAGCCAAGGCTTATTGCTGGCAAAGAGAGAAATGCAAATACAGGCGACAGAAAAGCAGCTCGGCACTTAGCGTGAGTGTCATACCACGGATTTGTAATGTTCTTTGCTGTGGGAGTGATTGACTGCGAAGCGACTGCGACGCGAGGCGAGCCATGATACAAATATAACAGTGACTGTGACAGACTCACTAAGATGTCGCGCTTAATGTGATGAATAATCAAAGTCAGGCAAGTGAGAGGAGGATTTTTGTTTGGTGTGAAATTTAATAGAAGTAAATGGCTCAGAAGAAAAAGTGTTATATTGCCACTGTGTTTAGCGAAAATTCAATGTGCGCATGAAGCAGTGGGTGCATATTCATCATTATTAACAATTACATTTTCCATATACAGTGGTACCTCGGTTCTCGACCACAATCCGTTCCAGACGGTCGTTCGAAAAGCGAATTGTTCGAAATCTGAATCGATTATTGAATGTGCGCTTCTGTGCAGTTTGGCTGTGACAAAGTAACAAACCAAGTAACGCTCTGCCCGAGACTCGCCTCACACTCAAAAACACTCCAAATTCAAAGCAAAAAAAATATGGAAGCAAAAGTCAACCATATCTCAAATTAAACTGCATAAATGTTTTTTTTTTTATTTCCAAACCAGGGTGCATATTTTGCCTCATGAATAAAATGAAAAACTAATAATCCAAACTACACAATTATTTTGTTCTTCATGACCGGTTATTCTGTGACAATTAAAAATCAAAAAGCAAAAGATATTTAAGATTTGATTTTCAATTGCTGTCACAGTATTATTTAAAATCAGACAATCTACCATTCAATCTCAAATACATTCAAAGAATTTTTTTTTTTTCATTTTCTGCCTATTCTTTCCTTTTCCTTTTTATCCAAACATAAAAAAGGTTCACAATTCAAATTCAATGTGCAATCTTGAGCGGTGCAGGAGAATCACAGGCGCTTGCACGCTGTCCACTCTCGTTAGTTTGAGCTGAGCAGACGAGAGCTCTGAGAATTGTATCAAACCAGTGAGCAATGCATGAATCAACGATTTTAATTCAGTGCTCTACGTTGCCACGATTAAACTAAAGATGTGTTATGTATTTTATGTGCTATTCCTCACCGATTGCCAAGAAGCCATTCTAATTCAGGTTGGCTTAGAGTCGACCTGAGGTAGTCCAAAGGTCCACCTGCTGACAGACTGTCAGGTGTGGGTGAGTGTGTAACTGGCTACTAACAATAGCCGGCTTTTTCATTTCAGATGATAGTGAATTCCAAAATGGTCTTTGTGTAGCCAGATCATATGGTCGGCTGAAGCCTGCTGTCTGTGGCCGTTTACATCAGAAGTTTGTTCAAATTGTCTTTGAAGATGTTCTGGCCTGGCTCTAAACATGGCCAGCAGTGTTTGTCTCTCTCAATATCAGATCAGGCAGTTTCATTACTTTTGCTTCGGCAAACATTTGTGTGTGTGCTCTATAACCTATGTATTATTCGGAGAGAAGAATTGTGCCGAAGAGATTGCTGCCAAAAGTGATGACGATCCATGTGTGCAAAGTTATTACAGGATATACAGCGGTCTGATGATGATCATGAATCTAAAGTGACAGTGAAACATGACGTTGAATCACTTTATGGTAACCATCTGCCCTCGTGAGGAGGAAGCTCCGCTGCTCTGGTCAATTGATTCCCTGGGGATGATACCTGGATATATCATGAAGAAAATGGTAGATTGTCTTAGTGCTGCACATCTGGCTTTCTGCCATTCAGAAGAGCATTCAATAGAGCACTCAATCTGCACAATGTTGCAGATGAGAAGTGTTCACAAGCTCAACGTTTGGATGAGAAAATGAAACTGCGAGGCTCACAATGGCAAGCACTGTTGTTGTTCTTGTGTTGAATCTGATGCGTGCACAGCAGGATTAGTCTCAAGTTGACATGCAGGAACTCAATGGTGCTGGCGCCAGTGCCCACAGCAGCGACAACACAATGTTGACTCCAAACCTTTGTGCTTTGGAGGCCGGTTTCAATAAGTGCCGTGTTCACTCAGCTCTATTGGTGACGCTGTATGAACGAACACTGCATCCGCAACGAAAGGACACAGGGGTCAGTTGGATTTGGCTGTTTTGATAGACAGACAGACAGACAGACAGACAGACAGACAGACAGACAGACAGACAGACAGACAGACAGACAGACAGACAGACAGATAGATAGATAGATAGATAGATAGATAGATAGATAGATAGATAGATACATAGATAGATAGACAGACAGACAGACAGACAGATAGATAGATAGATAGATGTCTCAGAGCTTGAGACCAAAAAAATATGTGATTCTTTCAAAGTCGAAAACATGTCACAAGGGTGGTGCACAATTTAGACACAAACAAAACAAGTGAAATAAGACAGATGTTCATCATACACTCTCCAGATGTCTGTGCATCCCTCCTCCTCCCCAGCTCTCTCACTCACACACACATTACGGCTTAATGAGCGTATGAAGGTGGCTCCATACTCAGCCCTCTGGGGCGACAACAGCAGCTGCTTCTCCTGATGATCTAGTCATATGCGCTGAGCTCATATGATGATCCCTGACCTCTCCTCATCATTCGTGCCGCTGTGACAATATACAATATAGAAGCCTTTCAATTTGTCCCTAGGATTTTTTTTTTAATATCCACAGTGTACACACAGACACCTATGGCGAGACAAATGATACGGGTACCTACACAGCATGTTTATTTTGACAGCAAAATTAATCTCTGTAAGCGTTAATATTTGCCTAACAAATGAAGGCACATATTCCCACTGCGCTGTTGTCTGAAACTGCTGGGTATCTGATCCCAGGGTTGTCTACAAAATCAGCTGCTGTTTTAATCATGGATCAAAATCGTCATGCTGCTATAACTACATAACCTCTTTTTTAATTTAATCAGTATCTAAATATATTTTCTATTAAATCTACAAGCTTATTTCCTCAGTTACATCAGATTCCATGTGTGTTGCTCACTGCCCCTCCATTTGATCCCATCCAATTACTTTTCCCACTCATTCAAAACGCAGCACACAAGTCGCTGTTCTATTATCATCTGCTCAGATCACACTATTTCTGTAAAGATTTTGCTGTATTAGAGTAAATTCCATTTTCAAACGGGATAAAACACAAAGTGGCGCTTCAAAAGAATCCCTCAGTGGTGACACAGTCTCGGCGGGTAAATGTTTCATATCAAACAAAAGCTTCTTTTATCCAAACACTTCATTGTCATATTCAATATTCCACATTTGCATTGCTCCTAATTGAAAGTCTAACACTGGGTTTCTCCTCCCTCCTGCAGAGTGACACAGCGTGGCCGTAAAAGCCCTGGTGCTCCTTATTGGATCCCTCTGGGATCAAGGACTGTTGACCCCGAGCGCTGACCCGTTGAGTTTTCAGCCCTCCTGAGATTCGAGGGTATCAGATCTTATTATTACTGATTTCGATCTTCAGCCTCTCTGGTTTCTTCTTCAAGGTGCAATCTTTGTGGTTTCTGAGGGGAGGAGGGGACGAAAAGAAGCAACAAATGGACTGGTAGTTGTTTGGGGAACAGCTGACGCTGACATTCGTCCTGCCTCTTACACCCACAGCTGTGACCCAGTTGCTGCTCCAGGACAGGAGCCTTCTTCATGAAGACATTATCACAGTAATGTGACGTAAGTGGGAGGACTTACCCTTCGCTTGAGGACCCTGACATGATACATTTTCGTCTATCGGTTATTTCATTTGCTCTCTAAGACACTTAACTTAATATGTTGCCCCTCCGCAGCATGTCTTCGAGTGGCTCCTCCCCTCCAGGGGTAGCCATGCAGAGGCCACTACTAGAGATATTTTTAAACTTATTTCATAGTTGGGTGAGATACGATTTCGGGAAGCTGTGTCATTAGCAGCGGTTCACTTTGCTGGTCCAGCAAATACAAGCTCTAAAAGCTTGAGTGCTTAAGTACGGTTCCTGCTCTCCAAGTGTCCTCTGACCTCCAAACCCTCCACTTAGCTACTAGTAATAAGGCAGAAGAAACTGGTTACAGCAACTAAAGATTTGAAGGCGGTGATCCTAAGACAACTTATGATTAACCTCATCTAATTTTAATGTCCTTGGTCTCGCTGTGCACATGTAAGTGCAGCTATGACATCACTTATTCATTCTTCACCCCATCAACACTGCAGTATTATTGACGGGTCCGGGGCATGGCACTTCAAAATCCCAACCCTGCTCCATCCCTTCTATCGGTCTGTGCTCTTCAACGTCCTTCTTCTACAAACAGATATGTAGCGCAGGATATTAAACTGCCTGCCTTCAATTTCTTCAAATCAAATAGACAAAAAAGAGGGAAACAGGAGAGTACAGACTGTACTGTTGAGTGTTTGACACTGAAGTGAATTTGAATAAGAATTTTAATTTTGCAGTGTTTTGTGTTCATCTGTCCTCCACAGAAGAACACACTGTGCTCCCCGATCCCTGTGCACACACGCATGTAAGGACACACACAGCTGTCACAGTGAATGCCAGACAGCATTCATGATGAGACAGATTAGTTACTATTTTGGAGTAATTTGTGATGCTGCTAGAGGCCAGTTGGCGATTATTTAAGGCAAAAGTCTGTCTGAGTTGCAATGACCAACCTAATCCCAAGGATTTCTCTTTGCCTATTCCATAAACCAACACAATTTAATGTCCAATAGCTACTCTGGTGAGGCAGCAAAGAAGCTGGGGCACAAACCAATGTAGTATTGGTAGTAGTATAGAGTATATAGTATATAGAGTATTGAGCATGAGAACAGTGTCTCTTCTCTCATCTCCCTCTCTCCACAGTCTCACTCCAGTCCACATTACTGCAAGCCCTCAGTGACTTGAGCTCCTCCATCCAACAGACCACCCCACCCCGAAGAGGGTCCCAATGATTCTCAGAGGCTCCATCCTGTTCCTGGACATGAGGAAAGGTGGACTGAGTACACGCCTGATGCCCATGCTAATGCGTGTGCCAGAAAGCATGTCCATATTATTACTTGTTTGCAGTGTGGACTCCCCATAGCCAAGGAGATAGAAGCAATCTCTGCCTTCAAATGACCCCCCAGGGTGACTGTTTGGAGAGAGAGGGCGAAAATGCAGTGAGCAAAGAGCGTTGAGAGTAAAATTGAGCGGGTGAAGTGAAAAGCACATGTAGAGAGAAAGACGGCGAGAGAATATGAAAAGAGGTTTGAGACTAATTGAGCGAGCAGAATCAACATCAGGCTTATTGATAAAAGCCTTTTAGATCATTTCTTGCCGGCAAGTGCCAGAGGATAAGTCCAGGGAGGGAAGTGGAGACTGAAAACATCGACCAGACAATGTCCCCTCTGGTGAAGTCATGACAGGCACGTCCCCTGTTCCCGGGTTTTGGTGTAAACACCCAGTCCATAATATACAGTTCGATTCCTGAAAGAGGATGTGTTGAGTTCCCTTCAAGACACTTTTGTAATAATAGCAGGAAGGCGCCACAGAGCACAGTAGCAGCACTCTGACCTCTGACCCCACATCTTGTATGAACTCCATAAATTTTATTGCGTGGTAGATGAGAGTGCTGTGAAGGAAACCTCAAGACCTCTGTTTAAAAACAACTATCCATTAATGATGTCCTGGTGGATTCCACCCAAACAGTGAGCAGGACATTATGAAGCTGTACAGCGCCACCACCAACGTCGGGTCTACGCCAGGGGTTTTTGACTGAGAATGTCAAAAAGTAATTATTGTAAAATCTAATTCCATAGCAGCCCTGTATTTTCAAATGCTGAATACAACGGAATGGAAAAGGGGCGATTTTAGAGTATAATATGAAATTATTTTTTGATTTACTTAATATAATAATAATGAAGTTACATTAGAGAGACATTGTTTCACATAAGTGGAAGCCTCTTGAGATGCGCAGAGTAGCATGATTCCATAACCCCAACAATAAACTCAGTTACAGTGACCTAAACAGTTCCCATGAAGCTTTACCGAGCAGTCAACCAATCTCACTGCTGGATCACCGCAACATGGCTCCACAGCTGAGCACAGAAGAGCACAGAAGTGGGAAGAAGAACAAGTCGGAAAACTTATGGAAGAAGATGCTTCTGATGTGATGAGGCTCAATCTCGCCGCATGAAGCTCTAGAAATCCATGTTATAGTGAGCAACATCAATGAATGCTCCATTTGGCTGCAGAGCATCATGGGAAGTGACCATAACTGAGCTTGATGCAGAGAGTGATGGTACCGCACATGCTACTCAGATTAATACAATATTAATATCAGCTCAAGTTAATGGATAAATCAATGTAAAGTCCGAGAAACTGCCATCTGCCATAACAATGAGTCGGCGCGATGCAAAGAGATGGTTCGCAAGCCATAGGTTCCTGGCCGAGGCAGGTCTGCAGTCCTGACTCCACTGGGAGAAATAATTTGAAATCACTCCACAACATACACCTTTTTTTAAATGTTACCTCTCTGCCACCCTCAGAGTAAGTGGAAGAAAAATCTGACATTAGAGAGCTAAAAGACAACTTCCAGATGACAGGAAAGTTGGTCATTGGAACTCTATAGAATCTTAAATTCATCTTTTAATTAAAACACAAACACCTTAAAATGGGTAAAATGTGGACCCTCTTTTTGGTCTTTTGGCAGAATTTTGTAAAAGTTGGATGATCCCAATTGGCAGTTTTATTAGCTCTTAAACCAGACTGGACTATATGCACAAGTTTGCGCAGATGTAGTTCCAGGAAATCACTTGCCAGGGCACTACCTTAAGGGTAAGCCCAGCCCTTTTACTTTCACCGGGGAGTCACCTTTTGGGCACAACACCTGCTTCAATCCAGAAGGAAGTGAGTTGGTTAATTATTTACTGGAGCCACATCAGAACACCCCTGTTTATTTACTGTAGAAGAGGCGGTGCAGGTCCTGCCAAAAAAAGACAGAAGGGCAGTTTGTATTTGAAGTCAGCGTTTTCCCATCGCCACCAAGCTGTTTGAGTGATTAAAAAAGCCAGTCGATCATCATCTTTTGCGGTTGCTTTTGAAGAGGCATGCCGGGTTTCAACTCCCACCTCCTTATCACTGAGCTCTTGGTCTGTTTGCGGAACTCAATGTGCTCCAACAAATCAGCTGTTCATTTACATAACATTGCAGATTCCTCCTCACCAAATTAATGTGATGCTCTGAGTGGAGCCCTATAGCCGTTCGACCCCTCAAGAACCGCCACCGTGTGCCGGGCTGATTGGCCCGACGTCAGCCGGGGCCATGGGTGTCTCCTCGCTCTGCTGTGCTCTTCTGCCCCTCTTAAGTGTGACACCCATTACAGCGCATTTCTGGGAAAGAGCTGTAATCCAGCAGGTGCTTTTGGATAGAAGCCAGTATTTTTTCTTCTTCGTTCCATGTTCCCTGTTGTAAGATCCGATTCAAGACCACAGATCTGACTTCGTTGGGGGCAGTTTCCTTTGTAGCATCTCATTTTCTATCCAAATACTCCAGTGGGATCATGTGAACCCAATGCTCTTTGAAACTACAGTGGTGAACCATGTGCTGCAATTAATTGGTGGAGACCAACCAAACAGTGAAGGTGTCTCTGGAGCAGGAATCAGAAACTGTGGCCAATTATCAGAATCCACTTACTGACTGTCTGGTTGGACCAACAACAGCGGCAGCCTTTTTTTCAAGTGGTGGATTTTTCCGTCAGAAGCGGCTGTATCCAGGCTCCACTACAGCAGGTCGAAGCCAGGATCACCCTGGACATGTAGTAAGTCACACACTCGCAACTTCACATAATTTAAAGTTCTCATTACGGTGTGGGAGGAAACCAGAGTTCCACAAAGACAGAAGCTCACAAACAGTTAGAAGAGGGAGAACATAGAGTATATCATGAAGACTGGCCCCAGGTTAATATTGGATAAATGACTGAGACATAGCCTGGTTCCCTCAGTTTAAGTAAATCAGAGGTGCTCTGCCAGCGTGTCTTAATCAAGATAATAACAACATGACAACAAACTAACTTCAATTGTCTCTGATCTGCTCCATAACAAAAATGCAATTTAATTTAATCAAACATTGTGCTCTCCAGACAACAGGGAACCTTTGTAAGTGCAGTAGCACTGATCACACTGATGCACAAGACACGTGGCAGCTAGGATGATAACAACAACAACAAACATGGAGGAATCCCTGAACAAAAGCAAACAAAAGTGTCTGTTTGCCTTTGTTCAGGGATGTTTTTTGCTACACAATGACCAGGATTTCCACTACTGTGAATGTATTTGAAAATCTTATAACATTGAAATTGTTATACAAATATTTTCAAGACATTAAAAGAGCTTTAATTTAAATAAGGTGATATAAAAACCATCATGATTTATAAACAATATTTTGTTTTTTAAATGTATGTATGGGTCCATCATTTGATTCAGTAATATACCAAATTCATTCAAATTGAAAAATTTGGCTTCTTGTGGCAAATATTCTTATACCATTAAACTGTGATTCATTGAGATAACATAACTTTATAAGGCAGTAGCTGCAAGATGGAGCATCATCATGATGAGTGACTTCCTGCATCATGGAGAGGAGGACGGCGACATTTGAAACATATGCATGGGTGAGGAAAGATAGATCTGCAGGCGAGGTCCTCTTGAAACATAATTTGGTGGCAACTCTTTCAAGCTCTTGCGGGTTATATAAAGTTAGTCACCCTGGTGGAAACGGCCCCTGGGCCTCGAGTTTGCGCGTGAACCAGACCATTACACGTCTCATGATGCTGTTTTGATTGTGTGAAAACACAATCTTCATTGGTAATGTGTTTAGAATTGAGCTGACTGCCATTAGCCCCTCTGACTGCCTACCTGCTGAACCCTGAACTAAACCATGTCAGCACTGCGGCCGCATTGTTGGTTTTGCCAATACAACACCACTAATGACTCTAAAACGCCCTCCGCAAGCTCCGATAAGCAGGATCGATGCAGTTCAGATCAATAAAACTGCTCTCTGTTAGTGGAAATCTCTGCAGCAATTTGAAAAACCTTTTAGGGGGGAGGGTTGCCCCCATTCACACCTAATTATTTCTGGGTCAAACGGCCTTAATTGGATCTCGGTATGTTGATTATCATGGTGGCAAAAAAATCACTATCTGAAACCAGGTAATTGTAGAGAGGTAATTGGAGAATTTAAAGTAATATTTTGGGCCCCTGTTTGCAAAGGAGAAGACTCATTATTGAGAGGAAATAAAGCCAGAGAAGGTCTGGCGCTGAGTAAATCGGCAAATAAAGGAGGGCCCCGCTCGCCTGAAGCTAATATCAATAATACAAATGTATATTAAATAAGGGAAACAGGGCCTCTGGTAAAGTCGGAGCTTAAAGTGAGAGTCAATTCCTAGCGTGTGCTTGCAATACTCCTCCCGTGAGGAACGAACGTAAGTGATTTCTAGCTTTCCTAGATCTAAAAGTACCACGTGGTAAAGTCAAGAAGCACGATTCAACACAGTATGTCAGAGTGATTCAGTGAAACATCAGTTCAGAACACAGCCCAACTGCGATCAGAAAAGTGATCTGAAAAGTTGAACATTGGCTAGAATTAAAATGCAGAACAAATCACCATTAATATTTGGTCAGTCTTGGGTTTCAGAGCACCATTGTTGTGGTCTTGTTTCTTGTTCTGGGAGAACAGATACGATGACCTGGAGATTGCACTTCTCCTCACAGGGTACACTATGCGTCTGCCTGCCCCTTCCTGTCTGGGTTAGAGATACAGATCAGGTGGAATTCTGACTCCAAATCAGTAAAGTTCTCCCCCTTCAGCTGCAATTTTATCAACCATCTGTGGCCATGAACCCCAGGTCATGATGGAAAGAACTGTATCAATGATGTGTTTACTCTGACATAACGTGAAAAATGAAATACTTTTATCAGAATGTGCGGAGGTGTGACCTTGGAGTCAACCACGTTTTTTATCTGGATAATAGGGAGACCGACCATTTGTCCTACAGTTTGAAAAGCTTTATCTCAATGGACCACACCAAAAGTTTCTGTAGTCCAACCAGTGAGGTTCAAGCTAAAAGGTTGAACATCTGAAGACAATCTAAAATATCTTATATAGGCACCAAAAGAGGAAGTTTGCTAAGCACACTTTCCTAGCTGAACAAAAGAACCCACACACAGCATCATGTCAGTTGTTGGTGATGCCCCAAGGCTGAGGTTCTCAGTCAACTGCCCTCAGTGTGACCCTTCACTGAGTAGACTAGACCAGCCTCGTCTGGAGGGGAGCGGTTGTAAACTATAACAAAATACATAACACTTTGGTACTAACTCAGCGAACAAAGACGACACATATCTGTATCCCTGCTGGCATTTGGCAATTAAAACTCTCTGATTCCAAGAAGTTTATAGTCCACATGAGGGAACCACAATGGGGGCAAATACCATACAAATATTCCTTTGACAATAAAAAATAAAAATGGACGAATAAAGACACTGTTCTCAGACGGTATCCTGGAGGAGATCTAAAATGGCAGCAGCAAAGATTTGTGTGGGGAGTAAAAATTGAGGCAGGAATTCAGCGAGACGCTTATTTATTTCTCTTCCACTCTGTTTTCTTCACAACACCATACAGTAGAAGCACAATGACGTACAAAATATGAATGTAGCATTATGTATTTTTAAGTGTTTTTGTCTTGTTAGCTGTCAAGTATTGAAGGAAAGAATTATGTCTGGAAGTTGCTGGTGATTGCGTATTTGGTTATATAACATATGTGTCGCCATGGAGAGGCTGTCCTGGAACTTAAATTTATTTTTACATCTAAGCCAGTGAACCAATCAATGAAATCATGTCTCACAAAGACGGCGCATTAATAGCGATTTCATAATGACCTGAGATGGCAATGGAGAAACCATGACAGCATCAAAGTGGAAGAGCGGACAGCCAGATGAAGCGAGCACAAATTCTTGCACCGTCGCTGCAGGAAGCTTCATAATCCAGTTCCACATATGTGTTAAACAGCTCCACTAAACAGCTCTTGGGAGCCTAGCATGGAGGCACTCTGTGGTCCAGCCACTGTAGTCAGTTTAGGGGATTTGCAGGGAACATGTGATATCTTACTTAAAACATGTATTAGACTATGTCACAGATGGTCTTATAAGAGCCAAGCCTACAGTGAAAACCAATACAATCATCATCATCAGCAACACTTCTGAAAAGTCACTTTTTCCAAATAGTCTTTGTCCCCCCAACTTCTCAAAACAAACTTACTGTTTGAATGTCAAAAACTTCAACAGGATGTGGAGACATCTATGAATGCGAGATGACTTATCTATTAGGTGCAGTAATCTGTCTTCAAGTGCAACAATGTGGTTTAACATGATGATGATGCACTCTTTCAAGCAGTCAAATTGAGTTAGATCTTCTTTTTTTTAGCTACATGCCGATCAATCTCCATTGTGCAGGAGCCATGAAGCACCGAGCACTTGGGTCAGTGGCTATAGTCGCAATGAACCGTACTGGAAGATATGTTCAGAAGACCACAACTCGAAATAAATGAAAGTACTGAATCCCTTTCACACAGCACATTCTTCAAATTAAATGAGAGTCAAGAGTATTTTTACGGAGTAGCTTAGTTAGCTAATTCAAAAACAGCAAGTGTGCAACTTCAATTCCCGAACATTTGGCCAAGATCTATCGAAACTAAAACCATTATTATCACGGTACCATCTGTCACGAGTTTGGAGACATTTTACTGTAGTTTGCAGTAGTAAGAGCGATGGTAGCTGAGCCTGCCTTCTGTGTCTACTTTAACAGTGTACATTGGTGTCTACTGCTCCAGCTCTTCAAGACTCTCACCCAGATGAAGTAGTCCTCCAACATATCTACCAGGACAACCCTTGCAGCACTGGACAGCACAGAGCTTATTTGAGGGTTGGAAAAAATATTCTGTCAGGAATTAAAACTGCAAATTTAGTTTAGTCCGTTCTGTTGACCCAGCCCTCAAAGGCAATTTGCAAAAAAGAGGTTTGAAGACAAATACCTTTAACGTTCTGACAGGTATGAAATCTTAATGTGCACCTGTGGTCTTCTCACTAGCATTGGAGCGGACCACACCGGCTGTAATGACCCGATAACACACCCGTTAGTCAGAAAACAGATTAATGAAGTGGTCCACCAGGGACCCCAGGTGGGGGGCTTTCTGAGCCACAGCACTGCTCGCAGACAAAAACGGTGATTACACACTGAAACACACAGTACTCTCACTGCACCTGAGTGAAAATGATGGTGAAAACTCTTTAGCTCGCACTGGAAAGACTTCAGCACCTTTTGCTGGCTGGTATGTGTCTTTCTCAAGCTTTAGATGTCAGTAAAACCCCAGGCTCTTGATGAAGAATTTTATTATGCAGAGGTGTCCATGCTTTCTTGTTTTTATGGTCACTACATACTTTTAAAAGGACCCCAGGAGTCTAGGCGGTTTGAAGTCTGGAGGCAAGCTTTGTGCCACGATTTTGATTCGAAGAATTTCCAACCAGGGGGTTTGGGGATCATTCCACAAAGGCATTACATGTATATGACAAACATTTGTTCAATAATTCCTTTTCCAGTTCAATGATTTCTTTGCAGACCTTGCCTTGCGCAGGCTACTTTCACTAGCGTCGCACCCGAGTCACCGTGCAAGAAACCATGAAGCAAACAATCACGGATTCAAATGGGTAGATCTCCAACCCTTTCTACTTATTACCCTGAAATTTAGCAGACACCGGCCTCATGTAAAAAGATTGTTCCGGAAAACTTCAGATAAATGAATAGTTTGTGCACCTGTAGACTGTTTTAAGGCACAAATTCTTAAGATATGTTTCATAATCTGATCCAACCTTTATGGGTGACTGGGACAGTGATGCACCAATGACCGGATCAAGCCTCTTAAAGATGGATCGGGTATCGGTGAAAAAAAGACTGATCGTGGAAGCAGATCTTGGTATGTAAACTTTATGCATAACACTCACGTTGATGTCACACGCGGTTCTTTCAACGAAACACATAAGAACTAAAAAAGACAAGACAACTGCAGACAAGGAGAATAGTTTGGAGGAGAATAGGTGCAGAGATAGAATATGATGACTGTGTGGGTATAATGAAGCTCATGCAAATTGCCGGCGTTGTTCGGAGGACCCGGTCAGCATTGAAAGGCAGATGAATACAAGCGTCCACCCACTCCATGTAAACAGAGAGAGCAGCTCTCTCGCTGACGGGCAGAGCTCCGTGCAGCCATCAGTGCATCAGGCTCTCTGTGCCTTCAAGAGCAGCTTCCCTCCACACAATGTTCCCTAAACACACGTCCCTATTCCACACAAAACATTTGATCAGTCTCACTAAGTTGTATCCAGCGATATTCCATGTCAATTTCGTAATCAGCCAATTCTGCGATTCCTTCCACGATCCTGCGGAACTCATAGGGCAGTATTAGTCGCTGTGACTTGCGTGCCGCGAATGTTATGCATTTATGAGCAAGGACAGGCACGTCAATGTTCGCATCAGAATTTTTCGCGATTTCATGCCGTTTATTCGCATCGCCGTCTGTGTGCAAGGCCCATTTCACCGACAACTGCCACAGTGAATGTATCGAGGGACGGGAGTGACCTCATAAGTGGAACACCACCAGCACCTCACAATCACCACGGCCTACTGACAAATAAAGTCATTTTTGCCTTTTACGCAAAGCATGAACAGTGTAATCCCACAACAAGAAGGTTACACAGGTTTATGAGGTTTAACGCTGGTATCGGATCAGTACCTGTATTATATTGAGTGTCAGTATCGGGTCCAAAAAAGTTGGATCGCTGGTCCAAGTTTTTTTAATAGAACGGGGTCAACTAGTCAAAGGGATGAGGACACCCTGGAAAGGTTGCACATGGTTGCCCAAGTGGGAAGAAACCAGGTTGTTGACGGAAACTTGAATTAGCACATTGGTAATTGTCGTGTTGCTGTTATATTTTACTTCACCTTTACAAATCAAACAAAGTACTACCGCGAGCAATTGAGAACATTTCCGTACTAGCAATGCCTAAAATGTAACCAATTGATACCACCTTACTACAAAGGTGACTTGATCATTTCATGCTGCATCCACTCTGCCATGACACGCCCATTAATTAAGCATTTGTAAAGCACAAAACGTTCTTGATGTCACAGAATCTACTGTACAACCTTCCTCTTTTAACGTTAAGGGTTTACCAGGAGCGCAGTAAGACAGGCAGTGTATTCAAGACTAGAACAAATAAGTCAATAAAAGTGCTTACTTGTCTATCGATGTAAACTAAGACCACAAAAACAGCCTTTAAAATCACGACTCAACAAGTTCAACAATGAACAGTTTGTTCATTTAACCCGGAAGCTTCTCTCCCCTGATGCTGGTGCTGAAGTGTGATGTTCGGTTCACAGGATCTGGTTACTGGATTATACAGTGAGACAGATTCTATAGATAATGTATCCAGGGGCTCGTTGTTACAGAGCGAGGAGCTGATAGCCAACACAGTGTGTCCTTACTGCGTGGGCCAGTTGGGTTCAGTTTGATGTGGCATCTAGTGAAAGATATACTTCAAAGGGGTTTCTGCTTTCCCTGGGATCATGGGAGCAGTTGCACTGTGTGGTAAAGACATGTCCAACAATATGTTCTGCCTTACAGTACAGAACCTTTTGCACATATGGAGGATTAGAGCACATTCAGCTTGACTATTTAATTACAGAATGAACTGCTAAGATCACTCTTTATTAAAAGCAGACAATCCTATTAAGGTGCAATGGAAATACTTTAATCTGATACTGACATTTGTACACACAGATGTTGCTTTCACAGCACGGCTAGTGGGGGCAGCAGCGGTGTTACACTTAAGCCCAAAATTATTCATACCCCTGTCAAAAATAAGGTATTCCTAGTTTTTTTCCAGTTACACATTAGTATTTCACCTTAGATTTGACATAAATAATATATGCGGGCCAGTCTGGAACCTTGACCTGAGGTTCATGTGAGGTTTTGGGCACAGAAATGTGGCTTTCATCTGGAGAAAGAAGGGTGATGCCTTTAAACCAAAGAACACACTCCCTACTGTTAAACATGGAGGTGGAAGCATAATGCTGCGGGGCTGCCTTTCTGCCAATGGACCTGGCAGCTTCGTTGAAGTGGAAGGAATCATGAGGAAAGAGCAGCACATCAAGATTCTTCAAGAAGTCCTCAAGAAGGCAGCAGAGAACCTGGACCTGGAGGAGCATTGGACCTCTCACCAGGACAATGATCCAAAGCAAAGCATATGGCGAAGATGGTGAAGAAATGGTTCCAGGACAGTGATATTAATGTTATGAAGTGGCCAAGTCAAAGTCCTGCTTTAAACCCCATCGATAACCTTTAGATGGAGCTCAAGAAACAGGTGGCAGCACGGAAACCCCCTCAACCTCAAAGATCTGGAAACATTTGCAAAGGAGGAAGGGTCCACAATCCCTGTCGATACCTGGAAGAAGCTTGTGAGCAATTATAAAAATCCTTTGGAGGCTTGTTTTTACCCCGTTAAAGATGTTTATTTACACTTCTGTCTTTAATAAATTGGTTATGGCTTCAGTCTTTCTTGTGTGTCCTATTTCAGTAAAATCTGAAGCGATATACTGATGTGTAACTGAAAAACATAAGGAACTGTTTGTTTTTGACAGGGGTATGAATAATTTTGGGCTTAAGTTTTTTTTATGTTTGATAGCTGAACATGCATGTTTTTAGTTGATGATATGAACAGTGCCTCACAGGCTACATGATGAATTGTCATACACAATGAACTTTCAGTCAAATGACATGCATTTGCAGTTGGTAAGTCACGAAACGAAACACCAACATCGCGTTGACCGCACCGAATTTGACCGCTACATAGAGGCGAGCGAACAAATGCTAACCAGAGCTAACAGCAGGTGAAACCAATGCTAATGCAGGTTATTGTGTTTGGACGAGCAGCTGAGTTCTGTCGTTGAAGACCGGAGGTGTGCTATGAGCAGTAGCTGAATTGCTGATACTATTCCCTGGACATGCAGACGATGAAAATAGTAGCGGCCTGTCAGGTTATAAAGCAACGTTTATGTGTTTAATAAGTTACGTTTATATTTGTTTGGTCTGTTCACTGTTCACTGTTGTCTGTCGAGAGAATGAAACATATTTATTTTATATTAAGCACTTAGCCTTTTTTATTGTTTATTTGTTCAGTTGCAATGTTTTCTATATAGTGTTGTTCAGTAGTATTGCTATTTAGTACATTTGTGTAATCTAAAACAAAGTGAAATTTGTGTGTGATTTAGTTGAAGAAAAAACGTGGAAAAAAAATCACCAAAAATCAGTATCGGCCTGTTGGGACTTCTAAAATGCGATCGATACATCCCTTTTTCTTATTAACTTATGAAAGCAAAACACTCCTTCTCTGAAAGGTGTGACTGAAGAGTTTTCTTTACTGGCTGGATTTGGATTAAAAAAGTTAGGAGCAAATAAAAAGGTATGAGGAGGATGATTTTAAGTTCATTATGAGATCAAAATAGCTCCCTATTTACAACATTGGATTTCGCTTAATCCTACTAACAAGAGCTCAGAATCTGTGCACATGCAAGATTCATTTTCTGGATTATATTGGAGTATAGTTGTCTCTAAGAGGACGACTCCACCTGGGTGACCAGCCAACAAGAGGTTTCTTCCATTACTTAAAATCAAGAATGAATTATTCATTTTGTTATTCTCAGAACAGAAAGGCCATCCAGAGATTTTGCTCTCATAACCGTGCTGTTTCGCTGATGTTAATCCAGGGTCTGCTGAAATCTGGCGGTCTAACATCCACTGGTACACAGATGAAATATTGGCCCAGGCCAGCTCAGTGGAATCGGGCCCAAAGCCCGGCAAAACCCTTGTCCATCTGTCACAACCACGGCTGACATGCCACCCCACTAACAGCCATTTTAAAGGGTGGCATGAGATCAGATGCTCTTCTCTGTCTGTTTTTTTTATCCTCTCAAAATATTTTAGAGACCCTTACACTCTTTTGTTGACATTGTTTGCCAACAATGAGATAGTAGGCAGATGTCTGCCAATTCACAGCTGACTTTCAAATGAGGAAAATCTGCTTTCACTGGCATTATCTGATGTATTTTGAAGCGTAGGCTTATATTATTGTGTGTATTACACAATGAGCAATGCATAGAGGTGTGTTAGGAAAGTGGGAACGGTGCTTGGGGAAAAACAAGCTTTCTCGTTTTGAGGTTTGTTTGTAACAGCCGGTTAATTAGGGTCACACCAACACGTTGGTCAAGAAGGAACGCTATAATGAAAGCAAAAGCTACACACAAATATATAAGTGTGGGCGCACAAGCACACACTTGCGGTGAGTAGTAAAACCCACAAGTGAATTTTTAATCACAAGCACTCTAATCAGTCAAGCTCATCTTAAACACCACTCAAGACCTTCACTAATTCCCATCAGGAAGATCCCCTCATCCTGACTCAGACGCTTGTATCTGCCAGTGACAGAAAAACACTGTCAACTCTCACTTGACCACACCATTTGCTTTGATTTTTGCCAATCAGCTTTAGGTTTAGAGTTAGGCAAGGCCACACATTAATAACAGATCAATGTTATTATTTCAGTAGCTGCACTCGTATTTCTCCCAAGTATACACCTTGATGTACAGCATATGAGAGCCAACATAAATATGCCTTTAAAAACAACAGAAAAATGATCAGACCATCAGCACATTTGAATTTATCGAGGTTCTAAACTGAGCTCTGAGTCTGAGACCATGCTTTATAGGGCATCTATGCCTGTTCTTATATTCACAGGATCTATCGTTGTTTTCTCAGGTAGCAGGTTGGCAGGCTTTTGATCGTCCGTTGGCAGGCTAGCGCATTTGCAAAAAGACTGATAAAGTGAGCTGCTGCTTCTTTGTGCAAATCAGCTTCATTGCATTTCCAGTGACACTAGTCGTATCACACGCTCAAGGTGAAAAAATTGGACCTCTGGTGACAAGTTGTGGTGCACTAACCAGTTAGGGCCCAGATTTCATGGTGATGTACGCAGAGATGAAAACTGCTTGAAGAAAAAGCAGAAGGGAAGTGTCTGATGGACCCATACACTGCAAAAGCCACAGTAGATACAACACTCTACTTCTGCCTCTTTGCTCTGTCATTTTGTCTTTCCATAAGTTTAGAAGCTTTGGAGTGACCTACTACTTTATGGGGACTAGAGAGATGCTATGACTGGAGGAACGAGATGCCAGATACAAGCAGCTGAATTGAGTTTTTTTGTTTTTGATGGCTGGCGGGTGTCTCCCTTAGAGATAAGGTGAGGAGTTCTCTCACTCTGGAGAGACTCAGAGTACAGCAGCTGCTTCTCCGTGTTGAGAGGAGTCAGTTTAGGTGGTTCGGGCATCTCATGAGGATGTCCCATGGACGCCTCCCTTTGGAGGTGTTTCAGGCACGGCCAGCAGGGAGGAGACTGAGGGGTCAACCCAGGACCAGGTGGAGGGCTTTGGATGTTACCCGGCAACATATAAGGGATAGAGATAGAGACAAATTTGGTTAACACATTTGTATTTTTGTTGCCGGAAACCAATAACCACTTGGAAGTGACCAGCGAGGCAAGGAGCTACTGAGCAACTAGTTCTGTGCATGTAGAATGTGCATGTAAAAAACGGACGTCAATCTGTCTGAACAAACGACAAGAACAAGACAAAGCAACCCATACAATAGAATACCCATACAAAAAAAATACAATAGAGCAGTCCATCATCCTAAACAACACACCAAATTCTCAGGACCATTAAGATGGACTGAGAAGAACCAAATCTGATACTTGTAAGCTCTCCTTTCTCCATTATTAAATAGAGAGCCTCCAAGAAATGCATATGAAACATCATTACAATCTCAAACAAACAAGATACATTAAACCCTGCTGGTCAGCTCAGCACGACCCTGCCTCGTGTCTAAATATTTCTGCTTCCTGAAGCAATGTAAACAGACATTTCTTGGCTCCAGGTCTGAAGGACTTCCATCTTCAGGGACAGCAGCCAGCCCCAGTTGTATATCACCAGAGAACTGTTACATAAATAAACTCCTTTCCCAAAGCGACAGCCTAAAAGGACACCGTGGCTCTTAAGATCGCTCTTGTGATGACGTTTAGCACGACCACGCAGTGAATCTGAAGCCACACATCACATTTAATCACAGTGGCTCTACCCCATTGTCTTTGTCATCCGTGTATGTGTGCGAGATTTACAAGTGTGTGTGCCTCTCCCCAGTCGCCTCCATTGTAATTCGTTATTGCTATTCTCCAAACAGAACACATTCATCACTCAGTCCTGCTCTTTTCTTGAGGACGTGCCAGAAACCAAGACGCTTTCCAGCCTGAGCTTGTAAACGACCTGCGGCAAAAGGGTTTTATTAAGTCCTGAGGAGGCAGGCCAGGGACAATGGCAGAGCCCACACACGGCTGCAACACACATGACACACTGTCACGGAACACATGACACGCCGCCGTGGCCGGCCATTCCACTCCCTGTTTCAGTAGCAAAGAAAATTCAGTTTCACATTGTCACTTCGACCTTCTATTACAATTCATTTATTTCTCTCAAATTTTATTCATTTTTCTAGTTGTGGCTTGTGCTTATCTGATGCCAGTAACAAAATCTATTGAGTAAATTCACTTTTGTTGTACTGTATGATTCTTTTTTCCTTGATGTTAATGTCTATTATCTATTAATATATTTTACATTGTCTCCTTTAAGTTAAAAACACCTTTCTATGTTTCCCCTAACGACACAAACATGATAAAAACTTTGTTGGCATTATATCCACTGGCATTCTGGTTGAGATGTTTTGACTGTGTCCTTCAGTTTGAAAGAAGGCCTTATAGCTTTTAAAATGAGCGATGTCTGTTAGTTTCCATTAGAAAGGATAAGGAATGCAGGAGGTCACTCATCCAGCTAATCCCAAAGACATTCACATAGCGACTCCTTAATGACTTTCTTTAAATTGGGCACCAAGACATCAATATTCAAGTATTCACAATTGCCAACAGGCTTTTCCTGGCAAGAAAAACTCGAAGAGGATCATGAATAGCAAATTGTTCCATGTACATATTCATATTAATCCACATTACCCCACATCATTGGACACTTGCATTTATTAAATAACTTTAGGAGTGAACATTTCCCTCGTTGTTTCTGTTGTGAACTTGCGTTGTATCACTCACCTTTTCTTCCTGCAGGTTTTCATCACCTGACATTTACGATCGAATATTGTTCGTCCCAAACCGAAGTCAATCAATTAAAAGAGCGGGTGGATCCAATTAAATGAGAGCCCTGTTTGTGTAGCAGTGGCCGCTGCTGAGCGTATTCTAATCCCAGCAGCTCAATTCATTTAGCGGCAACTGTGAGCACACACTCCATCCGAGTGACCCGCGAGGCTTCATGAGACGACTCACACACACATACACCCCTTCTTCTCATCGTCCCCTCCTCAACACACGGCTCGGGGCATCGAACACAAACCTCGCACCGGGTGAGACGTGGGGCGAACCACATTCGGGGTGGCGCGCTGTAGACGCTGGCGGTTGCTCCACACTCGCAGAGGAGAAAGTGTCACCCCCTCAACCGCCATAGGACCGTTATCGTCCCCCATCTCGAATCCCCGCCGCTACACTCCCAACCGGCTGGAGACATTTGTCGGAGACTGACCGCGTCACCGAGGCTGAAGTAACACAAAGGCAACCCACCTTGGTCATGCCAAAGACGCGGTGGTGGAGCCGCTTCTTGTCCCGGTCAGCCGCTCTCCCCGTCCTCGCTCTTCTTCTCTGCTCTAATAGAAGGCTACAGTCTCCCTCCTTCTCATCCTCCTCGCCTGCATGTGGCTTCTATTTTGGTCTGTGTTGTGATTGTTGTTCAACCAGGCAGCCGATGTGCTGCTGTCTGTCTCAACTGGAGCTACGAGCTGCTCCTCATGTAACCCCTCCGCCCCCCTCTCCCTCTCCCTCTCTCTCTCTCTCCCAGCCAATAACATGAGAGAGAGAGAGAGAGAGAGAGAGAGAGATGTGCCTTGGATTCACCTGCTTACTTTACATGTACGTTGTTCTCACTGTAAATACACCTGAATAACGCGTGTGCTTGTAACAGATGTATTTAGTAGGGCTGCAACTAACAATTATTTTCGTCGTCGGCTAATCTTTTTTTTTTTCGATTAGTCGACGATTTGTGATTATGAACCTACGGAATTTTGAATTTCTGTTTAACCTAAAGTTGCATAAAATCATCTCACTGTGACTCTCTGACACCATTCATTTCTAGACAAGTATGAACCAGGAACACGTGTTAACCTTGTAAAGCATGAACCATATAAACCGAGGTTGTTATTGGTAAGAACAATTTAAAATCATCAATGTTGATATATGTATCTCATACAAAGCATCTGATCAACATACTCAAAAGTTCTTTTTTAATAATAATCTAAAACATTCAGTGTCGCTCCCTGATTCAGTTCTGGTTTTTATTGTCGTGCAGGACACCAACGTAGATGTGAAATGTGTGGGACAGCATTAAAAAACAATCAATCTCCTCTCACATGGTGTCGAAGGCTCCTCCTGAAGTTGCCTTATCTCAGCAAACAAATCAAAGCCACGCTTATGAGCACTGCGACCCGTCGCCGCCGTGACCGTGACTCCGGCGGTGGTGACGCATAGCTGTGTAGCGACGGCAGCGAGTTGGAGTCGGACCTCTGTCAGGAACCAAGAGGAGGAACAGAATTGAACATATCTGAATGATTCCAGAGAATCTGATCATTTCTCACCGCATCTACCAGATCCTGTGTGTGTTTACAACACGACACACTGACACACAGATTTTGACCTTGACAAATTTTTGAGATCGACCTATTATTTAGGTTGAGTTCCCTGGTGTTGGCAGACAGGAACTGGATCAAGACCGTAATTTGATCCCCTTGCTTTCTGTACAGGTTTGCACCAAATTTGCATACGCCAGCAACACATTTATAGACCGTGAAAACAAATTTACAAAGTGTAAGAACACATTTACAAGCTCTTAAAACAAATCCATAACCTCTGAAAACAAATATAGCAACTTGGAAATATGCTTACAAAGTCAGAAAAAAAGTTTGTAAATGTGTTTTGCACTTCTCAGTCACCATTGGCATGTTGAAGCAATGTGTTCCAACTGAACCTCTAATGGTTTACTATATCCAGTATTTTGTTGTCTTTTTTTGATCTACTTTTAATTTGATCTATCAATCCTGTTATTTGTGATGAGCCTTATTACCACTGACACAGAACCAATGTGAAACAAGTTGAAGAAATGACGCAGAGGAGAGAGCCACCTGTTTGGAAGCCATCTCAAGAGAGAACATGCTGATCTACTCAGTGCCAAAAGGCATAGAAGCGGATGATCTCAGACTCTCCACAGAGAAACTAATCAGTTAGAAGGTGGGCTACAAAGAGGAATTTGTTATCGACTCGACACAGCGGATCGGACAACAGGGAACAAAACCATGGTCCATCCTCGTGGAAATTTCAGGAAGAAGTGAGGAAATTCAAGGTTCTCAGGGCTGCATGGCTGCAAGGAACATCACCGTCAATGAGCATATCAGGATCACATCCGACCCACAACAGGTCCATGACAACAGACAGAAGCAAGTGGCAATGAGGAAGAAGTTCCTGGAGAGTTGAGTTGAGATGGCAAGGTGGAAACTTGCCCGAACCCAGAAGCAGCTCATCAGACCCACTGGTACATTACCTAAGGAAGATGAACCAGAGTGAGGAGGCATGACTGACAGTGACATGATCAGAAACCTTCTGGAGACAACACATTTAATGGCACAGTCAGATCGATCATTGATTCTCTCACACTCTTCAAGTGATCAGCGGTTGTGCTCTTACTTATCTTACAATCTACACTGAAGTTTAGCTACTCTGAAAGTTTATATGGTATTCACGAACAAAATATATCAGAATCTGTCTGGAAGAAGAAAGAAAATTCAAAAATTATATCAGAAGTGTACATAAGAACTGCTCCTTATTGATCATCTCATTGGGAAAATCCATTGTTTAATGCTCAGACAGTTTCAGGTTTGTGTTGCGATATTCAAACAGCAAAATGTTTTGTTTGTTTTAAAACGGTGCTATTGTGAATCACTGTAATTATTATTTGATAGACCTTCATGTCTGATTTTATTTCCACTCAGGTTTGTTTCCCACTTCCTTCAGCTATTATATTGAAGAGCTAGTCATTTTTTAATTGATAAACTCTTCTTGTCCCACACACTCTTAATTTATAACAAGGATTTTTTGTGCTGTGCCAATATTGTACTGACATTTCTCGCTCATGATATCACAAATCAAAAGATTTTTGAAAATTCATTCATCTTTCTATCAATAGTCAGACTTTCCAACAGCTGCTGTAGTACAATCATGCGTATGTGCGGCTGTGTTTTATCCATTTGACCTGTAATGTTCTTATTTGTTTCGCTACATTTATCTCTTAAAAGGTGCATATAGAAATGAGAAGTATCGCGCTTTTGGAAAAGCACTCATTTGATGACTGTTCAAGCATGGAGTATGGCCCTTTAGGTAACTGAACTGCCATCTCCTGCTTGAAAACAAACAGCCACTGAAAATAATCAATTGTTTCACAGCACTTGTTGCTGCACTGATAGAGGAGTCATCAGAGCAGAATACTTGTATCATGTGTCATGACCGACTAATGTCAAATTTTCAACCATTGCTCTTCATCCCTGACTCACTTGTCCCCTTCTTAAAGAAGGCATTTGTTTTCAGTCGTGCTCCAGTCTGATCCAGTGGTTTGAGTAGCTCCCGTCAGGCAGGAAGAGCAATGTGTGGTCGCCAAACCCTCTTGGTTCCTTCCTCTGTTGGCCTGCCAAAGAACTCTGCCTCTGTAATTAAATTCTAATGACTCTGTTCTGCCTATGATGTCATACTTACTATTACTACTACTATTTTTCATCTGTAAATTAGCTTTCCTGACATTAACAGTGCAGCAAAAAAAACTTTCCTACATAAGGTTTTGGATTACGAACCATGTCTGTAAACACAGTTGACCAAAGTGACGGATTTCAGTTCCAAATTGCTTGTAACTGACTATGTTGAACGAAAAAAGGAATGTTGCTGCATTCTTAACATGAAGAATGAAAAAGGAGGGTTCCTCTTATCTTCCTGTGGAGACAATCGCTTCATTCTTTCATGGTCATGGATGGACATGCTGTTTTAGGCAGACATTCCTTCAGGTTATGAAATGGAAATATCGCACAATCTTTTATCGGCAGGTCACAGGCATGCCAAAAAAAAAATGGATGGCTTGTGACCATGTTGACTTTCTGGCTTTTTACAAGCTACATGTAAATCAATTAAAAATATAATGAAAAATTACCCAAAACACGAAGAACCACTCTTGTACTGATAATTATCATAAAATAATTATGATTTCTGTATTTATTCAAAGTCTGTCTGTAGCACCTGATTCTGTATAAGTAATAACTTCTGGGAGTAATGATTAAATGAGAAATGAGAGTTTAGTGCCCACGCAGCAGCGTATTGTCTCCTCCGTGCAGTGCTTACAAGGAGACAATGATGGAGGTGATGATGCCTCTGTGTTCCATACATGTTCAGATTGTTCATTCATCATCTTAATAGTTTCTGCTGAGTTAATCTCCTGGGCTTGATGGTTCTGTTTTCACAAGGGAATAGATCAGCTGACGTCTAGAGCATTGAAGGTGGGCGGCGTCATGACTGACCTTTGTGGGGGCCCTCTCACATTCAGGCCATGCCACCCCTGCCCTCACTCCTCACAAGGGCACTGTCACATTCAGTGGTCTCTCACTGGCCGTAAACATTTTGAATCCAGGGAAACACTATTCCAATTAAGTGAGCGATAAAGTGGTGGAAGAGTTTGAATTACTATCACAATCAAATGATTTAATATCCAGTTTTTAACTCCCTTTATATATGCAAGATATATAAACACATTTGTCTTTCGGGCCTTAAGACCCCCACTGCTTGTTATTAGCTGCCAGGTTGCATAAAGGTTGTTTGTTTCACTCTGAATAGTTGATTGTATCATGGTCAAATATGGACAGGTGACCTTTTAAACCCTGACTCCCTCTCTTGCACAATGTCAGCTGTGATTGGCCTCTTTAATGGGTGCGTTGTCGTACCCTGAAACATTGTCTGGCATTCGAGAGTAGAATTATTTCATTTTATTATCATTTAATTATTCATTTAAACATCTTCTACTTCAGTCAATCCGCCTCCTCCACCTTTAACCAATCTTGATCATCCTCCTTGGCCAGACCTCTCCTCCTTCATATTCTATTCATATTTACCTCACCCATGAACCTCGAAGGTTGTCTTTTTATTCTACTGTTACCAGCTACTTTCATCTCCAGTTTTCACCATGCTCGCCGTCCCTCCTTTCCACATGCCATGCAAGTCTGGCCTCCTGAGCTCTTTGTCACCAAACTTACCTCCATGTACTTCCAATAGTTTCCTTTCTGGTCCTGTCCTTCCTAGTCAGGAGCATCTTCAACCAAAACTCTTTGAACTCCACTACCCATCTTTTTTGTGCGTACCTTATACCTCATGGTAGGTCACATTACTGTCCTAGGAAGCATCTATTTCACTCCCGATGATTTTGTTCAACAATCAAGCGCTTCAATTCTCCTCCTCCGGACACCTGTCCGTTAGAAAAGAAAGCATCCTACTGTGTAAGTAATAAGGTGAAATCGGAAGGGCAGGTGCCATCTTCATCCATCCTGGAGGTAGAATAGATGATAGATATTTTTCCTTTCCTCACTATTACACCTGCATGTTTTAATACATGTTTACGAGTTTCCACAACAAAACCATCATGGAAAACATCATCTTAAAGTTGTTTGTCTTTTTAGGATTTATTTGTCTGACTCACACAATCACCTGCAGCGAAGATCACGCGATGAATCGATAAATCAAAGCCAAGCGGCAAACATGATTGATGGTGTCACTTTGTTCAGTAAACAATGGGTTGGGTCTTCCGTTCCCTGATTCAGCTAAAATGATCATCACCGTTGAATTTTGAAACAATTCCATTAACTGATGTGCACACATCACGCACACACAATCCTAAACACGCGGCCATGTAGTAGCAGTGTGGAGTCAAATAGTAAGAAACCTCTCATGAGAGATATTTACACTAGGGTCCAGTCAGTGTTTCTTCATGTTTGTCCTGCTCATTCAATGAAGTGTCACAAATTGATTTCTTCAAGATAGCAAAATACACTTTTCCCTGCCCCCACACCATCAACTTTATCAAGATGTTTCATTCTACCCTGGTGGCCCCACAGAAATGGCTGCATAGAACAATGTATGCTGTATACTTGAATTATATACAGCTACTTTTAGGCTGCACTGTTGACTTCCCCATGTAGGACATTTTGATTTGCATCCTTTTTGTATGTGTCATAGCGAAACAATGTGCTCTTTCTTGTCAGCAAGCTAATGTAGCAGACTTCAGTTCAGCAGTAATGGGGGCAGAGGAGAGAGACAAGTCAGAAGCTCATTACGAGAGATGAAACCTTTCTTTTTGACGGCGTCATTAACATATCCTTCTTCTTCAATAAACTTTCTCTGAAAAGTCTCATCCTCCACTTAAGTAGAAGTGAATCTACTGACTAACGTACCATGAGGGTTTAGACGGAGCAATGATTGTATTGTATGTACACAATATACTTTTGAAACTCCTTCAGACCAAACTCCCCCACCACTTTCACTTCAGCCCCAGGCTGTGGTCTTATTGCCAAATATGGGGTCAGAGGCCAAAGACGAGGAGCCACCCCACACAGAAGGTACTTGTTCTCAAGAGGCTTACTCAGTAAATTCTCAGGGAGCAACACAGACTTAGGGATTTAATTTCATTTATTTATTTTATTATTCTCTTCAGACATTTTTCACATTTCATCTTTAGTGTTGCTAATCTCTGCAATATAACACCTTTAAAATTCAGAGACAATTGTCTTCACTATTTTTCTATACATCCGTGTGAATAAGTAACAATAATAATAATAGTACAGGGATTGAAACCTGAGCTTCATCTAAGCCTGTACGAGCTTAGTGTTGGTCCCCTATAGTGACATTAATCTGAAGATCGACTGACAACTACCACCTATACACATTATGAAATTGGTTTGGAGTACAGGACAGTGTTGGAAGCAATCAGAAATATTACAAATGCTATTCATGGTATTCAGAATTCATCTGTGTTCAACTGACCTGTCCGCCTCCTGTTTGACCCCAAAAACCACCGTCACACTATTTCACTTTGCAATGGCTGATTGCACATGCAAGGGGTCTGCAACTGACCTTGGTTCCACATATTGAATTAATCCAGAACCGCAAGTATCATAGCCACATGCATAATTTGTAAATATATATATATATATATATATATACACACACACGCGCACACACACACACACTTAAGCCCAAAATTATTCATACCACTGTCAAAAACAAGCTATTCCTTGTTATTTTCAGTTACACGTCAGTATTTCACATCACGTTTTACATAAATAATATATGTGGGCAAGTCTGGAACCATGACCAGTTATGTTATGTGAGGTAACACTGTACAAGGTGTTAAATTAAACTTTAGCAACAAAGCCACCATGTCCAAAATTATTCATACCGCAGTGATACTAAGATACCAGCCACAGGATATTAAAACAAACCGTCGTCTCCGAGGGTCTGAGTTCACATTTTGTTCTTTAACCAGTTTTCGGACTATAAAAGTTTACTTGCTTCTGACATTTCAGTCATCTTCGAGTCAACACAAGACTTGCCATGGCAAAGACCAGAGCTCAATGAGGACTTGAGAAGATGCATTGTAAATGCTAAAACTGACGGAAAAGGGTATAAAAAAAAAGGCCAAACAATTTCCGGCGTCAGTAACAACAGTGCAAAGTAGCATCCAGAATTACCAAAACTTTCACACCGTCAAAAACCTTAATGGGCAAAGATGGAGCTTTTTGGGCACAGAGACATGGCTTTCATCTGGAGAAAGAAGGTGATGCCTTTAAACCAAAGAACACACTCCCTACTGTTAAACATGGAGGTGGAACCATAATGCTATGGGGCTGCTTTTCTGCCAATGGACCTGGCAGCTTGGTTAAAGTGGAAGGAATCATGAGGAAAGATCAGCACATCAAGATTCTTCAAGAAGTCCTCAAGAAGGCAGCAGAGAACCTGGACCTGGAGGAGCATTGGACCTCTCACCAGGACAATGATCCAAAGCATACGGCGAAGATGGACAGTGAAACATTTGCAAAGGTGGAATGGTCCACAATTCCTGTCGATACGTGGAAGAAGCTTGTGAGCAATTATAAAAATCCTTTGGAGGCTGTGATAAAACATAAGGGGTTTGCAACTGAGTATTGAGGTATGACTAATTTTGGACTGTGATTTTTTGGTTTTCACCCTGTTAAAGATGTTTATTTACACATTCTTTTTTAATAAATTGGTTATGGCTTCAGTTTTTCTTATGTGTCCTAAGTAAAATCTGAAGCGTTATACTAATGTGTAACTGAACACATTGTTTTTGACAGGGGTATGAATAATTTTGGGCTTAACTATATATATATATATATATATATATATATATATATATATATATATATATATATATATATATATATATATATATATATATATATATATATATATATATATATATATATATATATATATATATATATATATATATATATATATATATATATATATATATATATATATATATATATATATATATATTAACCAAGGAACTACACATGCAAAAAAATGTCAAAATGGACAGGATTTAAAAAACGAACTAATAAAAATGAAGGATCGAAAAATGATTCTCTATATATCTTTATCCGATCGTCATTTGTGAGTTCTTCCATTCCCTAAACAACCTGATGTCAGTGACATACGCCCCCCACATTGTCAAAGCGCTAAGTGTAAATGTTGCAGTTACATTTGCTCGACACTGCGAGGCAATAATGTTCACGGCTCCTCTTGACCTTACAAAGATGGCGGAGAACGTTTGTCGTAACCGGAAGTTTTGTTGACAGTTCACCCGTGTTCCCCTGACTGCGACGTGCAGTGACAAACATGGAGACGGAAAGACCAGCGAAGGTTTGAAAACTATGTTAACAAGCGTAGATCTCAGCTTTGCTGTGCTACATTCTGATCTTAATCGCCGTTATGATCTTAAAATGTACCAAGTGATGTTGTAGCTGTGCAACTCGTTTTCTTTGTATTGCTGTCATTTTGAGGCTTCACTTTTCCAGTGTGTTTAATATGCTTCATCCTCCAGCTGGAGTTTGCTGTTCAGATGACATGTCAAAGTTGTGCGGATAAAGTCCGAGCTGCTGTTGAGGGTAAACCGGGTGAGAATAAATATATTGTTAAACGTTGCCGAATCCGTTCTCATTTCAATGAATTTATTTATTTGTTGATCTGTGTACCATCATCTCTAAATGTTATTAAAAAACAGTGTTACGTAACTGTTGTCTCATATCTGAGCATGACTAGGCAGAATTGTATGATCATAAACAGAAAATCCATGCATATACATTTGTGTTTTCTGATTGCAACGCTTGTGAAAATGTAGCTATTGATAGGTAAAAATGTGATATACCATTTCAGAGTAATCCCATGACACAGTTGTTGCTTACAGAAGTCTTTATCTGACTGCAGGCTATTGCAGTACACTTGGGCCACAATGTTCTTAAGATCCAAAATGTGGATAAGATTTGTTGATGTCCACTGTCTCGCTCTTATTGTACCATATGAAAATGGCAATGTCTTTCATTATTTGATGTCCTATCACTTAGTGCTTTAGACTGCCACTTAAAGATAATCCTCCAGAATTTAGTTTGAACAGACTTTATTCCCCTTCAGGTGTCCACTCAGTCGCCATCGATGTTGCTAAAGAGGAAGTGCTGGTGGAGTCGACCCTGACAACTGCCGAGGTTCAGGCTCTAATTGAAAGTACAGAGCGAAGGGCAGTGCTCAAGGGCATTGGAGGTTCTGAGCCCGGTGAGTGCCGCAGCATGATCTTGGTTTGTGACGCTGCTCAATAGTGCATTTGACTGCTTTTACATAATGTTGTGTGCTGACGTCATTTATGTGGCACTCAGACACATCTCTTTTTACAAGCTGTAATAGCGAGAAATTAAATTGTATTTGTGAACGGCAGATTTGGGAGCAGCGGTCGCCATGTTGGCAGGAGCAGGAAAGATCCAGGGTGTGGTTCGATTCCTCCAGCTCTCTGCAGAACGCTGTCTGATTGATGGGACTGTGGATGGACTGCAACCTGGACCGCATGGACTCCATGTTCACACACTTGGCGACCTCACAAATGACTGCCTCAGGTGAGGCTTTCTTTCTATCTTTGTTGGTGTAATCAAATATTAATAATAACTATGACTTCCAGCATCTGACTGTAAGGGATTTTGATGCCCTGTTGACGGAGCCCTTGGATGAAAAATAGGTTCGGTTATTATGTTATTGTTTACTTGAGTAAAGCAAATGTACTATCAAGTCTGCTCTTTTCATATTCTTTTTTTTTTTAATGACCGGGAGAATGTGATCACACTTTAGTCTTACACTGAAAAGCATTCATTGTTTTTATCTTTATGTTTTTCCACCCTTTAAAAAAAAAAAAATTGTATTTTTGTATTTAATATGCTCCATAAGCACCTTTTCCTCAAAGCCTCCATCCTGTTTCCGTGCTTTGTTTTTGCATAATCGTTTACTGCTCCGTCTTACAGTTCATGCACATCAGTTTGGGAATCATCAGTGGTTTAATGCGTTCATGAATATTCAAGATGTAAAGCGATTAAGAGCTCTAGTAGACAATGATCATTCTTCCTACCAGATGAGACGGAAAATAAATGACTAATCATTCGTTCCATTCTGTTAAATACTGAGCATAAATATTAAAGTAGCTGGTAGTTACAGCGAATATTTTGATGTCAGGCGCCTCTCGTCGCCTCCCTGTTATGGTTGCTCGAGAGCATAGCCAGAAACAGAGTCACACTTGGTGGGATCTGTTGGAAGCGTCACACCAGCGTGCTGTGAGTCAAAAATCTATTCTGACTTTACAGTAACTAGGAGAGATTTATCAGCTCATAAAAGCTATATCAAGTTCCTGCGAAGGCGTTTTCTGACATCCGCTTGACACTGGGTGCACTATATAATATTTATGAAGTCAGTCTTGTGAGTATTTAAATTTAACATTAAATATTAGTGCTGTTGTGGAATAGTGATGGCTCTCGCTGCTTGATGCTGTCAGTGCTCAATGTCAATCACCTAAGCCCCTTTTAAGATCTCAAGGATGATCTCAAAGCTTCTGTGTTGTGGTCCCTTTTGGAAAATATGCAGGCTGGTTTCAACCAGTGGTGCATTTTCTTAAGCTGAAGAGTAAAACTTGCATGTGTATTGTTAAAAAAATGGCCTGAGCAGAGAACAATAACTAAGGCTATATTTATTTTGAAAGTTTTTAATATAATGTTTCCTTTTTATTGGACTGACTCCACCGCATTGTCTTCTTAGGACTCACAGACATTTAATTTAGCACAAACTTGTAATAACTTCAACATAAAAGGATACAGCAACTCAGGGTGGAGTGCTGATAAGAGAAGATAAAAATGAAATTGCTGACCAGTATAATGTCTTACCTCTTCTACAGTTGCGGAGATCACTACAACCCTTATGGAAAACCACACGGTGGTCCCGGAGACTCTAACCGGGTAAGTAAGCTCTTGGTTTTCATCATTTTCATATTGTAATCATTCTGTCTGAGTTATTGCCCGGATGTTGGATCAGGGATGAAAAGGCTGTAGTCATACATCATTCTGGCATTTCCCCTGAGATACAGCATCAAATAAGGTCTGCGTGTGAAAATACACCCTTGTTCTGCTAGTTCTTCAGGATTTTACGGCACCTGTATTGCTAGAGGAAACTTTGGTGATTATATTCATGGCTCTGCGTCGATTGGAGTGTTTATGAGTAATTCTTACAAGTGGCGACTTTCCGCAGCATGTCGGTGACCTGGGAAATATTGTTGCTGGAGCTGACGGAAGAGCTTCATTCAGACTAGAAGAAGATCAGCTGAAGGTGACAACACGCTTGGATGGAGGCAGTAGCTTCATCTTGACTCATGGATTTTGTTTTCGCTGCAGGTGTGGGATGTGATTGGTCGATCGTTGGTCGTGGATGCAGGGGAGGACGACCTGGGTCGAGGTGGTCACCCTCTCTCCAAACTGACAGGAAATTCTGGTGAACGGTGAGTCCATAGCTGCACTATGTCACGTGCAACACTGAAGTAAGAAGACCTGATCAGCATTCAAGGTCAAGTTGGAAGGATTACTTCGAAAAAAGAAAAAAAAAGAATGCAATAAATTTAGAATTTACCGTTCTAATCGTAAAAAAGGCTAAATTATTTTTCATGCAAACATAAATCAGTTACTTTTATGTTGTGAATCACTGACTTTATTATTATGTTACAGCAACTTTCTCTCATTCATTTTCCTATCTCGCTCTCTCTCTCCTCCGCTTGATTGTGGGAGAGAAACCACATAAATTCATATTCACGATTTATCAGTGGACACTTTTAATTTCTGAAGTTTCATTTCTTTCTTTTTTTTGGGGGGGAGGGACATTATCAGTCCTGTAGTGACATGTCTGACTCTCGAAAGTCCTGGTTTTGTTGAACGTGCTGGTTCTGATACACTCGGCTGTGATTTCACATTTCAAACATTTCTAGTCATTATTTGTGGGATGCGTTTGAGAGGAAACATCCATCTCCACATAAAAACAGTTCATCAGGCATATCATGCAAATTTTGCAACAGTAGATTCCATTTTTGCAATTCTGTCCTCGATTCCGTGATCATGGAAAACATAGGGCCCTAAAATACAGCTTAATAAACTGATGCATAACCTTGTATTTGTGTCTTTAGTCTAATGCTACACTGTCACAGATCAGATAAATCAGGGATCTTCAAAGGTCCACCTGGTTATGTTTAACCTAATATCCCCCCTCCAAAAAAGACTTAAAGAGTAAAAGAAAGAAAAAGAAAGTGTAAACAAACTCTGTCGCTTGATTAACCACTAACACTGAGTCTTCTGTTTTCATCATGTCTTCCCACTTAATCGGTTGCTGAGCTGCAAATGGAGTCACCTCCCAGCACTATCTCAGTGTTTCAGTTTTAAAATGAGCATAGGCATAGTTGCTCTGTTCTTTCATGGTGATGATGATAGAAGCAACTAATGTCTTGTGGTGTGTGGCTTGGCAGCGGGCGAGTCATTCTTATTTGTTCCCTCTCTGCAGACTGGCGTGTGGAATAATCGCCAGATCAGCCGGACTCTTCCAAAACCCAAAGCAGATTTGTGCCTGCGATGGGGTGACCTTGTGGGAGGAGAGAGACAGGCCGATCGCAGGCAAAGGGCGAAACAAAACCAATACAGAGACACCAGCAGCTCACCTCTGATCTATGGTCGATATTTAGCGGTGAAAAGGAAATCATCGATGTGAAATTTGACTAAAGTAAGGTTGCTTCTAGAATATCTGACTGCAGTGGAGTTCCAGGATGTCAGGGTCTAACCAAATGTGCTTTATTTCCTGAAAAGATCATGATCTTTTTGCACAGCGATATGATTGATTGTGATAATAATGGGGCGTCTGAATGTAAAGATAGTCTAATTGTGCCTCATGTATGTTGTTGATCTGCTGATGAGAAGCCTTTTCTACCAATACATGCTTATCATTTCACGTTTCACCCATCAGACTGCTGCTGATCTGAGGCATTTTTAGTCTCGTGTGGTCAGCGCAGACCTTCGCTGTGAGGACGACTCCAGTTATTTTTGTTTCTTCTCCTACACACAGCTGAAAGACAAAGCTCTGCAGCCAGGATGCCTTTTGAAAACTAAAATTAGTTGATGGAAGCTTTATTTCTGTGCATCCTCATTTCAAACGTAGGCTCTGGGTTGTTACTCATTCACTGTTTTGAAAGTGTTAAACTACTAAATAGTGTATTATTGACCAACATATTTTATTGTCAATGTCGTGTTTTGATTATTGTTTTGACTTGCGATACTGCAATCACTGTTCAGATCTGCAGCCAGTTATCAGGTGGTCATAATGTTATAGATAACTGAGTGACTGAATTAAAATGCTGTGTTGAAATACAGTGTAGAACTGATGATATTAAATATCAAGAAACTTTGTCCACTTACTTGTTTTTCCTCTGGACAACTTTTTCTTGTATTGCAGGTTATGTTTCAACCTTTGCAAATGCAAAGGTGGATTCACCTTCAGGCACTCTTGGTCCTGATTTAGCTGTGGAATGAACTCCTTCAGCAAAATGGTATCTCCTGAAGAATCACTTGTTGTTCATAACAAATTACAGCAGTGCTCCCTAAAGAAAACCCTACGATTGGTCGGCATTAAATGCGGCCATAATGGTAGAGTGTGCTGCAAAATTAGTATTGGCGTTCTGAAATTGAGCTCCAGTGTTTTACAGGTGACGCCTGGATAATCTCATTGAATTGCCCCTCAGATTTCCCCTGGGAAGTCTCCCGCATTTATTATGGTGTGAATTCCTTTGTTGGTGCTGGTGATCAGGAAAAACCAAAAAGTTTGATCGGGGAGGTAAAGATTCGCCTTCGGAAAGAGAAGTTACAACTGGTTCACAAAGTACGATCTGTTCAGTTTATGAAGTGGTAGAAGTAGTGAATGCTCAGTGAGTTATTAAGAATGTCATTATGAAGATTGCGCCTTTACAGATTGATCATGTCAACAGTCATAATTTGTTTTTGTTTGTTTTGAGAAGTCAGAGTATCTTAATCATAAACAACAGTTTCTTATAATGTTGTTATAATAGGTACAGTAAGGACATTTCAGTGAGTTGTCTGAGCATTAAATATGGTAGCATGATGGTCAAGCGGTTTTGATACTAAACTCTTGCTTTTTTAGTGATTGAATTGAAGAAAGTAAAATGACCACATCTTTCGATTATATTTTGGCTATGTTTAATTCGTACTGTACTGCTGTGATCAAATGATCCAGAGAAAAAGCAGATATGCCAACTACAAAAGCACCCAGAGAGTGCAAACCTGTGTCCTGTGTTAAATGTTAAAGAATCCTGAAGGACTCCTAAAGGTAATAACCTTCAGTAACCTTGTGCTTAGCCTAGTAATAAGCATATTCACAGCTTATGGCCTCCAGATAATTACCAAAGGAATCAAGGAGCTGCTCATGGACTTCCACTGTTATAGTGTTGTTTTCTCCATCATACAGCTGACACCAACAGGTTCCTTAAGGCTCCACTAGGGGACGATGCCTCTGAGAGCACGTGTAATGATGCGGTCATGATAATGATAAAATGATGCGGTCAGTTTTTCTTTCTCACGTTATTCACAAATGAACGAGGACATGGCTGATACACTGATACGCACCTGTGTGACGCGTGGTGACACATCTCCGGGGGGGAAAGGAACCCAGACAATGCGTTCGTGTCGTCAAAACTATTTACTTGTAGATACCATACTGCGCAATATTTCATTCAGATTCCTCTGAATTGTGTGTGTGTGCTGCTGTGAGCTCGTGTGCGGGCGGGCGCGCGCGCGCGCGTGTCAGCATCCTCCCCCCTCCCTCCGCCGTCTCCAGCAGTATGCCCGTCATTCTAAGCGGAAGCAGGCGCTACCATTTTGAAACACAGCACAGTCTGGGTAAGATGGTAGATTATTCTGCCTAAATAACTTGTTTTCTTATCTGCTGATGTGACTCGAACAACGTGTAACTTGATGTTCTCGCTCTTCGCTTCGGTTCCAGTCAGTGTGTGTTTAAATTCGCGACAAAGGCGGTTGTCGCTACACCGGATTCGTTCCTGCGGGGAAAATGCGGTTGTTAGTGTGTGCGTGTGTGTGTGTACAAGGCGACCACAGATTGCCTATTTTCACACTTATCTAAGTCTCTACACTGTGGGATCAGGCGCGCATGCATTGTTTTCGCTGTAGCACCGCGGTTTTTTTAAGCGCGAGCCCCATTTTCAGTCGTCTCCGGGGTTAAACAATGGTGGTGGTCCCTTTTGTGCCATTTCTCGTTCGCTATGGGGAAAAACAATGTGTTGACTCAACGTTGTGCTGCGTCATCAGAATCGGCTTCACTCTGCAAAACAGGGTGTTAATGCAGCTGTACTCATGTCAACACATACACACACACACCTTTGTCCACGGAAAGAACCGAGGAGGAGACAGAAGTTCAGTCAGGAGCAGCTGCCCGCAGCTCAAATGAAAAAAATAGAAGTGCCATCCTGAGGTGTCCAGTTCCACAGTGCCCTTTGATTTACAAGCCACCATAAAGGTTGTTCCTGCGGGAGAAACAACAGCGCTGACGCGTTGTATATTGAACCTCCGTTGACTTTTTTTTTTTTTTAATTATGGAGGGTTTTGTGTATTTTTAAAAACTGCATTCCAGTCATTCTTATCCACTGCAGGCTGTGAATTGACTCTTGTTAAATGGAGATGAAGGATTTATAACATAATATGTTATAATGTGGCAACCATAAGATCCTTACTATTGAGGCTGGCCTTTTACTGTTGAAACTACGGCTGCTCTGCAGAGATGAGTGTCTATAGACCGGTGGTGTCCACCCTTTTTAAACAGTCTTTGAAAAGCAATGTTGACACTTGGGTGGATGTACAGTAACTAGCCACCACTCCAAATTGTTAAGTGTTTTTTTGTGTTGAAGCACAAAGTATTTTTAAGTGAATATTTTCTTGTGATACACCTGATAATTGGCAGATAATTGATGGGTCGTGAGTAGGTCTTGTGCTTGGAGACAAGAAGGTGTCATGATTCTTGGACTGACTGTTTCCAAAACGTTCCTAAAATTCAACACAAGAACGTGCTTTGCTCCATAGTCCTGTAAAGGTTCCCACTTTCGATGCTTCTATGACCTAGTGTTTCACGAGCTGCCATTTAAAATCTGATCACTTTTTGTGTTATCACAGCGCCATGAACAAAGGTAACACCGTAAAGCTCTTTGTGGGCAACTTGGCGCTGGACACCACCCAGGAGGAGCTGTCTGCCATCTTCGAACCGTATGGCCAAGTGGTCAGCTGCAGTGTGCTGCGGCAGTTCGCTTTCGTTCATCTGCAGGGTGAGGGTGCAGCCGAGCACGCCATCAGGGAACTCAATGGACGGGAGTTTCGTGGGCGGAATCTCGTCGTGGAGGAATCTAGGGGTCGTCCTTTGCACTCAACAAAAGTGTTCGTGGGCAATCTAAGTGGAATGTGCACAACTGAAGACCTCCAGCAGCTTTTTCAGACATTTGGGAAAGTGCTGGAATGTGACAAAGTGAAAGGTGAGCTCAGCCCTATTTTGTGAATTATCTGCTTCATGATGTTAAACACAGCATGTGTTTTTATGCACATTAAGCAAGGTCGTCGGAGGTTTTATTTGAGCAGTTATGAATATTGCTGGTTTGGTGTAACTTAATGGTTAAATATTCCTGAAGACGACATGCTCTTAATCTGACTTACCCGCCCTCAGTGACAGCCAAGCTTTCCTCTTCCACAGGTTATGCCTTTGTGCACATGGAGAACAAAGAGGATGCACTCCAAGCCATTGAGGCCCTTCATGGAACTTCCTTTAAAGGGCGCCCCCTGTCTGTGGAGCTTTCCAAGGTCCAGCCGAGCAAACAGACGCCTACAGGAAAAATCCCCTGCGTAAACTGCGGAAAGCAAGGCCACTATGCGGGAGAATGTCCTGTTGGGAAGCCTTCGCTGGAGCAGTACCAGAGTCAAGCTGCTGTGCTGGCAGCTGCTGCGGCAGCAGCTGCTGGTCTGCCATTACAAGTCCAACAAAGTGTCCACAACTCAGTCTACAACACGTCTACGTTTGACCCCACGTATGCAGCCCTCACTGGCATCACCACAGGCACACGCACAGATGGAAACCCAGTGAATCCCGCTGTATATGGTGCTCTCGCCAGCCAGGTGTATGGTGCTAATGTAACCAATCAGCTCTATGGATCTGTGGCTAATCAGGCAGCTCTTACAACTGGGGCAACACAAGTATACGGCTCAATGACTCACAACATCTATGGCCAGGTCACTGCAAATCCAGTGGCGGCTGCTGCAGCCGCTGCCGCCGCTGCCTACACGACCCCAGTTTATACCCCGACAATGGCAAACCCCGTCTATCTGACTGCTGCTCCTGGGTTAGACATGCAGACTGCAGCGGCCGCTGTCAACCCCACCTATTCTATGGCTCCAGCGATTTATGGTGCAGCCACCCCAGCCTATGCTCACATAAGTGCCATGGGTACCTCAGACCCCACCACAGCCCTCTTTGAGGCAGCCAGACAGGCCCATTACTTTGCTCAAGGCCAGAAGGTGGTGGCAGAGCAGCATTCGGTTGCCGTTGCAACAGCGGCAGCTGTGGCAAAGTCCGGGGAAAGAGATCGCAGCCCGCTTCGGAGAGCCACTCCTCTTCTACCAGATCCGGTAATGAAGCCATTTATTTACAAGAGAGCCAAGCCCCGACGCCCACTGCTGCCAACGCCAGCTGGCAGAGCTGCAGAGGAAGCTGTGGAGGTTGCAGAGGACCCTATGGCCAGGTAGGACGAGAATTTGTGTCGATGTTTCAATTATGAGGACTGAGGACTGAATTATGAGGAAGATTAAAACCTGTCATTTAGTGATGTTCTGAAATGTTTTTGGAAATGCTTTTGCTACTTTAAAGAAAACAAAAGTCTCTGTGATTGTGTGCAGCTACACACAATCAATCACATCCAAATCTCGAGGATTTGTGCTCTGACTTATTTCCCTGTCTTTTTGTCACAAAAAACTATGTTTGAATCATGATGCTTTGTTTATTGTCATGTTTTATTAAAAAAATAAAAAATCAAAAAAGTTAATCTGGTGCCTGTTCACAAATAGCCACCATCCGGGTTGGTTTAGGGTCCTGAAATACGATGTGCTCCAAGAATGAGGTCACCTGACTGACTTCCTGAATACACTGAATGACCAGGTTCCAGCGGTAGATGTCCCCTTCCTTGATAGAATCGGTATATTCATAGATGCCGATGCTGGGATTCATCCGTCTTTGCTGAAGCTTATTAAACAATGCCCCTGTGGGTGTTTTTTTTTTTTTTAGGCAATTTTTGTGTCCAGTCATTGTTGAGTGTGTTGTGTGGAAGGGATGTCACTGTAGTAGCTACTCTTGTAGCAACATGATCATGTTAGAACCGCTTCTGCGCTAAAACCTGATTGCCTTTCGTCAGCCATTCGTTTGCTCCCAGTCCTCACCCTACTCATCTCTCTCAGGTACTATGCGGAGTATTATCAGCAGCTGCAGCAGTACCCTCAGTTCCAGTATGCCTACCCATCTCCCGGTGCAGTGGCCACCCTCCCAGGCATGCCTGGAGTACAAGCCGTCCCTGCTGTACCTGCTATGACTGCACAACCGGTTGCCACACTGGACGCCCTCAGGCCTGTGGTTCCCGCCGCGGCTGCCGTAGCAGCCGCCATGGCTGTGCCCAGGGTGTATGAGCCGCCGTTGCCGCCGCCCACACGCAAGGAGGCCATCCTCCGCCGCCCCGAACTCTCCCTTCACACGCCTGAGCCCCCCTTCCGATAGTCGCACACAACTTTTCGCCTTCCCTCTCTGCCCTAAACCCCATCCCTGAGCCTCTTGCACCCCCTAAATCGTCCACTCTCCAGCAGCTGTATGTGTGTGTGGATGTGAATGTGATGGGTGGGGTTATGACGCTAGCGATTTGCTATTAACCTGCTTTACATGGGATCTGCTAACCTTGTTTCTGTTGGCGAACACACTGCAGGTGTTAAGGGAGGCAGTCATCTGTTGTACGGGCATTCCTGAGCTCTTCAGTTTTTCTTTTTCTCGTGCCAGTATCACGCCTTGTGCCAGTATCCGACTGACTCAGTCAGCCATTTCATATGCCTTTATTTCTGCAGCCCAGTTATTGTTTTCAAGGCCAAACCAACACGAATGCCATTGGTACTCCTGGGTGATGCATTAGGGCAGCTATTTCCAAACCCTTTGCCTTATGTTCTAGAGTTTATAATAGAATCAGATGAGATAAACGTGTCATTGAGAGGCTGCGTTGTGTCCAACAGAATCAATGTTGATGCGTTCGATGGACGTTCGATGAATGTGGCGTGGATGTTCTGGACGAGTGAAAAGAGAGACGTGCAGGCTCCTGACCTTGCAGCGCACAAACACAGCAGCTAAGACTGCACCTTGCAGAAAACCCACAAAGCACACATACACTATATTGTAATGGATGTCCTCCGATGATCTTGTTTCCTCTCCCAGCCTTTACTTTGTTCGACAACTCTGAAAGACACTGCTTCACCTCCCTGACCTCTTTACAGCCGCCTACCTCTGACAGTACATTTCAGTGTAGAAAGTATTCTATTCCCTCTCTCCATTCCTTAAAGGTATATGGATGGCATCTTTAGTGCGGCCAGGCCAGTTTACTTTGATTATCCTGTCTTTTAAAAAAAAAGACAGTGTTTTGTCTTGTTTACGTGGTTGTACAAATGAAACTGAGGTGCAATAATTGTACAAGTGTGACTTTTCTATAAGTGTTTACAAAGAATGTGCCTATAAGCTTTTGAGTGAAGTGCATTACATAGAAGGATTTGTTTTTTTGGTGGCTTAAGGACACTTTTAATCACTAAGTATGTAGAACGAGACCCTTGGCGCTTTTTATCCGTACAGCGACAAGGGACGAGGCTTCCATGATGACATTTGAAGGAGTTTTATTTCACAGGGTCTTTGTAAAGTCACAAATTTCGTCTCGCAGCCTTGTTTTAGCTGAAGATTTTCTGTATTAAAAGACTGTGATAGCACCGTTGCAGTGAGAAGTGTGGCAGTGTCTTTCAGTTGCCCGGTCACTGTTTCCCCCTCCACCCTCATACCAGATGTGCTATGGATTGTAATTGCAAAAATATGATTATTTTAAAGCAGCACTGCTGAGTTCCATCCTTAAACTGGATAGCTACTGTATGCGGATCGTTCTCCGGGAGTTAAACAGCAGTGCATTATTTTATCGCACAATTCCTGCACACAACCTCAACTCTTGGGCAAGCATAACATTGTAATGAAATCTGTTAACCTATTAATGCTAAAAGAGAGCGAGGGGTTTAAACATGCACTACATTTAACAGTATGACAGTTCCCAATTTTGTTTAGCCAACCAAAGGTCGATGAAAGGGTGAATATGGCCACACGTGGGTTCAATACCAACAGATATCAACCCGTCTTGGAAACTTTAGCCTTAACAGTTTTACGTTTCTGCCAGTTGAGTATTTTGAAGGATTGACTTTTCATTTTGATCTCCACTTTATTTCACAGCTGCCAAAAAATGTATTTTATTACTCTACCTCCTTTACTGTGTTTACATCACCCAAGGTTATTTGTTTTATGGGGCCGGCCCAGGCTGGATGTTTGGTTTGTCAGCGATCCCTCCAGTGCTGCTCAATCTGACTGTTATATCTGATCACCGGGGGTCGAATTCCCTCCGATCAGTACAACAAGCAGATTTGACTTAAAAAAAAATTATATGTTTTGCAAGTACTATCTGACAGCTGCCTGATGCACACACAGACCTCCCCTTTGATAAAAACCTGACTGCCTTGCTGTGTCCCCCGCCCCGTCTCCTCTCCCCCTGTGGTTCTAGTGGTAAAGTGCATCTCAGTGTAATATCTCTGTGTCATATATAAACACGTACAAGATGCATCCTTTGTAGAAGTATCCGGTTTGCAGATTGTCTCGTTCAACATGTTTGAGACCATATTTTTAGAGACGTCGTTCATTTTTTAGGTAAATTAAAAAAAAACAAAAATAGAAAAACCAGCATGCTTTTTATTGAGACAATGTACACTATAAGCTTTATCATAATAAAGAATGTTTGGCTGACTACTGTGGTAAAAGCAAGCTAAGGGTTTGGACATTTCCTATTCTTGTTTATGTTTCTTCACTATCTGTTTTTCTTCCACTATCTATAAAATGGCCACCAGACCCTTTGACTGGGGATCCAGGGGGAAACAAGTGTAGATGCTGCCCCAGCTTTGCTCTCTTTGGTCAGGGTAAGTGCGGGTTGGTGCTCTCTTCTCTCTCTCTCTCCAGCTTCTTAAACAGACTTAAAGTTCCACTTTTATTTGGTGGTATTTGCCTCTTTCCCCAAATGGATTTCCATATAAATTCTGCCAATAAAGGTTCGGGCAAAAACCTTTGCAGTCCTTATCCTGGAGTTGGAGAGAGTCACAGATAGAATGGCCTGGTGCATTTTGATCTGTGGAGCAGTCCTGTCTCTGAGCTTGATGGGTGTGCGTCTGGTCTAGTCTCTTCCCGCTGCACCGACTTCTCCCCCATCCGTGTGTCTCTGTGTTCAACTCTCGGACCTGCATGTGTTGTAGTTTGTAAATATTGACCAGCGCCGGCGACGGTCCAGCTTCTGAACTAACTATCTCAACTGAATTAGGTCACCTGGAGCGGTGTGATTATGGCGACGTGAGCCATGCGGATGACTTTTAGCACGACGCCACCGAAGTGGAAACTTGTACTGTCTCGCTGCACCACCAAGGTAAATGAAAATCAAAGCAAATCCCGAAACACTGCCCTCTCCTCCTCCCACCTGCCGTCCGTCTTTTGTGCCTTGCCCAAACACTTCTCCTCCGCCATCACCCTTCCTTCCCTCCCCACTCTGTAACTCCTACTTCCACTGCAGTAGCAGTGCTCCACCATGGGCTTCTCGATGAGGGTAGCGCACGGGGCTGTGCTGGGTTGTCCCATTCGCAAGGCCCCTTGTGTCCTGCTGGTGTCAATGTGCGTGTGTTTAGTGTGAGCTTTGAAACAGGCGTGTGAAGACAGTGTAAGTGTTTTGGACTGCGATCAATTAACCGTGAAAGCTCCCACGCTCGGCCTGCTAGTCAACTCCTCTCCACCGCCGTCTTCGCCGCCCTCCCTACCCTCTATTCCTCTCCTTCTTGTCATCCCTGCCCTGTCGTCCCTATGCTCCACTTTGCCATTTACACACAATGCGTACTCCGCCGACACCGTCGTTGCCACATTGGATATGTGAGCTGAGATATCCCAGAATCACTCACCTGTCCCAACCCCCCCTTCGTCTGTGTTGCCGCTGAGGCCTTGGTGTGCTAGACCCGTGTGTGGTGGCCGTCCACCTCAGCATCCTGACTGAGATGTTCTGGTTTGTTCTGGGATCCTGTTGTCTTGTGTGCAGCCAGTCTTGGGTTGTGTAGAATTTTCTCACGCGTAGAATCTAAATTATGCGCTCCCTCTGGACTGGTTTTTCTGTTTGGGCAGCTGAAGCTCCTATCTTGGGATCAGAATGGTTCCTGTCGTTTGACAAGCACACGTTCTTACCTGAAGTCACATATAATTACAGTCATGTGACTCGGCTATTTGCTTCAAAGACAAAACAAATAGACCTAAACTTCACAAGCACAATAACGGAACGTGTAAAAAAAATGAATCGGTTAAACAAAAGGACATTAGAAAACAAACACATTTGGATCGTCAGTGGTCAGCAGCAGTAGGTTTTGCTTTCGTTAAAAAAAATAAATATATAAATAAACAGCAGTTTTATTCCAGTATATAACACTGCCTATTGATACATGCCATAACAATATTACTTGCTCTTTCATTTTCACGGCTATGTGATTTGCATCACTCCCAACACACACTTCAGAGCTGAACTTCCAAACTTGGCAGGTAACAGCCGCACCTCAACTCATGCTAGTTACACTATTAAACTGTGAATATGCCTATTCATTTTGACTCAGTAACCTTAGTAGTTATAATGTATGAGGTTACTACTACAAGAAAAACATCCATTAAAGTGTGAGAGTATTTTTGACAACTTGCCAATATTTACATCATAAACATCCGTCCATCATGTGTACAAATCCTACTAGTGTACGTGTGTATTTAAAAAACAAAAAAACAAACATGAAATGCATCTGAGGCGCTCTTGCTCATCTAATGCTAACTGATTGATAAATGAATCAAAATAATGTGTTATGACGTATCTGTAAATAATGAACGATGAAAAAAAAAAAATTCGCTGGAGACTTGCTGTTCAACCACAGTCTGGCGTGAAATTTATCCAGCCTCTCCATCTTCCTCACTAAGAGTGTGTGTGAGCTGGGCTTCCTGTGCTCTGGTGAATGCAGCCATGCATCTCTAAGCTGCTGCTCTAAACTGACAGTTGCTCACACTGACAGCCAAATCCCGCTGCTGCCCTCGTCCATCCTCAGCACCAGCTTTCTCATCCATTCTTTTTGCTTCCTGCGGTGTGGACAACTGAATATCTCTAATCCAGACGCTCTGTATGCATACATCTATGTTGTGACAGGCTTCTGCAGGTTACAGTTGCTCTCCTGCAGCAGGTACAAATCCAAGTGTGTTTCAGGAGCACCGATTTGAGCACATCCACAGACCACACTAGCGGTCCTGAGCACAGATGTGAATTACAAATTCTTTTATGTGACTGCACAATGCAGGGTGGTTTTAATGATATTTTACCTCATCTACCATTGCTATCATTGTTATTATTATTTGTTAGAATAAATGTGAAATTTATTTCTTGATCATACATGTTATAGAACACTGACTTGAATCACATTTAAAGGGTCCTTGTTTTTTTCTTTTTTCTGTTGTCAGTGGTCCATTCTGTTTTTTAAAATAACTGTAACGACTGGAATAGCTGAATTGTGTTCATTTACAATTATTATTTTCCCACCTAAGCAGCTCCAGTCTTATATAAGGACTGCTTTTTAAAAGTGGGTTAACAGGTCAGCCTAGGTGTAGTTACATTATAGCGGCTGGTTAATTAACAAAACCACTATTCTCATGTCCAAAGAGACTGAAGGACACAGTTGCGCTAGAGGATGCTAGACTGCGTCTGAATCCTTATTTTAGCACAAAGTTCTTTAAAGCGTCAATGTTCAATGTTAGATTGTTTACTGTAACTGATGAATCATAACCAGAACTGCTGTAAGATTGTGTCTGCATATAAATGCCTATCAGTCTGTATTTTATTATGCATGCTGGTTTAAATAAATTGGTCATTTGCATTATATGATGTCTGACAGTCTTTTATTTCAACTGCTTTGTTCTATGTACTGACGACAGCTTGTCTCAACCAAAATTATTAATTGTGTGAAATATCAATTGATCGTTTTAATTCCAATTACCAGGCCAAAACACATGCAGATGGTTCACATAATAATCATGTTTAACTTTGAATGATGTCAAATGCGCATATTTAAAAACCATGAAGAAATGAATGTGTGAATGACCATAAAAAAACTGTAGTCAGTTCAGGTGATGTACTTCATTCAAATCATTGAAAGTATGTCGCTCCATTTTAGTCCATTTAGCTAGCAATTAAATAAACTAAGCGTAATGTAAAAATGTGATTTCGGGAGATGCAACAGACTGCAGCACATAAAATGATGGTGTCATGTGCTTTAAACATCAAGATGAAAAGTATGAGAGAAAGGGAACCTGAACACAAGGGCATCATGTAAAGCCCAAAATGTGTTGTAGTTTGGTGGCATCTTAATAATAACTACAATAACAGTTCATCCTGAATAATTTTAAATAATATTTTAACCGCAAACGCATTTGCATCATCAGTTGTCTGCTGCAAAAAATAAATAAAAATATTAAAATAAAATAAACTGCAGTTTTATTCCGGAATAGCACGCTGCCTAATGAAACATACCATAACTACATTACTTGCTCTATCATTTTTAAATATATTAAATAAATATTAAATAAATATATGTATTGTTGATCCTTATTGCCTAGACAACAATATTTATTACTTTTTCTGGTCATGCACCTTGATGATACAGATTGTTAGCAGCTGTTGCTTTAAATACAGCTTCGTAAAATTGTGTGTTTATGCTAACTCCCAATAACCTTATGTTCAAGCAAAGGTAGAGAGTCCGCAGAAGTTCACTAACAGCAACAGGTGCATCTCTCAGGCCATAAAAACCTCCAGTGCCTGGGGGGCGTTGATTGACATCCCTGCTCACCACTCACAGGCCGCCTGTGGCCGCAGTCGGCGCGCTGCTCCGCCCTTGACACCTTTTTAGGGTCAGAACCTGATACCCACGCGGTCGGTTCCCGTACTTATTGGGGTGCGGTCACGTGTGTCACTTTTGACCAGGAAAGGAGCAGCGGCCGGCAGGGTCTTCTGGTAGTGGGAGCACCACCTCCGCACAGTCACCTCGCATCAGTGGAGTCTGCTCTCTGCAGCCCCCCAACTGTCTCTCTCCCCCCTTTAACGCAAGGCCCCTCGTCTCAAGGAGGTTCTTGCCGTCACGGCGCCAGCGTCCGACTGCTGAGTTACTTTTTTTTTCCTGATAAGCTGAGGGGGACGTGAGAAGTCCAGTCAGAGGCGGCACGATGACAGCTGTCGAAACCCAAATGACATACAGCAACTCGTACACGATCCATCATGAAGAGACGTACATGACCCAGGAGGAGGACTGGGACAGGGACCTGCTGCTGGACCCTGCCTGGGAGAAGCAGCAGAGGAAGGTAGGTGGCGGGTGGGGTCGCAAATACGCACCAATTCAACTCAAACGGCGAGAGTGTTCCACCGTCAATTGCCTGTTAGTGACTCAGAGCTGGACATGTGGGCTTCAGGTTTGCTCGCACCTGGCCCTGCAGTTCTCCTGGAAGCTGCGTGGGCAGATATTTTAGGCTGAGGAACTTTCTCAGTGTTGTCTTTCAGCTACCCCCGATTGCCTTGCAAAACAGTCGGGCTAAATATATTACCAGCCTCTCGGATCTTTTAAGCAACGTCAATAAACCTTTGTCTAGATTTATTTTTTACACCATTCACTCTCACAAGTGTCTTAAGTTTGCACTGGTGAAATGTGTAAATGCAGTTATTTTCGTCTTAATTCATTCAAAGCAAAAATCATTGAGAAATTATTTTGGGTTTTTTTAAAGCGTTACTAAGAAAATGCATTTGTATGTATAATCTAACAATTTAGGAAACAGCGTTGTCAGGGAAACAAGGTTGACAGGTGCGTTTTATGAGTCATCTGACTGATGACGTAACAATCGCAGTCCGGAATGAGCGCCATCTTGGGTGAGTGACGGAAATGAGAACTTTAACTGAAAACATTGTTTAGCAGCATATTTAATGAACATGAATGTGCCATTTCTCTCTATGATGAAGCGCATAATTCTGATAACTCTTTGATATTGAAGAAAATTTAGTTTTTGTTTTTTTTTTTACTTAATTGAAGACCTTTAAATTAGCCAATGGTGATGTTGCTTTACTAGCTTGTCATATTCTTAGCCATCTTCCGTCACCCATGTTATTAAACTATAGAATGTCTGACAATAGCTCTCAACTACTTTTGATATTTTTTAATAATTTTGCTCTTATGAAACAGCTGGTCTAAGGAAGTCCGCAGTTGCTCATTCTTGTGAGACTTTGGGCCAATGTTCACAATAACAGCAGTTTTAGTTTTATGCTCCAGTTGCAGTTTTATTTTCATCCATACATCCATTTTCTTAGCTTATTCCCAGTAAGTCAGGGTTGGAGCCAAACACAGGTGTAATCCCAGATCACGTTTGCTCTTCTTTTTATTTTCCCGTGCATGTAGCCGTTTAGCTGCCATATAACCACATATGTGTAGCATTAAAATCTGACTTCATTTGCCAGTATGATTTAGCTGAAAAGCTCATTAGAAATGCTAAATGTGACCAGCCCCTTCACTAATATAACCCCACAAGTGAATGTCCTGTCAGTCTGACAGGCTGAGAGACCCCAACAGATGGTGGTGTGGAGAGAGAGAGAGAGAAGGCAAGGCTGCTAGTTTTACACCCCGGGTTAGTTTCACAGACCTACAAATAAACATCTTCCTATAAATACTTGTCATCCCGGTCGGCCATGCTTCGCCTGGCTGTATTGCTCCTTTTTGTGTCGAATTTGCTATGAGCTATTTTGTCTCATCTTTTGACGTAGATCACATCATAATGGAATTATAAAGTGCTTACAAAGGCCTTCAGGTCTTGACTGTCAATCCCCCACATGCATTACTCTTCTCCTGTCGGCTCTCCCAAGGGTAAGGGTCACCAAACTCCATTGCTCTTCTCGGCATGTAAAATGAAGCTTAAGAAGTTGATATCAGTCCATAAATATAGCCGGAGAATCCTTAACCAATGTAATAAGTGTGGAAAGAAATCCCTGCTCCACCTGTTCTTTCCTCTGTCCTTAAAATTTCAGTGGAAAAAGCTGCTCACCCTCTGACATAGTGTTTGTCAACACACAGTGATGCAGGGACTGATACTGGATATTAGAAATAGTGTGACTCTGTGTCTGAGTTTTATTCTGGACCTTGGTGTATCCTTACTGTGAAGCATCTCTTGCAGATTGCAATCTTACTGATTCATGGCTTGGATTTGAGCAGGTGTTTTATTTAATAGCAGCAAGAAAAGCGTTTGATATTGTGTCCAGCTCGTGGTGTCGTATATTACAGGAACACCAAAGGTGAAAATGTGTCAGCACACACTTTTCTCAAGGAACTTAAATCTTGTCTGTGGGGATATGAAGTTATAGTTCATTCAGCAAAAGTTTCTGAAGTACATTCGGGTAGAAAGAAAGGAAGATTCCACCCTATAATAACTCACTGTCAAACGCGGTCAATTTTAAAGGTGACTCAGCTGCAAAATTGAATGCAAGATTTATATCGGATGGGATTATGCTGAGAGGAAAAATGAGAAACAAGGTTGGAGAAGTGTTTAGCTTCAGTTAGCCTTTCACATATTGTTAGGTCCATGTTCATGGTAATACGCCACAATCTAGTAACATCTGGGTGAATAATGACCATATGCCAATATCATCCGTGATTCTGAATGGATTTTGACGGTCATGTCTCTGTTCTTATTGACCTCACCAGACATTTTTAGTTGTCATTTGCTTTTTGTGTCATTATTATCGTATGAAGTGAGACCAGCTCAAGACTTTTCATTTGGACATTAGCTGTATCTGCGTGAGCGTTTGTGAGAAAATTCCCAGGCCAGCGTCCACCTGGACATTGGTCTGCCCTCTGCTGTTAGTTAAAAACCTCAAGGTCATTGTAGCTAAATATGAGCAGTACTTTCCCGACCACACACTGTGATTTTCATCCTATACAAATCACATCTTACATTTAAGTTTAGCAACAACAAAACCAGTCCATGTGAAATTTCAAATTTCAAAGTTTTTTCTTCTGCCTTGTCTTAGTGTTTTCTTCTGCTTTAGAATGATTAAGCGTCCAGCTACTAAATTACTGTCTTGAGATTGGAAGCCAAAACTCTCGCTGTATATAAACAAGCATGATGTGGTCAGGACAACAGCTTTGGTCAGTTAAGTAGGTATCACGCTGTACCAAATGTTATGGACTTCAAGATTTTCAATATTAGGACTGTTAATTGTTATTTTGAGTGTCACTCGTGCTAATTCAATACACAGACAACTATCACATTTGTGGTGTATCTCCAGTTGGTGTACGTGGTCTATTGCTCAGTGAGACACAGTACAGACACAGTAAATGACATGTTTTTGTGTAACAATGTGAGTAAGAGCTGGCGCCAACACCACATCAGAGGTGGCAGCATAAACAGTAATACAGCTTCAGTTTCAAACAATACATTCAAAGTGTCAGTAAGTGTTAATCATCTAAATAATCGTTTTAACTCTTACACCGATAATTTATTGAGCACGGCCTGATTAGAGTGGTGGTCGCTCCCTAAGAAACTGAATCCATTTGGAAATATTGAGCTATAAATTGCTGAATCCAGTTGATCCCAGATGAGTTTTCCCTAACACTATACCCCATAAAACAGTGTCAGAATACTTGTTTAGAGTCTTTATCATCACATTCACTTGCTATAAAGGAGCAGCCATGTGATATCTCTCCACTCAACCCGGTATTGCGTCCCTGTGCACAGGCGAGAAGCCAGCCTATGCCTCTGCGTAATCAAATCTGTTGCCTTCTAATCTTATTTTGCTATTTAACAACTCGGGCTCATGTGCAGAAGCCAGGCGCGGTCATTGATCTTGCCACCTACTCGACCTTGCAAAAGAAGAACCAAATATTGTCAACCTGATGATATCAGAGTTTCCTTGCGAAACCCTTGATTTTGATCTGAAACGTTTCCCTGCATCTTTGCTTAGTCATCACCGCCAAAGTGAAGTAATGGAATGTGAACATCTTAGTATCAGTCACACTTCGGACACACACATACACAACGCTGGTTTCATCCACCATGCTAATGTGAGATAACTTCCTTACTAAAATCGTCGGCTGAATTGATTGCCCCGACAAGTATCATTATTAATGCATCATCCTCTATAAAATGTTGATACAAATCAGGATATCACTACTTTGTTAGAATTGAAGAATCTGTCCAGTCTCCGTTTTTCCTGTGCCTCCGTTGTGCTTCACTTGTGGAGAATACATGCATGAGCTTCAGGATAAGTGGAGAGGTGAGAGAGCTTGAGTTCATATCAAATAGCAGTTGCTATTCCAGAAGTTGTGACCTTGTAGGGAGGCTTCTAAAATTGCTTTCCTGCAGAAGCCTGCGGAGGCCACAAGAAGGGCTCAGGATCAAGAGGGTGGTCCTGTGTTGGTTTGTCGATTTCCATGTTTTAAAAAGCCGACAGGCGTTCCCTTGTTCATTTAGAAATATTTTACAACATTAAGGACGGTGAACGAGCTGCTTGCCAGGGCCTGTAATATGAACACCAAAGACGGCATGAAGGAATCCCCAAAGTGACAGGCGTTGCGTGGTGAGCGGCCATTTTGATCTGATCGGGTCATTTCAGGTGTTTATTCATAGCCCTAAAGCTTTGGTTTGTTGGGACTACAAAGACACCACCGGCCAATTTTGTGACCTTGACCACTAATGTCACACAGCAGTTTTGCTCCAAACAAAATGTCAACTCACCTTCTAATGGTCTCCCTGGTAGTAATGAGGCTCGGGGAATGTTCAGCTGAGCTTGTAATGCTGCAGGCAGGGATATTTATAGGAATGCAAGAGGTACAGTCATCTGTTGGCAGTATCCTGAGATGATGAAGATGTCACTTATGCTCATATCAAAACATTTGCTGCATGTTGTATTCAGTCTGCAATTCAAGCAAATTGATTCATTCATTCAATTGTGGAACAAATGCCCTTCCGTCACAAGCAGAACTAACTTTAAATGAGCGAACTCAACTCCTTAAATTAGAAACACAACTGGTCCAGATAGCCTTGGGCTCAGGTAGACCACACTCTCATAAATCCTCTGCAGCCACACTTCACTTGTACCAATATGTCTCCGGTCTTCAGCCGAGTTCGGCTCTCATTATACAACAAAGAGGCTTGCTGGGCTACTGAGCCACACCGTGACCTTGCACACGCACCTTTACTCTCAACCATCCATCACACGGTCATTCCATTAATCAGCTGACCGCGCCAACTCAGGGGAGCCCGTTAGTGGAGTAGGAACCAGAGAGGGAGTCGATGGGATTGTTTATGGTGTCGACACCATCTGAGTGATAACACAAACAAAGATGGTGATTCATCACGTTGCTTTGATAAATATTACATCTCATGGACTTTAAGTATTGGAACCGTGCATGATTTTTTTAATAGTTGCACATAAGCCATAAGAGCAAGATGGAAGGGGCCAGCTTGAGTTTCTTGCTGCAGTGTCTGGATACCAGGATCTTGGACACCTTCCTACTGAGCTTTCTTCACCTGGAAATGCTTTGGTACAGTACCTCACGAATATCAGGCACTGAATCCCTGTTAATGGGATAGTAAGACAGTATAGATAGATGGTAAGAAGTTTCTTTTGGAGTGAGAGCAATGCACCCTGCAGATCCTCCATTATTCAGTCAGTCTTCCTCCTTTCCCCCCACCATTGCTCATAACTGCAGCTATCTATCAAAGACCCACAGAAGATGTATTTTCTTTGTGTGTTGGATTGATCTATCTATCTATCTATCTATCTATCTATCTATCTATCTATCTATCTATCTATCTATCTATCTATCTATCTATCTATCTATCTATCTATCTATCTATCTATCTATCTATCTATCTATCTATCTATCTATCTATCTATCTATCTATCCACCTGCTGCAGATGTGTCTTGGTATGCTACAAATCTTTCATGGCCACAGTAGCTCTCTGACATCTGGCAGGGGGCTCACAAATGCAGACACAAACACAGTGTCCTAGGCCCTTTATCCTCTAAATGCCGAAATAAATCTCTGGGTTTGGCACCGGGCCCTACATGAAGGGCTGATGGTGGTTCAGTTGTCGCTGATATAACCGCCGGTTAATCCTTCATACGGGAGAAGTGGAAAGGAAAGATTAGAATATGTTGTTGGAACGTTCACCAGTCCAAGCTGGAAGGCTTTGTTTTCTTCCTGCATGGACTCTTGACCTACGTCACAAGTGTTCATTGTACTAGAAATTCAAATTTATTCATCAATATTCTCAATGCTGATTTTGAAGACCAGGACAAGCTTGATCTGACCTGGGTTTCATTGCCTTCTTCGTGTTTAGGATTGATATATTTGGTGCAGAAGACAGTTTGATATGGAGGTTGTTTGCACTTACTATCATTGTCCTGACTTGTCCCGATGGCAACTAAGTTCAAGCCTCTATCTGTCTCAGAGGTTGGAATATTTAAAGATGACTCTGGGAGGAAAAGGAAGCAGGGACCATGTTGGTGGAAAATAGGGAGGATCTGGATGGGCACAGGAGTGGATCCTAAATGGCGATCACACCTGCTGCATGTTGTAACACTCCTGTCACCGGCTGTTGTTACTTTAAAACAAGAGCTTTACATTTTGGAGAGTCTGCGATCATGGAGTTTAATTTAGGTGTTGAATGAATGTTGCCTTCAAGGTTTTTTTTTTTTATTTGAGGAAAAAGTTTTCCTGTCTCGTCATCAGTACCTGAGTGAGATTTTTCTGTTATGGTGCTACCCAGTTGGTGGCCCATGAGATGCATCCAGCAAAACATTTCATTTGGCCATCATCACCCAAATGAAACCGCTTATTTAGTCGTACTTAGTGCAATGCTTGTTCTTTTTCCACTCTAGCTGCTGCAGGGGCAAGACTATGTGCTCCTGCAGCAGCTAGCGAGGAATGAAGAAGGTGTATGGGCTATTTGCCGTCCTTTGTGGCAGCAAATATATTCATTTGTTGAAAATGCAAGAGGACAGGCTTGACTACAACCTGTGCCTGCGCTGGTGTTAAGGTTATGTATGACATTAAATTTCCTAAATTTTAACACAGAAATCTAAGCACAAAATAAAAGAATAATAACAGGTTCTTCCCAACACAAGCAAAATTCTATTATGATGCTGATCGTCCTATGACAAGCCCGGACTCAATCCGTAACACTGAGATTTTCTTGCAGTAAAAATGACCTTCATGCTCTTTTGACACACCAGAGGTTGGACAGGCTCAATATAATGTAAAACTGTGGAAACTGTCACTAAGGATTTCTAATGTGATTTTACATTATGTGACACAAGATCTGGTGTGGGGAAACTACTGTAAGTACACTCTGCCTTCTAGCATCGGTCAGGGAAGATAACATAGTTATGTCGTGGGACACCTTTTTCCCTTTCCTGCTTTCCGTTAACCATTTTCTTTCCTGTGTCAGTGATTCTGCTGTATTTGTGACAGTACCTGGGGAGATGATAGTATTTGTCATAAAAATAAGAATCCCTGATTTTAGTTAATGACTTCACCTGCCTAAAAATCCAATGAAACCACAGCCACCGCATCACATTCCAGAAGATCCTTTTGCGTGTAACAGGTGGATGTCAACTGACAAATCTAAAGAGCCGTCTGAACGGAAGCATCTGAGAATACCTGTCTCGCATCAGTGTGAGTCCAACACCAGCTGCAGGTTTTACCTGACGAGTCAAAATGTTGACCTTGAATTACTTTGAAGGACCTCTCTTTGAGGAGACCATTCTAGTGCACCTACAGTTTTTACTTTTTTTCCTGGGATATCTTATTAAGTCTTTAGTGCAGGTTACCATTATCTCAAGGATTGAACCGAACTAACAACCTTTACCTCATTTTTAACAAAGCGCATGTGCACTTCTAAATACAACTTTTATGGGGCACATTTGCCGACCACAATGTGAGCTCATGGCTTGTATATTCATCTGAATACTGAAACCTTTTACCTCTGTGTTTATGTGCTGCTATGTTTAAGCATGCTACATGTGAGAAAGCTGTTGTTTGTTTTGATCCTGTGTGTTTGAGTGTTGTAACATACGAGGTTGTGTGGCGGCTGTCAGACAGGTGTAAGATAAGGGTGCTGTGATCGACAGGTGTTGAACAGCAGTGCGACAGAAATAACACAGTGATGAAGTAGTCTTTAGTATGACAGTGGTAAAGGTGGTGAATTAAATATGCTGTTATTGTTTGATGTGCTTTTTTTCTCTTTGTGTCAGTTTAAGTGAAATTATGTTTGCAGTTTCTTTTAATACTTGAATTGGAATCTACTGTCAAGATCTTACATGCTATTGTTGTATTTAGCTATTTTTTTATGTTGTTGCAATACTGTTTTAAGTGAAGAGTTATACATTAATTGGTTGGTAGTGTTGGTAATATTAGTAGTAGTAGTAATAGCAGTAGTACTGAGGATATATTTTCAAATACAAAGTTGAAAGTTGTTCCTAATATTTGGCTTATTTTGGGGGGCTTTAAAAAAGTGAAACTTGGAAAAGCACATTTCTTGGTTTGTGGTGTGTCTCGATAATAAACATGCAGAGTAAATATCAGTGTGTTGCCATTTCCTGTGGCTCCGCAAACATGGCATTTCTCAGTTTTCCTTCATGTGTACGTTCACTTTGTTGTGTTACCAGCGTATTGGTTTGTCTTCATTTCACAAGATACTGCTTGCAACACAATTACGTTTCACAATACTGCTTTTTTACTTCCATATTGTTGTGAGTGGGTTGTCTTAAGAACAATCTGCATCCAGATTCTATATATGCTTTCAGATTTGTTCTGAATGTGCTGCTTATTTACAGTACTGATGACACATGCTGTAGGAGCAGTATACATCCCTTCTGTCTCTGTAACATGACTTCCCCTCTGAGGCCAACAGGCAGCTCTGCAGTTGCATCAGCTCCTCTGTGGAGCCCAGCTGAATGGGCTGGCAGCAGGAGCATGTCTATGTGTGTCAGCTGTATTGAGGGTCAGCAGCCCTGATTGCCCTTGGGAGGGGGGCAGTTATGACAGGCACTCTGCTGGGCTACTGTGACCTCATTTTACAAGAAGTACCCAGGAAAAGACCGGGCCAGACTGACAGGTGCGGCTCTAACAGTGGAGAAAGCAGATGTGGGAGGGGGGGATGGCTGGTGACTTCATGCCGGTGGATTTTAAAGTCCACCACAATCATTAAAACTGATCCAGGGCATGAGATAATGGAGCTTTACAGAAGCAGAGGAGTTAAAGTTGAGCCTGACCTGAGCGAGGCATGATGCTAATTGTTATCGCCTGTTTGCGCCACTACCTTCAGTTGAGTACCTAAGGTCACATTCCAAACAAACGGGGGGCTTCATTTTAAACTTGAGTCGTATTTTTCGATCCGTTCCATCCGTCGTCCTGCTGCTGCTTACTCTTAGCCTCTTACGGTTCACCTCAGGAATCTTGCCTTCTCAGCTGTCCACTGGTGTCCAATAGCCATCCGATTTAGCCCCTTCCCTCCCCTCCTCCTGCCGGCGACTCCTTCTCCCTCCTCCATCCAACTTTTCGTCTCCTCTCTGCCCCACTGGCCTGTGAGTGCTGGATTAGGAGGCTTTCTAAATTTGGTCATGCATGTTAAAGGATGGCAGCACCTGCTTGGAACCCCGGCTGGTAGAGCCACGGCTTCTGCTCTTAAGACATCAAATTACTCTCAGGCCTGGGCATTCCTGTCACTCCTGTCACGTCTCCGCCTCTCTCTCACCACAAAAATCAATATTCAACATATGACAATACTTTCCAAGACAAGGCAGTCCAGTCGAGAGCAAGACCGAGGCACACCATAACTTGCATTAGTAGTAGAACATTAGCTTCCACCAAGGTTTTCCTTCACACTATCAATGCCACAATGTATTATATCATCAACAGGAATGTCCCCACAGAGACGGTGCATGTCTTGTGTGTGAGTTCATCAATGCAATTGACTCATTAAACGAGTATAACAGTGACAATGATAAAATACTGACACAGTCTTTTTGAAGGCAGTTGATGGAAACTGTCCAAGTCCAGCAGTTCACCTTTCACCGTTGTGGGGTGCTGGATGTAACAAATGGAGCTATCTATAGCTTTAACTCTGTCTACAGAATTCAATTTTCATTGAGCATATATTTGTGACATTTGAGACCATTTAATGTTGGATCAGATTCTAAATAGGAACTCTCACCCATTAATCTGAATTTAAGGGGTGAGACCCTCAAGTCAGCTTTATGGGTGTCAATTATCTGTTGAAGTACTACTGCAACTTTACACTGATGTTAGAATACATACATGCATCCTCTGGGCCTTTGTGTTTTACAATTATAGCCATTTGAGAATAAATGCATAAAGCCAAACTTGAAGGAAAGTTTCTCAAATTTCTGTGCTGTGCTTGTCTTCATATTGAAATGTTATCTACCATAACACTTTGCCCTCATTAAAATAAAGCTCTTGCAACTTTTTTGTAGCATTTTTGGTGGAATGGCATTTTAATGGTTGTCATTTTACATTAAAACAAAGCTTGTGCACGTACTGTAGATTCGTACTACTGTCTTCATATTGTGCCGGTCCCATTGGTTTGTCATCGGTGTTTGATTTATCTGGCAGCAATATAGTAAGAAGTTTTGCCTTTACAAATAGCACATACATAATTGTTTTGACTCAGTGGGCATAATTTCAGCATCGGTGTTGCACAATGGAGAGGAACGAGAGCAAAAGTTGGAATGAAGAAACAAAACAACAAAGCAGTTTATTTTTTCAATGACTTTTCAAGTCCATTGCACTTGAATCTACACCTATATTCATACCAACTAACAGCAAAACAGTGTGACACACATTCCCAAACCCTGGAAACTGAGAAGCTGAGATGGCTCAGTCACTTCTTTGTGAAATTCACAGTAACCTTTTGTAACTTATTCTGACAAAGTTTCTGATTCATTTATAACCCATGACTATTATGACAAGCTCTCACATCATTCACAGTCAATACTTTAAACCCAAGGAAGCAGTTTAACTGACCTGTGCGTCTCTTTTAGCAGATTCAGTTTGTCGGACTAATGGCCACCAGCATGTACATACATTCGCCTGGATTCTGTATAATTTCATGCATTCCGGTGTTTTAATGCAAAATCTACAACCTTTCACTCAGCTCCAACCTTGTTATTTCTAATTCATATGTCTTTGTGTCTCCTCACTCTGCCCACACGGCCGTCAGATATTCAGCTCATGCACTTATTCTGCCTGTGCACCCGCCTCCACAGGACCCGGCCGTTCGTCAGATTTTGTCTGCTGCAGCAGTAGCACATAATGACACACATCCACACTCCCGTCTAATGCTAAACACAAGAGCCCCTCAAAGCTCTTTTCAGTGATTGATTGGATGACCTGGGTGAACTGTACAAAATGTCCTTGATGTGTTTAGCTCATGCTGGATGGCAATTGTTCGGTTGGACACTGGCACACGTTCTGCAGCAGCTCTCAGGAGGGATGCACCTGCTATCGTGGCACTCTGGAAACTCTGCTGCTGCACATTGGATTTGAGCTTTAAATCATCTTATACGTTTTCTTTAACTTGTGCAAATTTTGTATGATGATGGGAGAACATTTGTTCCATTTTTGTTGCCGTCACATACGGTCTACTATTATTACATTTTTAGATGTGGTGTGCACATGACATTCTATCATACAACCAACAGAAATCTTAGACCAAGATTAAAAAACGTAATAAAATGATAATAAAAATGCTTGATAGCTAGGGGTTCTGCCATTAAACACACAAGTTGTACAGACTGAACACCAACTGAGAATGAATGAGTTGAGCCTATCTTAGCTTATTGAACTTTAGATTGTACCGTTATTGCACCTACCCTTTTATTTATTCATAATACATCCTCTTCTGTGGCTGGATTTGGAGACAGAGATTTTGAGATCTGCCTCGATCAAATGCTTTCAGAAAAGATGTTACTGTACATAATAATTGTCCTGCCTCAGTCAGCTGTTTTTTGTTTGTTGGTTGTGGTTAATGCTGCAGCCACTACAAGAAGCAAATGTTTTTCACCAGAAGCAAACAGGTTCAGGTTATATAGTGTTAGTGTGTGGGTGGGATTTCTCAAGTTAATCCATAAGCATAGACAGTAATGCTGATAACTGAATTATGGAACTTGTGAATATGTGTTTGGTTGTCTGTCCATGTTCCATGACCTGTACAGCACCGGCAACTGTGGTCTGATGAGGATTCATGAAAACCTCTTTTTCCAAGTTCAGTGGTGGCGCTCTTGTTTTTAATATGATATGGTTGCTCTAATCCAAAAAAATTGAAGCAGCACTTGCCATCTAGTGGGTAATGAAAATGAGGACATTGTTTCATGAAGACTTGTCAGTCATCACTACTGGGAGTCTGAGCCCACTTTTTGGCCCAACCAAATCAAAGTGGATTTTGTTGTTGAGCTTCTGTAGCCTCACAAAATATGTCATTAAAACACAGGCTGTCAAATAATGAAATCCCATAAAATCTACTCAATTTGATGGAGGCACTCTAATCTAATTTATAAGGATTTTTGCCTCTTGGAAAAAAAAAAAAAAATCATCCCCCTGGTTTTCGGCTTGTCTCAGAGTCATTCTTTTGGTTGTTTCTGGGAAATGCAATCTGCTACTCTAAAATTCTGCGGGGTCACACTGCTATGTCTTTGTGTGCAGAGCGGCTTATATAGTCAGGAGAAAGCTCAGGTCTGCTCAGCCGGTCAGAAAGTTGTGCTTTCATTTGTTCTGCTCCCTACTGTGTAATCTGCGACTCAGGAAGTGCCGCATGCCTCTATCTGATTGTCTGATTCATGAAACTTGTTTTAATCTTTTATTCTCTCAGACCTTCACAGCTTGGTGCAACTCCCACTTGAGGAAGGCCGGGACACAGATCGAGAACATTGAAGAGGATTTTAGAAATGGCCTCAAACTCATGCTCCTGCTGGAGGTCATTTCAGGTGCCTCCCATCAGCCCACACTTACATTTGCATTTGGTTTCTGTCTGACTCACGCTTCAACCTTCAGAAATCTCTTCTAGGAAATAATTCCAGGAATTATTCATATTCTGAACTCTTAACATCACAAGCAGTTGCTCTTTCTCACTGTTATGTTTTATTCAGTCCAATTTCAATTTGGAAAACATTTTGGAGACAGCGCTTTGGCCATAAGGAAAATAAAGTCATCTTAACTTCCTCATTTTTAGGCGAGAGGCTGCCCAAGCCTGATAAGGGCAAGATGCGTTTCCACAAGATCGCCAACGTGAACAAAGCCCTGGACTTCATCTGCAGCAAAGGAGTCAAGCTTGTGTCCATCGGTGCTGAGGGTGAGCGCGGCCAGTTGTTACTTAACCTCCTCATTGGCTACCATTTTATCGTGAGGAAGTAGGAAGGCTGTGATTCATTTGAAGTCATTGTTTGACTGTCCATGTCCATGAATGCATTCATTTGTATTAAACATGATTAACAGTAAAATCTTTCATAACTTAGTTTCACAATATGTTTCTGCGTTCTACACAAAGCCAGGCTCTAATCCAAATCCAGTCTTTTGTTTGAAGATGCCTCATACTATGCAAAATGAATGAAATGAAAAATACATGCAAAAGATGCACCTTACTGCCTCTACTGCTGTGACTTTGTTTAGACTGCATAAAAAAATCAGTATTTATTTATTCATTTTTCAGAAATTGTTGATGGTAACGTGAAGATGACTCTTGGTATGATCTGGACCATCATTCTGCGTTTCGCCATCCAAGACATCTCTGTCGAAGGTGAGTGTTTCCGTTCATTACAAGATGAGAAACTGTACTCTAGGATATGTCACGTTTCTGTTTCAGTGAATTTTGGATGAAAGAGAATACTTCACCCTGTGCAAAGACTCTAAATTTACCACTTTTAGTCATATTTGTTCTTTTGCTTGCTTTTTTTTTTTTGCAATCCATGGGGTAAATATCCAGAACTCTATTTGGAGAGAGTAGTGTATGAATGTATTCACCAAATAATGGAAGCTTGATGGTTACATGATGAAGTATATTCAATTATAGTCATGTTGGAGCACGAGGGAGTAGGGAGAGAGGATGGAGAGCAGATTTAATGTCCATTGGATTCCAGTAAGTTGGAAAATGGTCCAGGCAGCAGAAGACGTGTGTTGTCTATATGCCATACTATACGTGAGGCTACAAAAATAAATACTTTCTGATTGGTCTATAGGTGAGAGTGCTGTATAAAGGAAAAAAAGGTATTGTAATTGCTGGATGATGTTTTTTTCTTGAAGCCTCATCTTACATACCTCACCGTACACATCACTGCATCAAAAACAAATGCTGAAAACAGGACATGCATCTACAGTATTATTCCTGTTATTATTCCTATACCTGTTAGTTAGATTCATTTGGTTTTCCGTATTTGTGTTTGAAGTACATTGTTGTATGATATACTATATATCTGACTGATGCACCACGTTCCTGAGCTCATCTTTCACTGAATGTCTGGCGCTTTCACACAATTGCACAGAGAGCTCCTCCTACTTGTATGTGAAATCCAAGTCCCCTTTCTCCACGTCCTCATCTCTGACCCTCGAGTTTTCTCTTCTCTTTTAATCGACCATTTTCTTCTAGCTCTTTTTTTACATTACCACCCACTTGCCTTTCACCGCTTCATCTGAAATATTCTGAATCCAGACAAGCTTGCTTTGTCAGATGGAATAGTCCTTCAAGTATGTCAAACTAAAGTCAGTCATTTTCTAAGTCAAATGTGTATCACACAATACACACTATTAAGGTGTATTAAGGAATTTCTAGGTGCCACTGGTGAAGCGGCGAGTATTTCTGTCCTCATCTTTTGACTCTCATTTCTTCAGAGACATCTGCCAAGGAGGGTCTGCTGCTGTGGTGCCAGAGGAAGACTGCCCCCTACAGGAACGTCAATGTGCAGAACTTCCACATCAGGTGAGGCAACGCTTAACACTAAAATATGTGATTGTCGGAAAAACGCCCATATTGTTAGTTGCTAAAGCATAACTGAAGCCGCAGCTCGAGTTCGGTATTGGGCAGTGAACCTGCACAAAGAGATCAGATCATTGAAATGTGAGGACAGAAACAGACGCATTGTGTTATTGTGAAGAACATTTTTTAAGTCTTATCTCATTTCATTACTGCAGGACATCTGAGTGTCATCTGCTTTGTATGCCTTTTATTCTTATCTTCAAGCTTAACTTATTCACCATCTACTCTCTAACGCTTTCTTCACCTTCCCCCTGTTTCTCCTCTTCTTTGTGGCTCAGTTGGAAGGATGGCCTGGCTCTGTGTGCCCTCATCCACAGACACAGACCTGACCTGATCGACTACTCCAAACTGAGAAAGGTGCCACCTCTTCTGGTTCCCACTCTCATTCTTTCCTTCCTGTTTTTTTTCCTTCATTGAGTCATGATGAGACTTGGATGTGTTATTTAATAGGTTGACTTCTGAGTACATTTTGAAGACGAAGTGAGTAGAAAAAAACATACCCATACCAAGTGTTACTTTTGTTCCCAGGACGACCCCATTGGTAACCTGAACACCGCCTTTGAGGTTGCTGAGAAGTTCCTGGACATCCCAAAAATGCTTGATGCTGAAGGTGCGTTTTTCGCCAAATAGAAAGTACTCTACTACTACTACTTTTGCTGAATACTGAATTAATGTCAGACAGTCTGATGTGACGGACTGTGGTGTGCAAGTTTGAAAGAGTCTACTGCTCAATTAAAAGTGAATCAGCAAAACAATCTGACTTCAGCCTCAGACTTTCCCTCCAAGACTACCCCAAAATCCATTTATTAGGACATGAACTTGCAACAAAAGTTTCACAGACTTTGTGTTTTGTACCTTCCACTTGTTTTTACATTGAGGTGCTGAATGTTTTAAACTGCTCAGAAAGAGCTGGACAGATGCATCATGTTGACATTCTAAATGGGATCGTATCAGTCACAGAAAATGCGTGTCTTCCCTTCCAGATATTGTGAACACACCCAAGCCTGATGAGAAGGCCATCATGACCTACGTGTCCTGCTTCTATCATGCCTTTGCCGGAGCTGAGCAGGTCCGGCTAAACTCTGTTAAATCATATTCAAAAGTTTAGTTGTCAGTGTGCTTGACTTGCTTCTCTCCTGCAGGCTGAGACAGCTGCCAACCGTATCTGCAAAGTTCTGGCTGTCAATCAGGAGAATGAGAAGTTGATGGAGGAGTACGAGAAGCTGGCGAGTGAGGTATCAACAGCCTCTCATATTTCCTCAAGTCATGTTTATGATGTTGAAGAGAATATTGTGACTGATTCTCCTTCAGAATCTTGCCCAAATCTATTAAGCAAATGCACTGATTTAAATAGGCACTTCATCACTGCCTGATGTTGTTTCTGAGCTCTGCTGAAGGCAGGGAGTTAAAAAAAATCAATGATAAGTGTTTATATCAGCATCATTCTTCTCCTCCTGCGTGTAGCTGCTGGAGTGGATCCGCCGCACCATCCCCTGGCTGGAGAACCGTGTGGCTGAGCAGACGATGCGCGCCATGCAGCAGAAGCTGGAGGACTTCCGTGACTACCGCCGCGTCCACAAGCCGCCCCGCGTCCAGGAGAAATGCCAGCTGGAGATCAACTTCAACACCCTGCAAACAAAACTGAGGCTCAGCAACAGACCTGCCTTCATGCCCTCCGAGGGCAAGATGGTTTCGGTGAGAGCCCCAGTAATGCATTGGTTTTCAGTCGCAGGACTAGACTTGCCTTGCCTAGTTCAATAATCTCCAAGATCCATATGGAGGTTATCGCTTCATATTCCATAAAACAGAATATAGTTAGGAGCTTCTCTTGGGTGTTGAACTTGCATGCAACTGTATGGTATGTATGTATATATGAAAGCTGACTTTATTCTCCGAGTGAAAAACTCCAATGTCTGCAACAGGACATTGCCAATGCTTGGAAGGGTCTGGAGCAAGTGGAGAAGGGCTACGAGGAGTGGCTCCTGACTGAGATCCGCCGCCTGGAGAGACTGGACCATCTGGCTGAGAAGTTCAAGCAGAAGTGCCACATGCACGAATCCTGGACTTCAGGTGAGCTGCAGGGTTGTAGTCAGTGGAAATCAGTTATGCACAGACGTGTGGGAAGTTCAAAATAAACAAGGTGAGGCCTCCTTATCTTTCAGGTAAGGAGGACCTGCTGTCCCAGAAGGACTACGAGTCGGCTTCTCTGATGGAGATCCGAGCCCTGATGAGGAAGCACGAGGCATTTGAGAGCGACCTGGCTGCTCACCAGGACAGAGTGGAGCAGATCGCTGCCATCGCCCAAGAGTTGAAGTAAGAGCCTCCAGAAACAGATGGGGCTAACTACCGGGCACCATCACGGCAAGACTTGTTTCAAAAGACAAAAAAAAAAAAGTTTCTTCTCCACAAAGACAAAAGAGGGTGGGAGGAGAATATTGATGAAGGTGAAAAGATGAAAGAGGTTCAGATGCTGCTGAAGTCTCATGTGGCCTTTTTGCTCAGATACTTCCGATCCCATCGCTTTGATCTTGCATATCCTTTAAGATGTAAGCTATCATTAACTACCCTGCCCAGGACACCCTGCTCTCCTGAGCCTGAGGGAGATGCTTCGCTCCCCTCCTCAGTGACCTGGCCCTGCAGAGAATCAAGGATGCATGACAACTGGTGCCTTGTTATTTTGTGGAAAGCCAGACAATGAGTAGAAATCCACCGTGTGACTGAACTCCAAAAGTACCTGTGATACTTGGATGTATCTGCTTGGAGCCAAGTGTTATATGTGTCCCTCCAGTGAGCTGGACTACCACGACGCTGCCACCATCAACACCCGCTGCCAGGGTATCTGTGACCAGTGGGACAACCTCGGCACCCTGACCCAGAAGAGGAGGGACGCCCTGGAGGTGAACCACATGCATTCATTCAACTCTTAACTGGTTCCTTACAAACCTGTTCATCATTGAGATGAGGGATTTTTCGGACAGCATTAACTAAAATAATGTGACACGTTCCAGCGTGTGGAGAAGCTGTGGGAGACCATTGACCAGCTGTATCTGGAGTTTGCCAAGAGAGCTGCCCCCTTCAACAACTGGATGGACGGAGCCATGGAGGATCTGCAGGACATGTTCATTGTCCACAGCATTGAGGAGATCCAGGTGTCTCACAAGTTCTCTTTGGGTTCTGAGTCAGAGAAGACTTTAACATGTTGAGCGACGGCAGAACCCGAGGGAAGATGAGCTTGATTTTGAGTTTGTCTCTTGAATCTTACAGAAAATAGTCATGTCCTGTTGTTGATCAGGTTGCTCTCACTTTACTCAACCTACAATAACTACTGTCTAAGCTGAGAGCCTCCATCCTCATACCAGGGCATTACATCCTTGTCTTTCAGCACCATGATTCTTATCTTTTAACTCCACCTATTAGCCGAACCCACCTGCAGAATCCTATAGTGATACGACATTACACCTACTTCTGTGAAAACAAGACAGAAGAAACAAGAAAAAATTCAAACATTGTGTCCAGATTTTCAGAAAGAAACCAGTGTACATTTGTAAACAACAACTCTAGTTTCATACGGTGCCAACATTTTCATCAGTACTGTTAAAGATAATAATAATCTACTGCTATTTTGTGTACTAAAACAAAGTTATGTTATAACTGCCCCTATTGGGTCCTTCTTATGCCAGATAGTACTGATTTTTTTTTTAAAGCTGAAGAGGTTAACATCTGCCCATGATGACACCCTCATTCTCCCTCTCTGCAGAGTCTGATCACAGCTCACGATCAGTTCAAGGCCACTCTGCCTGAAGCCGACAAGGAGCGCATGGCTACGATGGGCATCCACAATGAAATCCTGAAAATCGCCCAGACCTACGGCATCAAGCTGTCCGGAATCAACCCGTACACCAACCTCACCCCTCAGGACATCAGCAACAAGTGGGACACTGTGAGTGTCCCTCAGCGTGAGACCTTGCATGTTTCTGTGGAAGCGTCTGACGGCGGTGTGTGCCGTGTGTAGGTGAAGCACCTGGTGCCCCTCAGAGACCAAATGCTGCAGGAGGAAGTAGCCAGGCAGCAGGCCAACGAGAGGCTCCGACGCCAGTTTGCTGCCCAGGCCAACATCATTGGACCCTGGATTCAAACCAAGATGGAGGTACGCGTTGCTTTGGTAAAAGAAGCAGGGTTCTGCAGGTGAAGGGGGAACTTTGGGGGAGTTTGAGGGATCTCTAGATGAGATGGCTGGTGATAGCCTGCTGCTGTGATGCCGCTCATCACCTGTGACTCCGGTACAGCCAAGGTGTCAGAACATTTCACTCAACTTGGTCGGTCTGTTGACATGCAGGAGATCAGCCACGTATCTGTGGACATCGCCGGCTCTCTGGAGGAACAGATGAACAGTCTGAAGCAATACGAGCAAAACATCATCAATTACAAGTCCAACATCGACAAGCTGGAGGGAGACCACCAGCTGAGCCAGGAGTCCCTCATCTTCGACAACAAGCACACCAACTACACCATGGAGGTGCCCCCACACAGCCTTCCTCCCCGCCCGTGTCTCCGTGCTGACTCTTCTCTGTCGCGCAGCACATCCGCGTGGGCTGGGAGCAGCTGCTCACCACCATCGCCAGAACCATCAACGAGGTGGAGAACCAGATCCTGACCCGCGACGCCAAGGGCATCAGCCAGGAGCAGCTGAACGAGTTCAGAGCTTCTTTCAATCACTTCGACAGGGTGAGCTGTTCACTGCAGCCTCATGCAGACCTGCGACTGACATCTGTTTTCAAGTGCTCTGAAGTAACAGCTGCATTTATCTCACCGTAACGCTCCAGAAGAGAAACGGCATGATGGACCCCGACGACTTCCGTGCCTGCCTCATCTCCATGGGCTACGATCTGGTGCGTTCACTGCCCGCTAGACTCACCAGTGGCTCAAATGTAACCACGCTCTTCGCTGCCGTGACAGGGTGAGGTGGAGTTTGCCCGCATCATGACCTTGGTGGACCCCAACAACACAAGCGTAGTCACCTTCCAGGCCTTCATCGACTTCATGACTCGCGAGACCGCAGAGACAGACACCGCTGAACAGGTCATGGCCTCCTTCAAGATTCTGGCCTCAGACAAGGTGAGCGGCCCCCCAAGTACCCGGATCTTGAACAACAATGAATGTTCCCCTTAAATATCTGCTCCTCTACTGACTCCACTTCAGTTTGAACTAGTTCAACGTTGCTAAGTGACAGACATCACTTGCTGAACTGCCCACTTCCTTTTTTTTTTTTACTAAAACACATCTGTAGACTGCACCCCCTTATTAAACTGTGACCACAGCTGAGGGCCAACAAGGACCTTGAGCACCAATGACACCACAGTAAGGCATCTATGGATGCATTGCATTATGGAGTACTGCCAGGGTCAATCCTTGAGCCATTGTTGTTTACTTTAAATGGTTCATCACATTTTCGGTGCATACACATGACCATAAGTGCTCTACACATTTCACATCCATTCTCTGAGACACACACCCTCACGCATCAGTCAGAAAGACTTGACCTTCCTGACTTGACTCATGCTTGACCTTTGCCCCCCCACCCACTCTCTTCTCAGAACTACATCACAGTGGACGAGCTGCGTAGAGAGCTGCCACCAGAGCAGGCCGAGTACTGCATCAGCCGCATGACCAGGTACATCGGACCTGACGGACCCCCCGGTGCCCTGGACTACATCTCCTTCTCCAGCGCCCTCTACGGAGAGAGCGACTTATAAACCCCTGAACCCCCCTTCCTCTTCAACTCGTCCCTTCTTCCCCTATTTCTCCGGCGTGGAGAGAGAGAGAGCGAGTGAAATCCTTCCACACGCTTTGTTCTCATCATTTTTTCCTCTTTCTAATCTTCACCTTCTCTCCATCCCCCCTTTAAAGCCCGGAGACAGGTGGGGCGGGTGACTTGGCTCAAAATCGCCTCTCAACCGCGCTGAGATTTTGAGCGACGCCTCCCGCCCTCTCCGTCTCTCAGATGACATATTTTTGTAGAAGGGTGATTAAAGAAGAAAACGTGATCTAAAAAAAAAGCTGGTTGGCTTGGTTGGTTGTGTATTTGTGCTGCTGCATGCAATGTTGAACTTGTCGTTTCTGTGAGTCACTGACTGCGTCACCCCAAAAACCGCCATCATGAAGCCACGTTGTTGGAGCTCAGAGAAGTTCAGGATTAAACAGAGATGAAAAGAGCAAAGCACTGTGGGTAGGTGAGGCAAGACGCTGACTCAGGAACGGTAACCGATATGATAAAAGGAGCAGGGAGCCCACGTTGGGATGTTTGAACGTGGGGGAGTTGAGGCAGGGAGAGAAGTGGAACGATGCAGCAGAGCGACAGGAAAGTCAAGGAAGAGAAACGGAATGTGGAACCTCAAGAGTTTGGGTTCCATTGGAAGGTCAGCCATGAAAACCTCCCGTGCATGTTACAGTTTATCTTGGCTCCACTCTCACACTGTCCCTATCGAAACACACACAAAAAAAAAAACACAAGTGGAAAAATAAAAAAGGAAAACTCTGTTACTATGTGCGACTGCTTGTCTTTTATTGAACATTGAGTGGTGAGGTCAAGGAGAGGTCACGAAGAGTCTCAGAGGTGGATTTGGTTTGTGGTCTGGGTGGATGTTTAAAAATGATCAAAATAACTATCAGACCAAAGTCACATGTCAAGGTCACAGCAGAGGGAGGAGGGGAAGGTCAGTCCTCTCTCAGTGGCGTAGCGTCTCCAGCGCTCATCGTCGCAGTGGTGGGTCAGATACCTGCTGCCCTCTCGCTGCTCAAGCTCTCTGAGGTCGCACCACAGCTGGAAGTCCTGAGGGAGCACGCCAGCCGTTGATGATGCGAGACGAGGGAAACCAAAAGCGAGGATGAAGAGACTGACCTGCAGCCAAACGTGTCCCAGAGCTCGGCCCACGCTGAACCTGCGTCTGACTGAAACCTGCAGCAGGTTGTTGATGAGACTGACGGCTGCAGAAGACAGGGCACTGCGGTTAAACCTGACACGCGAGTGCCACCTGGTGGTCACAACAGAACTCGATATTCTGCGTCATCAATAGAGGCGCGGACTGATGACAGTACAATTTCTATTCTAAACGTTGAAGATTGAAGGCAAATGAGATCACGCAATTGATCTGGAGATGGATATTTTAACATCAGCTTCTCTGTTGCCAAAAAATGATGATAAATTAGCAGAGATTTTTGGATACCTCAGCTCAAAACGTTGCCAAAACTGGTTTCAAATCAGCTTCAGAGTCTGGGTTAGGCAGACGCTCCTGCACATTCATTCACTGCCTTCGTATATTGCCACTCGCAGTTTATCTTGTGAGGTATAAATACATGTATTGGCTGTAGAGACGGCGCCTGTGTGTCGCTCACCCTCCAGGGAGACAGAGGCCCAGGCTTGTCTTGGGAACATGAAGGCAGCGTTGGTGATCTGCTGCCGGATGTCTTCGTCCTCATTGAAGGGAAAAGTTCCACTCAGACTCACGTACATGATGACGCCCACCGACCACATGTCCAGGGAGCAGTTGTAGCCACTGGAGCTGATGACCTCCGGGGCCAAGTAGGCGGGCGTGCCCACCACAGAGCGCCGGAAGGAGCGCTCGCCGATGATGCGCGAGAAGCCAAAGTCACAGAGTTTCACCTGTTTCAACGTCGGAATCCATTTATTGTTTGTTTTTTAAGAATGTGATGATGAACACTGACCTGAGGGAAGGAGTCAGCAGAGGCCAGCAGGACATTTTCAGGTTTCAGGTCGCAGTGAGCGATGTGCTTGAAGTGAAGGTACCGCAGAGCCTCCAGGATCTGAAGACAACACTTCCAGTGATGTTTACATCACAGGGTTGGACAGTGCAGCTGAAGCTGTCATGCTAACTATCACGGCCTTTCAGGAAATTTGTTTGTCCCCATTGCAAAAAGGAAACATACATGCATGTACGACAAAAATACACTTGATGCTTAGATGATGCTTGAGCCACTAGCCAAGGCGTGGTGTCAGAGGTGGGATGTCCAGCATGAGCCCAAGTGTAAAGGTTGTGTTTACAGTAATGATGGAACAGGAGGTGGCACCTGCAGGACCAGGAAGCGCGTGAGGCGTTCAGGCAGTCGCCCGGTCTCGCTGGACAGAATCATCTCCAGCATGTCGCCGTGGAGCTTCTCCATGACGACAAAGACATGCGAGTGGCACTCAAACATCCCCTCCAGCTGCACCACGCCCTGGTGGGACAGGTTCTGAGAAGAGGGGAGCAGTTTGAATATGACCCCCTCCAAGAGATCCTGTGAGGTCACTGTCGGCACCTGCACGATGGCCGCTTCATTCCTCATCTGGCGCTCCTGACTGGCCGGAAAACGGGATTTATCGATGACCTTGATGGCAACAAGCCGACCCGTCGTCCTGTGAGTTCCTAACAATGCGCTTGGAGTCAGAAGATCCACTCATAACACATCAGAGGAGGAAGACCTCCTCCTTCTGTCACCAAGTCAAGGTCATGAGTCACGATCAATTATCCATCGCACCTTTGTACACCACCCCAAACTGTCCAGACCCCAGGATCTCATCTGTGGAGATCTGGTACAGCGAGCTGATGTCCTAAAACACACAAATGTTTTTTTTTTTTAAATGACATTAACTCACGCCATGGACTGAGTCTCACCTTAGTTTCTCCACTTGCATCTACACCTGCAACCAGAACACACATGAAACCTTGAAAGAAAAATGGCGTACAAAAAAGGGGTTTTCTCAAGCACGTGGGACTCACCCTGGGGATCCCGGCTCCCCATCGGCATCATAGCCTGGCGGAGGGCGCTCTCCCACGCCGGACCATCAGCGCCCGCAGTCACACAGTAGACCAGTGAGAGCGTGAGCACCTCAAATGAATGCGTCCTGTCGCCTGGCAAGGAGGGGACGGTCAGCTGAGTGGGGCCTCGGACCTGCAGCACCTCTGCCATGGAGATCTCCTGGAGAGGAGGGGAGGGATATTTAAGCCTGTCACATATGGACCCCACATCCCTCTTCCAGATCTACCGTACACATCAGAATCACCTTGTAGTATTTTGTGCTGCTCTCGCTCTGGTACAGTGTGATGCTTTTGGGATCCAGAATCCAATAGTGGCGCTTCCTCTGGTGGACAGTAAGACATGGAGAGCAAAAAGGTTCAGTTCAGGAGGAGGATGTTTTGCTGCAGGAGAGCAGACCAGAGTCTCGGCCTGGGTGTGGTGCAGCAGCCAGCCCTGCATCAGGACGCTGGTGTCCCTGCGCTTGGTGTGGTGCACCGACTGGACCAGCCTCATCAGCGGGATGTTGCTGCTGAAACATGGACTGGAGCGGAGCAGAGAAGAAGGGAGCGGCAATTAGAGCATCTTGACAGGTGGACACAGTCAGACAGAGCAGCAACAATGACTCAGATGTTCCGACTCCACAAGACTTTCATCCTCGCTGGAGAAATGAGAGGCGCTGACATCATCCTCGCAGACTCGTCATCTGACCTCATGGGCTCTGGAGGCGGCTCCACTTCCCGCAACCCTCCGTCCGACATTTCTTCTTCACAGATTTCTGGTGAAGTTGCGATCAGGTGCTGTGACTCATCCTCCACCTCCTCCTCCTCCTCCTCCATCTCTGGCTCGGCTGGACTGTGACCAGCTTCCAAGAGATCATACAAATGCAATGTCAGTGTTGTTTCCAAACTTTTCTTCAGGAAAAAAAAGGGTTTCTCCCAAAATCTCAGATCAAATGTCGACTCAAGGAGCTGAGAGAGAGAGAGAGAGAGAGGGAGGACAGGATGGAAACCTTCTCTGTCTGAGACGCCGGGACAGTCTCTGGGCACCAGCGGCTCACAGCGTCGGTGGCAGTTGAACCTGCAGTCTGCAGAGACAGCGTTAGACACCTGAAGTCACCTGCCTCCACAGATGAAGCAGGCGCCTGCTCACCTGAGCATTGCAGGCCCTGTCGGAACAGCCCGCGCAGCAGGCGGTGGCAGTGCTGGCAGACGGTGGGCTTGGTGTAGCTGTGGATGTGAAAGGTGTGAGGAACCTGAGCCTTGACCCCCACGGGCAGCCACTCCGGGGGCTCAGCCCAGGACGGCGGCCTGGAGGAAGGCTTGGACCTGCTGATCTGGAGGCCGCAGAAGCACGGTCGGCGTGAGCGTGTGTGATTCTGCACGAGGAAGAAAGAAGCCTCACCTCCTCCAGACTGCCTCCGCGGTGGTTGGTCAGCAGGTGGGTCTGCACGTGTCTGGGCTGGAACAGAGACACGCTGGTGCCCACCTGACGCCGCACTCGGCTGCAGTCATTGACCAACCGAAACGCACAGCGTTTGTGAAAGTCCAGTCCACAGCCTGAGCAAAGCAGACGTTCCTCTGGGTCAGAGATGGGCCCAGCTCCGACGTGGCCACCGACTCACCGTCACACTTTAACCCCTGCCGCACCAGCCCCCACAGCATCTCCCCGCAGAGGTGACAGAAGGTGGGAGTCCTGTAGGAGTGGACCAGCAGAGAGTGGGGATAGATCTTCATCTCACAGACGGACGCCGATCCTGAAGGAGTGAGAAAGACAACTGAGACACATGTTTGAGGACAGACATGTAGACCATCAGGGTTTGTGTTTCTCTGGTAACAGATCTAAATAAAGCCGGAGCAGCAGGCAGGAGACAGGACCAGGAGGCTGGGCAGATTATTAATGGTGGGAAACAGCCTGAGATCCATGTGGACTTCAACAGGCTTGGACATGATGTATATCGCACCAGGTTGGGGAGGATCTCACACCCCCTGCAGGGAGCCACAGTGGGAAAGTGTGTGGCACCACTTGCGCTCTTCAATGGAAGCTGCTGAAACGAGACGTGTGCTGTTGCTGCCACTCGGTTCACAGCTGGGCCTTTTTCCTTTTAATGGATTTCTTAACATACTTGAATGATTTCCTTGCTTTTATGAAATGCATTTAGATTATTAATATTATTATTATTATAAAAATACACAATCAGTTATATGCTTTTTTCATTATTCTATTCATTTTAAGACATTTAATTCAACGGAACTTAAGGCACTAGTGCAGCAGTTTTAATATTTATAATAATATTGTTACTTGACGATTTACATCAGTCAGAAACTTGGAATGCGAGGGAGATTCGTGATGGGCGACGCAGCTTCTCGACTCCTTTAGGAAACTGTGGTCTGGTTTGCTATGTGACTAGCGTCAGGGGGCGACTCGACTCACCTGCGATGACGACCTCGATCAGGTCTCCGTCCTGCAGCTCGTCTTGCAGCGTCAGATGTTTCAGCAGAAGGTCAGAGGAAGTCTGGTGTCTGAAGAGCAAGACCCGCTCACCCGCCCCCACCACGCTGCTCTCCGGCGCCTCAACACACAGTCAAACCACAGGGTTCAAGATGGTTATGGTTTATGTCAGCTGTTTATGCAGCTCAGATAAAATGAATTCACATGCACTGAAGTGACTTTTTGGAAGTAGATGAATGCACATTGCGTGTATTTAATTAACCAGAGGTGTATTTTATATATATATATATAGAGAAATCATCACCAGTATTTTCATCTTAAGATGCTGCTGTTCCCCAAACCACACACGCGCCGAGCTGCCCGGAACAAACGCTCATCATAAGAGAGGTTCGCAAATGATGCGAGGAGGAAGGTTGTGGTCGGAAAGTTCGCTCAGCTTTTGTGGACCAGAGCAGAGAGAAGCACCTGCCCCTCATGACCTCAGTTCAACACAACACCAATTTGATTGTCTTCTCATGTAGTGAATTATCAATGTCATTAGACGTAACAGGAGCAAAACATGCTTTGCCAAAATACCTGTAACTCCCATGTCGGAAGGTCATACAGAAGTAGGGGAGGAAATACATGAATGCTGAATAAATACTGCAGGTTCAATTCAAAGTTTAGGTCAAAAAGTAACATCACCCCAAGAGCCATCGTCTCTGGAGGTTTGAGAAACACGAAATTGTAAAATCCTTTATCGGACAGACGTGCGAAATGGTCAGGACGGTAAAATAGTTTGCTTATACTTTAAAGGTGTCATCTATAATGCATTATTAATGCATACATTAGACATCTCCATAAATTAAAAGGCTTCATTGAAGATGAAAGTCCATAATCATGTATGACAACTGATAACAAGGTTTGTTAAGGTGCAGAATAGAGAAGAAGAATAAGTGTGTACTGTACAGTTAGGTTCAGGGTCAGAGTCTTTTTAGCTAGACTAACTTAAATCCACAACTTTTATTTTATGAATCTTGTCATACGGTACCAAACATGATCATGAGCGTCCATTCTAAAAAGCCATATACAGGCATAAACAAAGTAATAATGTGTTATAGATGAAACCTAAAAGTCAAGTGTAACCAACAGTTTTTCATAATATAATTGTTGTATTCCATTCAGAAAATGGATTCAATAATAAAAGATGTTAACCCACTACATTTACCTTCCGTTTTATGATTTCAGCGGCAAGTCTTTTGGCATGGTGGTAGCTCAGGTTTGTGGCAGGGACTCGAACCATCTCCCTGCACAAGCCCAGCTGAAAGTGCACCACAGCTGAGGTGAGAGCCGGAGCAGCTAGAGACATGGAGGGGACTCTGTGGGAGAAGTCCAATGATATCAATGACATAGAGAGGCAAAGAACCAATAAACCAATAAAGTTGCTTTCTTACTGTGTGTCTTCGTCCAAGCGTCTCCTGCAGCAGCCAGCTAATTGCTGCTCTACTTTGCCGGTGTTGCAGTGTAGACAGGAAGCAGCGTCGCCTCAAACACCCACAGCCCCAGAACAAGGCGACACGTGACACTTTGAAAAGTGGATTTTTGTCTTTATTGAACGGTTGTTGTTGATGCCACAAACATTCAGCTGCGCCAGATGAACATTGAACCAAACATGAGTGTGATCACGCATCTAGAGATTTTAAATCACATGACGGTGGACGACTGAGCCCTAACTGAGTGGGTGACCAGAGTGAAAGAAGAGGTTATCTAGTCTCACACTACATTCACGTACTGTACGTCACTAGAGTGTCCACAGCACTTCTCTCCCGAACATATAGTATTTACAGCCCCCAGTTATGACTTCTCACTTCCTGTATTCCCTTCTTTTTCAGTGACACATTCACAAACATTCTCTTGTCTCTGTTCAGACATCATTCACAAGTATGAGCATGATCTTTGTCATTCCGCTTGTTTGGTTGAGACGAACCATCAAAAGTATTCCCAGGACCCACCAAACATTCCATGTTTGCAAACCATCAGTGAGACGGTAACAGTCCGGTTGTGCGTGTGATTAGTAAAGGTGCGATCAGAAAACAGAAAAAAAAACACAGGAGGAATGTTGAACAGCACAACAAAATTCACAAAATCAGGAAGAAAATAACTGTAAACATTGAAATAATAACCGAGTCCAGCAGCCGACCCCCTCGGGAGATTAATGAGACTTGAGTGCTTCCAAAGTCTGTTTCGGAGAAGGCTTGAACCAAATGAGTTTCACTTTTCAAGATTTTTTCAAGACTTTTCAAGGTAGAAATGATCCTGAGTGGAAGTGCTTCACCGCAATGTCGTCGCGTTTGCCTTTTCATTCTGTCTTCATAGACGGATCCTCATGGCCATTGTTATTGCACCTTTTCACTTAAATTTGAAGCGAAAAAATAAAATGACTATTGAAAATCCAGTGGGATTGTTGCAGCCCTGAACTCATTGGCGGGAAATAAATGACATATTGTGTGTTTATTTTACTGAGATAAAACCCAACCACTGGACGACAGATTGTTTCCCCTTCCTCTGGAGTGACGGCACCACAAGCCATGCTCACATGATTTATAAAGCAGATTGTACGACTGACTTTTGCCAACAGCAGAGGTGCCTGCAACAGTTGTCACGCTTTTAACGCTTCTCCAGTGAAAGCCATGGCATTATTTACATGTCCTTCCAGTGTTATCCAGTAGCTCTCTACAGTATGTCACCTGACAGTGCAAACATTTCGATAAGAATTTTAAATTGACGTTAAAACAACAAGGCAGAAGTGAGGTTGAGACGGTTAATAGTGTTCGCTAAAATCAAGATTGATCTGTCCGCTTGGACGCCGGTGTAGTCACCAGTGCTAATGGTGGTGTACGATCTTATCGCCTGTGCTACCAGTGAGAGTATATACACAACTACACCCCTGCTCCTGGGTGGACATGACGTGGATGCCTCTGCATCTTTGGATTACAGTGCGATGAGCGAGAAACACACAAGGCGCCCGCGTGCATCATTCCACTTAAAGCAGCATGCTGAATAATGTGCATCTAAATATCCCCTGCTTGAGTCAACGGAGGCTATTTTGTACAACAGAGCAGCAGCGAATAGAATGCTTTGATGCCTTTTTAAATGTCTTTTAAAAATATGCTGCAAGGGTTTGTGATTCAAGAGTATAGTTTGATCAAACCGAGCTACAAACACAGGGGATGCTGGACTCTGTCCCGCCTACTGTGCTGACTTATCCAATCAGAGAGCTGCGCCTGGTCAGGTCCACGTTACTGGCACTGAGTCCTCGACAGTCTGACAGGCCGGAGTTGTCGTTCTGTGGGGGGAAAACAGTTTTAACTACACTTAAAAACCTGAACAAGCAGAGCAATGCTCTACCGACAGGGGGCGGTATTGAGCCACACACGTACCTGTGCTGTCTCCTCCGTGCTTTTGTTGAGGAAGTTAAGTGAGCTCGCCCTCTTCATCCTGAAATGAGAGCAGATTATTCATTACTCATTCACAATACAAATGTCCTTCAGATCTCAAGGTATTGATCTGGATACCCAGGGTTGCGCGGTTCTTGAGGTCCACTGCCCTGTAGCTTCTTCACCAGCATCTCACTGCTCCTCCTCAGAGCATCCCGAATCTTCCCAAAGGAGCCACTGCGACGCAGAGACCCATTACCATCCTGGGAGGGATGGAGCAGTGAAACAGGGTTAGCTTCGGCCCTATGACATACTTAAACACCACTGGATGAAATACACAACGGAAAAAAAAATCAAACTGCTATGAGACAGCAATTCCAAATAAGCATAACTGGTGTGTTATGTTCGTCCCAAATCGTCGATCGAACAAAGATCATTAAGAGGACTTGTTTATTATCATGCGAGCAAACAACGTGACAGGGGAGTTTGTCTTTATCAGTGGAAAATCACTAGCGTCAGTTTTCTAGCTAGGAACTCTGCTCTCCTGCCCCAGTTCATCAGAAACATGCCACACAAAACCTTAGGAGCCATGTTTATTGAGCAACATCAGAGAGCATCATCTGACCCCGTTCCACTCGGCGGAGTCGTCTCCCTCGCTCTCTCCACGTCCTCCAGAGCCATTCAGCCCCTCCCTGCTCTGTCGCCTGTCTCCTCCGACGCTGCCGTCCTTCAGCAGCTCCACCACTTTACTCTGGTTTATGGCATCGATGCCCTTTAAGGAAACAGAAAGTGAATCATCAAGTAAATGTCGAGACCCAAGGGGAAGTGAAGTACAGCTGGCATGTGGGCGAGAACAGCTAATAGAAGTGCCGTAACTCGCCCTCCTGGGGTCCAGGGCCCCACCTGTTTTCGGGACTTGCTGGCACACTCCTCCAGGGTTTCTGCTGCCTCCAGCTTGCCCTGACGACGGTACAAGGCTCCCAGGCTTTTGAGGGTTGTGTTCACAGTGGGGCTAAAAAAACCAAAATAAAACTCTATTTAGCTTCCGAGAAGAGAGGTGCATGGTCAGGAGGAAACACTTCCATAATCCCTGCCTAAGGCAGCAGCTAACCACTATTTCAATAGTCGACTAGGCATGACCATTTAAAGGACTGGACTAGGCAACATATATCGTGTACGGGTTGACTCAACGCCAGCATGTCTGATTGTAGGACCGCAATTTCCGGACTATAGCGCGCACTGGAATATAAGTCACACCCACTAAATCTAAAAAGGTAAATAGATCTTGTTCATACATAAGGCTCACCGCTCTATACGCAGCGGGTGCAGTGGTGCTGTCTGAGCCGTAGAAGGAGGAGGATCACTTCTAAACTAATTTGAAAATGGGGTCCAGCATCAAGGCTCATTCATGAAACAAACTCAGCAATGTTCTGGACTTGAATCATGAACTCCTCACATCTTCTATTTACATTAAACTGTTTTCCTTTATTGTGTCCGAAGTTCCACCAACAGTCCCAGCTGCTGCTTCTCATCTCCGTTGGCAGAGCTGCGGTAATACAGGAGCTGGGAAAAAGTGCATTCTAAGCGCTTTAAGGTCAATAAAACACCTGTGATTTCATCGGTTTGGTGCAACAGGGCTCATTATTTAAGCAGCATGACGCTATTTAGTCTGTAAAAATCCATATATCGTACTGTACAAGCCGACAGGGTTCATATCACGAGAAAAAGGTGGCGTTGGATAGTCCGAAAATTGCCGAAATTTAAAAAAATTTAAAAAGTACATAAAATGTACTTAAAGTGTAAAGTGTTGAATGTTTTGAAACATTATATTTGAATTTTAATTGCTCAAAATGGGACAAATAAAGGACAAAATGTGGTCTACAAGGTGCCCATCCTTTGATGTCTCTGTGAAATAGTCCCATATTTCGACAGTTGGAGTTGCCATGGTGACTCCTCTAACTGTGGACAGTACAGAGAAAATGCTGACATCACGACTCGTCGACTTATGAATCCATCAGCGACTAATTTAACAGTCAATCATGGTCGCTGCAGCCCTATTATCCACTCGTCTATTTTTAAACTCAGTTCCGGTACTGCAAGGTCCAATAGGCTGGAGTCATTTGCATGTAACACAGAGTACGTACTGGACCGCCATTCCCTCACCACGATACACATACAGAATGTTGCCTTTTTTTTTTTCACAGGAAACTTGCACAAGTAGAAGACTCCGTGTGTCAAGGCCCTGTGGTTGACTCAAGTCTAACCACTGTTCTCACCAAAGGAACTAAACCGAATACAACAATACTGCAACAATAAAGAAAATGATATGGGATTAAGAATTACCTGTCCACCTTGCAAGTTTTATACCAGCTGCCATACTCAACATGCAGGCCAGAGTCTTTCCGTGAACCCTGGGGTGAAAGACAAGGAACAGTTCAAAACAAAGTTTCAACCAAAAAAATGAAGACTTCCTCATTAACTCTGACCTTGCTCTCCTCCCGCTCCTCCGCGTGCATCCAGATGGGTTTATTGTCATCTAGAAGATTAAATGTGAAGTGTTCATGACCTCCGTTCATGTAATCACATGGTCCTCACCTTCCTGGCAAGGTAACTCTTGCTTTCCTTCCCTCTGCCAGGCATGTGAGCCAATAAGCATTTGATAGGCTTAGTAGTGGAGATAAACTTTCACAATAAGCTGTTTCTCAAGCTTCAAAACCTTCAATAAATCCACTGAGTAGCTGACAGAACTGACTGCGTTTGGAAAAACTAAAATTGCTCGGGCAACTGGAAAAGCACAGTGACGTTTAGAAAATCATGTATGTATTTTTTTGGTGGAGAATAATGCCACTCATAACAATATAACTGTGATAACCATGGTGTTTACTATGAAACTGAACTGCAGTTATGATTTTAGAATTCAATTTTGTTTTGTATTTTAGCAAAAAGTCGACGTAGAAGCTTCAGTGATTTCAAATGTTTGAGGGATGAAACGCGGCAGCCAGTGTTGACATCCCAAATCCAGCTTTCTGCATCCAAACCTTCAGAGCTTTACATTATTTCAGTGAAAACATCTTCATCTCTGCTTATCTGCACTTACTGTTGACAGAACCGAACTCCTTCTCATGCGCTCTGGTCAGAATCTCTTTGTAAAGAGCCTCAGCATCTTTGAACTTCCCTTGTTTCAAGTAGCATGTGGCCTGAAGAGAAGCAACATCCATTACATTTATATTCATGATATTATAAATTTATATCTGTCTGGCAAAACATGTGACCCACCAGGTTGTTTTTGGTCTTGGCAACATTTGGGTCGTCTGCCCCAAGTTTTGACTCGTAGATCTCCAGAGCTCGTCTGTAGTAGTACTCCACCTCATCATACTTGCCCTGGTTCTGACACAACAGGGCCAAATTGTTCAGCTGCTTGGCCACATCCGGGTGATATTTCCCCAAAACCTGAAGCAGAAACAGTACAATTAAGGATGCTAAATAAATATGTTAAATAAAAAAAGTCACCTTTATTTGACTGCTGGAAGGTTACTCACCATCTCCCTGATCTCTAGTGCTCTCTTGCAGAGGGGTTCGGCCTCCTTGTACTTGCCCCTCTTGCCATATAGCACCGCCAGGTTGTTGAGGGTGGCAGCCACAGCAGGGTGGTCCTTCCCCAGGGTCTTCTCTCTGATTGCCAAGGCGTCATTCAGAAGGTGAGCAGCTTCTTTGTACTTGTTCTGATCCCTGTAAAGACAAGGGACACATGAGAAAAGGTTCTACATCCTTGAATCCTCAACCTTCTCACCTGTATACCAAAGCCAGGATGTTGAGCATGGTGGCCACATCCGGGTGGTCATGTCCAGATGTCTTCTCCAAGTCCTCCAAGGCTTGTTTACAAAGAGGCACAGCAACCTCGTATCGTCCCTGAGAGGCATACTGGATCACCAGGTTGTGAAGGGTCCTGAGACGCGCTGGGATCTCGTAGCCCCCCTGCTGGGCTGCCACCTCTCCGCTGGGCTGGGCTGTGGAAAACCGCCACCAAACACACACAGATATTGTTGTAAGCTTGTCTACATTTGGATGTGCGAGCAACTTTTACAGTATCAGGTTGAGTAGAAACAGTAAAAAGCTCACATAGGAAATACCTAAGAATGACTGTCAGATTATATATGTAATACTACACAGAGCCACCACAACAGTTCTGCTCATGCTTAAAACACAAAGCATGCATCTCAACTATTCAGAATGCAAGTGATGCAAGTCTAGTTGATAGCTGGATGAGTGGGGGCAAGTTCCGCCACATAACTCCAAAATAATATCCAAATCAAAAAAACCTTTAAAATCATACCTGGACCCTGGTCATCATCGTTGGGAAACAAGTCATCCAGACTGTCTTTCTCCTTCTCCCCACCAGCACTTCCACCAGTCCCACTGCTGCTGCTCTGGTTCTTCTCCTCAGACGGCGAGACATCATCGTCAAACTTTTTGATCTGGTTCATGAACTCCAGATGCTTCTTCTCCTCCTCCAGCTGAGCAACACTTTGCTCACTGCGCTGCAGCTTGTGCTGCGTTCCCGCGAGCTCGTCCCTCAGCCACTGGTTCTCCTGGCAGAGGCGGCGCACCTGAGCGCGCAGCTTTTGCTTCTCCGATTCCACTGCACTTAAGTGGCTAGACAAGGCGATGATCACCTGAAAATGGGCGACATCTGAAGTCAAAATTCTCCAGTGGAACATGTGTGACGATTAAAATATATATCAACCTGAGCTTCTCCAAGGCCGAGGTCAATGGCCTCCATGCTCTTGCGGAGCAATCCGGACTTTTCCTGAGCAGCCAGTGGCTGGGTGCAGTCCAGGAGCGAGTTGAGGATCTGAGCGTGCTCGCCGCGCAGCGTCTCCAGGCCCTGGATGACGGCTTTGGTGTTGAGGACAATCTCATCCTGGCTCAGACGCTCCAGGGCTTCTTCACGAGGATACACCATGGTGGACATTGCTCGACTTCATACACACTAGGATGCCAAATAAAAAATATAATACAAATAAAAAATGATTATCCAGTCTCAGTGTTCCTCCACTCCCCACAACACACGAGGCACTTTAAGATGATTCTAAGTTGGATTTCACACGACCAGAGTAATATGAACAAACCAAGTCAATTTCAATGATTTCACCAGCCAAATAAAAAGGTAACTGCATAAGCCTGCAGACAATGGTGTGGACTGTATGAGAATTAAGTACATTAAAGGATAAAAATGTTTCAATATAACGTTTATAAATTATTTTCACCTTCAACTGGACCTTATTATTTTGCTTTATTTCAATAAAACCCAACATTTTATTGCATAACACAGATGGAGGGAGGGTGTTCTTTGACAAGCTGGGAGATAAGCTGGCTCAGGCGTGCCTACACCAATGTATATGTATAGCTAAACCTGTTTAAGACCTCAAAAGAGGATTCTCCGTTACTGCCAGTGACCAATAAAGCCAATTAAAAAGAGATGCCACTGCGTTGTTGAGCGTTTTTTAACACAAGACTGTGATAAACTAAACACGAATGGTTTCTCTGTTCTGACAATTACATGGGTTTGGACTCATCAAAAGGCACAGTTACTAAAAACACAGCAGTGAGGATGTAAACATCTCTTCATGGTGACCTAGATAAGTCTGCCACTAGAGTTTTGAGACACCAGTCTTCTCTGTGTCTAAGGTCTGCATGGTAAATAAATACAGAAAATACTCCCAGGTGTAATGAACAGACACCTAGGTGACGAAAGTTTTTGGTCGTTTTTAAGCTCCAAATTCCCCTTTGATGGTTTCCAGCACAGTAAGATAATTGCTATTACGCTGAGCGCACAGATTTTGTTCCAGTAAAGTCAGTTTGATAGCTTTTAATCTCCAGCTGTTATAGAAGGCTGTAAGCATCTGTTGGTGCGCATGCGCATTGGATGCCACTTATTGACCCGCGCCGCATCAGAAACAGGAGCCATTAGTGCAACATCGTGACTCTTCCTGCTTGGATGATGGTGGTGCACCTGTTCTCCCCCCCCAGTCTGCCTCACCCATCCTCCCTCCTCCCTCATGCTGCAATGCACCACCACCCGCTGTGAAGAATGACCACACGCCTCAACACGACACTGAGGGACAATTAAAGATACATTTCTAGGGCGCCATTTTGTACATTTGTTATGATGGTTAAGGTATGAGAAAGAGAGGGAGGACGGTCGAGGCCTGAAGCCGGTCAGAGGGACGCGAGGGGCGCAATCAAGGTGACCCACAAATAAACCTCTAAATGGCAACGTCGTTTCTTCTATTTTCTCAAACAACCTCTGTCGTATTCTTAACGGCACGTTGTAAACCAACGCGATTTACCAGCAGGCGGTTCCAACCCCGGCGGCGATGCTCCAGCGACGATGTACCGCATAGACAAGAGCGGTTGAGACGATGCCGCCTAAATAATCCCACCATACACCGAATGCAGCGCGAAACACGGACGCCTTTACCTGCATCGAGGAAGAAGACGATGCTTTAGTCCCTCGAACAACGCAGCAGCGCTCTGTTTTGATCCAAACAAATCTAAGTCAATTGCGCATGAGTGAAGTGTGCTTCCGGACGGTTTTCAGAATAAAGCAAACGCATTACAGCTGCCGTTGCTAACGTAACACAAGAAAAAAGACAATACATTTTTATTGCGATTAAAGACCACAGATGTGAAAATGTAGCTCCTGAAAACATTACAGACCATATCGGGTGGGAAATACTCGGCGTTCTGTGTGTTGACTTTTAGGAACACTGTGACTTTTATTTTGAAAGTTGAAAGTAACGTCAGTATGTTTATCATATCACTGAATCATAGCATCCATCCAATTATAAAAGGCCTATTACTTCAATATGGGCTGATATGATGCATTCTGAAAAATCAGAAGTCAGAAGGAAGGTCGAAGGTTTTTAATAAAAATTGCACCAGGGCTTCTGGTAAAAAAAAAAATTGTTTTGGGACTTATATATACACTTTTCGTTTATATTATCTGCCATTACCAATACTCGTTATAATTGTTAATTTTGTTAATTAATTGTTAATATGAAGTGTTTAAATTGTATTTGTTTCGCAATGCATTTTAATTGACTGCTTTTCCAGGAAAATCCCTGAAAAACGTACATTTATACATATTATGTGAAACCCTTATATCTAATCACATATATTTTAACTTACAAAAATAATTGTCAAATCCGATATATTAATGTAATCTTTTTTTTTTTTTTTTTTTTTTTGCAAGGCATGATCTTAGTTATTTCTGCCGTCTTCATGTCATGTGGCACCGTGGATAATTGAACTGACCACCACTGAACTAGAGTAACAGAGATCAAGGGAAGCACAGAGGAGAGTGCAGGCAGAGTGGAGCTGGTGCAGACGACTGACATGGGTGAAGGAAGAGCATCAGCAAGAGTGAAGAGACAGAGAGAGCTGCCATGATGTATGCAAGAGATAAAAGAAAAACAAGAGATACAAAGCAAGAGGCTCAGTGAGAGTCAGCGTTGAAGACGCTCAGGTTTTCATTGATAGCCACTAGGAAGGACACGGTTAGAAGCCAGTATATCAGTGGAATAGCTGAATAGCTGTCATGGAGAAGTTAGGAGATAAAGTTTGGCGACCAAACAGAAGCAGAAAGAAAACAGGTTCATGGGTGTGATAAGAAGAAAGGAACGATTCTTAATGGCACTTGGTCATGACTCAGACTGAAACAGAAAGAGACCAACATGTATAAATCAAGGATGTCTTTATTTAAAAAAAAATGAAACAGTGAACACTTGCACATTCATCCCACATCTGACTGACAAATGTCATCATGAAAAAGCAGTACTACAAAACATCTCAAATAAGAACAAACTCTGATACAATATAATAAGTACTATTTGGTATGTACAAGCATTATATTCTGTTGTTGTTGTTGTTATAGGCAAAAGGCAAATACACAGAAACAATGTGATGTGCAAAACATTTCCCCCCCGCAGGTTCACAAGCTCGGGATGTGAGCAGAAGCTGGGATTACTCCTTTTCCTCCTGTTCCCTTGGAGACAGATGGCGACGTTGCAAGCTGTGTGGGTAAATATTTTGCCAGAGTTGAGAACAAAGCTTGTGTGAGCCCGGTGATCACTGCTCATACTTCTAGTACACTGCTGACACAGATTATAGATGGACCAGACAGGCCACTGTTACACTCTCACAAGTACAAGGACACAGGTACGGAGGTACAGGTAGATACACAGGAACAACTTCAACATGTAGCACAACCAGTTCCCAAACAGACTGCAGAAAAATGGTGTGAAGGAGGCCAAGATTTGGCTGCAGTGATGACTTATCTATGAAATTAAGGAAAAAAAAATGTGTCTCTGTCATCAGCACCAAGAAATACTCCCTCAACTGAGAGATACAAATGCACAACTCCTAATATCTTTTTTTAATTTTTCAATCGCAGCCTTAGAAAGACCAACACAAGTGTAGTTAAGAAGCAAGTATTCAGATGACCATCAACTTCTACAGCCACATGGTATGTAAATAGGTGTTCTACAACACATTTAGACATTTCATAATTTGCGTCATGAACTGAAAACCACCATGAATGATGAGAAATCTTTAATAGCTATACTTCTCTGATTCTTTTTCCCACCCACATTGCCTTTTTTCTACTTTTGATTGAACTCAAACCAACAAACCTCAAGCTCATCACCACGCTGGCTCCTCTGAGGGGTCAGGTGAGGTGAAAGAAACAGCCTACCATTATTGCATGTTTAAATATCAGGCAGCTTCACTAGGAATATGGAGACTTTAAACGGAGACATTAGCAGCTTCTACTCAACTTCACTGTAATAATTAAGCTTTCACGTTGCAGAGAACTCAAAATAGTAACCATTTTATTTTCCCACGTTGCATGACAATAGTCACAGTATTTTTGGAGGTAATAGCTTCCTTAACCATTTTGACCTTTAGTTACATCAGCAGATTTTATTCACGGTAGTCAAGCCCTTGATTGTCGACAGCAACAAAACAAAAACATTCAAGATAGGAACATCAATCAAGGCTTGTGATTTGTTGGCTATTCGGGAGCAAACTACAAACTTCAGCTATCTCAAGAGTACAGTGTAAATAAAAGCACAGTGCCACATGTTGGATGAACAGCCCGAGACTATTGAGGAACACTGCAGGCTCACAACTGTTGTGATGTCACTTGAACACTGCTATTCCAGTAGTAACGCTGCAGTTTCATATTCTTAACAAGCTAAATCGTTTGACAACATTTCAGTTTAAGACACTTACATTTGCATCATGTTAAAATGGAAAAAAAAAAATCTTAATACTTGACAGTAGATGGAGAAAAAATGAGGAGGAGGAGGAGGCCAGGAGAGCCAGAGACCTTCACGGTTTTAAGTACATTCAATTCCAAACAATTTAGCTCTGAAAAACTTTTGTTTGATTTATATTTGCCTTTTAAAGAGCCACAAAGTAAACAACATGATCGCCTTAATGTCTGCAGTCCTAGAATGACACTGTTGACCACACAGTCACAAGCACGAACATATTGCATGCCCTTTGTGACAATGTCTGAAAAAATGTTTTTTTCTTTTTTTGTAGGAGTGGGAACTTCATTTTTCTGACCACCGTATATCACCACAGACTCACAATAACACACCACTAGTCACCATACAACATCTGAGGTTGGGGGAAAATTAAACATTGAAACGCCAAATAGACCGGAAAAAATAAGCGATCATTATCTTTTCTAATTTGATCTGTTCTCGGTGCCAGTTTAAATGGCTTTTTGCTGAAATCCGTGTCACAATTCGAAATCCAAAATCATAATTACAGACAAAATTCAAACCTGTGGTGCCAGAAGGGTTATGACAATAATATTTTCTCAACTTTATCACAGCTAAATTTCAGCATTTTCAGCAGTTAATATGAAAAAAGACAAACTCCATCAATTGGATTTCACATACAGTGGCAATCAAAAGACTCAGAAAAATAAACCCTCACTCATCCTCCACTCTGACATTTCTGCATGAAAGTAAATCCAGTTTTAATATTGTTGTCACATAAAGCCATCTACTTTAAGTTACTTCATATTGATCATTGTACTATTTCTAAAACAGAAATACGATCACTGATTAAAAAAAGAAGACGGGTTAAAATAAACGCCTGGAAGAGAGAGTGTATATGGGCAGTGGCTGATTCCACTGAGGATGAGTGAGGTGACCTGCGACTGCATTTGTGACAACATTGAAGCCACTGGGGTTTAAACCAAAACCAAAGCTGCTCTTTTTTTTAAGGTTTCTGGCACATGTGTTGTTACGGCTGAAGCATGCGCTGGTGGATCAGAGGTCATGTTTCTAGAATGAGAGGTGAAGGGAGAGTTGGCGCATGCTGCTGCATTCCATAAAACGGAAACATAAATGGCAGTAAGCTAATTGTGCTGTTATCCCCTTCGTTACACACACAAACACACACCAACACACACGTTCACGTGTGCATGCACACTCACCACACGCACACGACGACGCACCGAAAGGGGCATTAAAGTGACTAGTAAGAGCGCTGCAAAAACACACATCATCTCGCTCCTGAAAGTTAAATAATTAGTGAAAAGGAGTGAATGATGTGGTCTGTCTGCTCTTGGGAAGGCGCTTCCCTCTCCCACCACGTGACAGGAAGGTCAGCACTAGGAGGCGGCTTTACTGTAGCCGAAAAGTCCAACAGGTAGGTACTTGACATGTGTCGGCCACTGGGCAGCCAGCTGGAAGAACTTGACGTCATTCCACTCCACTCCATCGATAGACACTGGAGAGTGACAGAGAAGTTTTAGTCTCATTTTGAGGTGGTTTCTTATGTGAATGCACTTAAAAGAAGGGCGCCACACAAAAGACTCACCTTTTAGGAAAGTCTGCTGTTGCTTGGCGGAACAAATGAGGCGGCTGATGCCTTCAATGACCTGACTCTTTGAGTCTACGTCCTTTTCTTTGGGCTTCTTCCCCAGAAAGATGGTGGGCACTGACAAAACCCAAAACATGTTTTATTCGTACAAATCTAGTGCCAACCATGTGGCTTCGCTCACCTTTCTTGTTCTTTTCTTTGGTGACCACGGTCATGGCCATGGTGCTGACCTGCGTCTGGGGATCGTTGCTGCCTCCACCTGGCAGCCTGCTGACCTGCAGGGATCGGAAGGCGCTCTTGAGGGTGTTCTTGCAGCCTGTGTCACGTCGCTCTCCCTCCCGTCGCTTCTCTGCCAGAGAGGCCAGCCAGTAGTCCACCTGCAGGCCGATGGCGTCCACACCGTGGGACATGCTTGGGCTCCTGCATACGAGGGGTCACACACCAACGTATTCAGTAAATCACAGGACCACAGGCAGAACTCAGGTCTCAAGCTAAGCATTTTGACGGGAAAGAAGGAGCTAAGACTTTCTTCTATAATTTCTCAAATACTAGTAAGTCGAGAACTCATTACAAAATTCAAAATACCCTTGTACTGTCAGGACACTTCCAGTAGAGGGAGAGGAGGGCGGGGTGGCTGCCTCCTTCATCACTCCAGTTGGGGAGCCATGGGAGGGGGGTGACGTGGAGGGGACGGCCAAACTTACAGCAACCCCTTCTTCAACATCACCTACGAGAAATGCTCGCATGAGTGAAACCAGAAGGACTCGCAGCAAACTTAGTTGCAGAACTCACCAGTTGGAGACTGACCAGACTCTATCAGTCCCACTTTCACCACCTGGAATAAACACGACGGCGTTGGGTGATACAAATCTGTCAGCATTTATTCGCACGTTATCAGAGCCATTTCTCACCCCAATGAAAGGAATGAACTTCTGGTAGGAGTCTTCATCTCGCCTGGCGAATTCAAAACCACAATTAGTCAAGAAAACAAATGGGGCGTGGGTGACTTTCTTTTCCACTCACATTCTGTGCTTGCATGTGAGCATGGCTTCTGCGATGGGCAGCTGGTGAGTGACCGTGGCCCCGCTGATGTACTGAGAGATTCTGCCAGCCACGTCCAACTGATCTGAGATGAAGAAAATATGTCTCTGTGTGAGGCTCCACACTGTGACTGCATCTTCGTGTACATGTGTCATCGATACCTGACTGGGGCGGCTCCGAACGGCTGAACACATCTCTCCATGTGCTGTCCAGGAAGGAGGAGCAGTAGCGGTTGTCAAGAGCACCCAGGTGCTTAGCAACAGGGTGTGAGCCTGATGACGCAGAGGCAACAGATCATGTCCAGATTAGATTACCAGCGCACCCAAGCGCTCCCTAGACAGCCAGAGCCCTGAAGCTTCATTGATGTGTGAGAGGTGAAGGTTGACTACATTTGATGCCTGTCACTAAACTTACCAAGTGGGACCACCAGGAAGCGCATGTGGTTGAGCCAGTCAGATGTCTTGTTGGCCAGCTGGTTGACAAAGAACTGCAGGATGGCTCCCAGGTAACTCTGGCTGCCCACCGCAGCCACTTTAACCGCCTTGGGCATCGATGAGTTGCAGTTACAGCTGCCATGAGTGAAGGACGAGACATTCTTGTATTAGCAACATCTGTGACAGCGGACTCGGTTTTTAAAGGACGAGGAACACAGAGAAGATAGTTGTGAGTGAAGAGGATGCGCAAGGTTAGTTGAGAAGGCTGAATTGTTGCAAGAGGAAATGCCAAAAGACAAAAGGAAGTATTTCATGTCATTTATTTTCAGCCCAGTTAATCCTGCTCCGGGATAACACAGAGCTTAACATTGTTTCATCAGGAAAAGGGCAGGAAGCATCCCGGACAGGTCGGCAGTCCATCACACGACAGGCAGACGAGTCGCACACTCACACATACAGACAATACGCATCAAAATTTTTTCCTTCTTTTTTTCCTTTCACTTTTTGGTCAATACATTGAAGAGTTTCTTTCACTAGCACAAATATGTGTCTTGATGCAGAGAGGTTGTCAAACTAATATTCAGTGAATGCATGCCAAAACTTTCAATGTCTCTTGAGTCACTTGGAACCCAAAATATATATAAATGAAATTCTTCACAGAGCACCTCGTCTCATGTCATAAATGATTATTGAACAATGAATAGCTGCATCACCCAATCTAAATCTAAACATCTTTTCTTTGTTTACCCTGTTTGATATTTCCTTTCTTTTCTACCTCTTTTTCCCCTCTATTATTTTCATCTCGTAATATATATAATAATTCACTGTCTGTCAAATATATAATCATATTTACTCAACCACCTGACTTTTCCGACAACCAAACTTGAGCTACTTGTATGAAAAACCCGAAAATTAAATATTACAAAAAAAAAAGAAAGTTTTCACCGACCACTATGGTGCCGTCACAGGCGAGAGAGAGAGAAGGGCGAGCAAGCCTGACACCACACACGTCTTAGCTTCTCAGCATTGGCAACATTAGTCGGTCAAATATAAGATGTTGATGCAGCAAACATGTTGCCTCCATCAATACGCATTTAGACAATCGGACAATTAAAAGACGAGACAATCACTTGTCACAGTCATTTCATCAACAAATGTGAACTTGGAACTGTCAGTAGCTCAACGTACACACGCGCGCGCGACATGATCAAAGAGCACCAAGGAGACTACACTGCTGTTTTGCAGTCACCTTGTCTCATATTTCATCACGCTGTTCTTCACTACAATCATTAGCCGCAACTGGAATGCTAATAAGTCGGCTTCAGCCTCCGCCAGTGAAACACACTCAGTGGGCACCAAGGTTTTCCCCCGTCCGATGGGGTGTGGAGGCAGTAATGTGTTGGAGTTTCACAACAGTGAACACAAAAGCAAAGCAAATTGTACAAACATTCCTCCTTAAGGTCCGTTTAAGGAACATCTTAAAGGTCAGAGTCCTGCTGAACCGACAGTGCTGGGATTTTTCCTGCGTAGGGGGCCCCTATGCTGCTAAAGCCCTGGGGAGAACCCTGGTGACATGGGACGGGCCAAGGTTAAAGAGACCAGTTACTAGCCTAGCTGAGGACAAAACTACCCAGACTGCTCGGTGAAAACGTGATAGAAGTCTGTATTCTGGACTACAGGACGAGGGCCCGGAGGAAATACACACACAAACGTACTAAGTTCTTGCCAAGTTATATGCCAGTTTTATGAGCTTTTTCCTGAGGAAAAGTCATAAGAACAAAATAGCCTACTGACAGTGAGTTTGTTTACTGCTGCACTCACACGTTTGATCATGTTGGGTTGGTGTTGGAATGACTGGATGATGCATTCTGCATCACAGCCTCTCTGGGTTGCTAAAGAGCTTTTATACGACTGAACTTTTCCTTGTAATCTGGGCGACGGAACATTTAGAATTTTGGGATGAACTATTCACACAGTAAATTATTCAGAGCTCAGACATATTAATGTGCGGATGATTCTTTGATACAGGATAAACATTACATTAACACCTAAATTCAAAGTGTCAGACGATCCCAGCATGGAACAGGAAAGTGCACTGTAGTATATTTATTAAAGATGATGAAACATGAAACACTCACTGGACACATCATCATAATCAATCGCACCATCAAAGAGCAACATACACTACACTGCCAAAAGTATCTGCTCACCTGCCTTGACTTACATAGGAACTAAAGTCCCATCCCATTCCTGACCCATCGGGTTTACAGCTTCAATTCTTCTGGGAAAGCTGTCCACAAGGTTGAGGAGTGCGTTTATAGGAATTTTTGACCATTCTTCCAAGAGTGCATCGGTGAGGTCACACACTGATGTTGGTGGAGAAAGGTGTTCTATTGGGTTCAGGTCAGGACAGTCAAGTTCATCCACACCAGACTCTGTCATCCATGTCTTTATAGACCTTGTGCTCCAAACTGTTCCCACAAGGTTGGGAGTATGGAATGTCCAAAATGTTTTGGTATCCGGAAGCATTCAAAGTTCCTTTCAATGGAACTAAGAGGCTAAGCCCAGAACCTGGAAAACAACCCCACTCCATAATTCCTCCCCCACCAAATTTCACACTTGGCACAGTGCAGTCAGCAATGCACCGTTCTCCTCCAAACCCACACTGGTCCATCAGATTTCCATATGGAAAAGTGTGATTCATCGCTCCAGAGAAGGCATCTCCACTGCTCTATAGTCCAGTGGCGGCTGCTTTACACCACTGTATCTGGCACTTTGGAGTGCACTTGGTGATGTATGGCTTGGATGCATCCGCTCCGCCATGGAAACCCATTCCATGAAGCTCTCTCCGTACTGTACTTGGGCTAATCTGAAGGCAACGTGAAGTTTGGAGCTCTGTAGCGATTGACTGTGCAGAAAGTCAGCGACCTCTTTGCACGATGCGCCTCAGCATCCGCTGACACTCTCCGTCAGTTTATATGGCCGACCACTTTGTGGCGGAGTTGCTGTTGTTCCAAACTCTTCCATTTTCTTATAATAAACCCGACAATTGACAGTGGAATATTTAGGAGTGAGGAAATTTCACAACTGGATTTGTTGCACAGACGGTCCATTCTTTCACAAAACTAGGTCCTTGATTTGGTGCACCTGTGACCAGGCCAAGTTATCAGGACACCTGATTCTGATCATTTGGATGGGTGAGCAAATGCTTTCGGTAATAATAATGTAAGTCATACTAATGAAACTACACATCATCCTATCTATTCATTAAAAGGCATTTAAGTTGTATATTTTCACCATCTGAGGCGATCAAGCAAGCAGAAGACACAAGTGTTTATGCAGATGTTATATTTGGGTATTAACAGCCAAGAAAGACCTGATGTCTGCAGCAACTGACAAGTGAAAGGTCAACGGGAGGGAATAAATAGAGAGAATGTAAAGCTTGGGGCAGAGTGAGAAAGAAGATGAGTCACAGCACAAACCAAAAGCATGTGGCATAGACACTGTGGGTGCGTGCGTGCGTGTGTGTATGTGTTAAAAGAAACTCACAACTTCTGTATCCGAGTGAGTACAGCAGACAGTACCGCCTGGATCTCAGCCTGAGAGCACGTGCAGACCACTGGGTGTCGCTGTACCTGCAGCTGCTCCACCACATACTGCAACACAGAAGAGTCACGTCTGCTAGGACCGTATTATTTTTCCTGCTTGTCCCTAATTGACAGATAGAATTACCTGTCCCTGCCAGTCTGTGCCATTGACCAAAATGAGGCTCTCGGGCAGGGCTGAGTCTGACAGCAATATCTGGTTCAGCTGGTCGTACACTGCTTTCCTCAGGACCTACGCACAGACACACACCAACACAGAGAACAAAATCAGCCGACAGCAATTGAGTTACTCTTCAGGTGACTCACCAGGACATACATTATTCATTTCTGCGCTCCAGGCGACTTAGATTAGGAAGGATGCGTCTGTTTGTATGCACGTGTGTGTGTGTGTGTGTGTGAGACAGACAACAAAGACATCTTTTTTTAAACATTAATCCCCCTGTGGAACGTTGCAACAAGCTGATTACTCTCTGTTTGCCAAGACAAAGCGGCACCACAGCTTACAATATCGGCGGAAAGAATGAACATACGTTCATCAAAATGCTAAATCATGATGTACTGGTTGGCACGGTTACCGGTGTGCTGTGTCCAAGCTCGGGGGATCTCTCCGAGTCAGAGCTGTTGGTCCGTTCACTCAGGGGTTTGGACAGTTGCCTCTCCTTCATGGGGGTGCTGCTCCTCTTCTGTCGCGGCGTGTGACTGCCATCTAACCTGGAGGCAGGAACTTACTCTCAGCTAGAGACAAAAGGTTTTCAGCCGTGGTCACATGATATTACCACTGATCAGAGCGAGAACAACAGTGAATACAAGTGTAGAAGTATGTTTTAATTGTATTTACGACATTCCCGAATGTCTAACAAGTGGTTATACCTAGGAGACGGCATCGGCTGTGCGTCGCTTTTACTGCTTTTCATGGGAGTTCTGGGTTTCTCAGCCACCGACACGGTTATGCAGGGTCCCACCTCAGCAAACAGCTCCTGATCTGTCAACTCCTGAACACAGTATTTACAGCATTGACCTCAATGATAACCTTCATCCAGCAACAAACTCCTACCAAGGTGTCCGTTTCAGACAAGGGCTCGTCCAGGTTGCGGCTGCGCGAAGGTTTCATCTTCTCCAGCGTTGGCTGCTCTCCATGCTGGACAGAAAAAAAGCTTTTCAGGGATCTCTTTTATGTTGATGTCAGTGTAGACCATGTTAAATATAGATACATTCATATGATGGTTGAAGACGGAACTGCAGCAGATGGTGACTGAACACACCAAAGAGAGACTGTGTAAAAGGTCTTTTGGCAACATCTTAGTCAAAAAATAATATAAAAATCCAGATACTTCTGCAAGATTTGTAATTATAGAAGCCCTGGTACCAAAAGGGATTCCAGCATTTTATCACCGTTAATGGAGCTAAATACTAAGCAGTAATCGTCTTGGTTTCTTTGTAGCTATTATTTTAATCCTCCTTATCCAATACTTTCAAATGAGAATGAGATACAGCTATCAATTTATCATCATATTCTTTACCACATATAATTCTTCAGCTCAGGCATGACAAACATCAGGTCCGCAAACCACAGTTGGATTATACTATAACTGTGAATGGCCCATGACATTATTGCATCATTTCTAGGGATGCTCCGATCAGGATTTTTGTTGCCGATCACAGATACCAATACCCATCACATGGATTGACAATGAATTTGTAACCCATGTAATTTGTAATAAAAATGATGAGACCTTCAGTGTACGTGATGTTTTTGCCACCAAAATAGAAAAATCCTGAATGCAGCAATTATTCTGTCAAAAGGACAACTGAAATGCATTTAATTTGATGTGAGACGTCGCAGGCGAAACTCTAGAGACTGTGGAATGTCTGTGAAATATTGACATACTGTAGCGGGACTCTGAGACAGAGAGCATTGCATTTATGAAAGTTTCCACTCCGGATGTTTACAAAAGTTTCAGATACAGGTGGCTAACGAACGCTGCACCTGACTGCGGTCGTTTCCCGCGTGAACAACACATGAGAAAGGCTGCTCATCTAGCTTTATGAAATTAATAATTATTTCTTATCATTCCGAATGTCACGCACGGACTGGCGGTGCTTCCCTGCACAGCATTTTCCCGTGCATGTGCTGCAGGATGCCAACTTTACATGACAGATTGAAAGAAGCTCCACAGCAGACATGCCACTGCTTAGTGAGCATCGACTAGTGAGGAGCAGTGGCGTCACAATGGGCGGGGCTTGATCAGAGCGCCGGCTGTCGCATGTGATCGGTTGTTGTGATCGGCAATGACAGGTAGTGATCAGCATTCACCGATCATGCTGAAATCGGCTGATCACAATCGGTGACCGATCGATTGGAGCATCCCTAATCATTTCATTACGTATATTATATTATCAGTTTCAGTTGGTTTCATTAATGCTTATCCTGTTTGAATTGTTTTGGCTCCCTTTTGCAAAAAGAAAAACACATGCAAACTTGTAGGTCGGTCTTCAGTACTGGACAATCCTTTCAACGAAATATCTGCTATTTCTATCATGACAACAGAGCCTCACAATTAAAATCTTAAAGTCACTGGCTGAATGTGAAGTCATCAGCTATAATCGCAAGAAACAACTAAAAAATAAACAGACCCCAGTGTTTGATCTCAGGGTTATACGTTTCAACAGAAAGGAAACTGGGATTTTGCAGCAATGGCTTTATGCGTACTCACAGGGCTGAAAGTGTCTCGGCCTAAACTGCCTTTACTGTTGAGACTGCCGATCTCCGTCTGTGAGCTGGACTGCGACATTCCCTCAAAGAACGGCCTGTGACACACAACATGAAATGATGAATAATGAAAACGATGAATTTCAGAAATTAGCAGTATGCAAAAACAGAAATAGATTTGGAATGGCATTTCACAACACATGAATTAGTTATTGTCATGCATCACTAACTGTGTGCTAATAAAAAAAAAAAAAAACATCCTGCTTATTATACAGAGGTTCCTCAGGTCGACTTGCTAACATTTCCTTTACCTTTTGGAAAAAAATGCAGTTGTTTTTGATAAATACCTGGTCAGGTTCGTCTTTGTGTTGTGTTATTTAGAGTTGGCTCCACGTTTACTGTGACACAGTGAGTTTGCGGGAGTGTGTTGTATTTGCATTCTCGTGTGAGAATAATCTGGGAGCCTTTCTGTGGTTGTGCGACAAAAATAGCACTGCCAGTGCATGCACAAAAGGAAAAACCCTGCCATGGAATTAGTTCTTCTGGTCCAACTCAACACTGTATGTTTTCTAACTTTAGTTCAGCTGTTTAATGGACACTACCTCGGGAGCCAATTCAGTAGAAATGGAGGTACAGATCCGTGACCAATGATTTGCTTGTAGCCAAAAAAACTGAAAAGTTCCAAAACTCATAAAAGGTTTGACTAACACCCTTATTTTACACAGTTACCCTGTCAGTCCATACGTCAAATGCAGGTATGTGCGTGAGTCCACATGCGTTTCTCTGTCTGGGCATCTTTTGCCGAACTTGTAGGTACCAAGTCTTAACAAGCGAGAGCACATTTTGCCATGTGAGGGCATTTTGGCCTGTCCTCACAAGGTTTAGAGGATTAAAACATCAGTAAATGTAGTTTATTATAATTGGGTGCAAGTTAGATTCAGAGTCCTGGTTAAGGTTAGCCATGTGTTTTGGATGATTAAAGGTGAGAGGCTGGGGAAAGCATTATGTCAATGTGAGGTCCTCACAAGAACAGCAAAACAAACATACGTGGGTGTGTGCATGGGTGCTGGTACCTGAGTTTAGGTTTGGGCGTGCTCAGGATGCTGTCAGTCTCCTCCATTTCAGGCCCACTGTCACTGGGGTTGTACATCTCCAGGCTGTCATAGAGTTCGTCCAAGTCTTCCTCCACCTCCTGGATCTGCTCCCGCGACACATGCTCCAAACCGAAACCCACCTTTAAGCAAGACACCAAGGGAATATGAGATCCAAGCTGTGAAACGTTTCATTCAACCTATGTCAGAGACGTATTGAAAACTAGGGATGCACTGAAATTACACATCTTACATGGTGCTTTTCATTGTTCTTTCTCAATACCAGAGACCTCTTCACTGTATCCAGATAATCACAGCACACAGGTCACTATTTTGCTTGCGTCATCACAACATCTGGTTTTAGCCATGTTGTTTTGGTGGTAAAAGTTTGGGTTTTATACAGTTTTCATCCCCAACTGAAAACTATATTTAACTATCTCAGTAAACTAAGAACATTGCTTATAAAGTTATACAGCATGTAGGGAACATAATACAGATTTTATTAATAATACTTTAGATCCTTTTTTCCTCTAAGCTAATTGGGTCAATGGGGAAATCAAATAAAATGTGAAACAACAAAATTAACAAGACGATTTATCTGGCAAAAAGAATTGGGCAAAAACAGACAATGGAACATGACTAAATTATTTAGGAAACTGGTTAAGGGTAAGAATCCGGTTGTAGAATGGAGTTTTATTACATGGTATTGTGCATTTAAAAAGTCTTTTTGTCACAGAGAATATAGAACACCTATTGTAGCACAATTATTATTACTATTATTAGTAGTACCTGTATAGTCGTAGTAGAAGCAGCCATAGTAGAATGCAACAGTAGCAGTGATAGTAGTAGAATCAGAATAGCTTGAAACATCGGACAGGATGATGTGAAGTTAAAATTGAAATTCACCAAACACTCCAGGAAAATTTCACTCAATACACAACAGAATTGTATAAAGTAAGAATAGTCAGTCAGGTCTAAGAGTTCAGTGTGGCTCAGCACAGCAGTTGACCTCCATCATGTGAGCAGTCTCTTCCTCCTACAGAGAGATCAATCGCAGTGATGGGCTGTAAATGTTTATGACACAGATGGGGGCCGTCATTACTTGCCATCATGCTTTCCTGCAGTGCATAATCATCTTGGACTTTGAGCCTGATGAATCAGGACTGGAGTAAGATGTCACCAAAGAAGTGGCAGGGGAGCTCCAACTCTCTGCTCTGATTGGCTGCACTGTGGTCAGCAACACCCACCACAAAATAGGCCTGTACATCAGACCTCAGTGTCTTCTTTGTTTCTTATGCTTCAATTAATTATTCATGCTGGGTTCCAGCATCTGGGGTCAATAAGCAAGTATGGTGGGGTAGTAGATGTTTTGCTCATCATCCTTAGGGCAGGAAACGGACCGTGATGTCATCAAAATCTGACCATTTTTATTGGGATCTTATTGTTGATACAACTTAAGTCCGACTGGGATACAGTCTCCAGTTCAGTGCCACAGTAACAACAGAGAAATGTCAGAATAAAAAACGTATTTTTCACTTGATACACGCAACATGCAGCATGATAAAAACGGTTTATAAATAGCTCCTCTGACTTCTGGCCTTTCTAACATTGTTACTGTGCCCTATTTCCTTCTCTGCTTGTGCTGAACAGAAGAAATGATGTGTTTGGGGTCCAGCTGGGGCAATATGAAACGCCTTGTGAATCCACTGAGACAAGGCGCAGCAGAGACTGTTCAGTGATGATGATGGTGGTGTAAATGGCCACGTTAATCAGAATGACTGTGCATCTGCTGCAACCCCGTAACACAGAGTTCATTGGGCTTCATTTGGGGGAAAAAATGAAAATCGATTACCTGAGTAAAATATGAGACAACTTAGTACAAATTTTAGCAGTTGAACTCAATTAAATATAATAAAGTAGAAGTTGATCTTTTTTCATAGAATTAAGATACACGTTTTCAATAAAAGGTGCATGCCTTATTAAGTGTCCCACTCATTTGGGCCATGATAGTTGATATGGTGAAACAAAATCATACGAAGCCGTAGCGGCTTTATAAACCTAAAACATTGCGAGAGAAACCCAGGAAACCTGGAGCTGCTAGACAGTCATGATTCAATTGAATCTGATCTGCTTCCATTTTTTGTCATGTGCTCTCCTGAGCTAATTTGAAGTTCTCTTTGAAGCTAATTTTGAAATTAAAACTCTTACCCAGCTATTTACGAGTGTGAAGAGGACAAAAATTCTCCGACTGCGCAAGTTGAGACGCAAACAGAACGTTTAGAATGTGACAGTGGATGGAGGCGAGGACTAACATCGCAGTAGATTTCACACGTTTCCGTTTCATTTCCATCTAAAAGACTGTTGAGTATTTTCAGAGCCAGCTGTATCTTTGTTGCTCTGCCACGTCGCACCCACACACACACACACACCACTATTTTAAAAGCTGCACAAGACAAAACACAATTCTGCAACTTTGAAGTAAATATTTCATCGAACAGAACCTCTCAGGAAGCATGGCCTACCTCATCAGTGACTTTAAACCTCTTGAGCAAGGCGACAAACTTCTGCTTGATGTTGGGTTGCTGGGGAGACAGGAAAGTGACACCGTGACGTTCTGAGCTGATTGACGATCATATTGTGTGCGTCTGCGTGGCAAGATGAAGACAGATGGGAAAAGCGTGTTCACGCCCTGATGGCTCTGAACAACAGCCTTAATAGAAACGGAACACTTTCTGTCGATCACACCAGGGAAGTGAGCTCTGCGTAATGACTACTGTGGTGAGGCTGCAGTCACACCGCACAATAGAATGTCAATTACTGAAATAATTATGACAATTACGCTCAACCAAGTGCTTTTAATATACCAATAAAGGTACAACAAATGTCTTATACAGCAGCTGCAGTGGTCACGTGATTGTCTAGTTTATGTCCGTCAGCAAAATAACTTGAAAAGGTAAGAACTGAGAACAAAGAACTGGTGATTAAAGCCGGATGTGTTACAGATTACCATCACAAATCTCATCCATATTCCATAACTATTCTAAGGTCAAAAAGAGAAGCTTGGTAGCAATCTGCAGAGCACTTCCAACCTTTTTTCACATTATTTTCAAAAGAATATATTTTGGTTTGAGTTCAGATCAATAAATTGCTTCCTCACATTCACTCAAATACTCACTACTTGCTTTCATGCCAGACATACAACTTCACTTGGTCATGCAGCAATTCATCTTTGAAAAGTTTTATTTAACAACATAGATCATTGTCACATCGTCTTATGGCCACTTTTGCACTGAGTCAAGTGAAAGAAGTCAAAATCACGTCACAGAGCATGTGATTTATAGAACAAGTCAGCAGGTGACGTGCTTGCTCGGCGGTTGGCAGCGCTGACAGCTTCACAGAGATCTCAACAGGTCTTCATTAGTAACCCACTGAGACGAACACCTGCTGCGCTCACACAAACACACACAGATTTGTGAGTGTGATATTTCCATCCTGGCAGATAACATGACATTGACTTCTATTCATGTTCTGTGAGTGTAAAGAAGTTGGAGCAGGCAGGCATTTATATCTGTGGCACATTGCATTAAATACTTTTTTATGAGGGCAAGCTGCTCCTGTTTCAGGGACATAACTAGGAGGAGATCAATGGAGGACGATGTGTTTCTTACCCTGGTAATGGCTGCATTCGAGGGAAGCTTACGTCTCGGCTTCTTCTTCCTCACCTCATCCTCTTCATCATACAAGTACTGCAGTACAAAGACAGTGACTGTGATATTAGCAAGCAGCACTTGACTGTCATCTGATGAGATTTTATTGAAAAAAAAAAGCGCAATCCAGCGTCATGTATGTGTATTTCAACCTTCTGCATTCTCCATAATATTTAACAAGGTACATATAACATCAAAACATAAATATTTTTCAGGTCACACAAACATTGCAATCAACTATGAAAACCAGAAGAGGATAGAAGATGACATAAAAACAAAATGAGAAAAAATGTTGTGTGTGCATCACAGGGCTGCAACTATTTTGATCGTCGACTAGCCACACACTAGTCAACTGGCATATCTTACATGCTAGTTGATGAACAAAGTTATATTGAAACTGCATTTGAATTCCTTTAATTCATATTCCTTTCAAGAAATATGTTTGACATATGTTACTCTGGTCACCTCTTACTCTGTCTTTAAGTCCATTGAAAAACGTTCCTGCATTTTTGATGTGATGGTCCCCTGTGTCAAGACATTTGTCCTAGTACTGTGCTAACTTTTTTTATTTCTACAGGGTGACTGTTCAATAGAAGACAATCCCCTTTTGGTTTGCCCTTTAAAAATTAGTATATACCTGACCAAGGGGTCAGACATGATTCTTACGTTATTAGAAGAATCAATTTTTCAATCGATTTGTAACCAATGAATGGATGGTTCTCACCAGGAATTTTTCGTACCATAGGCAGTCACACCCTCACTCCAGTGAAACCACAAAGAAAACAGATAGGCAGAGCATACTGTGCTACATTAACACAGCTAACTGACTTACAATGAGCTTACACTGTCATTTTGTGTCATACTTGACTACATATCAACAATAACAGACTTCTTGTTTACCCGACATCTTTTTGTTGTAAATTATTTGTTACATTTCGAGTCTAAGAGTTGTGACTTCACCATAGCGGGAAAGAGGAATTTATGCTTCTGTTGTAGGTAAATTATTCTCTCAGCCAGATTTTCTTGAGGAGGGCATATCTGGCATAACGGCCGCCAACTATTGCATGAGGACACATCCATTTACAGTCAAAAAATGGCAGAACCCATCAGTTGCTACACACCGTTGATGTTTGGGGTGTAACGGATACACAAAAACGCAAATACGTCATTTGGAAGTTTGATGACAGCGTGTTGCTTATGTCATGACATCACTGGAAAAGTCACTGGTGCATGTAACAAATATAAAATAATGAAAATATTATTTTTTCGTAGTTTTTACATTTTGTCTAGTGTATATCCTAAACTGTATTTAATCTTCACACATTTTTTACTTTTTTGCCACTAGAGCACTTGAATGAACATATAACATGTCGAAAATAGTTTAGCACAATGACTCTGTATAGAGATGTCTCTAGGAAAGTAGACAGTAGTGAACAAATTTTATTTACATTTTTGTGTATTGTATATATTATACTCCAGACATTAACAGCGAGTTGCAACAGATGGATTCTGCCATTTTTTGACTACGAATGAAAAAAATAATTTAATCTGACATGAGACGTGAAATGCCTTGTAGGCCTGCCTGAGAAAATTGGAGTAGCCGAAAAAAATAATTTACTGGCACTGTCCATCGCCACCATTTCACATCTCCTACCTCTTCTACAGTCTGATCCACCCATCTCTCCTTTCAAACACCTCAATCGGGAAAGCAAAAGGGCTCTGTCTTATCTCTCCACACTGTCTGCTCGCTCCTTTCACCTTCTGCTCCAATCTCGTGCACCACTGGGTGCCGATTACTCTCACATCCCGGAGTGCAGCCACCCGCTCTCTCGCTCAGAAGAGTGGGTGGCACGATGAAAAGACACAAACTGATGTGAACACGCAGTCTGCGAGCAAACTAGTGATAGATGAACTTCACCCAGTTGTCCTCTCATCTGTAAACTTTCTATTACCACGAACAAAAACACAATCTTCGTCAAAGTGTGAACTGAAACCATTCTGATTTTGAAATGTACAATAAAGATGACAAACTCTTCTACATTCTTCGATGGCGTTTGCCAAAATCTGTTGGGCCTATTTGGCAGTCGGACAGACCATCTGTCTGTCATCACTGCCTTCTGTCACTGCTGAATATAAACTGGTAAGATGGGATCACATGACGCACTGCTCTTCAAGACATATTCTAGTCATCATTTGTTACCCAGAGACACTCTCTTATCTCTCTCTCATCTCAACAGTAAATCCTGTCTCAGCATACCTGTCCATGGATGGGGTCATCGCTGCCCTCTTGCTCTGAAGAGTAGCTTTCCTCTTCTTCTTCAGAGTAGTTGTCGATGTCTGGGGACCGATCTAATGAAAAAAAGCAGCTGGTTTTACAACAAATGAAAGAATACCATCAAAAAAAATAATGTGCAATACCGAAACTAGATTTGAAAAAATGATTGACCGTTAAGAAAGCACCACTTAATTGAAAATAGACCAAGAGAAAGGGACACAGCAATTCAGATACGAACTACCCAGCAGCATGCAAACCATAATACACTCCACAAATGTTGATGAATAATCTTGTCTGACTGCTAAATCTCAGTACAGATCTTTCCCTCACCAGACATCTTGGCTTTAGGTCCCTCGTGGTCGATGGGCTGGCTGGACAGAGAGTACACTCTGATCTCAGCCACAGGCACAGAGGCGTCCTTCAGCTGGCTGTGGAGCCCGAGAACCTGCGCCCCCTCACTGGGGTGCTGCATCACCTGAGGGGCACACAGTCAAGAGCTCTTCATCACATTCACATCAACGCCACCATCTTGGTCCAGTCATATTTTGATACACACAACTGTGCAGGCGCTCATAATGCTCCAGCTCAATACTTCTATCAGTAATCAATCACACCTCATGATGATGAGCTGGACTGTTCTCAATCACTTTAAAAATGCAGGAGTGAAACTGATGGCGGCTCGATGAGCCCAAGTACCTGCACAGATTTGCGAATAGGAGCGAGACGTGAGGAGATTTGGAAAGAAGAGGACAATGGATTGAACGTATGATTTACAGACCATTTATTGTGACTGTAGTAGAAGATCCTTGCCAAAGATCGAAATCTGCGTTTGATTTTGAAGTGCACTTGCCTGATTGAGTGTGGAGGAAGGTCACTTTCACTTTCAATAAAATAATGATGGAGCACATGGAGACTGGACAACACAAGGACATGATGGTGGTCGAGGGCGATGTCAAGCCCAGCACCACCTCCAGAATCGAGCGTCACGGTTAAGAAAATGAGCTTCTATCTAGCAGTTGTGGACTGTCTAGTTCAGGCTAGTGTGTATGTGCCGTTCACTCAAATGGACATCTCTGGAAAAATTTCAACAGCACAATAAATTGTACCCGTTGCTATTTATGACACTTATTTGTTTCAGGTGGAGCTCTTCAGCAGGTTAGCTACAGGGTTTTCCCAGTCATGATGCCTGAAGGAGATCATTTTAATAACTTAAAACTGCTTGGTGTATTCAAGTCCAGTGTATGCAAAAATGAATACACTTAACAAGCAAACTGGGAGTGCCTATTTATTGCTTACAAAATCACAATGAATCCATTTTCCAAGGGTTAATAAACAAAAAAGCACACGGGAACAGCAGGAAAATCTAATCTAACCATAACATCTTATACAAGTAAACAAGTGGACATCACTCCAACCATTCACTGGAATGATAGTCAAGTTGGTCATGTAATTCCCCATTTATTGTTTGTTTGAAGCATTGGGCCTGGCTTGCATTAAAGAAACTCAGTGACTGAGGTAGCAACTGGAAACTTGACGTCAAATTCCAAAGGAACTTTGTGCAGCAGCTTCACACAGGCAGCCAAAGGCTCTAATTATTTTCTACAGTCTTTGCTGCAGACAATAGGCATGATATTAACTTAATCCTTCTTCTCCTGGAGCGGCGATATCCTCTCCCTTAGAGAGGACTATGGCCTCTCAGTCACATAAGTTCATGACCAACATCCCATGGTGTAGAGGTTCAACTCATGAACCAGAAGAGATCTTATTTTTTCTTCTTTTTTTAACAACCTCTGTACTTATAATTACAGTTCTGTGTCTACTGATCTTGAAATTCTGGAGTTTCACAGTGCTGCAGGTAGTGCAGGTCCAAAACCAACACGACTGACATCACATCAGTCAAACTTGCAGATGACTGTGCAGATAAAGAGAGCTGCATCATTTAAAAAAGCCACAAGCGCTTGCATTGAAATACCACACAAATGTACCGTTTACCCTCGGCAACACCATGTGAATTTCGTATCCTTCCACCCACCAAAAAGAAGTGATGTCTTTTTAAATGACGTTCCTCTCTGGTAGCTGCTGCCGTGACATCATTTTCCTTGATGGACTAAAAAATGTTACTTTTGTTTATTTAATTGTCAATTCTTTAGTGTAATTTGCTGTGATGATATTTGTGTTTCAGTTTTAGTTAATGGCCAAATTTTAGCAATCAGAAAGGGACTCAACTATGGGTTGGATGACACTACAGACACTACAGTACATTGCAGCACAGAGAATAGCCAACATATATTATGTATTCATTCCCAAAATGTGACAGCAGTGAGCAGTAAGGCATGAGGTTTGATTCTTTTTTCTGTGGTAGTATGACCTCACCTCCGCCATGTTGATGAGTCCTAAAGCCAGTGTTTTGTAGCCCAGGATTGTGCGGTTCTTGTACCGTTTTCTCCTCTGCAGCATGATCTGAAGCTTGTTGGCATCCCTCTTCAGAAAGTGAGGGTACTGTGGATACAAAGACGCACAAACGCACGCAAACATTTGAAAAGATATGCCAACACAGAGTTGTCTTCAGAAACAAATTATTAGTATTACTGCTACTGGGTGTTTTCAATTACAATGTTGTTAAAAATACACCATGTTTGGGCATCTTTCACCCAAATCTACAGTCATTTATGAGTAGGAAGCAATGCAAACATTGACGCTATGGTTTTAAATCACCTGAATATAAGACATTGTATGTACACAAATGAAAAATACTTTCAAAACTGTTATGCTTTGACCAAATTCAACTTCTTCTTCTTCTTCACCATTGAATTATTTTGAGTGAGATCAGTATTGCCCTTTAAACTAAGTGCAACTGTTCAGTAAATTCACCCTCCGTCTACAATAAATACTTATCAACTTCAGCATTTGCAATGGAGACGGGATAAATGTGTCTGTGAAATACAGGTGCCCAATGATGTTGCACGACTGTGAAATGTCCTTGTTTATTTTTGAGAACAGTAATAAATAAATAAAACCTGGCGAAGCTGACAGAGCAGAAGCCTTTTCCTCCCTGGTGTGGTGTCCATAATCCCACCCCTCCAACAATCTTTGGCAGCCTGCTTGCATGAAACTTACTGGTCCATCTTACATCTCCTAAGTTAGTCAAATGTGAGGACACTGCTCAATGTTCCTATTTATCTGTCAATCTGAAGTGACTGCAGCGACGATGGAGTCATAAAACCACTGAGCCGCAGAGTCTTCTCTGCAGCAGAATTCTCGCCACTGTACTAAGTTTAATTCATAATGTCTGGGTGAATGCACTGGACAGGACCCAAAGAGTGTGTCCCGGATAGTCTATAACAAAATTTAGAAGCATGGTTGGGGTAAAGAATGTGATCTATGATGGAGTGAGAATGACTGAATTATATCAAGTGTCTAGTTCTGAGAGCAGGAGGCGTGGAAGTCCCGCATTTCTGTTCGCTTGGAGAAGTTTGTGAATGTTGGTTGGGAAAAGTCTTGCTGACGCATTTACCTGCAGGGAAAAGGTGAGCTGTAGGTCGGTCTCCGTCAGACCGGCTGATGACAGAAGAATTTCATTGGAGCGCAAGATCCGCTTGGAGCCCTGAGGAAACAAGGGGATGAGGAGGGGGAAGAAACAGTGCAATAATCTAATATCATTAGAATAAAGCAGCAAAACGTGCTGATTGCATGACTATTATAGGAATATAATGAGCCAGTCTGTGTGAAGACTGGAAACAATGAGCTTTCATCAGCCACATGCGGGGAGATAAGTGAGGGAGAAAGAAGCAGGCGAACAACAGACGGTATTTGAGTATTGTCAGGATGAATACATAGACAATGAAAAGGCTGAAAACAGTAGAGCAGTGTACTTTATACATTTTTAGGATAGTTTAATCAATCACACAAAGTGATGAGGAAGTGGAGCAAATATGGAAGCATTTACATTTCAAATGGGGTTGTGTTTATTTCCTAATTCTGTAAGAGGTTGACTTGATAAGTAAACAAAAGACTAAATGAAATACATCCAAAAATACAGTTCAATATTACACAGCTATGTCATTTAAACAGTGGTATTAACTAAGAAGTTACAATAGCAAAAACAACAAAGATGATCTGTAATTGTTAAAGTCATAACGCAAGTGCACTGTGGTGAAAAGCCATAGATATAGATACTGTACATGAGGCAAAAGCAGGGTGGGGCAATTCAATTTCCACATTATACACTGCGAGCGTTGTGCGGGGCCGTCAAGCCAAACGGCAGATGGAATGAAAAAGTGTAAAATTGAACTTGGATTTATTTCCTAAATATGATAAAACAAGGAGGGAAAATAAAGTTACACTATGACAATACATCCTTCAAATATGCCATTTGACAATATATTACTTCATTTTATGGACGTTTTCTTTGTAGATTCTCTATAAAAATCATATGGATTTGTTAAGCACTGAATATCTAGACAAAACATGAAGGCACTCCATCACAAGGTATTTTTTCCTCCAATATATGTTTTGAATGCATGTTATGGTACAGGATATGTCACTTATTAAAATAATATTTTACTATAACAATTCAATATGAAAAACAAGACACCAAAAGGGGTAAAGAAAGAGCTAGAAAGACCATTTTAGTATTCAAATAGAAATGGATGACGAAAAAAAGCTACAGTGAGTACAACGAGTCTTATACCTGCAGTTTGACAGCGATGACCACAGAGGTGAGGTCTTTGTCCAGCTCCTTCAGCATGATCAGCTTCTTCAGAGTCAGGTTGAACAGTCTGCAGAAGACAGAACACTGATGTTAATCTGTTTTGGAGCCAGTGTCGTGACCTGAAATGGAGGTCAATCTCTACCACATCTGAAGGGAATGCAGAGTAAACAACTCACAAAACAGAGAAAAAAAATCTTGACGCATCAGAAATTTCGCAAAGTATATGATGAATGAAAACGCAAATAGAGAAGAGGAAGGTCCATTGATGGCTACCAGCTGGGGGCAGACCGCAGCTAGGCACAAATCTAGCGATCTCTAATATTTGCAGACCGCTGCATGATGCTGTGTCAAGATGAAACATTGCTCAAAAGTATCAAGTGCCTCCGGAGTACAAAGAAAGGCGTCACACTGGGATCTGACAGAGTCAATTCTGTACAGCCTGGGGTCAACCCGCTCAATAATTCATCAATAATCCTTTAGAAGAAGACATAAACTACTAAAATAGACATGGTGCTGAATGGAGACCAGCGGAGGGAAAGAGTAAGAACAATAGAAACAGCACACAAAGATCAGGTACTGTGGGTGGGTAAAAAATGTACCCAACAAATTGAAAAGGAGAAGGATTGCAATGATGATAGAGGAAGAAGATGAAACTGTGATATGAAGACAGGGATGATTACAGAGAGAAAAGAAGGGCGAGATGTGATATGAAGCAGTGGAGTGGAAATTGAAAAAGACGTTCAGAGAGAGGACAGATGTGACGCTGACAGAAAGAATTCAGCAGGAAAATGATCGGCTGAGTCTGAACAAAGTAAAAAGTGTGTCGTCAGGCAGTATTGTGATAAGAACTTTTAAACATAAAGCAGAGAGACAAAAATAAACTTTAAAGTTGAATCTTGATCTTGTTTTTTATCGTTTACTTGGGAGTAGGGATGTAAGAAAATATCAATCCACTCAAATATCGCAATACTAGATTATGCGATATTGTATTCATATTTTTGCTGCAGTATCACAATACTTGATTGTGTGATATTGTCTTGTCTATATTGATATTTAATACATACAGTAGATACTTGGACATGCTGCTGGAAAGTTATTTAGTTGATTAACGGAGTGATTCATTCCTCTGTAGGACTGCGAACTTTAACTGAAAGTCTAACTGGACTAATGTCAATCATGATAAACAAGATATTGTACTTCACTATCTGACAATGTATTGTTGAACTGACTGTTTCGCAATGCATCGTATCACCACTCCTGTATCGGGATACGTATTGTGCAGCAAGATACCAGCCAACACACAGCCCTATTGGAGCCCAAGTTAAATGATTCCCAGGCAACTCTTAGTAGAAAAACGGACCACATATAATACTCAATTTAATTCAGTGGGAACAGGACAAGGACTACAAATAGGTTTGTTTACTCTGGGTGGAGTCGAGTGAAATCTTAGCTGCCTATAAGGTCATTTGAGAAGATGTTTTCTTAAACAAAACAACAACTTTAAGTGCTCGATCCTCAGCCTCAGCTGGCGAGAAAAGGCACAAGTCCGCTCAAAGCACTGAGAGCCAGTTCTCCATTTGGAGTCATTCTGAATATGATCAAAGCGGCCTTGGAAACACCGATCCCAGGAATCAAACGCAAATCAATGTCTGCTCTGATAGAAGGGGGCAGCTAAGTGCAGTTAGCTCTCACACCTGCTGGATCAGAGTATTAAGCATGATGAAGAGGTGAGGCGCCTTGAGTCAAAGTTTGATTCCAGCTACCAGATGCAACGTGTTGTATACATGTAAACTGTGGTACAGGGAAGAATAGTTAGGCACAGCAACTGAGGTACAAAGACACTTTAATAGAACTGTTAATGGTGAGATGTTGGGTTAGTTTGAGAGAGCGATGACAAATTATCAATGTTCAGACAAGAGTGCTGAGGTACCAGTTAAAAAGGTGGCAATTCTTGATACACCGCATTGACCAAAAATGAGCAGCACCCGGGGAAGTCACAAAAAAAGCATGTGCTTAGCTTAAATTTCCCCTGAGGTATAATTACAGCAAATTGCCAAGCAGTTCTTCAGTGTAAGATGCAGGTACCAAGGAGATCGGCGCCACAATCATGCTTGTACAGAGAAGAAAATACACAATAAAACAGCCAGGTTTAATACATAAAATGAGTCCCCTGCAGAGAAAAACAGCAGAAAACCTACAGCCACTCATGCTGTGTGGTGTGTTTGTGTGAGCCCTGTTAGTACAAGGCACTCACACAGGGCAAAGGCTAGAACAGCAAAAAAAACAAACACTACTTGCAGTTTGTCGCTCCTGTTCAGCAAAACACTGTGGTCAAGCAGAGCAAAAGACATGACAAGGAATAATTATAGAAAAACAACATCGGTTTTACTGCGTGGAGAACTGCAGTCGCAGGCAGGAATAATTATAAACCTGTTTGCACAGATTGAAGCCATATAATTATACGAGCTGAGGTTTAAATAAAAACACATACACACACACAAATATGAGCAGAACAACAAACCAATTTGTATTTGGAAAATTAAATGTTTTATAAAAATTGAAATCGAAAACACTCTGAATGCAAGATATTGCTTTTGATCGTGAATTGAGAAGCATTTATGGTTCATGGATTTCACATGTCACTTGAATGAATCAGATGTTGGTCAGAATGATGTATTGGTCATGTATAATGTGCCCCCCCCCAAAAAAAAGCAATAATAATAACAATAATTGAAAATGATTTGCAAATGACAACATTGTCAAAATAAATCACAATTCAATTTCTTCCTCAAAATCGCTCTCCTTCACACGTTCTGGACTTGCTCGAGACTAGCCAGGCGAAGACATTGCTGGTTTCACTTTCATTTGTCTTACTTTTGGCTCGGCACACAATACCGCTGAGGCGTACAGCTGCTGCCCCGCCCACACATACTCACTGTTTGACGGGATGTGATGTCATGCCTAAGCCTTGAGATCAGTTATTCTGATCGCGATACTCAAAATAAATTTGTAAAGACCTGGAGGCCTTTCTTGTCTGAGAAAACTGAGGTCACACAAAACTCATAACCTGACCTCCTTCTGTTATCTAAAGTAATTAGCCCATTGTCTTATCTCATGACTCTTTGAGTCCAGTAATGCTTGACATCCAGCCGTAGTTTGGCGTGTAGTTATGTATTCATAAACTGCTTTCTCTATTTCAATAATGGTCTCTTGAAAAAATTCTTAGTCCGGTAGACAGACTGAGGGTAGGAAGGGAAGTGCTACTATTATCATTATTAATATTATTATTATTGTTATTGTTATTGTTATTATTGGCTTTGTTATTGTTCCTTCTTTCAATTTTTTCTATCATGGCAATCAATATACTTCTTGTTCGGTCCTCCATAAAACATGCATTTGTTATATATGTCATACATGTTTGTTACAAATTTCTTTGTCTAAAATCAATAAAAGATTTAGAAATTTAAGTTCTCATAGGACAGAATGGTTTTATGGCAAGTGATCAAACCTGGGCTATGAAGGGAATTTCTTTAATGTCAGCACAACGCGGCTGCAAGTCACACTTAGTCATTAATAGCAGGCCAACTGTACCAAGGTCAGTGTACATGCAGCACAGAGGGTCAAGAAGACCGACCTTCAAAATCAAAGGTCAAAATGGATCACGGATGACCATGTGACCAAACAGAATCTTCCGTTGCAGTTCACTATGACATCTGGAGTGCTGGAGTCCTTCGTACCAGTATTCCTGTTAAATCTTATCAAACATAATTCTACCACTCGCCAGGTGATGAAGTTGACATGCCTGTTCAAAATCCAAAAATCGTTTCTTTCAGGCTGCCGCTCTTCCCAGTCACAGGTGGGAGACAAGAAGCGTTCAAGCTCCTCTTGTAGGAATGCATGTAAGCACTGAGATCATTCATTAGACTCTCCACAGTTCATCGTGCAATGTTTGCCTTTAACAGCTCACCTCTGAATAAATAAATGATGCACATTAAGCTGACAAGAGTTTTCTCAGCCTTTGCTTGTGGTTCATTTATTTGTTTGTTTGTTTAGAGAAGAAGTGACGGGTCGATCAAAAAGGGAGGGAGTGGATGGCGAGTGGCTCAATAATGTCTGTAGGAAGAGTAACCTCTGACATTCAGAAAAGGTCAGTCTCTGGAGAGACGACAACTCATCCGTCACAAGTGACACACACAGCACCAGACAGGTTCATACAAGACAGGACACAAAATTACTATTGTAAACAGCAGTTCAATGCAAGAGACCAGATATGCAGCCAACCAAAGAACATCAATAGACAGAATAATGAATTAATACTTTAAATGAGATTTTTTTTTAAATGGGACATCACAAGGAGGCCTTCCTTTAAGAATATATGTTATTGAATTAAATTAAAAGCTACATGTCAGATAAGATAAGATAAGACTTTATTAATCATACAAAGAAGAAACTCAACCTTGGTTGACGGATCAGCTCTTAAAGCATAGTCTACATCTCAGTCTATTCTGGGTCTCTTTCATACCAGACCTCTCTTAAATCAATTTATTTATTTGACCCCAAGAAGTTCTGCATGTTTGATCATCCTTTACTATACCTTTCACAGCCTGATCTAATACATGACTCACTCAATAATGACTGTCTCTCTGTAGACAGTTTGGCACAGAGCAACAGTTATTGAGCCTATTAAGACAAACTTTATCATCCCAACATTACATCATTGGTCATGGACAGCTGATGCTGTGGATAAATTGCCCACAAATGGGTTTCAAGGGGCGGAGCAGAAGCCAGGACCAATCTTGTTGTGATCCATGCTGGAGGACAGAGATCATAAGTCTGCACCACATCCCCGTGAGTTGACTTATACATCTTGACATCTTAATTTTGTTTTAGAATTACTTGCGTCATTGCTTGACAGGGCTAAAATGCGGCCTTGTGTTTGTGTTTGCTGCAGAGGAATCAGTGTCGGCGAGGATTCTCACTAACAGAGAAGGCGGGTATGACTTTAAGGGAAGGTGCCTACTGTTTCCTTGACAACAGTTCATCATGAGGTGTGACCTTGCCGTGTCATTCCACCCAGACAGCATGTCAAGCGCACAGCTAGACCCCCACCTGTGTTGGTTCAATAATCTGTGATCGAGCTTAACCTCAACAAATGGCTTTAATATACTTCCTTAAGCCAAAGCACGCTTAGCAACCCGACCTGTGTCGTCCCTAAAAAACACCCATCTCCTCTGTTAAAACAGACTTACCATTGCAGTAATTGTGATCAATGACTGCTTTGGTTGCTGACAGAAATGGGTGCTACCTTTTTCTGCTTTCCTCCAAAACTCATTAGCATCCCATCACATTGATTAGGCTGCTCCCAGTCAAGCAGTACCCATCCTCGATTCACAGAAACGAAGCAGCGTTGGCTCAGAATAGAAAAAATAGATAGCTACTAAAAGCTACTATTCAGAGATCTCATGACAGGTGGCTACCTTAAACCCTTAAAATAGTTTTGTTTTGTGCATCATTTAAGTATAGCACTTAAAAAGGTTGGAGGGTGTCCCAAACCCTCTAGTGGCCTACTTCATCACCTCCAGAATAGCAAAGTCCTTCTCTGTGGTTCATCTCCAGTGTGCTGGAAGAGGTTGCTTCAGATGCAATGCATCAACCCATCTGAATCATCCTCATCACCCAATTCCCACTACCCACAACTAACCTCCTCAAGCCATTCAATACGGATTGAAATGTATCTGAAAGAAGAAAACAGCTCATCAACTGGACTGGGCCTGAGAATGTTCCACAGTCACTACGGGGGTGACAAAAAGTGGAATATTTCTCGATAGTTTTCAGTAGTAGAGACTTCAGGAATGTTGGAAATATTTCATTTTGGAAACATTCCTTTGAAATTATGAGAATTTATGTGAATGAATGGAATATATTGTATCCAATATAAATGTAAAGCTAAGTCAAACATCCATATAAAATATGATTGTTGAACAGTTTTTCTATTACTTGTTTGATGGACGAACCAAAACAGGAATGTTTGGATTCAACATGACCCGTTTTCCTACCCTAAAATTCTCCACAAAGTCCCACTGAAAATGTCAAATGAAAAAATGTCGCCTTCCAAATGTCCTATTGATCACAGAAATTTCAAACAATCCTCAGTATTTTTGCATCAAAGAATTGTCCACAACATTGCAACACTAACAGTTGTCCTTATGACTGAAAAGTTCAATTAAGTTCCCTATTAACTGCAAACCTGCACTTTCAGAAATTCATATTGCTTTCTTGAAAATTCCCAGAAATTTGCAACCCTAGTCACAACATCTGGATGGATTTCAATTTCTTCCAATGTTGCATAACTGCCATCCTGCAAAAACTGTTCCACAGTTCCTTGCAGAGGCTGCGGCTGACAAGAATTCTAAAATGTAACCCAGTTTTTGGTACCGGATTTCCTCCAGAGGACAACAAGATGACGGTTCAGTCAGGAGTACAGCATCTGATGTTTAGCTGTGCCGTTACCTGCCAAGAAGGCAGAATGAGTCATAAAGCTAGTCTACACTATTGAAGCCAGTGCCCTGTGAAGCAATGGGGATGGGGAGGACGCAACAGTCACAGAAATTGTCTTGAAATCATCCGGGAGCAGAACTTTAGAAGAGCATGTTCTAGTGTATATATCCACGATCCCTAAGGCTAGCACGAGATCAGTTTGCTGGTCACATCGCCGTGCTTTCATCGTGCTACAGATGATTCACCAATGACAAACAGCAGTGATGTCATTGAAACACGAGGGTTGACAATATAATTTTGTTCTTTCCACATAATTGCAGAGGGAGCTCTTGACTTCTAGAATGAACAACACTGCCACAACATCAACATACATCACATCAGAAGATGCAAACGAATATTTGCAATAATGACACAAGAACAACAGGGAAGACCACTGACATAAGTAGTTGACCTCATCAATGACGTTTCAGAAGGGCATTGTTTAACAAATAACACTAACTTTGCGTGTCATTTCCGGTGAAGTAATAATACAGACCAGATCAAATTCCTAAGACCAGTTGAAAAATTGCGAGAATATGCACTCTGCACATTGGGACTTTAATGAGGTTTTAAGTTGAGGTACAAAAGCAAGAAGGTGGAGTGAGACAAAAAAGGCATTGACACAGTCATGTCCTCCTGATGGCTAAAGCTAAGAAGCTCTGTCTTCTTAAACATGGTCGGTTCATCAAGTTCAGCAAGACAGTCATTCTACATTTTTTTTTTGAAAGATCCTGAGCATTCTGGAAAAGTCAAGTGGTAGACCCAAAAAATGACACCTGTGATGACTCGGAGGATCTGATCGGCTGTCTGTCAAGACACAGGATGGTCCTCGACTCTCCTGGTGCCGACTGCAGCACAATAACCATCAGACAGCATTTGCAGGAAAAGGGTTTCAAAAACACAAAACAAAAACAAAGACCTCCTCTCCTTCAACACCACGAAACAACCCGTTTAGACTTTGCCAGGGAGCATCAAACATGGGACATGGAAAGGTGGAAAAAATGTTTTCTTTTCTGATGAGACAAAATGTAACCTTGACGGTCCAGATGGCTTCCAACATTTCTGGCATGACAAGGAGATCCCACCTGAGATTTTTTCTACCCTGCACAGTGGAGGGGTTCCACCATGATATGGGGTGCTTTTTCATTCAGTGGAACACTGGAGCTACAGGTGGTGGAGCGACGCCAAACAGCCGCTGGTTACGTTCAGCTGTTGCAGCGGGCGTCCCTCAATACTGAGGGCCCGCGTCTGTGCGGTAACAGTTGGGTTTTTCAACAGGACAATGCTGCAGTTCAAAATATTCGCTTGACCAAGGACTTCTTTAGGGTGAATAACATCACTCTTTTGGATCATCCCACATGTTCCCCTGATTTAAATTCCATAGAGAACATTTGGGGATGGATGGCAAGGGAAGTTTATAAAAATGGCCATCAGTTCCAGACAGTTGTTTCCCTTCATGAAGGCTTCTTCACCACTTGGAGGAATGTTCCCAATAGCCTCCTAGAAACACTAGAATGGTGGAGCTACACATTACCAAGTCCTACTGAGAATTTTTTTTTGTTCTGGTTTGGAGAGTTTTTTGTAATTTTTTGAGCAATGGTCGTAAACTTTTGATCAGCTGATAAACAGCCAATTTCAGTTTACTTGTTGTTTTAAAAAAATACATTTTCAAAGTGCTTTTTGTCTCACTCCCCCTTCTTGCTTTTACATATTGTAGCTGTAGTTATACATTTAGGTTTTTGGTTAGCGCAGCTGATGTAGTACTGCTGTTTTACTTATCGTGTCTACATTCAAATCATCTAATCTGATGCTCATGTCTGTCGCTCAAAATAAATACTTTAAAATACACCTCTTGTGACGTTTTTCCATTCTTGAGCGTTTAAAAAGCAGGCCAGTAATAGATCAAAAACTAGAAAGTGAGTCAGAACAAATGAGCCATCAATAGACTGCCATCTTTCCAAATTTAGTAGCAAAGCTTTTCTCGTTTTTTTCCTCTAATCTGGGGTTGTATGTTTGGCCATTTTAAAAAGGGGTGCATGATAGCAGCAGACACCAGTGTATATCCTCAGAAAGACTACACTTTAAATGAAACAGTCAATTTGCTGTTCCTCTTTTCAACAGAGGAAGTATGACACAGCAAGATGCCTATAAGAACCAAGCACAAGTTTCCTGGGTACATCTTAGGCAAATCACGATCATCATTTTTGCAACACTCTTCATCCTTCCAGCATGAGAGTCTCCCCTCCTGCCCACTTCATTCCTTTGAAGCTATCTTTTAAACTCATCCTTAGGCAATCCTAAATCCTCCATCTGTGCTGACTGGTAGTGCTTCTGCTTCATTCCATCCTCAGACCCTGGTTTGGGTTTTCCTCCCCCTCAACAGCATGACGGACAATGATTATAAACTTAATTCAAAACTCCATCAACACACAAGAAGAAGAGACTCCAGCAGACATGTCAACATTACTGTGATTCAAAGACCCATCTGAGGTTTTCATCTCCCCCTCAGAGGCAAAGAATGTGACCCATGAAAACCGTCATTCCACCCAACCCTGACACACATGCATCCACACAAGCATGTAACATGCCCTGCTTCCTCCAAGGTCTTGGCGATAGCAGTGACTGCACAGTCATGCGATTACTACGATTACCATGCAGACAACGATCACCAGCGTCACACAGACCGTCCGACACGAGAATAGGATTACGTAATTTTGTTGTAATCTCATCTTCTGTTCCATTATAAAATTTACATTTTTCCGTGAATTGTTGTGCATTCTTGATGAACAAATTAAAAATCTAACAGTTTAGTCACATTGGCTTGAGACTGCAGCAGTCTGGGATGCATCGACTAGACAGTGTTTTGGTTTTTTTTTTTTGGTACAACTGAAGTAGGAAAAAAAAAGTACAGTGTGCAGGCCAACTTTAATATGAATTAAATATTGAAGTACTCAGGAAATGAGTCCTTCCTGCATTTACAATATGTAGAACTAAATGAAACCTAATTATTTTAATATTTTTAAAAAATAGTAAGAACACCCAACGAACTCGAATAATATTTATGCTGAAGTTTCATGAATCACATTTTACTCTGAAACATCAACACCATCAGATCATACTTAACACTCGCCTCCATGAACGGAGAAAGGTGAAGAGAAGCACGTGTGATACGTGTTCCCTTAATGGTCAAACAACTTTTTGCTGGTTTATTGCCCATTTTTAATGATCATAAGAGTGGACAAATGCATCCGTCGCATTGGTCCCTCCGGTTTGCCATAACTGGGAGGGACCTGTGTGATTGAGTTTCCAGTAGCGCTCAGAGGTACAGGCTGCACATATAACTTCAGAGAAAACTTTTAATTTCCATGCATTCTGAGTTATAACAGAGTCACAGTGAGTTTAAGTATCCATTCCCAGACGATGGCCTGGCTATTATGCAAGTGTGTCAGCACCTGTGTGAATGGAGGCAACACAGGGGACTGGAGCGTCACATGATCACTCTACGCCCTGCTGAAATCAATGTTGAATGACACACAGAATACGTTACATAAGTTAAGTTTGGACCTTACGACTTTACATCGTGTTGATCAAGGATCGGAAGGTGATCCGGGTCCAACATCACTTGAGTCTCTGTCACTACAAATGTCATTACTGAGCGTTTCATGTATTAAGTAATATATTTTTAATATATTATATATTATTAATATATATTATATGTCCAAACCCATGACAATGAAAGACAGCAAGATGGACCTGAAAGCAGGACACATGATGCCAGCCGAGTCAGATATTGGGGGGAAAAAAGGCATCTCAATGTCGATTGTGTGGTAGAGGTTCGGATATCTCCGGAGTGACCTGGAGCAAAATACTCCAGTTTGCAAGTTGTGTCGGTGGCTGGTGGTGACAAAATGCTGCACTACATATCTTTTTAGCCATATGAAGACGCATCTTGTAATTATTAATGGTACAATCACAGGAATTCGACTCCATTTTGCCTACAATTTTTTATGTTAATAAAAATGTAAAATAATGCTATTCTTATTAGGTTTTCTTACTGATGCTTTAAAAATGGCATTTTAAAAACAATGTTTAAAACAAAAATTATAATAAAAAAAATCAAGAATAATCAATTTGGAGCGATAAGGGAAAATATATTGTGATATTCTTCATAGTCATGTCGCCCAGCTCTCGGCTCAGCACAGCACGCATAACTATGCGAATTGTATCCCTGGGAGGTGTGGGACGAAAGCTGAATCATGTTCATAGTAAAGAGCTAATGAATCCATTTCAGTTGCGACTGACCCATCATTAGTCAATGCTAAAGGGAGCTGCAGCTAGAAGACTTGAGAACTGCATGCAGGTCGGGAGCCGTAGGTTGCAAAGCAGTTCTTCATGTGTTGTGAAACTAAGAGCCTTGTTGAACCTTCATCCAAAACATACATGAAGAGAATTTGAGTGCCATGCTGGGTAACATAAACAAATGGCATCTTCCTCTTCAATAACCTCTAACTCGTTTCATTGTATTATTATTATTATCATTATTGTTGTTGTTATCATTATTCACAAATCTAGGCTTGTCGCGATGTTGTGTACCATGTCTGATAGAGTACATACAGTTCACTATTGTCATTAAACATGAAGCTCTACAACAGCATTAGCATGTTAGGGTTTCTGCAACACAGCTCTAAAATGTATGTGTAAGAAAGGACAATTTGACCTGTCCTCACAAGACTTAGAGGGTTAAAACATCTGGAAAAGTAAATGTTTATTATAATTGGGCCCACATTTGGTTCAGAGTCCTGGTTAAGGTTAGCCCTTTGCTTTGGATGGTTAAGTTAAGTGTGAGAGGTTGGGGAAGGCATTATGGCAATGAGAGGTCCTCACAAAAATAGCGGAACAAACGTGTGTATGTGTGTGTGCATGCGCGTGAGTGCCTGTGTGTTTGTGTGTTGCCATTATCTTCATATGCACTGCTGAGTGTGCAGAATGAGGTCGTCCCCACAGAAACAAGTTTGAGAGCCTATCAGTTGTTTTTTTTTTTTGTCATCTGACTCATAACACAGAAGCCAAGAGCAGAAGTGTTTCTTCCAGAACAACAAAAACCGCAGATGTAAAAATGCATGCCTGCTTCACTGTTGCCCACAGCAGGAGAGGTACTCGAGGTACTCGAACATGTGACACAGAGAGTGTTGGTAGGCGGGCACTTCACTTTTTGCATTTTAACTACTAAGCCATCAACATGGATGTGTATTGGTACGTGGGTGGCTGTGGACTTGTTCTGAGAGATGCTGTACTCAAACACTCAGAGTGCATGAGTGCAGCGAGCGAGTGAGAGAAGTCGGGTCTAACTGCAGCACATATTTTAGAAAAGATTTGTTTATTAAATACAGAATATTTTCACAGAACATTTATAGCTTTGCTGATGACCAGCATCTTCAATGTTAAGAAGATACAGTGTCAGTTTGAATATAATACATTACTATTCAGTTAAAATATATTTAATCTGTACAGTTCATAGACAAAAGTCTTTTACATCATTTCACACATTTTCTATTCCTCTGTGTGAATTAAGCAAATTGCTAAAATCCCATCATTTTTCATCGCTTCTGAACTATTACATAGGTCATCCTAGCCGACGACAAACAATTGCAATAGGTTCCCCCCATTCAAAACACAAAAACCTAGAAGGAAAACTGCTCTCTCACCTGTATGACTAGAATCTGGTCATAAAAAAAACACTGAAAGATCACTATTTAAACAACTTTAAAGAAACCAGTTGACACTCTGATTTGAGAACTGACAACAATAATGTAGATTATTCAAGCAATTTCAATCTACCGATCAATAACTACTTGGGCACAGAGGAATAGTGAGGAGCAAGAGGGTCCTCTAGCTTAGATTCAGGAGCAATGGAAACCAGTCGAAATAAAGATGTTCAATAACAAAACAAATAGAAAAATAATACTAATGAATTAAAAAATAACAAATAGTACGGTTGTAGGAAAATAATGATATCCCCATGATTCTGATATTGTAAAAATATTTTTGCTGAAATATCAATACTTTGTGCGATAGTCTTGATATATGTCTATAAGTAGTTTATATCAATATTTAATACATACATACCAGGAAACTGCATTTGTGATATATGTGTTCTTCTTGCAGTTATTTTTGCAGAGTAATGAATTCCTCTGAGTGTGAAATTTAATGTAACTTTTGAAAGTCTGGCAGGAATGACGTCATAACAATAAAATTCTTTTCATGCATGTGATATTGTACTTCATTTTATGATTTTTTCCTTTATTACAATATATCGCTGAACTTAAAGTCTCGCAATACATTACAATGAATCATGTCACTCCTGCCGTTTCAGGATACACAATCGTATCGCAAAATACCTGCCAATACACGGCCCTAATAAGTAGAGGTGATATATATCGACCTTCAAATCTCACTTCTGCACCGACTTCCTACTTTTGGCCCCGTTCACATTCTGAGAATTACATTATCCATGTAATGCAAGCTGCTAAATCTTTTGGAGAGGAAATCAGTTTTTGTGATTCAGTTCAACTAGTTTACCTGATGTTGCCTACCTCTCCTCCATAATTAGGCAAAACAGAACTCAAGTGAATTGAAATAGACACAAACCAGAACAATGGTTTAATAAGATAAGAAAAAGAAGTCAGTCATTCATGTAGCAAAAAATAATTAGATGTATGTTTTGCCGGAGGGTTACCATCTGTACACCAGGAGAAGCTGTGCATTGTCATCACGACAAGGAAAACCGTTCAAGGCCTCCTAACTATGTTCCATCCAGGCTTTGCATGACACAGTAGAATTCAGTTTCTAATTCATTACGTAAGAATTGTCTCACAAAAATACAGTGTTGTTGACAAATGACCGCCCTCTGGCCACCCTTCGATGTGTGAAATGGACATTGGATAATAAACCAGGGAGACATGAGCAGGTGCTGCCTTGGTTGAGGTGGCAAAAACAAAAAACGGATGAGGTTTTGTTCAAAAAAATGTAAGGCTCCCCTTCATTCATGGGATTTATACAGATATTACCAACAATGCTGTTCCATGCAGGTGTCTATTCATAGGAATGCCAGTAGGAAGATCTTTATTTATAAGGCTTGGTGTATGTAATTTTGCATCTTATATCTTATTTACCGTATAGATGTTTTCATACTGGGATTTTTTTTCTGTCAAAAGGATGTCTTGTTCTTCTGACTTCCTTTTCTGACCTTGTGCTTATTGCAAGTTGTAATTTCTAATTCACAATCCAACAACAAAGATGAAAATTATAGAGCAAACAAATTGCACCAAATCGGGAACAAAAAAATGGTCCCAGTTCCGGTGTCTGGCCCTACCATGTTTTACAGGCAGACACACAGATGACGGGTCAGTCTGCCGCCACTGAAGCATGGGGCACAGGCGAGGAGGCCGAGTCAGAGCCTAAATCAACCATCAGCTCACGTCTCTTTGCCATATCTCCTGCCTTCGCCCCAGCTGCTCCCTTCCCATTCAACAAAACACCCACCCTTTGATGTTGCTCCCTCCTGATAAAGCCCCTTGCTCACATCTCTCCTCCTCTTTCTCACCTTCAACCGAGTATCCCTCCTTAATCCGTTTTCTCCTTTGCTCTCAACCTATATGAGACTTCATGCACTCTCCTCTGTCAAAACCTCATCTCATCACAAGCATAAACAGAGGTTTTCACTGACAAGTAACCAAAATCCCCCAACGTGTTTCTGCAAACATTGTAAAGTCCAAATCATCCAACACACACACTAGTCCACAGGCCAATCTCACTTCAGAAGGTGTTGAATGTCGCTCTAATAAATCCTCCTGGAAACAATCAAAGAAAGTGGCATGCATTGTCCTGAATGTCCTGAGGCACAAAAGTCACCGAAAGCAGTGCTGGCAGGTTGTTAAAAGCTAAAAATGCAGTCGTGCGTCTGTCACCTTTTAGTCGCTCCCATATTCAAGTAACATCAGTCCTTCAGTCATGTCCAGCAAATCTCAGACAGGAATGACATTTCAGAGGTATAACAGAGCAACATCAGCCTTCACTTATTCATTCTTTCAGTATATATTCCCTCAAGACGTTTATTTTTTCACCTCCAGTGGGTCTTTGTTCAGGGAGCAACAGTCACTCTGCTGACATGGGCTGACACTTAGCCCGAGGTAAAAGACCCGACCAGGAGACACACACATACAACAGATCAAGATCAATAAATATGAACTGTGCAGATACTACGCACTGTGGAATACGTACGTCCATTCCTTTTTTTTCTCCCACTGGCACAGGATACACTTGGGTTTTCCTTTCCTTTTTTTAAACCCTCGTCGAGCCCGTGTTCATCCACCAAAACCACCATAATCATGTCCTCCAAGCTACATAATGCGTTTCCCGCTTGTTTCAATGTTTTTAATCACGTGAGATTTTCAAATGTAACAAAAAGATCATGATTCTGAAGGCAGGGCAGCTCTTATTTAAGATGTGGCGGGACATGTAGCGGAAACCCCGAAGGGTAAAACGACTTCTCTACATGGCTGAACTTGCTACTAATTTACACACTTCCAACAAAAACCTGAGATCTTCGACTCAGCCTTAGCTGCGCTTAACTTGTCTTTTTATTGGAGCTCGGTTCTTAAAAAAGGGGGGCCATGAGCTGTGTTTCTTCAACCCTTATAAATAATCCTGTGGAGCTAATATGATTGGACATGAGCATTTGCAACACCTCAGAGGACTTTACTCTCACATCATGGTCATCCTCAGCACTTCTGGACTGTGATCATCCAAGCATGGAACAGATTTACCAGCATAGCCTTGCCTCATGGCCCAAGTGTTATACAGGCTTTACAGTACAATAATTCCTGACTGAAGAGCACCAATTAAAATATTCAAACGGTTCCTGAGAGCTGAAGTGAATTTCCAGTCATGTATGTCATACACAGTGACAAAACGTCTGCCTCTGTTTGTCTACCAGATTGATTCGTGATTAGTTTTTTTCTTGGGAGTGGTGTGGCAGCTGTGCCGCAGTTCCATAAAATCCTGGCGGTAACCCTGAAATGAGTTGGAAAACAGCATTATTTCAGCTCAGGACTAGATTGGACCGCTTTTTTTTTTTTTGTTGCACTCAACACCATGCTGCGCCACTGACAGAGAGAAGACTCACTAAAAACATGAGAACAATGCTCTTACCAATAGAAAAAAAATGTAGTACCGGTGTAAAGGTTTGTTATTATAAAAGAGTAGATTCGCGCAAATAATAAATTCATTATCAAGACTGCTTGTTCATCTAACAATTATTACCAAGTCAAAACGATGATAATTCCAGTAGTATTTGATCTGTTTCCCATTTAAAATGTACGCATATACACACTTAGCCAGCTTTATTGCATGGAAGAGAAAAACTCCACGAAATATAGTAAATCTGCAATGAATGAACTGATAGTTTTGCTCTTATTCGAAAATTTCAAATTACGATTACATAAAGATGAACTGGTTGATTGAGTCAACTGAAATCTTCCAAAATGTGTCATTAACCAATTTAGAAAAATAATATAAAAACATTGACAGCTAAACTGCACAGACACAAAACACTTGGCAACAATCGACTGACAGAAAGGCGATGAGCACATCCACAGATGTGCCCCTTCAACCCACACACACTCACACATGCTGCAGCACACTGCCAACACCCACAACATGAGCATGAGCAACAATATCATTTGGCTTTCAAGTGCTAGTTTCGATACAAACAACATTGTGGCAGGTTCGTTGAGCTACACAGACACTGTGCAGATGCAAGGTTTACGATGTGACAGGGAAATAGAATTTGGCTTTGGAAGTACATGTAGGCACGAATGAAAGTTGTCACACTCACAATACGAATAAATGAATTTTTAATTTAATTCAATTTAATTTTATTTAATTCAATACACCTGGAACATTCTTTCATATGTATTGGGAGTGTGCTGAAGTGTTTGTATTCTGGAAATGAGTTTTTGCTTATGCGTGTGATCTTATTGGTCTACAAATCCCATCTTCACCAAATGTACTGCTTCTTAATGATGATTCCGGCTTGAATTTGTCCCTCCAACAAAAACGGCTTTTACAGACTTGCCTTAGTGCTGCAAAGAAGATGCTTGCTTTGAGATGGAAACCACCCCACTCTCTGTCAATATCAGAATAGACGAACACCCTACTAGATATTATGCAAATGGAGAGATCCGCTGCACAAATGCATGGTGCAAGCATAAAAAATGTGAAATCCTGGAACTCAATATATATTAAGAACAGAGAGAGAGTGTATAAAACTGACTGTTTTTTGTTCTTTTTTAATTTTAAATAATTTTCTGAAAACAGAGACTCTAGGGGGTGCGGCCAGAAAGTTGGGAGGGGGGTGTTGATGTAAATGCAATGCATTTCTTGTATTTGTGTGACAAAATGTTCACGAAAAAATTGATACAAAAATAAAAGAATAAGAACTGTACCTTTTAGATCACGCTCTTATTTCTAAACATCATCTTTGACATGAGTTTTTCAGGAAGTGAACTGCTAAATGTTATCCTGAGAATCTGCAGTCCGCAGTGTTTGGGTGCACTCACGCTTGGTTTGGAGAAACAACACAAGGCAGCTGGGTGCTTGTGTGATTCTACCAAAACAAAACAGAGCACTGAAGAAGGATGCGTCACAAAACTTCACGACAACAGCACAAACCCTCTTTGCATCGTCATGCAGAAACACTAACCGGCGCACACGTTACTATTGACCTCTCGTTAAAGCGATTACACATTAATGAGCAGAGTACCCGCCTAATCCAGTTTAGCGCGAGATGGGGCGATGATGACATCGAACTTCGCTGTCTGCCACCCTGCTCATCGGCGGATTGAGCGCCAGCGAGCAGAACGCTTGTCCAATGAGAGCGGCGCCTGTCTCAACACAGCTATCACAACACTCTGGGAGAGCGAAAGTGAGACTGACACGGCCTGACTGATACTGGTGCGCTGGCAGAGCAGCACTTGTGTGTAGACAGAAGTTGCTTTACTCAATACATTCATTAATATCAAAGTACTGATACATGATGCGTGTGTAAACAAGCTGCTATGACGCATCCACGGTATACCAGGTTCCAAGTGAGGAGGGAACATGGCTGGATGTAGTTTAAAGGTCAAAGAGTTTCTAGGTCAAAGAGTGAACAAAAGGAAGACTAAAAGCTGTCATAGATAAGTGCACTGGATAGGAAGACTAAAATATTAATGGGCAGAGTACAAGAGCGACGATGTGTCCTGCTGTCTATTTGGTAACTTTGACCTAGATTTCTTTCAGAATTGAACCATTTGACCTGTAGGCGGCATCTGGGCCACGATATAATCATAAATGGTCTGTGATCATGTTTATGAATTGGCCCACAGCTCAATCAGAACGTTAACTATATAAGAGCCAATGGCTTATAAAGTTAATTTATATGGAACTTGTATTGCTGAAAAAATACATGACCAGTTTCAGATCTGGACTTTGCATCCTGTGTAGAATAAAAAAATCCATTTCAATTGCAGATTTCCTATAATGACTTAGAATAATGATAATAATAATAAAAACTTTAACACGAATCACAAATAATATGGAATAAAAGGTAAACAAGTTAAAAACCTATCAATCTGTGTCAGCGGACGGTGAGGGGGGCTGGTTGACAGGTTCGCCCACCAGGTTGTGTCACTCGCTCAAATGGTGCACGTTCATGCAACCACATGATCACAATTTTTAATTTATGCAAGGGTGAAGGGAAGTTGGCTACAAGCCTTCAACACAACACAAACCTCGTTCACCATTTAAACCACCACCGCATGATGCAAGGGGAAGAAGTGGCCTGTTTATTCCAGCTCTTACTCATCGATAGGGTGTGACACTTTATTTAAGGCAGAGCGGTTTACATTTTGGAGCGTTTGTCCAGTCAGCTGTTAGGTCTATTTAGATTCATGTCATAATAAAATGCCCAAAGAGCTGCAGCATTTGGGCATTTTTTTGCACCTCAAGGACACCAAAAACTCAGGTCACTTAACTGAAGAGTGACACAGATTTGTTCTTAGTTTGTTCTATGAATTGATGCGATTCATTAATTTTATTTTATTTTATTTTTGTCAATTTAATACGCCATCCACAACTTTATACCATGCTTATTTTGTTTTTTTTTTAAAAAAGCAAAAAAGACAGGCCAGGAAATTACAATCAGTGCACCATAAGCTAACACGGTTATATACATTGTGTATTGCGCACTGTCTTGTGGGTGAGGATCACTCCTCTGTTGTCACCTTGGTTTGTCACAGCCTCTGTTCTTGTCCCTTTATGTAACCACTGCCAGCATGTCCTTGTTTATAAGATGCTCCGTGGGAAAAAAAAACATATGTCATTGCTAAGAATAAGTGAAAAGACAGCGTGTGAGACACAAACTGAGGAGAAGGTGTTTTTATGAGAGTTGGAGTGTGTCGGCTGCTAGGTGGGAGTGTATGAATCATGGCTGGAGAAGCAGGTGCGCTTGGACAAACAACAATTACAATGTTGCAACTAAGGCTGTTTGTTGCAACAACTTCAATACCATGCTAACCAAAGATGACACAGAAGAATATCGCCTTGTTCTTCCCTCAACACTAGTCACTATCCCTCTGGAAAGCAGCGTTTCTCCTGGCCATGCTTTAAGGCCTGCTGGATTCTTTTCCCACTCTACCTGAGAATACAATCCCACTTATGCCCTCAAAAAGAAAAAACATGTATGGCAAAAAGGGTTTGAAGTAAATGACCATTGACAGCGGTGATTAGGAGGGGGGCTTGCTCTTAACGTGTTCTGTCACATTGTCTCCAAGTGCGGAGCCGAGCAGGGATGAAGCTCCAGACCCCTCACCCACTCATCCATGGAGCTCTCACGAAGGAGGCAAAGCTCCTTAATAAACGCTGCTCCCAGGTCTGTGAGAGCGAGTTTGTGCTCCGTGTATCTATGAGCAGATATGAGTGTTTGAGCGCACGCTCAGCTCAGGGCTTCCACAGCAGCAGCTTGGATAACGTACCAAGGATACTTGAGGAAAGTCGAGTGTCAACCTACTATTGTGTTGCAGGGCAATTGAAGCAAACGAGTCGAACAAATGCAGGATGTATAATTCACAGCAGTCAGTGATGTATGCAGCGCCATGAACACAAGCCAGACTCATGCCGGTGCTGGATTAGCATTTATTTTTAATGCAGACGGCCGATTTCACTTATTTATAAGTATATTTTTACACAACTGCGAAGGCAGTTTAGGTAATGTCCTTTTCTGGAGCGTAAAATGAGAGCCAATGAGGGTTTAGAGTTGCAGTGCGCGTCCCAGGGAGATTGGTTTGGATTGCGATTAAGAAGTACGTCGACCTCGCCGTTGCCACTGTTTGTGTCAGTAACAGTCAAGTTTGTGTCAACCCTTTATAAAAAAAAAAACAAAAACTCAGCACCAGGTGTTGGCCAAACGATGTGCATTGTGTTGAAACACAGGGAGAACATGGACAGATTTGAAATGATGACACAAATGGAATAAATAAACACAACTTTGAGCCAGATCCAACCGAACAGCTGGTATTGTTTTATACACATGCTCATGATCGACCGAGAACACGTTAGAATAAAGATATAGATTTTTTTAGTAGCCCTCTTCCAGATGTTAGCAAATTGTGAATAGTGCCTGAAATAAAAGCTCTCAGTGCAAAGCGAGGATTTCATGACTGAGCCTTTGAAGACATCACAAGACTAATGAAAAGCCTGCTTTACAACAAGTGCTATTAACACACCGGCAGCAGCCAGAACTCCATTTGGGACACTCAGTGCAAACACAGCTGACTGCAACTGACTTTCAGGAAAACAGTGGGATTATCAAGTTCAACGTTATTAAGCTATGTCAATACTGAGCCAATGCAAAAAAAAATAAAAAATGACACTCCGACTACAAGTGATTATTTTCCAAACCATTTTCACCTAACTTTTTGTAGTCACCAAAACTCTTGCTTTACCACAGTTGAGTTGTCTTCACTTCAAATTCTCAATAGAATCCCGAGCCCTTCTTGATGCGGAGTGAACGCTTGTGGTTTAAATGGGATTTTCCCCACAGCTCAGCAAAACCGCCATCTTCAATAATGCAAGCTCGGTCACAGGGCTCATTCCTGGAATACCTGATGCAGTCAGGCAGCACCAGGAACTCTACTGGATACAGGAAGCCGAACTGTTTCCAACTGTGAGTACGAGGAGACGCCACAAGACATTCCACGCAACTGTCGCACCTAGTGCGCATGTGAAATGCCAGACCTCACTCGCTGTATAACTACTGTGTACTCAAACAAGCTCTGGTGAATTTGTTCATGGGTCATTTTACATGTGACTAGATGAGCAAGAGTTGTGACAAACAATGAGAAACAACCCAAATAAACACCAGATTGAAGGTACATTAAAGTTGATGGAGCAGGTTACAGTATGCATCTTGGAAAAAAATTCCACACGCATTAGTCCTGACAAGAGGGACGATGAAACTACTACTTCAATGTTTGTTGCTATGATTTTACCAGAGGTCCACCTAACAAGTCGAGTTTAACGTTCCATAGAGCCTGACCTGCGAGACTAAAATCAACCACCCATCCTGGTGCATTCATTCATTTCCAGGGACTTGGTGCAAGAGTGGGGACGACACGGCACATCTTTATTGGTCCTCTTTAAATGTTTACTTTAAAAGGTGGAGACCTGATCAAATAACATCAGGGTTGTGCATCTGCATTGGTCTCATGATTCGATTCCGATTATCCTGCCTACGTTGCAATGCATTGCATACACTTCAACATCAACATTCAATTCTACAGTTAGTATCCTGAATTAATTCATTAACAATATGAATCGATCATGTCATGGCATTGATTGTTCAAGTCTGCATCATGATGCATCGAGAAATTGCCGAAGTGCTGGATCATAGTTTTGCAAATGCTGCATATTGAGTGTCCCATGTCCGTGCGGGAAAAACCTGAAATCACACCACACAAGTTTTAAATAGATTTTTGGAACATTTAAAATTGACTATGGATTGCAGCAAAGGAGAATCATAATTGTTACATGAATTGATTTTTTTTGGCATGCCATCACTAAAACGGACAAGAATGCTGGGATTTCAAGGATAGGGCTGTAGTCCCAGCCTAAGGGGTCAAAAGCCCAGCGTAGAGGGCCATGCTTATTGCTAAAGCGCTGGGGAGAACCCAGCCTGCAGTTGCTTCCAGCTGGATTTCAATTAGCCATCATGCTGCAGCAGGAACCACCACTCCACAAGTAGCATTGGTGCCCAAGGTTTTGGTCAGAAATCCGTCAGTGCTGACAAACTCAGACTGCTGCTGTACACAAAATAGCTCAGTGCAGTCTGACTCCTGTTTTTTGTGGCATATTATATTTATTCCTTGGAACCACAATGCTGTTTTGGGAGGACAGGAAAAGGTTTGCGCAACATTTGAGAGTTAGGAGGCAGGATGTTTACAGCCCTTATTACAGCACCAAAAGATTAAGCAACAACCTTGTCACAGACAGGAAAAAGGGCCAAACTCAGCTGACAGCATCAAAGCTCAAGATTAAAAGTTTTCTTATTTTAGTCCATTTTGAAATGCAGCACCCCCCCACATGCCAGGAGACAGATCTTTCTGTCAGCGTTTCTGAGGAATTATATTGAAATGAAGTTGTCAGTGGTGCTGCCTCCCATCCTCCAGTCTCATCCCCCATTTCTCTCCCCTCATCTCCCCTTGCTGTTATTCTGTTGCTGCAACTGCAGTGGAATCGAAGCTACTTGATGGACCGTGACGCCGACACGAGGAAAATAACACTGGCATAGCAGACTCTAAAATATTCGTTGCAAAGCTGTGGAGGAAGCTAATCCTCTGTATAACTGAAATCATGACTTGTGAAGGCAGCGTTTGTTCATGAACTGGCCTGGAATATGAAAATGGGTCATTTTTGATACATGCAGCAACATGTACCACAGCAAGAACTACACAGGAGAGTCAACATTGCGATGGCAACCGATCAGTGGCATCATCAACTATGTAGACCACTAGAAAGTACATCAAACGCTAGGCCCTCGTGCCAAAACTGGACCACCAAGTCAGCTTACGTGGCCAGCAAGCATTTCACATTCACATTACAGTGCACTACTGTAGAGATCATTTTCAATGCATTTGCTATCATGTCGTATGAAGATCACTTTGTTTTAGTTATGCACCCCAGCAGGATGTTTTGCAGCAAGGGGGGGATTTTATAAGCATGAACAGTTACTCATTCTAAAACTAAGAAGCAGATGCTTGTACTTTGTCGAGGGAAAACAGTGTTATAAGGTTGGGTTAAAGGTGAAGGAGAGCTATTTGTGAACTTGCCTATGATTAAAACTGAAACTAAAAAGGTGACAGATCCATTGTTGTTGTTTTTTTACTATTTTCAACTTGATTTGAAACCATGGCAGAGTAAAATGACTGTGAGCCAAGACCATTTCAAATACAACTGTTCTGACGGTGAATGTCTGTACAAGATGTTGGATTAAGCCATCATGCGAATGCACAAGTCTCCAGGAGCATGTGAGAGACAGTCAGGTGAAGGTTGAAGGACTGGGGTCAATTATTCTCTGGCACAACAAGGGGTCAAGCATGAGGAAAGGAGTGTCTTTTCACACTGCAGACAAAGTGTGTTCAGCTCAAAAGCCCGACCTGCACATGAGCAAACCGAGTTTTGGCCGCTTTCTCGATCCCGCCCGAAGAGCTGCATCCCGTCCCGGGAAGGTCACTGCTGGGGGTGAGCTTCTTGCCTCAGGCAACACGGTGCTAGATGCTGCAAACTACGTGGACAGAGTGACTCCACACAAAGGGTCTGATTGCTGTCTGGGCGTACAACATTGTTCAAAAACAACTTTGAAAAACTCCCAGAACACTGAGGTGAGCAGCCAGGAGCTGCAGGAGACGGGTGCTAGGGAGGAGCGCAGAGGACTCGCTAAGTGCACGGGTATTTGATAACTGACATATTTTCGGCTTTATTAGGCTGATAAACATCTGGTGTTATTGACAGACAGATTTACTTAAATTAATAATGTTTGGCTCTGACTGATTTCATTGCTGTGATCATGCAGCTGCGCAGTTGTCTTCATGAGGAGAACAGCAAGTAAACGTCACTGATAAAAATCTTAAACGAGTTGTGAGAGCGTGGATAAAGCAAGAGGCTCCGAATTACGCAGCGTTTCCACTATTTTCTCGAAAAAACATAACACTCTTTCATGTTCACTTTTGGCTGTGAAACACCATATTCTGTTTCAGCCGTGGCAGAGGTCCGTCATCAGTTAATATCCGATGGGGAGGATGACTTGATTTCTTAAGAAGGGACAGAGAAATAAGGCAAAGCTAGTAGTCGTAAATAGGTTCAGGCTTGTGTCGCCCGCATGAGGACGACTTCCTTGAGACGTGTTTCATCGAGGGTCACAAACCAGCTATTTTGTTCAACCAGCTGAAAAGAAAAAAAAAGGACAACGCCAGGGGGCCAATCGGACTCAGGCCACCCGAGACAAAACCTGCAGTGTGAAAAGCCCCTTAATGCCTGATGAGTCAAGGCGGCTCGACACACACGAATGTCAAGACAGCCGCCATTTCAGCAGCGGTAACAACAAAAACATTACAGAGGGAACAACCTCTTTATCAAAGACACAGTGGAACAGAATTGTGCTGAGCCAAAAAGAATTCCATGGCCTACAATGCTGGTCCACATCTATACCTTGGTGTCAAAGTCACATTCCATATTGGCCCACTATTTTATGGGTTGCCTGAATGTATGAATTGCATATGGCAGGCTACAAAGACTCAGAGTTGAATACATTTCAGACTAACATTTTGACTCTGCTCCACCGTCTTTCCTGTATCAATGTATGACAATGACTGGTGTTCAGTTCATGATAGGCATTGTTATCCAACTTCAGGTAGCAATGATAACATCAATGTGACACCAGCGGGTGCCTCCCTGATATTAATAAGGCTGTCAGACAGTGGTCAACAATTGCTATAAGCTGTTTGATTACTGTCGCTGTGCACATCCACCATCAACACAGTGTGAGGAGGGCAATCTTGTCCTCTAACCTTTGGCCCCTTGTACAGCCCATGACCACGGTGAACAGCTCATTGAGAAGCGCAGTTACGGTGGCATCTCCAGGACTACTTTGACCTTGATGGGGGGGTCCGACTGATCTACCTGCGTGGATGAGGGCAGCACCAAATGCAGCCATATAGAGCGGTCAGACATTTTAGCCCAGCAGTGTCTGGCTCGGGGATCAGCGACAGTGAGGCAGTAAAAGCAAGGGGTGCGGGTGGTTAAAAATGTGGTGGCACTAGGGGACCATACCGTGGTCATGGCAGCCCCAGCTGCAGTATAAACAACATTCCCATGTGCTGATATCTCCGCAAGTGGGCACCTTTTGGGTGTTTCCATGAGGATACACAACATATCTGGGTCATTTCCTAAAAACTGGCTCGTGGCTGTGTGACTTCTTGACTCACCTCGGAACACAGCTGGGCGAGGATCGGTCCACCTCCCAGGTCGCGTACAGGTTCATGTGAACCGGCCGGTTGGAGGTGATGCTGACCGGTTTGGAGGGCTGCATGTGCGGGGAGGGGACACCCCCAGTCCGCGGGAGCCCTCCTCGCTCCGACATGCTGGAGGCTCGACAGTGCTTTCAGTGGGAGCTCGAGGCAGGAAACCCCTCACTTGTCTGTGTCCTCGCCGTGTCTTTTGTCCTTCTTGAAGTCTGTTTCGGAGGACCCCGACGGTGCAAACGCGGAAAAGCGTTCCTGCTGCCAAGTTGAACACCGGCAGCTGCTACTCCCGCGCTGGACACATCGCAGTCGGCAGGGCTGGTAGCCAAGAGCAGGCGGCGAGTCGCGGCGCCCGTGTCCTCCGCGTTTCCCCCTCAGCCTGGTCCCTCGCTCGGTGAGAGTGGCTCGTGTTAGTCCGCGCAGGAAGCGGAAATTTCTCTGCCGTCGTCGCAGCAGCGAGCTACGCCTCTCCGGAGAGGACGTCAGGAGAGAGAGAGAGAGAGAGTCAGGGGGCTGGACTAGTGTGGAGCTACTCCCACACTGCTCTGCCAATATTGAATCTCAGTCAACACCTTCATATGCCTCTTATTTACTCTGCTCATTCTTCTCTGTCTGGATGTCTACAGTCCGGGTTTGCACTGGGGTGAAGGACATACGCCACCCTTGACCCCATAACACATTTTGTTTTCCTTTTTATAAACCACTGACACAGTCTGGTACACATTTATTTATTAATGGCAAAACTCTAGCAGGGGCCTTTTTATGTGCTCATATGAGAGTCTGAAGTTATGCCCTTCTAAATTAAAATGTAAAACTCTTTGGTTCACACTCTGACTTTTTGTTTTTAATTAGATTAGAATTATCTGTTTTCTTTCAGGAGATGTTGTTGCAAGAGTCTAATTTCTTCCGTCTTTTTCTCACTAAAATGGCTGTAATGTTGTCGGGTCACTACGAGATGATGCGAGCAGTGTCCCTGAATATGGCTAATACTACCATGGTGCTCAAAGACAAAATTCAATGTCCACATATGTGGCCAAGGGACCTAAAAGATTCATTATCAACAAAAGCAGGATTGAACATTATCATTATTTCCATGCACTATCAGAGCCGGGACCATCTCAGGACGTGGCGTGTCAGCTCCTACCAGGAAGACCTACGAATGACTACAGTAAATTGTATTTTCAGTCTAATGAGATGACCTCAAACTCCCATAAAGGCAGCAGTGATTCATCCTCGCTGCTGCTTCTCCTCGATAAATCAGTGCAACAGCTCTCCAGGCAGCGTGCAAGAATCAGTGTGTGAACATTCCTCATAATGTGGGTGAATATATATAAACACAGAATGCAAGTCTTGCAGTCAAATATTTGGGGAAAATGCAGGAAATACAAGCATCTGTGAACACACAGGTTGTTAAAATGACAGCTATGAAAGCTGATTCAAGAATTAGAATGAAACAAAAAAACAATCCAATTGCAGCATATGAAAATTAAATGTTAGACAATCTAAAAACGTGTGTTGTTGTCATGATCGTGACGTAGTTGAGGTGACTCAGCTATCAAGTCCTGTATGTGTCTGGATCTAGAGGAGGTTTCACAGCAATGCCAGTTGGGAGGAGGCCCTGGGACAGATCCAGCACATGCTGGAGAGGCCATGACTGTCACTCACCCTGGGATGTCCATGGTACAGCCACATAAATGACCACATGCACTAAACATGGCTGCACCATTCTCTCTCAATATGATTGAATGGCATCTATGATAATGAAAGGGTTTCGGACATTAATTGTAAGAGCTTTTAAGGTGAAACCGATGAGCAACACTGCTCTGGATTTGTTACTGGATTATCTATAATCCGACAATTGAAATGATTAACTCTTAGCTCATAAGCAATGATTCGAAAAATTCCGTCTCCAACACACACACAAGCGTCTGTCCTCAAACACTGAGAGCAAGCACACACTCACAAAGGTGACGCAAAGGGGTCAAACCGGTTTGAGTTTGCGTTTATTGGGCGTTAAAGAATCATGATATTGACAGCCAGTGTTATTGAAGCGTGTAGTATTGAGCTGCATTGTATTTAATATTTTTGCTTGATGCTAAAGATTGTTTAAATATTCTTCAAATTAAACCAGAAAGTTTTCGCATGAATCTGTCAATAAGCATCACTGAAATTAAATATCTCAGGTCAGAGTAAATATTGATCATAACGCCATTTTCACAAGACTTTTTGACTGTGTTTCAAACAGTGCCTGGTGTTTGTCATGCTTTTATCTCGGCACAGGAATATGAATCAGCAAGTGATCTCATCGTGCTACGCTTCAAAGCTCACATCAAACTGCAGCACTGAGGCAGGATTATTTAATTCTTGACTATGAATTTCATTTCCAAAAGACTGAAAAAAAGCGATTCAGAGATTAATAAAAATAATTAACTCCCACTCACAGATGTAACCCAGATTGGTGCCGCTTTAAGAAACAGGTTTAAGAGCTCATTGTTGGAATCCACAAAGCTCGCCTTGGGAATAGAATTTCAGAAATGTGCTGAATCTTCCACAAGTGACTGTTGGACCAAACTTAACCCAAAAGAATGGGCACTTTGTGGGATGTGGGACCTCGGAGGAAAAGGAGCAGCAAACCTCATCATCAGTTGTTCTGGGGTTAAATAGAATAATTTATTAAAACTAGCAGTGTCTCTTCTTAATTTGAATAAAATGTAGAAACAGTACCTGCTACATAGCTTCTATCATTGTATTTGGCAAGATCATCATTCTGGGGAATCAAAGTCCCAGTTGGATTATAAAAAGAACATTTATAACAGTAGAGTTACTAATAATGATCTTGATCTTTCTGATGTGACATGGCTTAGTTTAGCCAAGCCGGGTAGCAGGTCACATGACTTTTGGAACACCTCAGCCTCAGACTCCTTCCCGTCCAAGTAATTGGGCCGAGAGGGCGGGATTATGAAAGAAATCATTCCACGAGGGGCAACGGGAATCTCTGTGAGGCCTCTTGTTCCCGGTCACTCACTGGGGATAATCGGCCGAGTGACTTAAGCAGCAGTGTGACCTCCCGGCTCTTTTTAACATGCTTCCCTCACCAGCCCCTGTCATTGATAAAGAGATTAGAATCAAGCAGATTTAAACATAACATGGGATAATCCGGGTTACTTTATGTACCGTGTCCCGAATCTGCCAGGACCATCACGTTCACTTGAAACCCAGCAGAGGTTTATCCCAAGACATTATTTACAGTCAGCCGACTGTGCGGCTGGTGACCACTATGAAAGAAAACATCAGCATTCGTTCAGCTGTTGTGACAGATGGAAACATTTGCACCAGGGTTGCCCAGATTTGGACATATCTCATACATATCACCTGGAGTCTCTTGTCATTGCCTCATTGGAGGGTTGGTACAGAGATTGTGTCATTGCAAGATGATCCTCAAGGTTTAGTGTGGGGCCCTTTTCCCTTTACAACACAAGTTTCCATAAAATAAACCTATAAAAAACAAGTCAGCTATCAGTAACTGACTGATGCCAAGGTTCTGGTGGCATTTTGCTCGTTGCACTTTTACTGCTGATGGCGTCACTGTTGTGCTGCACTTTATTTCACAAGTCAAACACTTGAAGAATTCAGTGGGTGCAGCGTTCGTCACCCAACTTGGCAATTCATTAAGGTTAAGCCTTGATAACCACACAATCTGCAGTTGTAGGAGTGAAAACGGTGACTCAGAAATATCCGGTTTATATTGACAACGAACACATCTCAAGTGACACCAGTCAAGTCCAGGATCATTCGGTCGGTGTTTGCTGTAATCGTGTGCCCTCTAGTGGCAAGATTATAAAATGCCGTTAGTGGTTAAAACACAAATCGTGATCGGACTGATAACACCTTTGGTTAAAAAAAAAAAAAAAAAAAGAATCCTCATTCTAGAAATAGACGACAGAAAGCATTTGTTTTTCGCTGCCTCTCACATGGGTCACTGAGTATTGCACCAGAAGACATTCAAGACTGACTCTGAAGCAGAAAGAAAACATGCAGTCAACTCGTGATAATGAAAATGCATGATCTATTGTTTAATCAGGAACCATACTTACTTGGAGAGGAACTGTAAAGTTTAGAAAAACACATTGCTTCGTGGAGAAGACAACATGAAGTCCACTTACAACCTTTTCTCAAATAAAATGTCACAAAATGTGGACGTTTCGCATAATTTATTTACAAAACAGAAAATCACTGACATAAAATCTAAACAGACTCTTGTTTTGCAGGGTCATTAAGAGGAATAGACAAAAGCACTGGTAATCCAAAGTTTAAAAAAAAAGACGAACAATGTTGCGGTGTGTGAGTCGTGGTCGGCCCTGGTGTTCTCTCTAGAACTTGAACTCCTTGTACTTCTTGGCGCCGCCTCTCGTGTCCTGCGGCTGAGCTTTCCTCTTCTTTTGCTGTCACGAGAAGACATTAAAATCGTCATGACAACAAATCAAGTATTAAAAAAAAAAGCTAGATCCTTAATGGGGTGTTAATAGAATACGACTTGCGTATTGCTGTGTGCTGCGGAGGCACGTTACAGGTGAACTGGTCACCAGAGCCCATCAGCAATGTCCATAACAATGCAGCCATTTGACAAAAATGCATGGCTACACCTCTCCAACAACAGTGTCCAACAGAAGATCACTAACTCCAACCAATGACCCACAGTGGTGTATCAACAGGTATCAAGTGTTTCCGACATGTCTTAACCATGCTTCAATAGTTCCTCTCTGTCTCCTGAATCCACTCACAGCAGTAACAAGCGGTTCCATCACATTTAAATTTTAGATTTCTGTTTAATCAGCAGACTTAAGGCTAAAAGATTACCTTCTGTTTGGCTGCGTGTTCAGCCACCATGTCACTGAAGTCCTCCTTCTGCAAGTGTCCCTGCTGCTCGCGGACGTGCTCTTCGTACTTCTGGGTCATGGCCATGGGGTCCAGCTCCAGCTCCTCAGGAGCCAAAGCCACCTCCACACCCTGCGACTCCTGTCCCCCGCTGGCTTTACGTGCCGCCATGGCCTGCCAAACGGAGATCAGAAGATACCCAAGGTTATGATTGTGTCCTTACTATGGTGGGTGACAAACGTTCTTACCGCTGACATGTCGTAGATGTGTGTGGAGGCCATCATGGCAGCACCCACAGGACCAGTCATCCTCTCAGGGAGGACCGTGAACAGTTTTGGAGTCTCGTTCCTAGAAAGAGACAAATAGGTTCAAGTCAAGAGCACAAGCATGAAACAATTCAATAATAATCATAAAGAACAATAACGTTCTTCTCACCCATCCATGGCCTCCTCAATCTTCTTCTTTCTCAGCTCAATCAGCTCAGGGGTCTCCATGCCTGCAGGTACTGAAGAGAAGCCTCCCGGAGTGATCAGACCGCTGAAAGGAAAACAGTGAGCATTAGCAAGGTTTTCTTTGTGATAGCATCTTGAACCATATCATGCTGGTGCTCCTAGAATCAGACCGAAACTCCACGTAAGAGACGGTGGTGAACTCGAATAAAACAAACCCGCCTTCAAGTCCCTTCATCAAGTGACGTAATTATCAGATCAAACAAAATTAGGGGTGAAGCAATTACTTGAATAATTTGAGTAATGAACAACAAAAAAAGGCTTTTTTTCTCTGCCTGGCGCAACCATTAATTTAATGTTATATTACAGTATTGCACACGCTCCTCTCTGAATGTGACTCGTGACAAAACCCTAGTTCTGCTGTTGAATGGGTCGCTACTTTATAACTATTTTGTTCATAAGATGTAATGTGGAAAAAGTTCAAGCTTCTGGTAGTCAATGTCGATCTTTCCCATCTTGGGACGAACCTTTTCTCTCATTTTAGTTTTCATTGTTTTAGCATCCTCCTGTGAGAGACAAGTTTCAAAAACATATCCATAAAAGCATTCAGACTGACGGCTATATTTCACTCAGCTTCTGTACAGTCTCAGACAAATAACCTGTGTCACCGACACACATAGTAAGTGACGTTACTAAAGCATAAAACATGTCAAAAGATGATATGAAAAAGCTTACAGAGTGCTGTGAACTTAAACATTTACAAAGTGACCACAATAGTTTCTACTCAGTGTAAAAGCAGGAAGTAGACAGCAATGTTAAGTTCAAAGTTTGCATGGGAAGTTGGAGGATAAATTCTCGTCTCGTGGGATATAAAAAAAATAAGAGTTATAATCTTTATAACGATTTTGTTCATAAGATGTAATGTGGAAAAAGTTCAAGCTTCTGAGTTATAATGAAAGTATAACCGTGACGCTAGCTGACAACACTGTGCTGTTGCGACTTGTCTGCGTAGTTCACACATTGTCATCTGTGAAATAACAGTTCTGCTGAAACATTTCAAGGAAACTTATTTTTAAAGTCCATGCGCACTGTGATAGTTTTGACAAATATGCACTGGTTCAATATCACTCCTCCAAGAATGGAGACTGGGTTGATAAGTCACTATTGGAAGCAAGGTAGCAACAACTTCTATTGCTATCACGCTCTCTCTCACTGTGATGTTACACGCCAAAAGTTAATCATATAAAACAGTCTACCATGTCAGCCACAACAATAGAGCTCATGTAAGAACCCTAGGGTTCACAAATATGCTGGTAATGGTCATTAAGTCTAAGTCAGAAATGATTGTTTCACAGCCATAGATGGAGTGTACATTTCCCGTACAACACCATCATGAGGCCCTGAGCTAAGAAATAGCATTCCAACCTGATAACCACAGAGCACAGTTTTGTAACTTCTCAACTCAAGAATAAATATTTGATTATTGAATTGTTTTGTGTTTTTTTTCTGTTTGTGTTTGAAAATAAAAAAAATAGAAACCGCTTGGTCATTCATTGATAAGTGAAATATCATGTGCTTTTTGTGTACTTGCAATAATTCTTTCAAAAAAAAATTAATTGATCAACTATTTGTTAGAATACCCTATTAGTGAATAATTCGATAGTTGCAGGCCGAAATAAGAGGTGATGTCAAGGGATCAGACCTACTTTCAACCAAATACAAAACTAAGAAGTGCTAGTGTCGTCATGTACCTGTCTGCTGGCGTGAAGAAACCGGTCTCATCCGGTTTCTCCTCATCACTTTCTTCCTCTTCCTCTTCCTCAGAGGACTCCTCATCTGAAGGCTCGAGTTCACCCCATGGTGTGTGATCGAGCTCTTCGTCATCTGCTTTGGCCTGCAGAGGCAACGATTTTAATAACATAAGAAAAAGAATTTCAAAGCGCACAACATTATGTAGGGAAGTTTTCACTATCAAACAGCAACATCAATGTATTTACATAGCAGGCCGACGTGGAAATTCGCTATGAATTTGAGCCAGGTGAAGGAGATTCCTACCATGAAATCACCAGAATGTGTCCCGAACACATCCCCATAGAGAGGTTTGCCCATTTCATCAACAGGAGGTTTCCCCCAGCCGCCAGCGTGGTAGCCGAAGGTGCAGTTCTGGAGAGAGAAACACAAGAGTGAACAAAGAACAGACTTGAAGGGGGAATGATTCAAGTGACGTTACATCTGGGATGGGGGCGTTCAGCCCTGGAATCTTGAGGTTGGGGTAGGAGGGGGGAGGTCCATATCGCTGCATGGCAATGAGCCATGGAGGTGGCACTTTGTGGGAATTCTGTGAAGGAATGGAACAAATACAAGTCAGACTTCAGAAACCACCCCTCATTGTTTAAGTTACAAGTGTGAGCTAACAATTATTGTTGTTTCGTGACGTAAAGTAACTGATTTTACTATTCACTTTTGATATTTTTTCATTACAATTACATATTCATATGCTAATTTGGAGGGTGTTACAATTAAATTGTGTGTTTGAGCAAGTGTGAGTGATATACAAAGTGTTATATTTGAAAACAATCCATTGTTAATCTATCTGAATGAAAGACAAAATTGCAACTCACAGGACCGACTGGCATGCCCAGTGCGATGCGCAACTCATCGGAGAGGTCACCTGGTTTCTTCTCTTTAAGTCTGGTTTCAAACTCTTTACCCTGCAGACACACACAGCCACTTGTCAACATTGAGGATTTAAACGCAAGCATCAGGTAGTAACGTGAGATGAAATACTTAATGTACCTCATAATAAAGATCCCCGTGGATCGTGAGTTTGGGTTTAATCTGCCACTTGAAGAAGGCATCATGGAGCTTCTGGTAGTCAATGTCGATCTTTCCCATCTTGGGACGAACCTTTTCTCTCATTTTAGTTTTCATTGTTTTAGCATCCTCCTGTGAGAGACAAGTTTCAAAAACATATCCATAAAAGCATTCAGACTGACGGCTATATTTCACTCAGCTTCTGTACAGTCTCAGACAAATAGCCTGTGTCACTGACACACATAGTAAGTGACGTTACTAAAACATAAAACATGTCAAAAGATGATATAAAAAAGCTTACAGAGTGCTGTGAACTTAAACATTTACAAAGTGACCACAATAGTTTCTACTCAGTGTGTAAAAGCAGGAAGTAGCAATGTTAAGTCCAAAGTTTGCATGGGAAGTTGGAGGATAAATTCTCGTCTTGTGGGATATAAAAAAAAAGAGTTATAATCTGGAACTCGCTTGTTTTTTTAAGAAGTGTGTGAAAACAATAATTTGGTCTTTAGTTATTCAAAATATTTGTCATCAGTTCACACTTGCTTATACGCCACTTTAATGCATGCTGAGAGTGGAGATTAAATCTGACCTTCTCCTGCAGGGCTTCCCTCATCTCCTGAATACCCGTCCTCCTGATGAACTCCGGCAGCTCAAACGGGGGCTTCTCAATACCCCTCTTGCCTTGAAGATACTTCCTTTTGAAGCACCAGTGGCGGGGGACGGGAACAGTGTTCCTGGTGGCCTTGAGATGGACCAACAGCTTTGGTTCCTGGGCCGTCACATCATGCATCTCCACAACATCTGGACGGGCCACAAGCTGCAGTAGAAGGAGCAGAATAACTCACTTGTATGAAGAAAAAACACTCCACATGTTAAGTAGAATTTTACCTGCTTGAGCTCTGCCACAGTCAACCTATTCATCCTCCTCAACTTCTTCTTTGACAATTTAGGTACATCTTGCCGAGCTTCCTGTGAAGTTAATTCATATTTTAAAGACACAAACATGAACAAAATCAGAGATGCCCGTTTCTAATCCTGGACTGAAGCTGTTTTTGCGACAGTTAATCAGATTCCTACATCATCGCTGTCGTCGCTGTCCTTCTTGTCCTCTTCCAGGCCTTTCTTTCGGTACACCAGTGTCTCAAGCCTCTCTGGCCTCTCAGGCTCCTTCTCCTTTTCTTTCTTTAAATCATCAGTGAGCTGATAAACAAGAAAAAGTGTTAATGACATGATGGAAATATCACACAAGGTGTGATCAAAAGTCCAGTGCTGTCACCTTGAAAGCATCAAATATTCTCTTGAAGAAGATGTAGTTGGGATCGTAGATATGTGGCTCCTCGGTAACATACTCGATTTCCACCTCGGGCTCCTTCTCTTTTTCTTTGCCTTTGCTGATGACCTCCTCCTTCTGCTGCTGCTGCTGCTCAGCCTGCTCTTTCTTCTCCAGGGCTCGCTTTTTCTTGCTCTTCTTCTTGCGATTTCGGCGTCTGCGGTTTTTCTGAAGGAAAGAAACAGACAGTGAATAGACTGTGAACTCTGTCAAATTATTTCCTAATTCAAATGAATTTTTTAACCACAGAACTAAACAACTAGCCTTGATGCTTTTAGTGGGCCCTCTAAATACGACTATAGTGTGCTAATGCTGCCTGCTGCAGTTACAAAAAGACTGTTGAGTAATTGACTTACATCTTTCTTTGACAACTGACTGTCGTCATCTTCTGTGTCTGACATCCCCTGGGCAGAACGGTCCCCATCTCCCCTCCCGGAGTCATCATCGGCTAGAGGACATACAGACGCAGGTCAAACAAAGTGACTTCAGAGAGTCCATATGGGAAATCCATAGGAAATGAAAGAGACAAACGCTACCAACCTGCTGGTTCAATCTGCTGTTCCTGCCTGATCTCCTTCAGCTGGAGAATCTTTTCCAAAACCTGAGGAATCTTTGGACCACCAACACTGATCTCTTCACTTGCCCAGAACTGTAAATTATACAAACGCAAACCATTTTAGCTTACAGTAAATGCAGTTCATATATATATATATACATATACTGTATATATATTAGCTTGGACAGAACAATGCTGCTGACCTCTTGGCTGTCTCCTCCAGGAGGAGGCGGGATTCTATGCTTTTGAGGGGGCAACATTGTGACTCCAGGAGGCAGTATGCCGTGAGAATCCAGGACTTCAATAAAAGGAGTCAGAGTCATGAGAATTGTGTTGTTACAAATGAAGCATTGAAGACATAATACAAAAAAGAGCCAATAAAAACTCCAATCTTGAACCTACTTCTCATAGCAGTGGCAGCAGAAATGGCCTGTGCCCCGGGACCCTGGTGCATGCCCACCATCTCCTGCTGACGCTCCTGTTCTAGCATCACTGCAGCCTGTGTGGGAAACAAAACAAAGGAATTTAGCTCAACTTTGACCTAAGGGTATGAATCTTCCTTTATTGAAGCAGTTATTACACTTACTACAACTGTTATTGATTATTACTCTCTTACCCTTTGTTGCTGCTCCAGAAGATCCTGCTCATCCATGCCTTCAGCCTGGGATTATGGGGGGGAAAAAAAGAGTGAAGGGGTGTGACAGGCAGGAAACACTCCAGATTTAATATAATTGGCCCTAAAAACAACCGAGACATCAACCGAGATATCAAGAACAACCAAGTTCTTCTTGATATGTCAAGTGGTGCAGAATCAAAAGCAAATGTGCAAAACACCACTCTCGAAACTTCATACATCTCTTTTGGATGGAGGGTCAGCTGTTCTCTCAAGATTCTGCTACAGGGTATAGAATTAGGGGGCACCTGACCAGAACACCTGAAGAGGAAGGCAGCACCCTCATTAAGCAGTTTCACTCTAAAATCTTAGTAAGATCTTCGATGACACTCATGAACAAGACTAATGTCAGTCAACATATTTTCATTCTGTATAACAAATACTAAAACAATGTTTTCTTGAAACTTCAAAAGGGATAGAAACAATTCTCATTCCCTAAGTTTTAACAATTAAAAAAAATACAAGCAAAAAATATTCAGACCTGAGTTGATAAGTCATAAACCTCACCTGGTTGGCTCTTTCCTCCTGTTGCTTAAGCACCATTGCAGCTCTTTGCTGTACAAACTGAAGCTGCTCTTCTGGAGTCATACCAGGAGGATCCATATTGATCATCCCAGACGGTGGGGGAGCCGCTGGCATCATGCCCATGGACTGCACCATGGACGTACCCATGGGCATTGGAGGCAATGACATCTACAATTAAGAGTATTCAGTAAAGTTTAGTTCACTGTTTTAGTTGAAGTTGTTCCAGCTTTAATTCAAGCGATGATATGTGACAGAAATCTCAAAATGCTGGACAGTATAAAACAGCAAAGGCATCAGCATATGAGATTTGACAAGCATTGCCTATGTGAGTGAAATACTCCACATGACACATGATTTAACATGGCTAGCTTACTTATTAAGAGGGAGAAAGAGAAACACCACATGAACCGTTTTAGAATGTCTGAATATTTATGAGACAAAAATTGGGTATATCAATCTATGACATAAGTACACAGATAGATTGAGGGTCGATGCATTCATGTGGTTTTTGAGCACAACAACAACACATACCTGTTTGTCATTTTTTGTGACTAGGACTCCAGTCTGGAAAACAAAACAGCATTATTAGGAGGTCGTTCTCTTGTAATGTAATCTTAATTGTCGGAATTCAGATATCAGTTTACCATGATCATGTAGTTTCTTAACCTGTCAACCAACTCCTCTCTTGGGCCTAGAATGACATTGGTTAAGTCAATTAGAGCAACTTTCATTGAGTTACAGCTACCGAGGCAAAATGCTACATTCATTCAGTGCTTCAATGTTTATCCGGCGGGCGGACCACACAATAGGCGCGTGCTCCTTTTTGATGCAACTAACAAATAAATGAAGACGTAAATTGAAAACATAGAGATGTTAAATATGATTTTGAGTTGGCGTAGGTGAAAAGAGTGTCACGCTTTACGCAAGGAAGTGGTTGGAAAGTCGTTAGCATTAGCAGCAGGTTAGCATTTTGGCGGCTAGCTGAGCAACTTCTCGCACCATCCGAGCTTTTTCTTACCCATCACCGGGGCTCCAATCTTGGCCAGTTGCACTTGAAGCTCGCGGTGCGTCCATCCATCCAAAGCAGCGATCGCAGTCCCCAAATCGGTGGGGATTACGTCCGGAATAGGCATTTCGGATGCCATGTTGAACTCTTCAATCGGAACAACAGCGCTAACCTACGACACGCGAGCGGCTAACAGCACGGCATCACGGGTACTGCACTTTGTGGGGGCTGACGGGAAATGTAGTGCAGAGGCGTAAAAGCCTCAGACCAGCCGGTAGATGGCACTTTAGGGCCCTAATGCCAGGCCAGGCTAAAATTGACAGGTATGCTAAAATTGTTAATGGTGGCAGAATGGATATGGGTATTGAGCAAACATTTTCAAATAATACTTCAATTTAACTAAAACGCCACAGAAAGTTTCTAATCATTCCATTTGTGTTCTTATTTTTTCCTTGCCAGATTTGTTATTTCGCGAAATCGTTACAGTATCCAATTTTCTTAAACTATTCAGATTCAGTTTGGCTCAAACGAGTGCATCACACGGGTCACAACAAAGTAAACAAACCCCATTTCTCAAACGCGGCAGTGCGCCTGCGCGATGTGGAAGACCGCATTCGGTCCAAACGACTGGAGCAGAGGCAGCAGGGCGTTTCTAAATATTAAGCTCGCGACAGAAAGAAGGACTGACCAAGCAGTGGTGAACATGGAAGGAAGCGAGGGAAGTCAACCAGTGACCCGAGTGTTGTAAAATGCATGTTTTTGAAACATCCAGGAAGGTAAATATCAATCTTTCAACCTGTTCTTGGTGTTAAGTGTGTCACGCTTCAGACTGCCTGTCTCATTCTGTTCTCGTTTTTTCATCACGACCTTTTTCTTCCAACTTTTTTTCCCACGAAGGAAACTGCGAATTGGACTCTCTTAGGAGGGACAGACTACTCTTAACGCGTTCATCGACAAATAGTTGTCCTCATGCTTCATCGCGGAAGTTCTGTGAATGTAGTCATGCAGCTGTTATTGCTGATCCAAATGATGAAGTTGAGAAATGTAGTTTGACAGCTGAACATAGTATCTCTGTGGCACCACACCCACCGTCCGCGACTGCACGCTTATCAATGCTCGGCATATGTGCATGCAAAGTTACATTTGCTCTGAGGTCCACTCACAACACTCGCTGAAGGCATGTGCACGGCATTTTAGGAGGCGTTCTATATTCCCCTGAACAGTGAGCAAATCTTCTATTAACGTACGTTCTGTAGTGAATGTTGTTTGAAATGTCCTGGCAAGTGAACAAGAAAACTGTCAGCATTTATGTTTCACAGTAGTCACTCTGTGTATCAAGTTTCAGGTCTATTTCAACCATTGCTGTATGGCTCTGTGGTTTTTTATTTCATAGTTTATGTCAGTGAGCAGCGGTGATTGCACACTTCTTTATTTGGCACAAGCCGTTTTACCTATAATAACTCCTCCTGCATGGCAGTTTACATCAATAACCATGTGTTTATCAGCTGTAGACTCAGGTAGGACGCCCACATGTACTGCAGATGACACCTATTTGCAGTGCAAACATCTATGTATTTGTGTATTGTTTGACTGTGATGAGCAGCCTTTTATGTTCATCAATGAAAAGGCCAGAATGTCAAGTGTGTTTTTAATTAATTTTTGGATCTTCTGAGTTTTCCATCCATTATTATTTGGAATATAGTTGTGAAACTCTGACTGTCAAATGTAAATGATGTAAAAGATAATTGGTATGGCATGTGTGGGAATCACTGCTGTCGAAATAAGGCAAGTGTTACAAGAGAAGAAGTGAGTCTTCATTGTAATTTGCTTTGTATTGGACTGTAGCTGGTAAAAAGAAAAGAAAAAAAAACCTGGAGGCTTATCCTCATGTGTCTCGACATGCAGTCCTCTTGTTGTCAAATCTCATCGTTGTCACTACCTGCACTGAGGTGGAGAATATCCGTGCGTGTTTGAGTGTGGGAATGCGAGTGTGTCTCGTATATGAGTGGGGATGAAATATTCATCAAAAGCAGACTGAACTCACGTTGAGAGCGCCCCAATAACATGCAGCAGATGAAACCACTAACCCACCCTGATCTTGTTGAACAAGTGGAGAGTAGTTAGTGTTGGATGAAGGAATGTATCTACTCTGACTGATGACTAAAAGTGAAACCACTTCAGTGCACTTCCTCATTCACCTTTCAGTGTCTGGCTGAAATGGGAACTCGCATCTGATGTCATTGTGGGAATAATTTAAGTGTAAAATGCAGGCATTATCCTGCCTTATCCTCCATAATTTTTGGTTTTTCATCAGTTTTTCCAGAGGAAGTATTGGTTTGACAAAAATGAAGGAGCCATGTTCTGTCACAGTGAGAGCATTGTTCACACTTCAGAGCATTTTTGCAGTGGAGTGCTGAATATGCGGTTCCCCTGGCCCCCCACGGAACACCTGCTTCACATGCATGTGGTAATTTTACTGACAAAAAATTGTGTTATATTTAATCATTTGTTCATTGAGTGCTGCTTATTCGTGTTACGGATAAACCACTTTCACACCGAGAATTAAGTAAGCCATGACTCATGTGTCAAACTCATGTGGCCCACAGGAACTTTAAGTTGGTGATGTTTGCTTTAAATTCTGAATTCATTTAGAAGTCTCACGAAAACTAGCTCACCTTCAATGCATCTTGCATGATTCTCTGCTGATCAATGGATAAAAATCAGGGAGTGGGAAGACACTCCACAACATCTCGCGCTTGAGCCAGTGTCGGTGGTGAAGGGGGACAGTTTTTGTGTCTTGATACTGACCAGAGAAAAACCATATGCCAAAATTAGCCTTGCTTCATTAAAAATGGAGAATGAGATGGAGCATACTCTTCAATAAAGTTGGGCACTTGCGTGACTGAGTTTGACATTCCTTCCTTGATGCTGTGGTTAAAATTGAACTTACAATGAACACATCACTGAAGAGTTTTAACGTCAGTGGGGTGGAGGAGGATGCAGCAGCATTATGTTTCCTGCCGTGCCGACCAAAGACTGGAAAAAGGCCGCTGGCAGAAGTGATAATAATCCTCTATTAATGATAAGGAAACTTATGTCAGACTTGCAACAGTTGCATGAAATAGGCTCAGGTTACAAACCCCAACGTATCAGTCAAATGCTGAGTAAAGTGAAGTTCTCTTGCGAATTATGTGGTAGTTAAGTCCTTATCAAGTACTGCACCTTTCCCTTGATATTTGTACTATGCTTTTAATTAGTGTCAAAGTTCGAAGTTAATTGTGCAGCCTAAGAAACAGATGATTAATCGACAACTTCAGTTTTGTTAGACGGTTAAATGCTGTAGCTGAAAAAGACTTTGATTCCGTCAACAGGTGTATGTGATGTTAATAATAAACCCTCTTTTTCATGTATCTGTTTGTGAGATAAGAATAGCAGCAAAGACAGACTGAAAATAAAGCGCTCTGTCGAATGCTTCGGTGTCACAAGCGACAGTTCTTTCCTCCTTTCTGGATCTGCTTAATTACAGAGAGAGCTTTTGCATGTTTCTGGTCTTGTTCTGCTTTCATTGTTCATGAAGATTTCAATGACGCCCCGCCCTCTCATGTTGCTCCGCTCCTTCAAAGCGCCACCAGCACAGCAACAGCCGCGTCTGATTAAACATTGACTTAAATAAGGTCTGGCCTGACATTAAAACACACTCCCTGACCCGAATGGTAAAAGTGGCTCTGATGTGTCCACTGTGACTAATCCTGGTGCTATGTGTCTCCTGAATGTATGTGCACGGCTGAGTGAAGAGAAACAGGGTGGGCTCTCATGCTGTTTAAACCGTCATTATGTACACAGAGGGTGTGTACACATGCCTCTTTTGTCTGACATGTGTTTACAGGTAACCCCCCCCTAATCATCTCACTGTCTTTTGTAGGTGTAAGCCACTGGTTGACCCACCGGCTGCTTCACTGCTGTGAACAAAAAGCTGTGATTGTGCAAGAACGAAGGACGGAGAATCTTTGGAGGAATTTGAAGTCATATCTGAGTCCTGTATCTGCAGTTGCACCAAAGCCTACTTAATATTTAATAGCTTCCTAATGGATACTGAGGTTTCATGTTGAAATGTGACTGCACTCTGGAGCTTTCCCAAGCACATCTCAGATTTATTCAATCTGCCGCTGCATTCTCTTCCAATTGCCTTATTAATTACTAGCTCGTACGAGGTAAACACACGTTGACGGCTGAGCAATCGCAGTGAATCCCCGAAGCTCACGATGGAACAGCCCATTTACGCCACAGGTATCGCATACCGACTGAGAAGCCAGTGGGATCGGGACGACGGTCTGGGACAGAACCACAACGCTGTCAAGTTCCTGGGTCAGGACTATGAGTCGCTGAAGGCACAGGCACTTCGCAGCGGCCGGCTGTTCGAGGATAGTTTGTTCCCCTGTGCCAGTTCATCTTTGGGCTTTAATGAGCTTGGCCCGAGATCTGCCAAGACATCTGGAGTCCGCTGGATGAGGCCGACGGTAAGACACGGAGGGGTAATGTTTTGTTGTTGTGCGTGTGCTGTGTTACGTTTTGTAGTTTGGCTGATGCTAGATGTTCTGTTAACCTGTGTGGAAACTTGCCATTGTGTAACCAGATTGCACTTTATTGGCCAACATTTGAAGTGTGTCTGTTAAAGCAATGTAATGGAACTAGTTTTGCTAGTTTAATGAGCCTGAAACTCCAGATGTCAAATAAGGACACTTGAATACAAGTTGTGAGCAACAGACAAAAACATAGTTGTTGTGATGAAACAGTATCATTGACATTGTGTCATTCTAAGCACTAAGTTAATGGATAACAATTTGTTTTCCTTGCATAATGCTTTGACTTGCTGCACAAACTTGTTCAAAGAGTATTTTGTGTTTATTTTTAACTGAAGATGTGTCTTCAAAATGAAAACTATCTCCAGGAAGCAGCAGCAGGTTTTCACTTAGAGTATTCGTGTGCTTGCAACTTGCTCTCTGTTTCTCCTGTGTTGCACTCGAGTTCATGTCAATACTTCTATTGCATGTCTGTCTGGTCTTTAGTTCCTGGGGTCTTACCAAACATCTGAAATCTCTGGTGTTCTGTAATTCACGTGTGCTCTCTTGCAATATGCAGTGAGGCTGTCATTTTAGAATTCAAAGGTTAAAATGTTGGTGTTCTCTTAAAGATACAAACTTCATTTCAACGGCAAAAATTGTTACGTCTCTACCATTTGTAGTTACAAAATGTGTTTTTTTTGTAGCTTTGCAGGATTTCTCATGCTTCACCCTGAGCATGGAACACAAGAAAAGAGTTTAATTGACAGAAAATAGAACATTTAAGTCTTAGTGTAGCATGATCAATACATGATCAACCAACATGAAAGCTTGTGAAGTTTTGAAAATCCGCTGGTTTGAATGTATTAATTCATCATGTGTAAATTCACTATTTATAAACAATTTTCAACATCCAAATATGAACTAGGCACCATTGTGGTTATTGTAGTGTGTGCTGTAGGCCACAGCTCCCTGGCAAGAAAGTTTGTGGTAAAATCTTTTGTGAACTGGTTCATAGTTGTAAAATATAACAAACAGAAATAACTTCAGGTTTGGTAAAGTCAAGATATTAGGTGGAAATTAGATCAACACCATGCTAATCACTTGCGCTTTGCTGATCAAGCCTAAAGGGTAAATCTATCGATATTTGATTTGAAAGCTGTGACATTCCAGAGAGGCGTGTTCAGCAAAGATCCAATTGCAACTACGTGTCAGCCAGTGTTACCTGACGTTAATGAAGGTTTAAGATGGAGAGTGTTGTTTATATTTTCTTAGCCTTTAAAACCTGCCACTTGTTGGACTCTGATAATATCTAGCTTTGTGCATGCAGTTTTGAAATATAAACAGGGCTTTACCACCGCTTCAGTTTCAGATTCAGTCATTCAAAATGGATTACTATTCAAAACTATTTCACCCATTTAGAGACACGCCACAAAAAAGTCCTTGGGTAACAATTTCTTTACCATGCATAATAATACACTTGGTCACTGATGAGACTTTTCTGGTTCTTTGGCATCACAGACATGAAGAGACTGTCTTGGGTTTTGCTCAAACTTGATTTGGGGAATCTTCCTGCAGTTCCTAGGAGCTTCCATGAGCTTACAAAAGACCTCTCAACATATCAAATGAACATAAATTCATCATCTTACGCATCTACTAATGTGGTAATGTACTGAACAAGCCTTTCTGTTATGTCTCTTTGTACCTGACAGGAGTTCTGCAGGCGACCTGAATTCATTGTGGATGGAGCGACTCGTACGGACATCTGTCAGGGAGCGCTGGGTAAGTCTCTCTGGAACGATCCAAATGTTTCCACGATTACTACTCTGTGTTTCGCAACCAGAGAGCTGAGAGAATGTGATAAGAAAAGAGAATGTTAACCTTAATCGAACAGGCAACATTTTATTTACTTCAAGCTATGCTTTTTTCTGGGCCAAAATGAATGTCGAACATAAATAAGTAAAGGTTTGCTCCATCTTAGCAGCCGCAGACAACATGTCCTCAAGCGAGACACTGAACTCAGCTTAAGCTTTATAAAACCTAGATGAAAATAATGTCCTTACCAGAACAAAATGAATCTGACAGTCAGCTATCAGCCCGTTGTAAAGTCACTGCAGCAGGCACAAAAGTGATTCCTGACTAGGGTACAGGGGTTGCGGCACCACAGTGGTTTAGTCTCACTGCACACATACTGAATACTGAGCACCAGCTCTGAGAACTGTTAACAAAAGTTCAAATTGAATCTCTGAACATCAGTCTAAATATACATTATTAGTACTCAGGTCAGGACCAGCACTAGCTTCATCTTGCCTTAGATGTTCCTCGTTCCACACAATGCTCCATCTATAATTCAACTATTGTTTCTCTCCTGCCCATCTGCGTACAAGGTTGACCTCATCTGCAAAATAAACTCTTCCGTTTGTATATCAAAGGCTTCCCCAGGGGACGTGCACAGCTAGAGTGGCGCTCAAGCACCAGCCCTTTTTCCCTGCAAAAGAAAACTGCCCCTTTTTGTAGTCCTTTCTTTTCCCTCAGTCTTAAATTCTTGAGAAATACAGTATTATATTTTGAAATCTGACGGGGGGTTTATTATAACTATGGCGCTTGCAAGCCCGCTCTGTTGCCCCTCCTGCTTCTCTTCATTCCACACTGTGCGGCAGACAGACGGCAGCACGGTGTTCGACCATCCCCACCAGCCGGGGTGTGGATACCTTTTAGGTGGACATTTACAATAGTGGATTGGTTGTTAAAATCACACTAAATGACCTTGTTTTGTAATTGAATATTTTGTACTGGCTCATATTAAAATTTTATCTCTGAAATGTCATGAATACCAGAACTCAAAAAGCATAAAAATAATTGCTTTACTGTGAATTAAAATGTCTGTCTCATAATTTCCTTACTCGTGAGTGTAACTTCGAACTTTGATTCATGAACATTTTAGATGAACCAAAACCAACATCAAATATCAAGGATCAAGCTTGTCATTATCATATGAGTTTGGACACATTGTATTGCATGTTTTGATGCTACTCTGTCCCCTAAACACCACATTTACTGCAAACAGTAGAGATTACAGCAAATGTTTGTGAAAATACATTTTTATTGTATGAGTATCATCTTGTTGCGTCCCTGTGACTTAACTTTGATCTCCCTTGAGGCCTGCAGTAAAATTGATCTCAAGCTGCCACTGGCCCACAATAACAACAACAACAACAGTGATCATTATTTTGCCTGGCCATATTTTTCAGGTTTGAGCACCAGCCCCTTGAAATGTCTGTGCGCATGCCTATTTCCCCCACTCTCTCATTGCTGACAAGCTTCATAGGAAAACAATGAACCAAGCCTAATGGAGATAAGATGTGACACCATGACAGAGTAGTCTTTATTGCGATGATGGGGTTATCAGCACCTGACCCCCTGGTTGAAGTTGCTGTTTCAGTCCTGCAAAGTCAATCAAGATATATGGTAACAATATAATTATTACCTCTGCCAGGGAGCCATTGTCATTTATCTGAAAAGGCTTGTGGTGTTCTATCTGGATTTACGAAGATCTTTGACTTAGTTACACTTGGGAACTCGTGTGAACCTAATAACTTGCTTATTTACTAGTAATAATCAGTAATTATGATCTTCTTTAGAGTGGCATTTTGGTGACCTTTTTAAGAACAAATGTATTCAGGCTTACCAAGATTGCGCTCACAGAAAACCGAATTAATCCGTTAGTCCGGCTAAGTTTGGACTTTTGAAATGCATGTAAACAGCTAAGTCTGACTGCTGGAGAGAAATTTGAATTTTGTCTTAGTCGGACTGCGAAACCTGGATAATGTGGTGAATAGCTTGACTTAAGCTAGCATGTTGCAGAGTAGCTCGAGTATGAACGGACTAGGTGATGTGTGGCTGCGCAAGCTTCTGCTATTTGCTACGTAAACGAACTCAGAAACTTATCACAGTCTGATGATGTCCAATAAACTTCTATACTATTGAGAAGTCGCGTGGATAACCAGATGTGTGTTCCTCGGTCTGAGCCGATGTCTGCGATAAATACATAACAGACCAGATATCAGCAGCATTTGGTAACTCGCGACCACGATGATCTGCATTTGTGCAGATCTGTTTCCAACTTCCTGCACTCAGGTCGTTTTGATGGTTAGTTCACATGAGAAGACGTGACAATACTTTATCACCATGTTAGCGACCGTCGCTAACGTGGTCGAGGCTGGTGATCAAAAGTGCGACTTTGCACTTCAGATACTCCACATCCATCAGGCTTGAATACGCATCAGGAATATTTCAATTTATTCCAAAACCTGCGATTTTAATTGCAAAACCTGCCGAAGGGAATGAGCGTGACTGCCTTGAACCATTGCTCCGACATGCTGATTCTGGACCTCGGAAACTAGTTAATTCATCAACACCATCGCTGTCTACAGATTTCAGTGAAGCAGTCTGAAACGGCTTCTTGTTAGCTGTTAATTTTGATTGTTCTTCCTTCATAGAAATGACCCAAAACACTGAAAACTTGACTTCATAAAACACAACATGCTGTTGATTCACGGAAATAAATCAACTTCCTGTGTGCTGATGAAACTGTTCACAGTTGTGCAGTATGACAGATTAGATTGCACATATTAGCCCCACAGTGGGGAAATTCAACAAGGCAGAAGCTTTTGCCATGTGCACGTACAATTCCTCTTTGCTATATCACTTGTGTGTAATAACTTCCTTGGAGGAGGTTTGCACTTTCTTAATGCTTTTCTAGTTAATGGTCAAGCTATTAAAGAAACTATTTCCTTGTGATGACTAACCTCTACCTTTGCTATGCTGTAAACTCAATTTCTATGCTTTACAATGGCAGTCAGTCACATTCCTTTCAATATGCAAATGGAACCAGACATTTTCTGGTTATTTACACCATATTCTTCTTTCTGAAGGGATAAAACGAAGGAGTACCCTGTGCACCTTCAAAATTGAAATAGGCGGCAAGAACAGCTCAGCCGGAAATAAAATGTCTCCTAAAAGTTAAGCAAATTGAAGTATGAGGCAGAGGTCACTGTGACAAGATTATCAGAAATCACAAAGGAAGGGAACTCTTTAGCAAAAATGAATTGCTACGTTTATTATATAACTGACTCCCATCCAGCAAAGTCTTCAGTGTGACATAGAATAGCGGCTTTTCTAGTACGATCTCTTTAACTTCAGGCGCCGCAAAGTGCTCCTGCTCTTTCAATGCTCCGCGAATATCATTGTAATGAGTGTGTTCAGACTACATCTCATATTAAGGTTAACAGCATGAATGAAGAGCTGAAGAGTAAAAGGCCATCTCTAGTAGGAAGTGAAAATTAATGTCAATAGACCTATTAAACACGTTAAACCTGCTGCATTGTTTACAACTTTGGCACATGTGCAGTGGTTCATCCTGAAACAGATCTTGGGTTTCACTTCAGAAATGTGTGTTTGTATGTGTTCCCAGGTGACTGCTGGTTGCTAGCAGCTATTGCTTCACTGACTCTGAATGACAACCTTCTGCACAGAGTGGTTCCTCATGGACAGAGTTTTGGCCAAGGATATGCTGGAATATTTCACTTCCAGGTAAGAGTGCACTGCAGAATATCTCATTTTCATCATGTTGAGTATAGAAAATAGCTGAAATGAACAGTGCTCTGTCTGCCATTTTAACCACTTTCGTCTTAAAATAGAATATTAAATGCTTTGAAAATGCTCCTGTTGCTATTTCTTTGAGATGGAGCGAGAGAGAAATGAACTCAGTCTGGTAAGACTTTGATCTATTTGAAGGATGTCTGGTAAATGCAGTGCTTTTGCTGCCAAGCTAAGGTCACAGTGGGCAGTGGTCCCCATCACAAACGCTGTACACATCGATCCCTTGCCTGGTGTCAAGACATCCAGGAGTGTTTTTGTAAAGTGCTTTAGTTCACACCATCAAAAAGCTATTAGGGTCATTTTTGGTCTGCAACAGAGTGTAATACTTTCTTCACCCACGATCACGGAGGGCAGATTTCGATGCAATTTTACCAACATAAATGGCAGCATCATTACGGTTTATCACACAGAGTTTGTGTGCCAGCAAGCATCTATTTATGTATGTATGTGTGTCCGTGTCTAGGTATTATTGTGGGGAGAAATACTTGGAAAAACACCTCTTTGTGGGGACCTTTTGCCAGTCCACTCAAGACTCAATTTGAGGATTACAACTTGAATGAATTTGAATGAGTCTGGTTAAGGTTAGTCATTTGTTTTGGATGGTTAGGTTGAGGAATGGCAAGTCTCAAAACATGAAAACATGACATGAGTGTGTGCGAGGGTGTGCGTGTGTGTCTGGGAAGCAAAGTACACTTGATAAGCCTGGGGCGTGGATTAAATAGATCAAATGTAAAGGCTGAGAGCCTCTTGATGAAAGTGCCGCCCCTCGTGTGTTGATGGGTTAGCAGTGACACGGTCTGGTCTTTGAACAGGGACAGCCGATTTTACATCTGGTGTCCTGGCTGTGTTTAACAATGATGGTTAAAGATCAAATTATCGATGACCATGTCAGGCTAATCAGAACGACAACAGTCAATAGGTGATTGTGGGATTTGTTGTGAGCTGTGGAGATAGAACAGAAGTACATGCATGGTGGGACTGTGATACATTCTCACGATAAGAAGGTCTCTTCTTCCAGGACATCCCTCTCCTTTCACCCACTAAGAAGGAAAGAGTGAGGAAGTAGTAGTCTCTCTCCTCTCAGCTGGATCTGCCTGGAGTTCCCCGTCAGAATCAGTTTGGTGAAGGAATTCCTAAACCAGACCTGTTTGATTCCTCCTACATGGAGAAAACTGTTGTACTTCCTCCTTTGGTTCATGGCCGTGGATGAGAGTAGGAAAACAAGTGACTGGAAACCGGAGAGCTCTGACGTGATTTGGTTCCTGTGAAGCTCTTGTCAAAGAGTCCTGTGCTATTCATGCTGACAGAATTCACGTCCAACAAATCATGCTCCTCTTTGTCTACTGAGTTGTAGCATCTGTTCAAGGTGTTTTTATTGTAGCACAGAACAAAAGCCTCCTGCCTCTACATGAGTGCCTGAACTTGCTTCACCACTTTCTGCTGAGTCAACCTGTCTGGTTGATTCAGTGGGCCTGTGTGCCAACTGGACTGTCAGCCGCCCGAGTGATGACATGGGGATGGACGGAGTCAGAGGACCGACGTGAGAAAGAGGGCGGAGGCAGCGTGAGAGAGTGAGATCAGACGCATAAAGGCTCATGTCTGGAAGCCATATATGCATGTGAGATGAGCCGTGATGAACCCCACATGTATGTCGAGTGTTCACTGGCAGACTGATCAGTCAGAGCAGTGTAGCAGACATGATGCTGCACGTGCACACACACATGCAGCTCAGTTCAGGGAATCAATCCAGCACCTCTAGGCTGCAGCTTTCTTCCTATTTAGAAGCCCAAACACCCCGTCGGTGACAATGCTGTTACCATAAATCTGCTGAGACAACGACTCCCTCTTATAGAAGCTGCCGTCTGAAAGAAAAGTATTGACCCATTTTCCCAATCTGTCTTTTCGCATTCCTATCCAGTGTTATATAATATTTCTTTGCGCAGTCTTCTGCACGAAGATAAGTGGATCATGTATGATGATGTGTGACGGGCACATGCAGGAGGCTTAATGACACACATACAGCCTTCATACGATAACTTGTCTCCGCCGTTCGTGTGGCCTTGTTGCCGTGTGTCATTATTTGGTTCAGGGATTTCCCTCGGTGTCCGTTTGGTTCCTCTGAGCCTGTGGATAAATTACACAGGCCCGAATGAGTCATCCCAAAATGTAATTAGAAATCCAAGCATTGGGAATCATAAATAGTTTAAGGAGGAGAGAGAAAGAGCGAGGCGGGCAAACAAGAGGTGGAAGGATGAATTATATACAAGGCAATCTCAGTTCGTCTCTGAGGGAGGCAAATGTTAAATAGAGCAGAATTGTTTGTGATATTTTCATCAGTGGTGTTTCGCACACGGGACCATCGATGGTTGTAGACATGGATCCAGAGATATTCTGGTGCTGCTGCCAGCTACTGCAGCTGCTAACTCATGAGTGGGAGTGAAGGAATTATCTTTTCTCCCCAGCAATGGTTCAAAGTGTCCTGAAAGTGGGGTTATTCATCCAGCCAATCACATCCATCTTTTCTCACTCAGTTTTCTTTACTGGTTGCATCCTCTACATGCGTTAATCCATTCTTACTTTTTTGTTATCTATCTATCTATCTATCTATCTATCTATCTATCTATCTATCTATCTATCTATCTATCTATCTATCTATCTATCTATCTATCTATCTATCTATCTATCTATACATCTATACATCTATACATCTATCTTTAAATCCACTACCATTCATTCATCACATAATCATTAAAGGCCAGACTAGAATGGAAGCAAAGGCTTAACTCAGCAACATGAGGTTGCTGAGCTCTTAAAGCAAGTCTTTCTCCCTTTGCTCTGGTTTGTTAGAAGTCATCTTGCGTGAAGAGTATATGGTGAAGCCCTCCAGGTCTCGTCGCGTGTGAGTGCTGAGAGTGTCAACCATTCATGGAGGGGCTGGGGTGCCTGTGCAGAGTAAAGCCTATTTCCACTCTACTGTAACAGGAGATTTGTGCAACTATTGCCAGCGTCTACTTGCAAAACAAACCCAGCCTCTTGATGCTGCAGCCTTTTCCTGGAGTTCTCTCATCCACTCGTAGCTCAAATCCTTAATTAGTGAACCATGAAGAGTGCATGCGTTACAACAGCTGCATGACTGCCCTAAAAGCTGGGGGTTATTGTTCACTGTGAGATGTTCAGGTGTGACCTCATTTCACCCCCGACATCATGTTGAAGCACTTTGGCTTCTATACAGAAGCTGTTTAGCCTGACTGCTCCCATCTATATCTCCATGTTTGTCGGTCTTTAACTCACTAACACCATCCAGTCGTGTTGACTCAGGGGAAGCTCTAACGTGAAAACACATGTAGCTGTAGCATCAAGTGAGAACACGAGAAGACTTGTTTGCAGTGTGAGTCATGTAAATGAAGTGTATTTTGTCTGCAGTTCTGGCAGTTTGGTGAATGGGTGGAGGTGGTCATCGACGACCGTCTGCCGGTGAAAGATGGGAAACTGCTGTTTGTTCACTCAGCTGAGGGAACCGAGTTCTGGAGTGCTCTGCTGGAAAAGGCCTACGCCAAGTGAGTGCGACCAAGTGTTTATATCCAAACAGGCTGCTGTAGTGTAACCCATTCATCCTTTCCCTTCAAGCGCTCCTCATGTTGAACTGCGCCCTCTGGTGGAAGGCTTGCAATACACAACGGATTTATGAAATGTACCAGGTGTTGTGCTGAGGATGAAAATTGAGTCTGCTGACTGCTTTACAGCAACACCGGCGTAGGTTGCACAAAAAAGGTTGCCCATACAGTTAAAAAGAATGATTGAAAAGTATTTTAAAACAGCAGCCTTCTTGTGACCTTGTCTTGAGCAAACATGACAAGGTCACTGAAGTTGAATCATCAACGAAAACGCTTCCAAAAGACAAAAAAAAAAATAAACCACTTCATGTAGAATCATATTATATAAGACAGCAGGAAGTCAAGCCTAATGAATAAAAAATAAAAGTGGTCATCCATCTTTGAAATAATCCGGTTTATGTCCGCACAGCTAACTAAAATGTGGGACATACACGAGTGATACACAACTCTGTAAAATTCCTCCTACAAGAAACAGCAGGTCGCAGAAGAAATTATTTAGGAACTCACTACCTGAGTATTGTTATTAGAATTATTTTCAATCCAACCATTATTTTCAGATCCAAAAGAAGAAAATGTTTCCTTCCAAATCTCAGTTTTACTTGGATCATGCCAGACTTGATTCCTCCATTTCTTCATAAAACTCGCCATAAAGTGGCATTTTGTGGTTGATTCTACACAATATTGGTAGAATTTAGGCCTGTAGCTCTTCTGTTTTGCCACCAGGAGACAGCAATGCTCTGTGTCAGAAAACGAAAATTGAAGCTTATTCAAGCAGCAGAACTCTTGAGACACAAAGTAAGAACGTTGAATCTAATAAACACACTAGATAGGGACTATAAAAGTTTTTGTGTTCACTCTATTAGTTATGTCACTGGATAATTTGACCTTGTGTTCAAACTTGACCTTAAGATCTGTGCAGGATTGTGTTAGTTCTCACGTTAGTCTGATAAGATAAGGCCGAGTGCAGCTGTTGTGGAGTACAGCTGTGGTCTCCTCTGTGGGTGTGCCAGAGGAAGGGAGCAGAGAGTGGCGAGGAAACACTGAAGCTCGAGAGCAGCTGCAGTTAGATGTCGCTGGTCTGTTGACTTTCCGATCTGCTGTACTGAAAGACAATCCATCCGCCTCCTGAACTTCTCGTCCATGTTTTTCTAATGTAACGGCTGTATCTTCTCGTCTGTGTGCCAGGCTGAATGGATGTTACGAGGCTCTGTCAGGTGGGAGCACCTCAGAAGGCTTCGAGGACTTCACCGGTGGAGTGACGGAGATGTACGAGCTGAGTAAAGCTCCGTCTGACCTCTTCAGCATCATCAGCAGAGCCATCGACCGAGGGTCCCTGCTGGGCTGCTCCATCGATGTCAGTATGGCCCAAGATACATAACATCGTGTTGCTGTGTTTTCCTTAGAAAACTAAGCGGGTTTTATTTAACTTAGATATATAGTGTCCAACATGAATGATCAGCAAAGTAATTTAAAAATCTGTAGCCAGGAAATTCCGCAATAAACTCATCATACATATGCTTCCTGTTAAAATCACATCACTTTTGGGCAAGATAATCCAAAACTTGTTTTCGGGACCAGGACACCTCTGAAAAACAACCAAACCATCCTCTCCTTGTGGGAGGACCTTAAGAGCTGTTGAAATACCATTTTTACAGGTCAATAGGTTACAGTCTCCACTAAAGGTCAGAGGTCAACTCACATTTCTACTCCAAAGTATGAAGTGACAGTCTAACTTGACTGAGACAGGGTGCTGAGCGGATCCCTGTTGGCGCTTATTGTATGGCCAGCAGGCTAATGGACTGCTGCACACGTGTTTTGAAATACACCATGGGTTTTCTTCTCTTCATTTTAAGACCCACTTCGCTGAAACATGCACCTTATCCCTCTGGATAGAACGTGTTGCCGATGTGACAGCCACAGTTATTCCCTGAGGTGCTTGACCTGTCAAACCAAAGTTGGTGAGGACATGTGTAACTTTTATCATGACTTAGCCTCATCCTCTTACTATTTATTATCAGTTTTAGTCTTTCAATTGATTCTCTTCATACTATATTTTCCTACCATACAAACCTGACTGTGGCTGACTTGGCTGACCACGTTGGTTAGTAAAATTTTCACTTGGAATCATGAATTATTTATTAAGAGCCCAGTGATGAGTAAATAAGGCAGAGTATAACAATTCACATTTATTTTGTAAATTAATGACTATTGTACATCAGGATTTGATGAAGCCAAGCTTAATCATAACAAATAACTATTTTAAAAGGAGCCGCTGTGCTGGCTTCAGTATCATATCATTGCTGCAGGAACGATGTAGACTGATTCAATGTTAAGTAATGTCTCGTGAGCGATAGCTCTGCATGGAGGAATCTGGAGCGGGTAATATGGGATGACTGAGCAGAGAGATCTGATGAGACACTCCGTTATAACACGCTGTTCTCTCTCAGTGTCCCAGTCAAAGTGAGACTGTGTGATTCACCGCACCTGGAGACCTTTGGTTATTTAAACACTGTTGAAAGTCTACACCAAAACTCACTGGAGGGCATAAAGAGTGGAGAATGAGGGTATGGACGGTGGGGTCCGTAATGATGAAAACATCCACATTGTCACAGATGAGTGTACCTCCTCTTGACGTCAGAAGGCATTAATGATTAAACCGTGCTGTCACTGTGACTGTGACCACTGACTGCAGGCGTCAGCAGTCCAGCTTCCTGTCACTGCCCCGTGGTGTGTGTCCTGCGTGAACGTCAGTGTTTTACCCGCCCTGTTTGTCCCCAGATCACCAGCACCAGAGACATGGAGGCAGTAACCTTCAAGAAGCTGGTGAAGGGACACGCCTACTCTGTCACCGGCGTGGATGAAGTGAGTGCGTAGTTTTGACAAACACAAGCAAGGACTTAGCACCAGAGGGTCTGTTTGCTTTAATCTAGTGGCCATCACCAGAGCTGGCCTGTCGTAGTAAATCTCATCAGCAGTTCAAATTTAAAGGACAGAGGTGGACGGAGCAGAGATAATGTTGGCTGAGCAACACTTAACTGACAGTCTTTATAATGAAATATGAAAGTAAACTGACTGCAACATTAGTTCAAGGTTTTTCCTCAGACACTAACAAACCTGTTTTCATGTTCGGTGTAAAATGTAAGTGACTGTCATTCACATTCAATTCTGACTCACTAAAGCGAATACCATCTTTCTTGAAGTTTCTTTTTCCTATTTCAATTATTCCCCCTTTTAAACATTTTAGAATTTATTGTCAACATCCTCCTCTGGTTTGAGAACAGCCCGTTTACTTCTACCTCTGTATTTTCAAGATTTATTTTCAGTCATTGAATTGACCTCCAGTGGTGATCAGGCACCAGCACACATTGACAGTTTGCCCTTTCAACTGGCATTTTTATGTGTGAAGTCAAGCCTGGCAGGGGTCACATTACTTTGTGGGTAACACTTTAGATTGGGGATCACATATTAACTATTAATAACCTAATTACTAGCCTTTATGATCAATTTACTATCAATCGACAGTATTTAGGATGATGTTTAGAGTGGACTTTAGTGGCCATTCATGGGTAAAATGTAGTTAGGCATAACAAGATAGTAATAAGTACTTTATAATGATTAATTACAGGCTTATACACATACAAATAAGCCGTTTATTTACTGTAATATATGTTCCCTAATCTAAAGTGTTGCCATTTTGTGTGTTCCCTTGAAGATGGCTTACACAATTTGTATTATAACTTGAAGACACCTCAACCAGTATTAGATCTACATGATGGCCCCGGACTGCAGCTGACGGAAACATTTAACTGTGGATGAAAACTAAAAAAAGTCTGCCTCAACTATCTCTGCATTGTTCCTTGTGGGTTTAGTTCTTTGTCATCATCATAGCTTGTGTTTCTGCAGAATTTCTTCCAACATAGTTTGGGAGCTTGTAGCCTTCCAGGTCCACACAACTCGCCCTCTTTTCTTATATAAATCTGACTCGGGAGTATCCTCATATCCTGAATGAAAGACTACTTCTGTGCTACTCTTCTCGATTTTGTTTTTGTCAGCAGCAAAATGGTTTTGTCTGTTTTGTTTTGATTTTCCACCAGGAGTTAATGCTGGTGTATTAAAGCGCACAGTGTATGACCATATATATTTTGTCTGCCAGGTTGTGTACCGTGGAAATATGACCAAACTGGTGCGTATCAGAAACCCATGGGGGGAGATTGAATGGACGGGAGCGTGGAGTGACAAGTAAGTCTTTTTCTTGAACCCATTCAAGACTGTCACCGTTTGATAATTTGTGAATTGATCAGTACTTCATACATATGTGAGACATGTTCGTTGATCAATAACAACGGTGCGAGGAGTTTCTCAAAATTGCAACTCCAACGTGCAACACCTTCTCATGTCTTTGTGGTGAACCCCTCAGCTCCAGAGAGTGGGATAACGTTGACCGCTCAGTCAGAGGTCGTCTGCAGAACCGCAGCGAGGACGGGGAGTTCTGGTGAGTCTGCATCAGTGTCAAATTCAGTCATGTATTCACTGATGGGTTATGAAAATGTGTGTCTGTAGCTTTATGCTGGGAATCTTGACTAGCTTAACCGCTACACAGGGGGCTGACATTTTGTTGTTGTTGACATGTATATTAGGTGTATTCATTATTCATCTACAGTATTTTGTGGAAGTCTTTTTCACAAATTACTGTTTAATGCTCCCAAAAGTCTGAAATTCTGTTTCTGAAATCAGGCTGGGACTTGATGGAATGATGTTAATGTAGATTAATGAATCCAAACAGGACAATATTGATGTATAAACTAGTTTTCTCTGGCCAATAACAGGTGCACCTCATTATACAACCTGGTGTCATAGCCAAATATTCACGATGATGGAGGCTTAATGAAATTGATGGATGGAAACTTTGATAACAAAGTTGGAGGCATAAAAGCACTGCACTTTATGCAGCAAAGTGTTCCACCTTGATCTTTATGGAAATGTGAACAGATTCAACTTTAACTTATATATATATAAAAATATAAAATGTCAGAATAGGAATTATACACTATAAAACCTGAAATTATATATTTTTTTATCAAGTCCCACTCCGACTGTGATGCTTAACGTCTTGCGGTGAATTTGACTGATCTGCTTCTTTCCTCCTGCCAGGATGTCATTCAGCGACTTCCTGCGTGAGTTCAGCCGTCTGGAGATCTGCAACTTGACAGCAGACGCCCTGCAGCACAGCCAGATGAAGAAATGGAGCTCCTCACTGTTCCAGGGAGAATGGAGGAGAGGGAGCACTGCCGGGGGCTGCAGGAACTTCCCCGGTAAATGCTGACAACAAGTGAACAATTGCGTGTCTTTACACTGCGGTGTTGTCCTCCAACAACCTCATCATATGATCATCTTAAATCATCTACCTTGTGGAATTTCCTCACTGGCAATATAAGAAAGATGAGTCATAGGCCCTTTACATCTACTGAATCAAGCTAACCTTCTTTACCAATAGACAGTGGACGTCCTCGTCGTGCAGATTCATCATCAATCATCATGAGACACACTCGCTGCTTTTAAGAAGTGCGGTGTGCAGAAAATGATTTATGAAAGTTTGACCTTTCTTCTGGTTCAAAATCATGTTTTGGCAAGCTTGAATATTTAAAATTTGGCTTAGCAGCAATCTATGTAAAACTTTCCACATTTAAAATATTTACTAAAAATTCATTTTATTTGCTCAATGTTTAACATTACTGCCACTTTATGAATGGTGTGTCACAGTAATAGACATTTTGTGAATGGATGAGGAGTGAAAGGGGACAGTGTTTAGAAGTAAATTTGCATGTCTTAGTTTTTACCATTTTTGTGCCTTTTTATTTTCATTTGTTTTATATTATACTCCTTGGTTTATTTCTAGCGGCTGATAACTTATGCTTTCATGTTTATGTCTTCATTGCATTTTAACATTTAATGATTCATAATTTTCATACATATTTTTGCACTACCTGTAATGCCATAATAATTAATCAGCTTCCATTCAGAATTCTATAAACACTATTGTGTGAGAACATAATTAAACATAACAAATAGAGTGGAAACTGATTTCCCATGCCGTCAGTTCAGCTCCTCAGATGTCTGGCTGGGGACCTTCCTGTGGATGGTACTTGATCACAGCGATGATCACAGTATCTTGTGCATGAGTTGCCTCTCTGTCAACCACACTGCCAAATTGCCTGCATGCTTCTGCATGCTGACAAAAGTTACAAAAAAAGCAATTTTGGCACATAGCTACACACAACAAAAGTCAAAAGGGATGACTGTTGACTGGCTGCAAGGTCAAACCAAAAAAAATGGCTGAGCCAGGAAGCCAGTCTTCCAGAAAACTTATGATTTATTTAATTTCATATTAATATATTTCTGTTTTCTATTGACATTCCTCCAGTGACTCCATGGATGACTCATTACTCCTGTTTGACTTCTTGTCTCCAGCAACCTTCTGGCTTAATCCCCAGTTCAAGATCTTGTTGCAGCACCCCGACACTCCTGGCCAATCAGATTGCAGCTTCTTAGTCGCTCTGATGCAGAAGGATCGCAGAAAGAAACGGCGAGAGGGAAAGGATATGGAGACCATTGGATTCGCCGTCTACGAGGTGCGAGAACACTCACTGCTGGTGATGTTTTCTTGAGTTGATGCATATTAACATGTTGTTTTTCCCCCCTCCAGGTCCCTGATGCGGTACGAGCTCGACTTCATTCATCCCTCTGTCTGCAAATAACATTTGATTGTTGTGCGAAACGTTCCGGGAGTCTTTCTCAATTGCTGTTTTCCTGCAGATGGCAGGAAAATCAGGCGTCCACCTAAAGCGAGATTTCTTTCTGACCCACGCGTCCAGCGCTCGCTCTGAGCTCTTCATTAATCTGAGGGAGGTCAGCTCTCGCCTGAGGCTTCCAGCAGGGGAGTACATCATCGTGCCCTCCACCTTTGAACCTCACAAGGAGGCCGACTTCGTTCTGAGAGTTTTCTCCGAAAAGCCTGCCAACTCTGAGTGAGTGCAGCAGCCTGACCGCAGCTGTGCACGGCTGGATTCTGTCGCATGACCAATGAGATAATAACAACGATGCCATTTTGCGTCACTGAATTGGTGTGGCTTGCTGCTAATAATCGTGACATCTACTCATCAGAAATGGAAATAATAGAATAATAATAGATGATAACAGAAATAATGCTCATTCTGCTGAGTTAGCGTTGTTGTTCCTTTCCGTCATATTTTTGGCCATATTGGTAAACATAAATGTTTTGTCAGGGAACTGGATGACGACGTTGAAGCGGAGATTCCAGAAGAGGTGAGAGCAGGAGACGACTGTGCTTCTGCATGCAGTCACGTGACTCGGTGCCGATTGGCTGAACGTTCGATTTTTGTGTTGCAGCCCAAACTTGAAGAGAGTCAGATCGATTCTGGCTTCAAGAGTCTGTTCCGGCAGTTGGCTGGTCCGGTAAGTCACGTGTGACGTTTAGATAGTGACCTTATAGAAACAATAGATAACCTTTTCTGACCTGTGTGTCAACAGGACATGGAAATAAGTGTGACTGAACTGCAGACTATATTGAACAGGATCATCAGTAAACGTCAGTAGCTGACATGACTCTTTTTCTAATGTATTTCTTTGGTGAAGGGTATATGGCTGTGCCTGTCCCTCATGACTGTTCTCTTTCTAACAGACAAAGACTTGAAAACAGATGGATTCACCAAGGAAGCCTGTCGCAGTATGATCAACTTAATGGACGTATCCTTGATCATGGCGTCGCCAAGCACCAAGGCTTTATTTAATTTATCAAAACTCAGGTTGAAGCTCCCTTAACTTCCCGCCATAGACGGACGGCAGCGGTAAGCTCGGCCTCACTGAGTTCCACGTGCTCTGGGAGAAGATCAAGCGATATCTGGTGAGAGCGGATGTTGCTAGTTTTGACACCGGGTCAGCAGGCTGGGTTCTTTCTAGATAATTTTTCTCCTGGTATGATGCTGATCTCTTCTTCCTGTAGACAATATTCAGAAACTTCGACCTGGACAAGTCGGGCACCATGAGCTCCTACGAGATGAGGATGGCTCTTGAGTCTGCAGGTAAATCCAAATGCAAACGCAGTTAGAGCTCAGCACACTTTGCTCACTCATTGGGTGATTGAGGCACGGAAAAATGAATAATAAATGCCATGTATCTTAAACTTCACTTGCTAACAAAGTGGTGATTTCTACTCTCATGAACCAGGTTGTATAGATGGCACCTTCGCTGACTTGGTTTGATAGAGATTTCTATTAAGATGGTATTCATTAAGTTTGGCTGACATTTACTCACACCCTTTATTGTTGCGTGCTTTGTATACTTGTTGTTCATCTCATGGTATATGTCACATGCTATATGTGACTTCATGCACTGACCCAGACACCATAAAGCACTAAAATGCTTAGGACTGTGTGAATGATTTAGCAGCAAGATTTCATTGTTGACAAGGACCTGCAGTTTGCTGTTGACTGACCAGACTGCTGAAGGTTTTCAGGTTTAAGAGAAACTCTAGTTCAAGGACATGTTGTGTTTGCCCATTACTCCTATATGACCTTTGTAAATCCCAAGGTTCCAGGCCTGAAGAGACCTGATGTGTGATGGTTCAAGGATTTGAAAAGTTTACCTGAAGCTGTCTGAATGAATGGTGTCGCGTTTACAAGAGCCCAGTCACCTTTATTACAAGCTACAAGCAAGAGTTTTGTCTGAAGAAATAAAACGATCTAACAATAATGTGTCTGTCATGTGTCCCCTGCAGGCTTCAAGCTGACCAACCATCTGTTCCAACTGATCATCCTGCGCTACACGGAGGCCGACATGGCTGTCGACTTTGACAACTTCGTAACGTGCCTGGTCAGGCTGGAGACCATGTTCAGTGAGTCCAGCCCACACGTGTCAATTCATCAGAGCTTTATGCTGAAGCTGTCCTGTCGTGTGGATATTTTTAAAAGTTGAAACTGGCAGCTACAAATGTGGATGCATGCTACTGTTCTCGTATTACAATGAGCACACATTGTTGGAGGTGTTGGCTACATGGGCCACAGCATACAGTCTGAGATCATGTACCGGTGTCTTCTAACCGTAACAGCCATGGTTGAAGAACAATCTTGATGCGGTGCCAGGATGTTTTCAATTTTTTTCTATTTCAACTTAAAGTCACAGGCTCTTGAATCACACCTATAGGGATCACCTATACACACCACACATCTGTAGAGATCCATATTTGCATCTAAACTTAAATGTGACATAATTTTGGAACCAGATATAGTCATATACCTATATAAGGTTTTGTTGCAAACTGACAAGTAATTGACTGGATCATGGGTGGACAAATACATGTCTGAAGAGTGAACATACAGTATGTTCTGGTGCGTCAGCAAAAAAAAAAAAAAAAAAGGGAACAAAAATGTATATCTTGATATTTGCGCTTATAGTGCAACGTCATGAAGTATAAGTGTACTGAGAACGTACGTACGAAAAGAACATACGAAAAGAACAATAATATAATGATATATAAAAACTTGTTTAAAGACATTTTAGTAACACCCGAGAGCAGGGATCACATATTAACTATTAATAAGCTAATTACCAGCATATTAGCTGTTAATAATCAGTAATGAAGGTGTTGAACGTTTGCTGATCATTTCAGGCCAAAGTATAGTCTGGCTGAACAAGATGCAAATTGTATTTATAGTGAGTAAAGTACAGGTTGCTGCTAGTACACATATAATAATAATAAGTAGTTTGTTTGTGGTAATACATGTTCCCTAATGTGAAGTGTAACTGGTATTTTGTATCCGTGTATTTATTGTTATTATTTCAGCATTAATAAGTAATTGTGGCAAATGAAATACATTTGCAAAAAGGTCAACATTACTCACTAAGGAAATATAAATAATAAAAAAACTGAGAAGTAAAAGGGAAGTAAGATAAGTTACTGCGAAGTAAGATAAAAGTATCAAAAGAAAATGTAATCCACACAACGAGATAAATGGAATAGAAAACGTATTCAAAGATTGGCAACTATATTGTGTGTTGCATAGTAAAAGGCATCAAATCTAGTCTGTTTTACATTCTACAACTTTCCACGCCTCAATAGTCCTGTCGCTGTTTATTTTAAAATCCTCTCTTTAAACTTAGGAACTCTGCTCTGTCAAACGCTGAGACTGTCGACACACTGTTGACCTTTGTTGTAATATGAGGTTCAGAGGTTGCCGCTGACCACCCTATAACGTTTTAACAGTTCAGGACAGGTGTTGCTTTTGAAGGTCTTATCTGATTTTATTTTCTGTCTTATTGGATTCAGATTTCCCCCTGTGCCTCTTACTTTGTGACTCCAGTGTGTGACCTCCTCACTCTGTCTTCCAGAAACCTTCAAGACAATGGACGCTGACCGGGATGGTGAAATCACCCTCAACTTCTACCAGGTACAACCACGTCTCATTCGTTCATGGTGACCGGTGCTTATGGTGATGTTACCGCTCCACAGTGGATCTCGCTGACCATGTTTGCCTGAAGACCGCACTCTCAACTGTCCCCCACATCATCTGCTTGTGTCAGAAGTGCCTTTTCTCCTGCGAGCTGATCTCCATTTCTGGTGTCTGACGCCTCGTACTGTACATTTCTCTCAATGATGTCTCAACAGTGAATAATGGCCTGACGTTCGGTCCACAGATGTAAAGATGCTGATCTTGTCGCAGGCTGAGGCTAATTCTGGGTGTTACTGTAATCCCTTTTATAACATTACTATAGAGAATGGTTCAAATTCTTCAGTGGACAAATATATATTTTTAATAACTGCTTTCTTTCCAAATAGCTCACCTCATTCTAATTCTGGTTGGCACGGATCATGGTAAAAAAAGTGCAAAGAATTTCCGTAATTATAGATTTTCTCCTTATAACAACAGTCGATGAAGAAAAAGGAATGTGGTGTTTTTTTCTCTTAAATTACAGCACATCCTAATCGTGAATATCAATGATACATGTGCAGCTTTTGTTTCAGCCCAACGAATTTGATCCACAAAAATATGGTTAGGCACCTTTCTAAAAGGCTCAACAACTTTCTCTGAAGTGTTATACAGTAGCAGTTCATGCATCAGTTCATCTACAACAAGCCCATATTGTAGAGCACTTTAATGGAATTATATTTTTTCATGCAGCTTTGGCTCAGCTATATTCACATATCCTCCATCTATTCAATACCAATATATGCCAAATGCACTCCGAACACTTGAGTTCTGCTTATTCACTGAAGGTGTCAGCGCTCGTTCCTCTAAAACCTGCCCTCACCAGGAGCAATCACTCTATATTTGTGACAAAATGGTGGGAAAAGAGTGAAAGAAGCAGAAAACCACATGTATCTCATATTTTTTAAACATTTAAAAAAAATCTTAAAAAGCAGTATTGTTGCTAAAAGAAGTCCAAAGCAGTCTGGTTATCTGAAGGCACTATGCAAAAGTATTTTACATCTTATAAAGCTTGGTATCCAAATAAATCTGCTTGCTGGCAAACATACATTTTGTTCTTATGAACATATTGAAAATAAATGTATTTATGGAGCTAGTCTGTTTTAATTTTAATGGAACCCCTGTTCTAAACACATGGTACATAGAGGGCGCTAGCGCTCGCCCACTCAGAAGCACATCTGAGCTCGTCTAATGTGCAGAGCAAAATGCAGAGTTGGTGGGGAGTTGTTTTCTTTGTCAGGAAGTGTTTGAGGAAACAACAGACTAAATGGTTACTAATAGGATTTCTTGTGTAGACCCCTGAGCCAACACTGCTCATGTTCTCATCTAGCTTGCAGCAATAAATGATGTCAATCGGAAAATAACAATCACCCCTTTAAGGTTCATTTTGAAACGCCCAGATGTCGATTATGTACGATTATGTATACTTTAAAATTCCTACAGTGCAACATTGAAATGAATCATTTGCAGCAAGCAGCCAAGTGTGAAGTGGAGTCACGGATGAAGTGTTGTGTGTTTCATCTAGTTCTTCTGTGCCTCATTCATTATTTTATGACACGTATGCATTAGATGCACACAGACAATGGTGCCAAATCATAGAGAATGTTTGCTTCACTAACCAACACGTTTTCTCGATGCATGGCTATCTTTTTTTTTTTTTTTTGACTGAGGGTGAGGACCTTTCAGAATCTATGCTTGAAGTGGTTTTTAAAGGGAACAAAAGCGTCTTAACAGGAATGCAGAGTAGCAATTACAAGAGCTATAAGTGTTGTATGCATGTGCTGTGATATCGTTTCTGCCTGCCAAATCGTTTTTTGTAATGAAATCCACAATGTTGATTATTGATAAAAGCCTACAACTTATTTTGGGGAAAGCAAAACGTGTATTTTCCAACTTGCTTCTGAAAAGCATTTTTCATGATCAAGAAGTGGTTGCATACGAAAGTTGTGTTTTTTCTTATCTGAAAACTTTTGGAGACTTTTGTGTGCCAAGTTCTGAATGCAAGCTGATGTTTACTACATTTACCTTGTGGGTCACTGTGGAGGGACTTTGTTTACTGTTGTCTGTATCATCATGACGATTAAAAGATGCTGAGCTGTTCACATATTTTTAAAAATCTTCTGTGTTTAAATGATGCAACATCTACACTTGCTTACAAGTTCTAACAGCTCTCGCCGACCACTCATTCCTCACAACTGACGCCTTCAGATGACAAGCTTTTGACCTCAATGTAAGGTCAAAAACATGCTCAACCGCTGCATCTGATGAAGTTTTCCTGTCTTCGCGTGGCATAACTGTGGAGCTTCAGAATGAGTCAATAGAGCGGTTTCAGGTTTCAGACTGGGGAAAACCCACACGTTGACTACTAGAAAGAAACGTAAAATCATCCAAACTCATTTATGAACATAGATTGCTGAGGAGCGTTCACCAGCCACTTCAACGTCGCACAGTACGAGGTCTGTCTAGAATGAACTGTTTGTAAGAGTATCATGGTGGAAAACCACATGTAAGAAACATCTCACGTTACTCATCTTATCATGTCCTGAAGTTCCTAGTATGAGGAACTATCTATAGTTTCAGCAGTTACTTTTGCTCTTCTCTCTGAGCTCATGCAAATTTAGTGGCAAAATGGCGAACCTAATTCACCATTAAATGCCACGTTAGTCCCAGCCATGGCTTGTGAAGCTTCTAATGCTGAACGTTCCTCTCACAAATATCTACAGTAGCAGTGTCTTCATCTAAGACATCTGCAATGAAAACTGTAAGCTTCGTTTCTTTATCACTTGAACTTTGTCTTGTCTCACATAATGCTCATGTCTTGATAATTTTTAAGTAACTCTCCAGAACAAAAAACAAAGTTCTTCTAATATATAAAGTTGGATCGACTGTGCAGTTATGCCTGCACAAGTTTCAGTCGCGGCACATCGAGCATCTCCCATGTTTTCGCTCTCAAACTATAATTCTAATACGAGGCCATGAGCACAAGAAACGAGTGAGTGTAATAAATAGTACCTTTAATAATAATGTTCATATCAAAATAAAAAAACAACAACAATGCAATATCTCCTAGGAATATCTCTCTAGGTAAAACAAATTTCAGCAACGCAACATTACGACATTTACAGAAGATTTCTTGTCCATTGTTAAGTTAAAGCTGCAGACATTTACAGTAGCAGATCAAATATTAAGTTACAATATATGTTAACGTTGTGTAAAAGCGGCGGTGTCGTCTCAAAGAGGAATGTGAAACGGGTAGAAACAGCCAGGTGAAAAAGCAAAGGTTGCGCGAGCTCTGCAATTTTGACATGTCATGTGATCTCTATTGATTTAAGGTTCTTCAGATTAGCACCTCATTTGACCCCGAGCAGCTCAGCTGCCGGCCTCAAGGCTGAAGTAGTACTCAAAGCCAGTTAGCAACTCAGTGGTTGTGGCTGATCTTGGTGACCATGGTGGAGACCAGTCGTTCCAGCTGCTCTGCCCTGCTCTTCCCCGTCTGCAGGACCTCTTCATGGTTGGCCTTCTCCTCACTCTCATAGTCCATCACGGCTTGATTTGTGATCAATGAGAGCGCAAACACGCGCATTCCACAGTGACGTGCCACGATCACTTCGTGAACTGTGCTCATGCCTGCAGCACAACACACCTCAGTTAACCTCTGAGAAGTGTGTCACTTACTGTGTGTGTTGCCTGTTCAACTGCACCCACCAACAGCATCAGCTCCAAGTTTGTGCAGCATTCGACACTCGGCCACGGTCTCGAACGAGGGTCCTCCCAGCACGCAGTAGACGCCCTCCTTCAGGAAGTCAGCATAACCCAGCTCCTGTCCCACTTCCATGGCTAGGTGCTGAAGCTCTCTGTCGTAGGCGTCGGACATGCAGGGGAACCGCACACCGAACCTGCGCAGCAGCATCGAAAGCTCAGCAAATGATTTTGAAGGAAACAAACCATGGAGATCCACCTGTCATCGTTGGGTCCTGACAGCGGGTTATTTCCGGCAAAGCCCGGCATGTTGAGGTGGTCTTTAATGATCATGATGTCCCCCACTTTGAAGTCCTGATTGAGGCCACCCGCGGCGTTGGTCAGTATCACCGTCTGCACCCCGAGCAGCTTGAAGATGCGCATGGGCAGTGTTATCTGGGGACAGAGGATCAATGGTTCGTTTTACATTCCAAGACCGTGTTTTGGAAGATACAGGAAGCAGCTGATCAGGTGAACTGACTTTCAAAGTTCATACTTGATGCAGAAAGGTTGCAACGGATCCCACAGGGACTCACCTTCTGGATGGGGTAGCCTTCGTACAGATGGAAGCGTCCCTGCATGCACACACACGCTCGTCCCTTCAAAGTGCCGAACACCAGTCGCCCTGCGTGTCCGTGCACTGCAGACAACAGCCGCTGGTTAGTAAACAGCTGACCTCAAGTATGACGAGGAAGAAGTTATTACTCTCACCGGTACTTTGAGGAAAGCTCGGAATGTCCTTGTAATTGAAGGCCACCTGGTCCTTCAGCATGTCCGCCAGTCCTCCGAGTCCCGAGCCGCACACAATCCCAACTAAGGGTCTGACATCTGTCTGGGCCAGCAGCCAGTCAGCAGTGGCCTTGCAGTCCTCATAGCTGTAGCTGGACAACGTGGAAAGAAAAGGTCAGAGGTGAGGATAAGGGCACGCTGAGTCAGAACCTTGCGAGCTTCACTCGATATTTTTCTATTAAAAGAATGTTTGAGTTTGTTTGACTCTGCCACAGAGACTTTCCATTCATGCATTTATTACCTGACGCACCTGCTGTATTATTCATGTCCGCGACAGCTACTACATTTATTTCAATGTAATTAAAGAAAGTCACTCTTCTATCATGTGGCTGGATCACCAACACTCTTCTCTAAATTTAGAGTCAATCAGAGGTTATATAACACTTTTAGACGAAGGAAGGAAGAAGTCGGTATTAACCATATAGACTAATATTTGACGAAACAAAAATACTTTTTAAATTATTATTCTGAACCATATGAAACATACGACCACTCTGTCGCGTCTCACTGTCGCGCATGCGCACAGAAGTCGTCCCTTCCATTCATAACTCGGACCATGTGCGGCAGAGTGGAGAGGACTTCGGCAGGTCTGAAAAGTCAACTCACCTCAGTTTTGCGTCCGGATACATCGCAGAAGACAGAAGACGGCAGATGGCAGAAGAATCTACTCACCAACGCTAAAGGTTCTTTGAAAAATAAATAAATAATAAATAGAGTCGAAGGTCTCTGTAGTAAAATATGTTTTTTTTTTTAAATAAAAAACAAAAGTCCCTGGTCGCTCTGATCCTCAGTCTGATGACTGAAGGAGGCGAGCGGATTAATAAGAGCGCAGACGCGTCGCTCCACCTCCGCTCCGTGCCTCATCCGGACGCCGCTCTGTGATTGGCTGAGGAGACACACCTTCAAAACAGACTCATATCTGCCGCCCACTCTGCCACCAGTTTTTCACCCACAGCGTCAATTACCGGAATCTATTTTTTTTTCTCCATTGCTCACTCATCTGCGTCATCAGGAAGTACCAGGCTAAAAAGACGTCTCAACAAAGGGGTTTTATCATCGTCACGTGTGCTATAAAAAAGTCAAGTGCAGAATGAATATTTAGATTTGATTCTTATTGAGGATACAACAATAATTTCATGGCAATGCATATATACTCCACAACCTGACATATTACTACACATTATCAATAGTGTGGCATGCTTTTGTTAACTGTCGTAAAAGTGACTTTTTCACCGTTTAACTATCATGTCAGATTTTGTACAGGGAGAAGATAAACAAGATGAAGGATACACGACTTTAACTCTCTTGTGAATGTAACTACTGCAATATAGTGAATCTGTATATTACACGTATGACAAACTGTTCAAATTGTATTTTTGCTCAATGCACACAAATTGCATGAAATATATAAGGTGTTATTATCAATACTTATGACTGCTGGGTCCCATATATCACATGTAAATGATTAGGCTTTACAGCGGATCCAAACATTACTGTAAAGGACTTGAATAGTTATTCAGTAACATCAATATCTTGCTAAATATGCACGTTTTATGATATTTTCAAAATGTGTGTTGCAGTTAATAACCCATCTGTCCACATTAGCCTGTTGTAATTCCGTATGATCAATCATCATAAAATTCTAAAAGACTAGCACGTGCTGATCCCTCTACTCAAAATTCCACAGAGCAACCACCGTGTTTCCGCTACCACGTGCTGAGCAGACGTGGAAAATTCCAGCTCCAGAAAGTAGAACAACGGAAATAAAACAAGTTACAGTTATATGTTTAGTGGTTAGCTTCACTACAATTCCAGGGCTTTTACTTTTGGTTAATGGAGATGTCTTCAGAGGCAGAGACGGTTCTAAAACAAGATGCTTGGAGCCTCATACAAACACAGATGGTGTCTGATCACGTGCACACATACGCAGACATGCATGCACAAGGATAAGTGAAAAAGGCCATAGAAATATAATGATCAATATACAGTATATACAAATTCGTCCATAAAGCTCAGTTGCTTGCAAACAATAAAATATTGTGCCCTGACACTTAAGTATGTGCCATGTTTGTGGAAAAAGAGTGAGGCAACACGATTGGTCATGGTTACACAAGTAAAAACAACACAATGTTAATGTTCACAGTATTTATGTTTTGTTTGCATAACATGGAGATGATAATCAGTTCAAAGATTGACTGTGTCTCACGCGCTTAAATAGCCAAACAACTTCTATAAACTCCCACAGAGGTGTGGAGATTATTAAGTTTGCTAGAACAATGTTTTTGATTTTTTTTTCTTCCTTCTTAAACTTAAATAACTCTGCTCATAAGCCATGCCTGATAAAGTTTCAGACCAGTTGACATAGATCAGGCTTCCTATGTCATATCTAACACGCCTTTGGCTCAACCAATAAGAGGAGTCATCAGAGAGCTGCACTGTGTTTCGCAGAAGATGTTTATTTTGTTCACTCCTGCTGCCAGAATACATCGGCCCAAAAAGCCACTGACTCGTGTGTCATGCGGCGTGGGTGTTTTGAAGCCAATGTTAGGCTTCCCAGACAAAATCACACAGGATCTTGAGTTTTGGTCCCTCAAATAATGATTCAAGGTAAGAATTAAAGAGATTAATACCAGTACATTTCTCACTTCATGTGAAAACTCAACAGAAAGGGGTCATTGAATGATGATTCTACTAGTGACTTATCTATCACAACAGCCCCTCTCAACATCGTCTCCTGTCTTAGAACATGTCTTTGTCAAAGGGCCACACATAACAAACAGTCAATATTAGTAATGGCACATTCTGCACCTGTTCTCCCTCCTCCGTTTCTTTCAGCGACACAGAGCATGTTTACAAGACGGCTCAGCAAACCCAATTATTGCAGTAAGTTTGACTATGTAAAATGTATGTAAATGGCCTAGTCCGACTATGGGAGAGACATTTGAATTTCACCTGTATAATGCAGTTAATAGCCAGACTAAACCTGCCTGTAGCCGAGCAGCTCAACTACGACTCGACTGGGTGATGTGTGGCTGTGTGAGCTTCAGCTACATAACACACCTCATGTCCGCTGCGTTTTGTCACTAGCGACAACGATGATCTGCACGTGTGTAGATTTGTCTTTAGCCACATCCACACCCATCATTTGTTCTCACCAGAAGATTAAAGGACATTATCTGTGGGTCTGAAGAGACGACATTACCACCACGCTAGCAACCGTTAGCATGGCTGCTAAGTGAGTCAGGGCTCACTCCAGTGATCAAAACTGCGACTCTGTGCTTTATGTACTCGACATCTATCATACAAAGACAACAGAGTCTCCTGATTATTTAATGTCATTCAGAAACTTGCGAGTTTAATCCAGACATGCAGCTGCAGTGACTTAATACAAGCCTGACCATGACCAAAGTTAGGTTACAAAAAGTTAGAAAAATGGCCTGTAAAGGTGAAAAAGGGGTCTTAAAATTGCCCTACTGACTGTTGTTGGTGCCACCGACCAAACAAGTTGCAACGGACTCACAATCAACTCATTATCGTCTTGGAACCCTTCATTGGTGAAAGTTGTTTGGTTGGAAAAAACAGCTCCTCCATGCACAGCAGCCCCTTTGTGAATCAGTGTGGGACCCCTGCTCTAAAGTCCTCATGCAAAAGGAAAGCAAGGTTGATGATTTCCCATGCGTCTCGAGCAGTGGCCTTCAAATAGCTTTTTCTCTTCAGCCATCTCCGCAGTACTGTTTGGGAACAGGAGTCGGTCCAGGTGCAGTTGCTACTTAAAGAGCTGATAAGGTGGTTATCTAGTACAGGATGAACCCAGGGTGTTCTGGACTGTGATAAGACAGCGGCTCGGATGGAAACCTATGTAACTTGTTATTCTTGTGTCTTGTGAGTCTGCCAAACGCTGTGGTGGGTTCTGAGATCTTTTTTTTGTTTGTTTTAAAAAAATATATATTTTATTTATGATTTTACATTTTACTCTGCTACTTACAAAATGAACAATCTTGCAGTTTGATCAATAATGAGCAACTCAACAAATGAGAAAAATGGAAAAAATAAATATAATAATAATAAATGGATAAATAAAAATAAATAAAACACAGACACACACAAAAAAACGACAACAGCACTTTGGCTGCCAGACTGATACAACTCAACAGAGTGGTATAAACAAGATACACTGCCTGGCCAAAAAAAAAGTCGCCACCTGGATTTAACTAAGCAAATAGGTACGAACCTCAGGTCTAGGTTCAGCAGCATTATGTGCTCAAAGCTGGCTACCTGAGTATACTGAATGACCAGGTTATTCCATCAATGGATTTTTTTCTTCCCCGATGGCATATGTATGGGATATGGTGCCATTTGACAAATAGGCATCTGGACTGAAAACAGAATCAACTTGAATCAACACCTGGAATTTCAATGGTCAAAGTCAAGGAAATAGCATGGTAATTTGACAGTGCTACAGAAAAGGTCACCGGGTTCTCAGCCTCGCCGAGCCAGTGGTCAAAAGAATGAGGATCGCTTGATTTCCTCTTGAGAAGAATGAATATCTTGTACCCAAGTGTGGGGCATCTTGAGTTGAACGAAGCGCACCAAACATTCACAAATGGCCCGTTTGAATTTTGGCTGAATGTCCCTGGAGTAAGCCTGTGACAAGTGTTCAAATAAATAGGCTCAAAAGTTGTGTAACAAACTTGTGGCAAACTTAAACATTTGCTGAAGCTAACACAAGCAAATCCTAAATGCAGTTCTCAAATAAAGGTTTTCAATGCTTTGAACCAAAAACTCACACCTACACATGCCTGTGTAAAATCCCAAAACCTAACCATCATTTTGTCCACCATTGGCAACAACAATTGCAGTCAAGCGTTGGTGACACCCTGTCAGGAGTGCTGCACCGTAGATGTTTGCCACTTATCTTTGCAGCGTGACCTGACAGCCGCCTCTCTCAGTAATTTTCTAATTCTTCAGCCATTTGGAGATGGACACGATGGAGTGTTTTGCTTCATTGTCGTGGTGGAGAACCCAAATTCACCTCAGCTGGAGGTCACCAACAGGTGGCAGGACATTCTCCTGATATGTTAGGTAGACAGCAGAATTCGTGGTTCCATTTATCACATCAAGTCTTCCCAGTCACACACACTCAGTCTCATTTGTTCCTGAATTTCTTTCGCTCTGTGTGTGTTTTGAGAGCCTTTGGGGCGACTTCACGTCACCCTCAGGTCCTGGCTCGAGAAACTTAAAATTCCCTGTGTTAATAAAAATTTTATATTCCACTTTGTGTTTATTTTGGTTATGTATTTATTTAAATAAATAAATAGATGTTAAGCTCATGTCTAGGCCTAAGGAACAAATCGCTACATCCATTCTTGCCTGGAGTGAATAAATATGTTCCGAACATAGTGAACTTACACTTGGTACACACTGACATTGAAGCATCTCTTCAGGTCACATGAGAACTCAACCATGGTTCACGTGAGGTCCGACACCATGGGAATTTTTCTTTTTTGTTGCTGCATGGATTCAGTGAACTTTCTCAAGGCAGCTGACACTGTGAAACATCACTTATCACGGTGTGCATTCCAAAGATACAATCTATCGGTTTGATGGCACTTGCATGGAGCCTCGAACTTATTCAAGGTCAGTTACCACAGTGAGAAGGGAGAGTGACTTCTCAACACAAATGCATATCAAAACGCCAATGAAGAGGATTAGAGAGTTTTAGCGGGTTACATCAACCATTCAATTGTGTGAGAAAATATTGAGTACATTTCGACATTTGGTAACATCAGATTTCTTGTTCTTATATAATTGCATGGGGTTCAGGTGGTTGCATAAAGTTAATGGATGATTTGGTGGCAGTGGGTCAGCACTGTGTATGTATAAAGTTCATTGGTAACTTCTACTTATGCCATTAAAAGCTTGGAGTTTTTGTCAAGCCAAAGCAGTGGTGCTGTAGTTCAGCAGCGTGGTGTTTTTAGGTGTCAGTATTTTGCAGTTCACATCCATAAACATTATTGACAGCTTTCTCAGAGGAGGTATTGGATCGGAAGGCTGCGGTATCAGTATCAGAAGTACCAGAAGTGCTAATCCATATACCTGCTGCGTCTGAGTGTGTTGTTCATTTTGGTGTGTTAAAAAAGCAAAAGCAATGACGTGCAATGAGGGACAATTCATTCAGTTCAGGGCTGAACATCAAGGCCATCGGTGAAGAGACACTGAGGCTGCGTGAAAACACTATCACTGAAAACACAAAGTTGAAACCAGGGTCAAAACATGACCCTCATTATCTTCTTTCACTCAGTAAGGTTCGGTAGGACTCAATTTGAATTGAAATTTTGCAATGAAAGGTCAATGTGCCTTCATATTTTGAGGATGTAAAAGACACACAAGCCCATGAGAAGTAAGACCTCGTGAACGCTGAGGTATTTTTCGTCCAGTGCAACTTTGTGTGTGCAAATGACTTAAAGTGAAGTTAATCAATGGCTGCAGAAATCATAAAATTTGAAGCAACAAAGCCTTCCTCACATGACACCTGATGCAACTGTCTGGGGCTGATAACACTATGGCTGGCGCTACTGCGCCTGCCTAATAGGTGGACTGATGTTTATTATGAAATTACTCGCGGATGTGTTCTCTGCATGTGAGGGACGACATTGACTAGAGCTTCAAATGATCCAACAATTGATTTCACACATTGACTTCTCAGCTGACACCCGTCTGACTGAAGCCACTATCAGTATGAGGTTCACAGTTTGTTTTTGCTTTACTTGAATTCAGGTTATTGTACTTGGTGTCCGCATTAGCTTCTTGTTTTAGATCTCCACTAAGGTGTTTAAAAATTGTGCCATGAGTGAGTTCTTTTGTTTGTTTCCCTTTCCCAAGACCAGTTCCGTTTTCAGTATGCACTCAACATTACTGGAAAAAAACACACGAAAAAATACGACTGAATACCAAGGACAGGAATGAGAAAACAGTGATGATGAGTTTAAACTTTAAACTATTCTACATATTAACAAAAAAAAAAACTTCCGCTCCTGGGCTTCATTTCGCAGTTTTCTTTCTGCCACTTGAAGATCCATCTCCAGGTTCACTCACTTTGGTCAATCAGTGGTTGGTTTTGAGTGAAACACAGGGAGGAGGGGATGAAAGTACCATTCTAACTTTTCCAACAAATTTTCTAACTTAAAAATAAAATTCAGAGATACTGTACTTGAATTGAGACGTGTGTTCACTGCTTTGTTGAGTGATAAATTATGAGGCAGAAATAGTATTTAAAATAAATATTCCATTTAGATTGTTGTAACAAACCAAATCTAGAAAAAAGAAACCACATTATCTGTAGAAGAACAGTAAGAGACGGTAAATACGGTTCAGAACTTCCTTCTGAACTGTGGCCTTCTTAATGAGCTTCAACATTTCAGGTGGCTACTTCATGAAACTCATCCTCTCAGCTCATCCAAAGCAGCATTCAAAGCAAAGGGTGGCTGGTGGAAGAATCTAAAATATTAAGGGCAATTTCACAGTGTTCATATGGAATACCGTCAGTGAGAATGGGTCTGAAATCATGAAAATAAAGAACTATGAGTGTATGAGTGATACATAGTTCAAGTGGGAATCATGGAGATTTACCTGCCCCTACAAAGCCCCTAACAATAAAACCAAAAACCTGACATAATGTAATACTTTTGCTCGTTGACCTCAAACTCCAGCAACCTGAGCAATAAACCCAAACATGAGTGTTCTTGGAAAAATGAAGGCTGCCCTTCATTATGTGCCAGTAAAAACTGTTATGTAAAATTGAAACTCTCGAGAGTGGAGGGGAGTTTATGACTGAATGTGCTTGTTTAGCAAAATACATGTTTAACAGAGAGACATCTAAAGCACTGAAACTGGGCACTGAGACAAAGTCGCTTGTCCCCATTTGGTGTCAGTTCATTTCCCATGAAGCTGGAGTGACTGCCCTCCAGCCAACAGCTGTTTTCCTAACAGGTGGAAAGTTGACTTAAAAACGTGTTGTAACTCTGTGTGTGTCTATGCCGCATTATATAAGATGCGATAAGGACTCCTGTCAACAATCCACTGGGAGAATTCACAACTGTGATGCACATAGAGTTTGTGAACTTTTGGAAATTGATAGATGAATGTGCTCATGGGTCGCATCTTTACAAGCTTTACAGGTGCTATGGATGGACAATGGTGAACTTGTGACTCAAATTTACACGATGACCTTAGGCCAAAAGGTCACTATCAAAAACTGGAGAAGCACAAAGTCTTACAGATGCAATGCAAAAAGTGTTTTTTTTGGCTGTGAATTCTGCAATATAAAGGGAAACAGTGAACAGCAGAAGCATTTAATCGTGAGCTGTGTCAAATCATTCATTCATTTTCCACAGCTTATCCCTCTATCAGGTCACATGCGGCCTCAGTTGATCCCAGGTCCTGAGGTGGGGAACATTCAGGGCATCAACACAACTCTAAAGGTATTCTTGGACTATAGGAGGAAATGTGAGTTGCCAAAGGAATGCCCTCCAAGTACCCTGTCTGGGCCCGGTCCAAACCTGGAGTTCCCTCGTGCTGAACTCAAACACTTTCTTTCTGTTTCACTGATAATAATAACAATAATCGTCATGTGTCATGAGTTAGTGAGGTGGTTGAAATGTCACATTTCCAAAGGATTCTCTTGCCAGTGGTGCCAGACTCTTCCCTGTGTCAGTGCGACTGTTGCATCATTTTGGGTGGTCAGTTTGTTCAGTCACACTTATGCAACGTGACCCATTTGACTTGTTTGTCTTTTTGAGTCTGTGCCACATCCAAGAACGGATGAAGAAATCTAGGTTAGTGGCTACGCAGGCTTGCAGACCATTCTCATCGGCTGCTGTTCTCAATCGCAGAAGCACCTTAAAAAAGTGATTCATCATGACAGTGCAACGCTTGGCGGCACAAGTGGCACTGTGCCGACCGACCCTGAGTAACCTCATGTGCACCAGGCCACTGTGGCAAATACTGGAGTGAGAATGGATCGTCCTGAACCCCGCCTGGTCTTCTTTTTTACAAAACACTGGAAAGCAGAAACATTCTTATTAAATAGTTTCTTCTGAAGTCATTGTTTGTTTCACACTGTTACATGAGGCTCTTTCGGTGCTGTCCCTGGACATTTGTTCTGGCACGTGCACTTGTGTCTCTCCAGACTTGGCCAGCTGCAAACCAGGAAACAAGCAAACTCTCATTCATGCAGGTGTGTCTCCAGCAATTTGGCCCTGTTTTAAATTGCACCTCTGATCGCGTTTGATAAATCACACACCATCAGTCCACCTCCCCCGTGTGAACTTCTACACCGTGCCTGCAAGTACAGTTTCACACAGTTGCTTTGGAAAGTTTTGTCCTTGACATTTGCGACAGCCAGTGAATATTTTGTGCTCCACCTGCAAAAGCCTGGCTCTCTCTCAAAACAGACGTGTGTGTCGATGCATCACATGCCTCGATGTTCACTGTCCCAAGACCATAGCGGCTCTGGGGCAGAGAGACTCAAGTGTGCCGGCCAAAGTGTGCCGAACGACCTACAGAACACCGCCATAATCTCCATACGCATCAACATGAGGCAAGGTGGGTATGGTGTCTTTCCCCAGGACACCACAGCAGTGACCGGGACAGAGCAGGATTAGAACCATCAACCCTCCAATGATGGGACCATCCACTCGATCATCTGAGTCACCTCAGCATGAAAGTCAGTGTGTCTGGTCTTGACCATGCATGGTGACTAATGTATTAACAGTGAATAGCATTACTGGTATTTACACTTCACTTATATCTTCTTTGGAGCTTAAATAAATTATATATCATTTTTATTTTATGATATTTAGACTTGGTTTTATTATATTTATTTTATTCAGAATTGTATTCAGTTTTTCCATTTTTCTCAACAGTTTGAATTTTTTTTTCTTTTTTCAAACATGACTTGCACCTGGTTCTGCAGCTGGTTGGACTTTTCAATGACAAATAAATATCTTTGCAATGATCACATGGTTTGTTTACGTGTAAGTAGATTAAATGTGGTTATTGATCACAAATGGAATCAAGTCATGAAGTCACGAGTCATGAATCAGTTCTATTGAATGGGTCTATTTGTTCGTTTGTTGGGCCCGAGATCAAAAAGGTTGAGGTCTACACAGTCACATAGTTTAGTCATGATGTCAACACGACAGCGAACTCTGAAGGATGTTTTGATACAGACGGAATTTTGATGAAAGTTATTGCAAGTTATGAGTTACACTTCAAAGTTTACAAATTACAAGACAATGGACGAGACTCACATTGGTTCAACTACTGTTTTGTACTTTGGCTGGGACTTCAAGGGATGAATTTTGATGAATAAATGGTCTAATACCAGGTTCACTGCATCATATCATCAGCAGAGGAGGGAAAATTTGAGTTTGGACAGAAGCACAAAAAATGTTGGTTAGGGCGTTTTGTGCAGCAACGTGTTTGTTTGGTCCAGATGTTAAAGTTAATGTGTAACAGTGCAACTTGAATGACTATCCTTTTGTTGTAAAATAAATTAAATTCAACTTATCGTGAATAAATAAAGATGAAATCTTAATTCACTTTTTTATTGGAGTCCCAACCCTAGTATGTACTGTAATGTGCTGTTTTCTACAATCACAGTGTAAAATAGTCTCCACCTCAACTCGGAAAGTCTCTCACTGTACTCATTATACTTTGTGTATATTGTAAAATATTTGTGCTGCAATATTTATGAAGCATCCATCACCATTATAAACCCATGACTGAGCATGTGGTTGGCCAGTGTGGCTCTTATCTCATCAAAAACAACATGCTCTCTGCTTCTTCTTCCGCTTTTCTGCCCAACACCAGACAGACTCGGCCTTCCGCCTTTTCGCTCTTCACTCTGGCTGTTGTTCATCCTGTTACTTACCCTCCCCTTGTCAGATATTGCGACCTTGTGTAGTGATCCGAGACTGCTGCATACTGTGTGTACCTGCCAGTGAGATGCACCTCTGAGCTACTTTTAAGATTCACCAGGGAGTAGACGGATTATTAATTTGTTCGGCAAAACCAATAAATATGGACGTACCAAAGCATTTCTCACCTGAGAAACTGCTTTATTAATGTGGACAAGAAGGGAGAATGAGTTCAAAGTTGCAACTGAACACCGGGATTTTCCAAACTCTCACTCTCATCATGATCGGTTAAATCTCGCACGACTTCCTGAACTTTTATTTCTTAACAATTGTCGGTCAGGACTTGACAGATTTGATGCACTACTGATGTCCATTTATTTATCTTGAAAACAAAATCAGGCATGGAGTGCAATTAAGTCTTATCTTGAGCGCCAGTCCCTCACAACAGTCTGAGGTGCCGTGCATGTGATCTCCGGTCACACCATAAATTAATAGCACAAATTACTACCACTTCTAACCGATTAGCCTGCAAGACTTTCGCACAGACCAGATTTTAGACAGGCAGATGGAAGATTTAAAGAATTTAGATGCTGACAAATACCCAGAAATGAATAAAAAAGGGATTATTCCACACTTTAAATTCAGCTAAACGCGATGTGAGTAGTCATACCGTGGTACACAACCCTTGAGGGATTTCACACAACTCACAATCTAGTTTTAGAACATGAGCATGAGCAGTCATTTCCCTGTGCCACTTCATTATAACTGTCTTGTGAGAGATGTGATCATTTTGCCATGACTATCTGGACATGACATGAGCTGCTGTGGGAGCTCAAGGAATCAGTCATCAACTGGCATTAATTCTTCAAATAAAATAACAATATGAATATAGTAAATGGAATGGTTCATGTGTCCTGGTGCCTGTATTATTGACCTACATTTGTTCATCATGAACACAAAATGAATCATGCAGTTAAGTCTTATCTTGAGCACCAGCAACAGTCTGTGCTGCCACGCATGTGATCATTTGTCACGCCATAAATTCATGCCAGATTTTATGACTACTCCCAACCGATTAGCCGGCAAGACCTGGACACGAGACAAATCAGCAAAGATTAACAGCTTCACTTTCCTATCAGCAGCTTCCGCATCAAAGATCAGACTTTTGATAGGAGGAAAAATAATTGTTATATTGTTGCTTTGTTGTTGGTTTCATACACAGAAACAGCAGGTGAACGAAGGTATTACATTTTTCACATCAGAATTGTCACTGACAGATTTCAAATAATTCATTTTTTTTTTTTTGCGAATCTTGCCTTGAATATTTACTGGTTTGTATCTTTGATGAAGAAAATGGGTTTATGTCATATGTACACGTTCTAAACAGTCCATCACTATTTTCTCCCTCCAGCGTGAATTATAGCATCTTTTTGTCTGTGCCCAACCAGCTCAAAGACAGTGTCGTCTCTTTTTATAAATAAATAAATAAACAATCAAACTAATAAATGCCGTTTAATCTGGAACTTGCACGTACAACAGTTGACCAACAGATGTCGTAAGTGCTTTGAGGAAAGAGGCGCGTCACAGCCCATTTCTCCCACCTGACAAGCATAGAAGTGGAACAAGGGCTTTCTTGAGACTGGTTCATCCTTTAGAGTGGAGCATTGTCTTTAAACAATTTGCCAAAAGCATTTGCTCACCCATCCAAATGATCAGAATCAGGTGACCTGTTCACTTGGCCTGGTCACAGGTGCATCAAATCATGAACTTAGTTTTGACAAACATTTGTGAAAGAATGGGCCGCTCTCAGAAGCTCAGTGAATTCCAGGGTGGAACTGCCGTAGGATGCCACCTGTGCAACAAATCCAGTCGTGAAATTTCCTCGCTCCTAAATATTCCACAGTCAAGTATCGGTTTGAAAAACGAAAATGGAAGATTTTGAGAACAAGAGCAACTCAGCCACAAAGTGGACAGCCATGTAAACTGATAGAGAGAAAAAAAAAAAAAATGTTGTCGATGGTCCCTAACTGATGCCGGGTCGTAGTATTAGCGCTGCCTGTGAGAGTGTGTCCACGATCAGTGAACCCTAATGGGGATGCGGAAGAGGACGGCGCCTGTTTATCGAATTTATCGTGAGATGCAGAATTGTCATCGTCGAGATTGTGTTTGGCGGTATATATCCCATCCAGCACAGTCGATCGCTACAGAGCTTCAAACTTCACGTTGCCTTCAGATTAGCCCAAGTACAGTACACAGAGAGCTTCATGGAATGGGTTTCCATGGCGGAGCGGCTGCATCCAAGCCATACATCACCAAGTGCACTCCAAAGTGCCGGATACAGTGGTGTAAAGCAGCTGCCACTGGACTATAAAGCTTAAAACTTTTCCATCTGGCAATCTAATGGACCAGTCTGGGTTTGGAGGATGGTACAGGAGAACGGTACATTTTGGACTGCGTTGTGCCAAGTGTGAAATTTGGTGGAGGAATAGTGGAGTGGGGTTGTTTTCCAGGAGTTGGCCTCTGCCCCTTAGTTCTAGTGAAAGGAACTTTGAATGCTTCAGGATACCAAAACATTGTGGACTATTAAATTCTCCCAACCTTGTGGGAACAGTTTGGAGCCCAAGGTCCATAAAGACATGGATGACAGAGTCTGGTATGGATGAACTTGACTGTCCTGACCTGAACCCGATAGAACACCTCTGGGATGAATGTGTGCAGCTCAGACAACAACAACACAATGAAAATCATGTGACCAGGAGCATGTGCCTGAATATCACTCCCACCCCACACTAGCTTTGTAGGGTTAAGGGCAACCAAGCCAACCATGGTGCACCAGTCCTGGCCATTTGACTTATGTGCTGCCAAGGACACGTCTGGAGAGGAAATGTGAGGAAGGAAGGAGGCTGGGGACGAAGTAGAAAGGCAATGAGTGATGCCTGATTGACACACAAATGTAACACTGGACGAAACAGGAACTACTGGTGTGCATGTGACAACAAGACACAGACTTTTGATGTGTGTCGACTGCTGAGTGCTCCTCAGCTGAAAAGCTCTGAACTGTCTTCCTTGCTGCAATGTCACTGCCATCTGCTGTCCAACTGAGCGTATTCTCATCTTGTGCGTAACTTGTCTCTAAGCTAAATGTTAGACAATAATACTGGGTGAAAAGAATCCAATATGAGTGACATGCTGGCTGTGCTCTCCTGGAGTTAGTCTTTTAGAAACTGAAGAACAAGGAAGCCGAAGTGGAGCAGGTTTTCTTCGCATAAGATCACTAAAATGTCATACCCTGACTGACTAATAATAAACTGTTTAATAAAGACAATTGTGGGATCAAACCGAGTCGATCAACTGATGAGAGACTTTTGATAAAACCAAAGCAGTAATGGAACTAAATATGACACGACTTTCATATTTTGTCCATGTGAAACATGAAGGAAAGCGAGCGGTCGGTCATGGCATAACAAAGAGGGGTAGCTGAGCAGCTTTGGGGGTGGCTTTGTGCTCTCTGGCCCCCGTTGTTGACGCTCTCGCCATGACACTTTGACTCAGTTTTCCATGTGATGTCCTGCAGGAAAGGTTTCCTTCAGATAGGTCGCATTCTGTCAATAATAAAAATGGCAGATGATGGATGAGAAACTGGCATGTGGATGAAACACGTCAGATGATTCGGTGGTAGACTCCACAGCTGCTCCCCATTATCCTGGACGAGGCTGAGCGGTCATCTGCTGCACAAGAGCTCTAACTTCCTCCATGCTGGCTCGGACCATGAGACTGCTGCAGGTCAACTGGTCTTCAACAGTCAAACTTGACCTTCAATCTTCTTTCAGTTGCTCCTTGAATCTTAGCCTCTGATACTTGCTCTCCTGAGTTGACTCTATCTGAACTTGTACTGTAGGTCTGGAGGTCACGACAAAAACAATGTCCTCAAAAAAAACCTGAAAAATAGCAAGATCATTTTCACAGTTTGACGCGGCCGCAAGTGAAGATGACTCACTTGATAAAGAGGAAGTTTGAGCGCGTTCATGCAGGTTTCTACCACACACATATACATTCCTGTCTCTCCGGTGCTCCAGCAGCTGTTTGTTGTTTGTGTTTGTTGTTCCGATCACCTGATTCAGCAGCGGCCTCATGATTTCAGGTGGCAACTTGGGATGACCCCGACCCGAGAGGGGCCAAATCCTCCTCAAGAAGGTAAACACGCTCATATAAGTCAGGCCCCTATGGATTCAGGGCCCCATCGCTGTGAATAAAGAGGAGCCCAAACGCGGCAGGAAGGGATGGAGCGCTCAGAGGAAACAACACATGCTGGCAGCTCGAGGGGCCCGGCAGATTGATGTGCATGTGAAACCAGTTGGCTGAAACATGGTGAGGCACTGGATGCTTTGTGTGACGTGTCTATGCTGCTGATTCATGTGTCTCAGCTGAGTCAAGGGACACTTAACTATGTACATACTAAAGTCAGTTGAAAGAGAACTCAATTGCGGGGTGACAGGAGACTCCATTTTACTGCTAGGGATTTGAAAGTTCGGTGTCACAGGTTTAGGAAAAAGTGTTTTGACGTTCCTGGACCACCTTCTGTATCAGAGGCAGCTGTGTTCAAACCTTATCTACTGGTCGCAGCCTAAACACCACCTTTCATTTGAGATGCGTGATAACAATAATAATAAAGCACAAGTGCAAGTAAATGTTTTTTAGAAGTGGCAGCTGCAGCAGCGCTAACTTTGCTGAATGAAGAGTCTATTGACAGCAGGAGCACGTGTCTTCGCCTTCATGGTGGCAGCAAGTGCAGGCGGACGTGGATGAGCTTCACAGAGATTTCCCGCCCAAAAAGCCCCAAACGCCATGCTTCTCCTTTTTTTGTGTAAATGGCATCGTTTCTGCGAAACAACTTCCAGTGTTTTATCGTGGCAGAATCAAACATTTACTCGAGAAAGTTGACAAAGGCTGAAGCGGTGGAGGAGGCCCGGCAACAATGGGGCCCTTTTATAGCGTACAGTCGGGGAGAGACACGGGGAGCGGGTGGGAGGAGAAGCTGGGAGGAGAGCTGAATTAATGAATTAAAAATGTCGGGAAACAACTGCGGGTTTAAATAGCGAGGCTGACAGGAGGGCCTGCAGAAGAAAGTTCTGTCCCTCTTGGGTTCAGATGCTCATCTGATTACATAATGGCCGCGCTACTGTGAGCTGGAACCGGTACCACCAGTACCAGCGAACTGAGAGACTTTTACTGCTGCTCCATTTGTCTCCTCTTGTTTTATTGGAAGATGGATGTAGACAAGCTCCCTGATGTGAAAGAAAGAAATGGTGCTAACGTGAGCGTCTAACGTCCAGAAAAGAGGTCGAGTCAAAGTGCCATTTTTTAATAGTGAAAATCCTTTGAAGTGCTTCTTTTATGCCTCTGGTCCACTCGATCGCCTTTTGAGACAAGAGAGGTAAGAAAATCTTTTCTCTTTGACCTGTGCGCTTTTACTCCTCATGTTATACAAAAGGGGAGAAATTGAAAAATGTAAGGAAAATGTAGATAGAATTAGCTTTCTTTCCTTCTCCACACTTCTTTTTGGTGCTTTTGTGAGTTGTGATCGAAAAACAATGGCTTTCATGTGTTATATTGAACAGATCTTTGTGCTTCCCTGACTGTGTCCTTAAACATTTCAGTTGGTTATTCCGTCGAAACAAAGTAGAAGTGAAACAACAATCTTATAATCCACACTGACATGAATCACAGTAAAGTAAAACAGATTCACAGCAACCCAGTGTCGGTAACTGAAACACTGCAGTCATAAAAAAAACCTCATGGCCACTTGTGTTGTTGATGTTGATGTTTACAGTTGGGTTAGTGTCGCAATTCTGAGAAGAGGAAGTCAGATATTCATTGAAGGAGTTCAACTGTTGGCTCCTGCATTCTGCCGCACTGGAACCTTTGAATCGTTGCTATGGCAACGGTAGCTTTTGGCAGCGATATCAATGAGTTTCAACCATTGAATTGGGTAAAGTTACACATGCCATTTGGCTGTCTGAACAGGCTGGCATCAGTTTATATTTACAAATGTTTCCAAATTTTGTTGCCGGTGTTTATTTTGTTGGTTTGTCTATCTGTCTCTCTCATGAAGTTATGATTGGATTTCAAAATAATTTTCAACAGATGTTTATACTGGGGCATGAACCTGATTGAAAAAAAATCTAATTTTTATATTAAAATATGCTAATTATTATCATTATTTTAACTCACCACAATTAGTATTAAATACAAAGTGATCAAATTCATGTTGAATCTGTGCACATCTGCAGTGACGAACAAACACTTTGTTGCCTGAAGTGATGACATCACTACAATGTTTGAACAAATAATTATATAATGTTATTTTGTTGCAGCCCTAATAAGAATCCAACATAGGATTATCGTCGGATTGTTACACATTTATTTTCAACTACTGTTGGGTAGAGAAATAGCTGACTTCATGTCACAAACAAGTCAAGATGTGCAATGACAATATTGCTCTGAAAATGCATGTATTTCTTTTCTTTTTTTTTTAGATAAATAAAACTAAACTCGTGACAGCTGGGCTCTCACCTGTACACATTTATGTCCAATATATGTGTTACTGAACATAAAGATACTGTAGATTATAGCTCTTCGGCATCATTTGTTTGTACATAACTTTAAGAAATGTAAATTGGTAGAAATGTAAATAGTGGGTTGCAATGGACTCAGTGACATGTGATGCTAAAATGGTGAGGATGTGATAATGTTGTAGTGAAGGGATCAGAATATTGATATTCTGTGTATATGCAATTCTTGCGCAATAGAAGGCCACGTTTGACATTAGACTCCGTGTATAACGGCAGTGAGCCTTCAGTTGTGTTGTGTCCTCCTCTGCCGTGACTTGTGTTGGTGTTTGGGCCGTTCTTTCAGCCACTAACTACCCGTCCGTCTGTGGCCGTTCACAAGAGGTTGTGCTGCTTTCAGTCCTTTCAGGGTCGGAGTGATGGCAGTTGTTCGCTGGCGTGGACACGGACAGAGGCTCTGGCTGGAGGGATTATTTTCCTCTGGAATACCAATGAACATCTTTTGTCACCCATCTGTTTTTTTCTGCACCTTTTGCTCTGCTCCATCCACTTCTCCTCTTCTGTGAGCAGATGCTTGATTCTCCCTCAGTTCTTCCGTAAAACCAATTATTCCCTCTCATTTCCCGCCCCCTCACACTGTCAAGCGTACTCACACACGAGCACACACCAACACACACTTGGACGCTCTGCCCCGGCTCTTCTCTGCCCGTCTAACTTGCTCTTGCTTTCATTCACTTGTTCACCCAGTCTTATTTTTCAATGGTGCCTTTTGTCTCTTTCATCTCCCCGAAAACAAAGGATTCTTGTGCGCACAGGACAGAGAGAAGGAGGGATGCAGATTTAAACAGAGGAAGAGTTTCTGACCTCCACTCTGGTCGTGCAATCGGAGCAAAACGCCAGACAAACGCTTTGATGATGGCCACGGACAACTACAGATCTTAACTTAACCTTGAAGAAAAGAATGTGCGGAGTACACTATGCAACACTTGTCAGCACACATTGTTATGCTTCTAAAAAGACACTGATGCTGCTAAAAATGAACACAGGACTGATTCATGAGTGCATTTATCCAGCCTTTAACTAACTAAATAAAAAAATATCACAGATCATTTATAAATAAAGGGTTGCATTACATGGATGTTAAGTTGATTTTATTTTCATATATACAGTCTTTGGTGGCTGAAAGATTTTTGCTTGAACTCACCCTGTTGCTGGGGCAGAGACCTTGAGACAACCAGACTCACATACTGTAGCCAGGTCTGGAAAGTATACAAACTAAAAGCCAAAAAGAGAGAATGTAGAGGACGTGAAGTAAAGGAAGAAGGAACGAGGTTCAGTTTTAATGGTAGTTTAGATAGATTGCTTACATTGCATTGTACATCATGTCCTGCTGAATTATTATGTTGACTGTGACAGCCATATTGTATGATATTGATCAGCTTGACCTTTGAATTATCTTGAGTTACTTTTACTTGGTTTCAGACGGACACATTGGAATGCAGGAGATTAATGCCAAAAATGCAGAGCTAATACAAAACCTCAGTGATGTGAGAGAGTGACGGACTGTGAGCTGTTAACTGGAGCACGAGCCCTGTCAATGTTGGCCTTGATTTTAGTCTTTGGCATTCATTTGGTGCTACATTGATACTGCGTTTAGTTAACTATACAATTATTACTACTCAACAACACATTAAAGCTTTAAACATGAAATGACTTCTTGGCCTGAAAGTCATGCTTTGTGCTGCAGATGTGTGGTGTGTCTAGTGTCGTGGATCAAACTAGAAACACTTCAATCATTCTGCCCTGCAAGTTAGAGGAGCATCAGCTTTAACAATGAATTGAGGATGCATTTGTGAACGGTACTGGAGGATTGTGATCGGGTGAGTATGCACCTCAGATCAACTTGACTTTGACATTACTGTATGAGGCCCGTCAGCCCTGACTGCACCCCTTCGGATGTCAAGGAGTTGTGCCTGAATCCATGAATCCGTTGTGTCAAGTGAGAGCATGGACATGCTATCTACAGCGACGAAGATGTTCAGGCACACCTACGGGCTTCTGGCCTGCTTGGTGTCAGGGTTATTTCTATGGCTTTGACATGGTTTGTGGTGGGCATCCTGCGAAAAGGCAGGCTCAGTCCAGGAGGAGGAGCTTCATCTGTGGCCCCGCAGAGAGTTATTCCAGTGGAGAAGATGGGTGCGTCCCCAAGAGTCTGCCCTTCCACTATCACTACGGTGTCCTGGAGGGCCAGGCTTGCTTGTCTTCTGTGGCCAGATGATGCTATATTGGCATAAACCATGAAGGCGTGGATATGGCGCAATGAAACCCACTGTTTAACTGCTTGCACTTATCCCCAGTTCTATGAATACATGCATCTACGATGGTTGTACCGCAGATGTGTGCTTATTTTATGGGAATGGGTACACTGATCATGCGCATGTATTCAGAGAACCAGGTTTACAAGGTCGCAAACTGGATTTTCATCTTAAACAACTTGATATACTTTATTCCATTTTAAGTTATTCTCTCAGGAAATATTTCACTTAGCATTGGTTTTTATAAGTTGATTGATTTTTAGATGGTTATGTTATTTTAAAAATAGTTATAACGGCTATACAATGAGAAAAAAAATGTATTGACAATGATGTCCTTTCGCAGCAATGATCTGCTGTGAAGAGGAACTGCAAACATTAGCCTGGAACTCGATACAAACGTTTGTTAATGTTGGCTGCCATACACGGATGTGTACTTACTCTGTGTAGGTGGGACAGTGGCAGAGTTCAATGACAGATGAAGTGGACCAATCATATGCCCCCCCACACCCCTCATCTCTCCGCTCATCTTAGTATTCTAAGCACAGACGTCAACACAGAACACCATTCATTGACTCAGCGTGAGCTCTGGCTCTGAGCAGAGAGAGAAGGGTCAGAACGGACGAAAAGGGATGGAACGCATCTGACCGCTGCAGTTCATGGGCTTTTGTTGTTTTTTTGGGGCTATTTTTGGCTCCTGACAGCAAAAGCAGATTGAGACAAATGGGCCATTAAGGGAACAGTGTGAGAGAGAAAAGACAAAAAGGAGGACTGGTGTGGTGGCGGAAGGTAGAACGTCATCAGCAAAGAGGTGTTAGATGTGAGATCATCACCTGTGCGTATATACTTGTGCCACTAATCCATAGTTCTATAGCTTTAAGACCACACCCTGAACGTGCACCTGTCCTTGGCGGTAACCAGGGTCCTCCAGACCCACTTGTCCCTGGGTCTCCTTCCACATGCACAGTCAACACTCAGAAGTGCAGCTAATGATGGTGGTAGACTTTTTCGTACCCATGGGGTCATTGATCTGTCCATCAGTCTGTCTCTCCCTACATTTGCCCATCCAGCTCAAGCGTGAAAACTTCATCATTACAGCGCCACCTCGTCCATTGTCTTTGTGGCAGCCTCTGTCAAGTTCCCCGTTCATTCTCTCCAGGAAATGGCAATACATAGTTCCTGTTTTACTTTAGCTGTACACAACAGATAAGACAATTCCGAACTGTATTTTGTGGCTAAAACCTCTCCTTCTTAAGCAAGTGACAGTCATGCAAAAACGTGATGAACCCATCATGCTTTCAACGAAGAAGAGCTGAGCCGTCGGGCATAAAGGCCGCTTTTACTCTGACAGGCCCAGCTGCCCCCAGTGAAAGGAGAGCCGGGCTTAACTGGACCTCCTTTGGCAGCAGCATCACAGTCCACCTAAACACTTTCTTTCACTACTAATCTCCTCTTTTTATCCTGCTGTTCCAAGTGTCCTCCTCTGTCATTAACCTTATTCCCGTGGAGTTGGAATCTGAAAAGGCTCTTTTCCACAGACTCACCTGCTGGTATTTTGGAAGCCTCCTCTCATGCATACTGTACCTGCTTTTATCCCTTGTCTCCTGCAGTGTCCAACATGACGTCCGCAACCCCTCCGTCCTCTGAGAGCTCCTCACCTCAGAAGGTCTGCCACTCCCAGACACAGACGGAAGTCACCAAGCCTCTACTTGGCTCCCCTGTGGGCACCACTGCCACAGGTGTGGCGGCAGCAGGCGCCACGGCTCTCAGGTTAAGACGCCGTGTGCTGTCAAAAGACGGACGGAGCAACGTAAGAATTGAACATGTCAGTGGGAGAGGAGCGCTGTATCTCCGCGACCTGTGGACAACATTTCTGGACATGCAGTGGCGATATAAGTTCTTTCTCTTCGCTGCCACATTCGCTGGGACTTGGTTTGCGTTTGGAGTGCTTTGGTATTTGGTGGCATTAGTGCACGGGGACCTACTTGGTGAGGCCTAGCTTAGCTTCATGATGCATGAGATGTTTGTTTTGGTGTTGCAGCACCTCAGCATTTTCAGAGGTTTGCAGAGGAGTGGCAAGATGATGGAGGCTTTCTCCCACCTCTTCCAGAGTTTGACCCTCCATCCAACCACACACCCTGCGTGATGGAGGTGAAGACACTGACAGGTGCCTTCCTCTTCTCTCTGGAGTCCCAGACTACGATCGGTTATGGCTTCCGCTGCATCACTGAAGAATGTCCAGTGGCCATCATCCTACTCATCTTTCAGCTTGTCATCACCATGGTGATGGAGATCTTCATCACAGGCACTTTCCTGGCAAAGGTGAACACATGTCGAAATTACAGCTGCTGTAAGAAAAAAATAAAATAAAAACCCTTTAAACTTTATCCATTTTCAACAGATCAAAATGTGACATTATTGCTGAAGTTCAAAGTGTTAAGTTGAAAACCACATGATGTTACGCAAAACTCCAGACTGAAACACCAGTCTGAGGAGTGCTGTCACTGTTTATGTGTGGGGATGTTTCCTTCTCTCCTTTGATCATGGGTTTGTCCTCAGACTTGACAGTTTTATGGTCCAAAAGGAGTTTATTGTTTCAGTATGTGGCACTTCAGCAATGTATTGTGAAACCTTGTCAAACCAAACTAATTGCGTAGAAGGCATGTACTGAGTTGGTTTACGTTTAAAACTAACTTACAGGTAAAACAGATGGACATGGTTCTTTCACACTTGACCAAAGGTTTCACTTCAGCTTACACTATAGAACACTGTAGATGACAAAAAAACCATAAGTGGTCACCTCAAGGTACAAACCAATCAATCAATATATTTATATTTATTTCTTACAAAACTCTTTGAGTATATGGTGTGTATGTGTATCTACCATATGAAACCAGTGTTATTCATGTTGGTCTATGCAGACGAAAGTCGTGCATTGAATAACTGCAGAATGAAACGGAGCACAAACACAATCCCAGCAGCCAGTGAGTGGTGGTGCGCCACGCAGCAACTAACACTTCCCTCTTTCTTTGGGAAGCAGTAAAGTTTCGAATGGCTGCCTTAGTCATTGTTCTCCAAAACAACTTTTCGTTGCCTCAAAGCACATCTGTTATAATGTTGCCTGGATCATGTCCGTGTTTCTTCAGGTCATGGAAAGTTAAACAACTACTAAGAAAGATTGTGTTCTACAGGTCGCTCGGCCGAAAAAGAGGGGAGAGACAGTAAAATTCAGTCAACATGCTGTGGTGTCAAACCATGAAGGTCAGCCGTGCCTGATGATTCGAGTGGCCAACATGCGTAAAAGTCTGCTGCTAGGTTGTCAGGTACGTGCAACACATTGTCATGAAGCCATTTGAAATAGTCTGATACAGAGAACGAGGGAAGAACCAATTTCTCTGTCTCAATTTCTCTGTGACTCTGCAAAAACGACGTGGCCACATTTGTTTGCTCAACACAGAATCTTGACTCGCAGGTGACGGGAAAGTTGCTGCAGACATCGCTCACTAAAGAAGGTGAGACAGTGAGACTGGATCAGAGGAACGTCGCCTTCCAGGTGGACACGTCCAGCGACAGCCCCTTCCTGATCATCCCCCTGACTTTCTACCATGTCATCGATGACACCAGCCCCCTGAGAGCCTGGGCTGCCAAAGGTAGAGTGAACGGTCTGTGTGTAAGGTGTAAGCCTTTCTACACAGAACGCTGACAAGGTTGTCAATCCTCACCTCTGATTCAAACAACACCTTCCCCCAACAAAAACTAACACAAAGCCACATCAACATCACACCTCATCCTTCCTGTGTAGGCTAGCGCTCTCACGTCTCAAAGGTCATACCCTCAGTGGCTGCTTTGGATTCACTCTAGATTCTAATTTCAATTCTATTAATTCTTCTTCACATTGTTGAAGTGAAATGATACATATATTCATCAGAAATCCCAGCGTTTGTAGCCCTAAAATCACTCGTGTCATGGTGTACGCCAGTTGGCTCCCTACATTTTTACCTCGACACTCAACACATTGGCAATAAGATCCAGTGTGATTATCAACCTCAGCCTACCAACCTCAACTGTATATGTCTCTCAAGTGAGACTTTTCATCACTAATGTAGCAAAAGAAAGAACCAAAAATACCAAGATGTGGTAGAGGTGAATGCAGACATCAGCAGGGCAACGTGATTTTATCCTTTATCCTAGTTATTTGTTTACCGTCCCTCATTCAAGATGCAGAGTAGAGTAAGCCTTTTTTAAGTTTCCCTGGTAAAGACTATTGAAAGAACTAATAAAATAGGGCATCGACTGTCAAAAGTGTTCTTCTCCACCCTTCGTGTACGTCCTCTCTGTATGTGTCTGTAGGTGTGCTGGTATTCACAGTCATGTGCTGCGTGCTGCGACCTCTGACTGTCCAGGGTTGGAGCAGTCCAATACTGGAGGAGCTGGTTTGTCTGGCTGGAATGCAAGTGAGAGAGGTCACCAGAGACTCCCCTCATTAGAGCACAATGGTTTACAGTCTGAGGTGCTGAGAGCAAGACTACACAGATCCTGTTTCCGCGATTCCAAGTCATTTTAACCGACAACGCTGTTTACACATCGACAGCCATTATTAGAGGGCGGGGGCTTCGATGTTGTTTTCTTCATGGCAACAACCCAACCAGTTGTGGATTACTAATGAATGACTTCAGCCATGACCTTTTTCAACACCTGATGTGTTGTAATATTATTATTATTGTTGTTTTTTTTATTATTGTATTATTATTATTTATTGTTATTGTATTAATATTCCATTATTATTATTACAGCAGATCAGGTCTTACCTCACAGATTTGCATTTAACACTCTCAATAAAAAGGATTTTTTAAAATTATTATTCACCTTTTCCATTGCCAAATCTCAAATTTCCAATTTTAGCAACCTGGTAACTGTTTCAATTTCACGTTTGAATGACAGAAAATCTCAATTCAAATTTCAAATCAAGCAATTTGGCTGTTGGTTAAGTACATTTTACAAGCTCCTCTTTGTGTGACACATTCAGTCCTCGTTCCCAGATCAATGAAGCATGACCGTCCTTTACATGGTGCGACTGTAAAGGACCAAGTCACAGCAGCAGGATCCTCTCCACACATTTTAAAGTGAAGACGTCACGGATGTTCAGATCATTGAGCCCCAATGTGAACACATTCTTTCTAGCCAAGAACATACACTATGTTGTGGACTGCTGGAATCTGGACTCGGATCTGACCAGTGAGGTGGTCCAACAAGTAAATAGATGGACAACCCCTTGCACTATTAATAAAAACAATCTAAAGGGCTTTGGTTCGCTCTAGACCAGAAGTTGCCTTATGCTGTACAGAAATAGAAGATGACATGAACAGCAGACAGAGAGGAGTTCATCTGGGTAAACAGTTGCGTGTTTTGGAGTTACAGTGTTGGTTCTTTGGGGATAGCTGTGGTGGCATCTTCACTCTTTTCACTCTCAAATCCATTAATGAGTTTTGGTCCTGCGTGTCCACGGCATTGCTTCCTCAGTTTCCCTCTCTTTGACTTTTTCATTGGATGTTGACCCCCTAAACATTGCATTCAAACTTCTTATTGAGTTGTGAAGCAGTTGCGAAAGACTGTTTTGGTCTTCTTGGTTCTGGATCCGGGTTAATAAGAGGACTTGTTTGGACAGATGAGAGTGAGGCCTGTTGACGCAGGTGTGGGCTTGTTTGAGTGGACATGTCTTGTCGTGCGTCCTCTGTGTTGTAGTGCTCCCGTGTCAATGAACATCCATGACACACACTGGCAGTTGTGTGAGAAATGTGTGCGCTAGAAGGGGGATGAAGATGACAGTGAACAAGGACAAACTCGTAAACGAAAACGTCTCGGAAAAAAAAGGCGTTAAAGTAATTGTAAAATCAAATCGAATTACAAACCAGAAAAACATTTTCAAATCATGGAACACAACAGCAAAAAACACCACAGACATTGGTCGTTGTAAAACTTGATCAAAACCAAAAAGGTGGACCTTAAAACGCCATAAAAATCTACACAACCATGTGAAACACCCAAAAAGCAGCACACGTTATTCCGAGTGAGTGTATTATTCTCTCCCCTGCAGGCGGTGGCTGGACAGATCCTGAGCTGGCCGACTTTGAGCTGCTGGTCATCCTGAGTGCCACGGTGGAACCGACATCTGCCACCTGCCAAGTCCGAACATCGTACCTTCCCGAGGAGATCCTGTGGGGCTACGAGTTTCCGCCCGTCGTCTCTCTTTCCCCGTCTGGGAAATACGTAGCAGACTTTGCGTTCTTTGACAAAGTCGCGAAAACCAAAAGCCTACCTTCCTTCAAGCAAGGCCTCCCCACAACTCCACCCATGCTGCGAAACCATGGCAACAAAGAGGCTGACCCCGAGAAGGTGCGACTGGAAGAGAGCTACAGGGGCGAGGAGAGGGGGCGGGACAGGGGCCGGCTCAGAGATGCTAGCCCGTTGAGCGTGCGGATCAGTAATGTGTGAGGACCAGGCCAGCTGCTTCAAGGAATCGAAGCATTCTCATCCCACAGTCAACAAGGTTGCGCTTCACGCCTGGATTACACAAATCCACACATTCAAATGTGCAGTACGTCAGTATGTACACCCAAGTCTAGCCAAGCTTCTTTTTCAAACTGAGTTCCAATATGACGACTAAGGGTAACAAAGCATCAGGAGCTGTCATTGTTCCTCCTCCAACAGATCGGACGTGTTCTGTTTTTCATGAAGAGAATGTACTTCTTTTGTTTTCATCTACCAAAACCCCTAACAGCACTGTGGTTGGTGGCACCACTGTGATCGCTGACAGAAATGTCACTTGTGAATTTGTTTAAATTGCTTACTAAAGCACTTTAACCTGCCTTTGAACCTCACAGAGGAAATGACTGAACTAACAAGGCACTGTATGATTGTGTTCTCTTTGAATCTTTTTTTGTAAGGTACCTAACAAACAAAAAAATATCAGTTTATCAGTTTAGTAACAGGATTTCTTGGTTTCAGAATGAGAATCAGAAATACTTTCCTTTGTTACTTAATATGCTTTGTAAACAACAAATATATAAATATCAAATGTAAATAATAAAATACAAAATACTCTTTTTTTAAGAGACAGTTTTTGAAAGAAAGAGGAAAGAAGGCTATGCACATTTTTAGAAATCACTGATTGGTAAATGTTTTTTCTAAAAAATAGTCTATGTTTATATAAAGTTAGCACTATAAATTATTGTAATTACAAAAAATATGTTATGAATGACTGCTAGCTTTGATTGTTAGGACAGAACGGGCCGTGCAAACTATAACTGTCACGCTGGCCAAGTGCTCGGAAGCAAGGAACAGTGGAGATTTTTTTTTCATCCATTCTGTCTGAAAGCTGAAATTTGAACGCATGCAGTGACGGTGCAATGGAAGAGTCACAGGGCCAAGGCAATGCTGAAGAAAAGGTTCTAAATTCAGACAGTGGAGTACAGGACAAGAGAATTGCTTTGGCTTCTGCTGGTTTTTCAAAATTGTATTATTACTATTACTACTATTAAAAAAAAAAAAACCATGCATACACATACAGCCACACGTGAGCCAGCAATTCTCACCCACTTTATTACAACATGCAAAGATGCTTTTCTTGTCCTGACACTGAAAGAAATTTTGTCGCAGACTATGACACTGTATTGATTCTGTACCTTTAGACCTGGGCTTTACATGTCAGGTTTACTATATCATATTACTTTTTGGAAATAGACAGCAGTGCTGGTCAGCAAGACATAAGAAAGGAACTCAAAAGGGACGATTAGCATATTGATCTGTTTTTTTTTTCTGTTTCTGAATGTAAAGATGTAAAATCTTATTACATAAGCTGAATTCTGGCTGTTAAATGTATTCCCGTTCAACCTGGAGCTATTTCAAGAATTATTTTTACACACATTAGTTATTTTCTTTTCCTTCAATAATACCACCACTGTACTTTATATTGTCGTGCACGAACAAGTGTCAGCCACGTTGTTGCTTTTGAATACCAAACAGCATCCATTTCATCGGTTCAGTTCAGAAGACTGGAGTAATTTTTTAAAAATGTGATGGTCATGTACGATGCCATATGGTAACAGTAACAGATCCAAGTAACGTGTGCTAGAAATGTTCACCCAGACTTTTGAATTAAGAATACCTCGTTTCCCAAAACTGATTTTTGGGGAAGTTCATATCTGAATAACTGGTTATTCACTAGTGGTTTCCACTGGATTTTTTTCTCTCTTGACCCGGGTGTTTGTTTTAGGTTTGAGTTTGAACAGCAGGTTGAAAACTAAGGCCTGTTCTGTCTGCACCCTAGTTGTAGAACACATGTTCATGACATTATGTTGCATTTAAAGGGGCTCTGTCCTTCATATCCATATTTTCTTCTGAATGTTGAACCCTTGCTCTGCATTATGCGTAAGTGCCACGTCACGTCATTTATTGAAGCACATTTACCTTGAGATGAACCACAGACAACAGCGTTGGCGGAAGACTTATACGGTCCGTCATTTGAGATTAATAGAGTAGCGTAATGTATAATGAGGACCCCTTTAATAAAACCCAAATATCCAATTTCACGTTCAATATGCCAATATGGATTGCTCTTCAACATATTTTGAATATTTGAAAAGCTAAACGAGATGACGGTCAAGCAAGGGACTCGTATTTTAACAGGAAATTAGAATTTGTGAGTTGTAAAACTCTGCCAGTAGAATTGACCGACACGTCACTGGTAGCTAACTTCTACACTGACTGTGATGTTTAACCACTGTGACTCTGAGTCTGTAACTGCTAACAAAGACAGCTGCCTCTTTTAATAAAAAAGAAAGATATTTACAACATCTTTGAAATGTCATCCTTTCCTGTGAGATATCACCATCATGCGTGGTGGCGTCAGCTTCCGGTTCCGCACTGCTGTCTTGTGCAGAAAGCATGCAGAGACCACAACAAAGCAAACCGCCTCAGAATTTCTCTTTAAAACCATTGCTGACACTTTTGCCTTTTTTTCTGCAAACACTTCAATGGAAACGGTTGAGCCCAACTCAGCACAAAGGATGTGTCAACAGTGCTCGAGCTTAATTTGCAGCTCACAGTTCATTGTCACTAAAATATATGTAAAAGAAAAGATGTGCTGTCCAAGCTAATGTCAATATTACAGAAGAGGATTGGGGCCAGTGAAGATAAAAAAAGATTTGGCAGAGTTTAAAGTGAGAATTCTGAGATTCAAGTCAAAATTCTCACTTTAAAGCCATAATTTTGAGATTGAAGTTAGAATCCAGACTTTAAAGTGAGAAGTCTCATTTTCACCTTCTGTACAATTTAATATTACCACAAATAGTGGATAAATAGCCTCTGTATAGAGACGCACCCCCTGTGTGTCACTAAGCTATTTTTAATGTGGCCTGTGAAACCAGTCCGATTTAGCCGCTGTGAGCTTGCGTTGACTTTCTTTGCCTCAGAACACAGGAGGAGGTATTTAGCCACACAAACGAGTGGTGTAGCCTGTGTTTTGTAGGCGTCCTTGATCATTGTGTCATTTTTCGTGCTGTGCCATCAGTTCTGGGTGTCACTTCTTGTTCCTCTACTTTCACCCGCGTCACTTTTTAGTTCACTTGTAGCTGACAAGGAAACAGAAAAGGCTCATCTGCGGACAACAATGCATCATCATCGACTTCTCCTCCCGCAAGTGCTTCTGATGTTTTGGCATTGCCTCGACGGTATGTTCAAGTTCAGCCGGCTGCCTTTAAATGTTTTTATTAATGCGACTTAGCAAATTGAATTTGTCAAGGAGAATGACTTGAAATGAAGGCGACCAACCTGAATATGTGCGGGCATCAGTTCCACTACTTTGCTGCCATACATTGCCAAGTATTTGTACAGTAGGTCGTATTTGCTGAATTGTTTTGAAAATCTTGATGCTCGCTGCAAAGAAAAGGATTTGAGCAGATAATGTTACTGCATCAACTATCAGCACCTGTGAAACTCACAAGGCCTCAATCTGTCTAAGATCAGATTTTGTTAATCGTAAACAGCTGCGATTGCATTTACACACAATACGAAAGATGTGTGTGAAACTACTGCAGTGGACCTCTGGTGTGTGTCGATGTCTGTGGTAAATACATAAATCTGCTAGGAGCTGTGAGGTGAGTCAGTGGCACAGGTCTGCAGATGTGTGGGTTTGGGATTCAACTGGCATCACTCAGGTCCAGCTGTAGGTCCAGCTGTGTTAGCTTGAGGCTCATACACACCCATCTATAGCATGGTGCCGGTGAGTGATATTAATACTGGAAAACTAGATTATATATATATATATATATATATATATATATATATATATATATATATATATATATGTATATATATATATATATATATATATATATATATATATATATATATACACTGAACAGGACTAAGCTATGCTATTTTAAAAAAGCAGAAATGACTGAAACCCATGCTCGCCACTTTTCTTGCTTGAGCCAGCAGTACTGTAGGTGCCATTTGCCAACGATCTATACGTCTTCTCTGTGTGTGGCTCAGAACCGCATTGAGCTTTAAAGAGGAGAAACATGTAATCCATTAAAAAGAAAGGTTGAATGTTCTTCTGGTTTAAAAGAAACTTCTTTGCATATTATAAAAGTCACAATTTCTTGCGTGACATCTTGCTTTCGTTTCCCGATTCGACTTTTCCTTAAATTGATGTTGCAATGATTAAAATGATTAAACAGCATATTTCTTCGTACTTCGACGCTGATGTCCTCATGTTGAGCCTGTTTTTGACAACAAGAAGTCGAAGCAGTTTCCCAGCACTTCAGCAGTGGAGTGTTTGAAACAACAAAATAAATTGCTGAACTAGAATCCATGACAGCATGACCTGCTATAAATGTTCCTGTTGACACAGTTGCTAAGATCTTTGGTGTCCCTGTGAATTCTTCTTTCAGATGCGGCCGCCCTTACCTGTCCAGAAGTCCACAAGATGGTCGGCGACACCGTCCTGCTGCAATCCTGCCAAGTCCACTCAGGGAAAATAGAAGAGGCTTACTGGAAACATGATGATACCAGAATTATCAACAGGGACAAAACATATGAGGTTCCGCCTCAGTTCTCAGGTCGGATTGAACTCAACCAAAACCTGAGTTTGACTGTGAGGAATCTAAGAGTTCAGGACACTGGTGTTTTCAGTTTTGTTTTGCAACTAGAACGCTCACAGCTGCCCACTATTCAGATCAGCCTACAAGTTCACGGTAAGATCGGTCTCTCCTCGTTTTTGACGCATTGATGTTTTGAATCAAATTCAGCCTTTTCTATTATAACGATATTATAAAATGATGTTGACATTTTCTGGAGCTAAAAGCCAACATTTTGCTTGGATCTTGAATCTGGGTGTCCATAGCCGTAACCATAAATAGAACCATATCATTTTGATTCCCTCCCCCCACACTACCCCTGCAGAACTTGAACATCACTTTCTGCCCAAAAAAACACCAAAAATACTCCACAGATCAAAAGGGTTTCAAAAAGGGTTTGGAACATGACAACAAAAAATACTCAAAATTTGATCCTGCTCTTCCTGAAGAGAAGCCAAAAAATTGAGGAACAAAACGATGTTGCTCCTGAAAACTACTTGATACTCGAAGCCGTTTTCTTGGAGGGAAAAAGCTTACACTTTTACAATTCCGTGCTCAATTTCTGAATAAGATGCTTACATTACGGTTTGAAACCTGAAAGTCAGAAATATTCACTCAGCCTCTTGATTTGCACGCTAAATTTATAAAAAGTTATGAATTAATCAACTTAAAAAAAAATTCATTGCTATTTATTGGTGTTACTTAAGGTCACGTGATGCACTGTCCCAGTGCCTTTATTGATCATCTAAACATACAATTATTGAGTCAAAAAGTTTAAAGAAACAAAACAATATAATAACTAAACAAAATTAAAGAAAAGAATACAATGACGCTCTTAGCAGCCCTTTCATTTCTCATTCTGCAGCACATATAGAATATCTCATCTGTTTCTTTGAACCAGAGAAGATTGCTGAGCCCACACTGACTCAAAACATCACCTGGCTCCAATGGAACAGCTCCTGTATGGTTTGGCTGGACTGCAGCTCACGTTCAACCGTGTCCATCATCTCGACAGTCGGGAACTTCTCTCGAGGTGGCAGGAGACTGCGGCGAGTGATCCTGCCCGAGGATGGAGACGTGACGTTAACCTGCACTGCTTTTAATCCTGTCAGTCAGAAGTCGGTTTCTGCATCAGTGAGGTGCAAAAACGACACAGCGTCCAGTCAGCTCAAAACAGGTGTGTTGACCCGTGGCGTGTAAGAAAGTATTTACGGTACTCTTTTGGTGACAAACTTAAGAATGAAGTTGGAGCAGTGCATCATCTTAAATTCAAAATTCACTGAACTGATGTGAAAGACTTTGTTCTCAAAGGCGTGGCGTGCGCCATTTGAAGTTCATGTGTTGGAAGTCACGAAATATGATGCAAGAATCATCAGAATCTCACATCCACTTTCCTGGTAGCCGTTTAGCATTTCTTGCTAGCAAGCCTGGAGGTAGTCAAGTGAAACTTAATTTGAATGTGGCCCATGATGACAAATAGTAAGTTTGCTTTGTCAGTCAATCACAAATGTCCAACTGGTAAACAAACAAAAACCAGCCATGCCCTCACGTATACTCAGGCTGGGGAGACTAAAACTACGTGTAGATGGACTGTGTATCTTAAGTACGATTTATTGTAACCCAGTGTAGTTAGACCACCAAATATATGTGCCGTACCATGTAACTTCAATTTGTCATTTTTGGGAAGCTTGGAATCAGGATGAGGATATGGGTCGACATTCATAAGCTCTTGATGCAATGCAAATCGTGAGCTTACTTGGTGTATATACCAAGTATGCATTGCTCTTTATGACCATGAGCCTGACTCACAGAGCCAAAATTGCGTGGCACCTTGAACCAAACTCATCGGCCAAATGCTTCTTTTTATCATGTTGGACAGTTGAATTGAAAGCCTGATGACTCCTTTGGACGAAGGTTGGACTGACTAATGTGGCTTCTTTGTGGCTCTTGCAAAACAACTTTATTTATACGGTTGCTCCAACGGTGTGCGAGTGAAACCTATTCAGACGATATACTGATAGATTTTGTTGTACCGCCCCAGTTTCGTGGCTCGCAACTTAAGGCATCCCTACATTTACTTGGCTGGAAATGCAAAAGAAATGGGGAGTGTTTGCTGTTATGTAAACCGTACACTGTGTTGATTTATATAATATGATATCGGATATCGGCCCGATATCAGGCAAAAAACAAGTGTCAGATATTATTGGGCTGCATCTAAAATCTCCAATAAGCTGTGCATTTTCCGCTACCGCACTTCCAGACATTACCCATAGTTTCCTGCAGTGTCATAGAACTGGAACAGTTTTCGACCAACCTCATTACGTATTTGAAGCATCATCCGGATGAGGATTTTCACAAGACCCCAGAGGCAAAGAAACAGCAAACCTTTTAGATGAGACAAAAAGGAAGTCCATGTCATTTTAAGAGACAATGTTTTATTAGACATATTAAAGTTATTTTTCAGCGTCTTGTAATTTATTTTTTTATTCCAACATTTTTTTTTTTATAACAACTGTTTTTTTCTCATACCTACTGTTGCTGACTATTCTCAGTATGAGTTGCATCACTTGACCGAGCCTTTTCCGACATTGCACACTACTAAATAAGCAATAAAGATACGTATGATTCACGCTCATCGAAACGATATCGGCCAATAGTCAAGACTGCAATATCAGTATTGTGTCGGAAGTGAAAAAGTCCCCAAATTAAATCATTTGTTCTTTGTCCCATTTCACACATTTGATGACATTTTCATCCAAATCCGACCATATCTTAATTTGAACATTTGAAAAACCTAACCTCCTTGGTGGAGGTAATGAGAATAATGGGTACAAGTAGTTTGTAAAACTATAGCTAGGCAGGACTACAAGTAGCTTTACTAGCTACACTGCAAAGCAGCTTCCTGAACCAAAATCTAATTTTAATTCTTGATGAAACATGGCCAGAACCAGTAACTGTAAATGGTGACACTTGTTTTCAGGGAATCACACACAGACACTGTTGTTATTGTTAGTAAGTACATATTTATGCAACATCTAACCCTCTATAATTGCAGCGCAGGTAGACATGTTGATTCCTGTAATCGTGGCTGGCTGTTCAACCGTCATACTTGTGGTAGTGACCGTCAGTGTCAGTGTCCACTGGTGTAAAAAGCAGCGAGCAGGTCTGTTTCCTGTTCCTTACTTAGGCTCTCGCTTCTGCAGCCTCAGCTTCACTTGAACCGCTTCTCTTTGCAGGTAATAAAGAGCATGAAAACCTCTCTGTGTACGCAGTCATCCCTGGGCCTCAGGAAGTGAGTGCCGGCTCATAGACATTTCATGGCTTATTTCCAATCATCGTCCACTGATCTGTGGGCCACCTGCGATGTTGTTTGACTTCTAGGTGAGACCAGCTGATGCGGAGGAAATGACATTTTATGAGACGATTCATGACATAGGGAACTCAGTGCAAACTGGGGTAAGAGAGGGTGAACTTTCATGACCTTGCTGTGCCTGTCGTTTTTGTCCACAGTGAGTCGACCCAGACCACGAAGAGCCAAGCGAAACCCATAACCCAGTAAAAGAGTAAATTCCTCCTTGACTGAGGTCCAGCTTCAACATCCCTTTAATGTTGCCACGAGTATATGACATGTACTGCCACAGCAAGTGCATGCAAGCGATTGGTTCGCTGCTTGTACGGATACCATATTCACCTCTTACGGATTTAAAGTCTTTAAACAGGTGTAAGGTATAAACCACGATCAGTTCGTACACCTTTAAAGAAAACCACCTCACAACGTCCTCTGTTTTTATTTATATTTTTGCTTTTTTTGCTGTCAAAGTCGGTCAGAAACGATGGATTCATGATCCTCTGTGTGGTTTAAGTGCCTCACGGCGCATGGCACCCTGCTGTGGAATATTGCGGTACTACAAGCAACTGCTTTTATTTACAAATCTCAAAACAAGGTTATTTTCGTTAAGAAATCAGTCACAGAGAGGAAACCTGATTTTAAAGCTACGAAGCCCTGGAATTGACATGCATGTGTTTATTTTTTGGATCTGACATGCATGACTTTATTTATTTATTTATTTTATCTTGAGACAACAGTTATCTCGAGATACATTTTATCTCGTGATAATTTGTATCTCGAGGTCATCTTCATCTCGGGATTAAAAAAAAATTAAGTCATGCATGTCAGATCCAGGGACGCGTAATATGTATAGCTTAGCCACATATGGTAATATTTTGAGTGAAAGGCACTTGATCAGAGTGTTAAAAGCGCACAGACTTGCAGACAGTGACTGACAACGTTGGCGAACGGTTACGAAGCCATGGGAGACATAATGGTTACAGTGGAGGATATATACAAAACGCTTTGCCAGAGAGGCAGTTCCGCATGCGCTGACATTTACAGTTGTAACTTAAGATAAAAATGAGTCATGCATGCCACATCCAAAAAAAAAAAAAAAAATGACCACGTGCATGCCAGTTCCACGGCTCTGCAGTTTCCTTTACCACGCACCACGCAGCGGATGTGGTTTCTTCTGGTATGACTTTGTGTGATCTGGTTTATTAATCTAATTGACAACAAAGCCAGAGATGGCGCTGCATTTTCTCCAAGGTTGAGTTATAAAGGTCTTTTCTGCATTGTAGCCTCCGACGGTGTACTACAAGGTCCATTTTGGTCGTCCCAGGGTCGACTCCACGTCCCCCTACCAAGAAGTTGCATAAGCTATTCTGGCCCACGACAAGATCCCTGATGAAGAACCACCACTTCAAAATGTTCATGTTTTAATGTTTACTTATCAAACCAGTGACTTGTTCATCCAATAAACAATTGCATTTTAATTTTCTACTTTTTTTTTCTTGAAACATTCATTGACACTTATTCGACAGGTATTCTATTTTTTAGTGACAGTGGGGTAAATATCCAAGCCTCCAAGTGTTGAAAATGTCCAAGCGTCTGCTGAGTTAGACTCCAAACATGTCCACATGAACAGTCCCGACTCTTTCTTCTTTCTTATGTTGAAGCTTTGCCTGCTCCAACTGTGTTTCCTGTTCTTGTGTCAGCGCTGGTGTCTGTAAACCAGCCCACTCAATCCACGCATGCAGAGGAAATGTGTGCAAACGCACGACTTTTGTCGACCACGATACTATCGGCCCTGGAAATAGATTGACGCACATTTCGTTGCATAGTGATGGTACAGGGTGACATATAATTTAAAAAAATAATAATTTCAAAGACATTCCAGTCCAAAGTGTGGTGTGGTGGTGACTGATAGGTGAGTGAGCAGTGGTGTCATCGCCGTCTGCCAAGAAGGAAAAGACACTTGTGAAAGTAGATGAGCTTAAACCTGGGTTTCTACGACTGGTTTTTGTTCCAACGAATCATGCACACATGAGTTATCCTGTCTGGTGTCAGCTGAAACAAGCAGCACCTGACTGGCTGCTGATTCCACTCTTATGTGTGTGTGTCTGTGTGTGTGTGTGTGTGTGTGTGTGTGTGTTGATTGGTTGGAACAAAAGCCTAAAGTGTCCAGCAACCGCAGGACTGAGTTGCCATGCCATGCTAGCTCTCATATACAGACAGAGGAAGACATGAAATGAGTTGGCCAAAACCTTCGCTTCATTGATGGTCTGCATTTGTGCCCGAAGACAAGCAAAATTCATAAATTATTCATTGACAGATTCTAGTTGACAAATCTTTGAGTTATATAACTCACCTTATAAACGTTTTAAGACGATCAAAATGACTGACCCAGCAACAAGTACAATGGCCAGAATGAGACCAACTCTCCCTCTGCCCGTTATGCTGTCACCTGCATCAGCTTTGACTGTGGTGACATACAACGGATTGAGTGGCGACTCCGTGTCAGCTGACGTGCTGCTGGGATGCATCTTAACTTACCAGGACATTGCTCTAGGATGGTGCTCTCAGCTCTCTCTGAGTCCCGGCTGGAGCTGCAGGTGAACTCCACGCCATGTTGGATGTGGTTTGAAAAGGTGAGAATCACACTGACGTTTTTATCCGGATGGTTTTGGGGGTATGACGTTGTGGATTTTGGGTTCACATTCCAGGAGAGGCTGGTGCCCTCATCTTGGGGGCGACACTGGAATGCAATCCAGCAGCCACCGTCCACTGGGTGGCTGAAAAGCTTGTTTAGGGCAGGTTTCTTCAGATGTTCTATCGAGAAAACAGATTGAACAGAGCAGCAATGTCATGATGTGGCGGTGCAAAACACAGTTCTATTGTTTGTCACTATATACATAAACATCTGCTCAGAGTTTGTGGTGGCACCTGACCTACCTCTCAGGCGGAGCTTGATCTTCTCCTGCTTGACTTTCCGGTCAGTAGTGATCAGCTCCACTGTGTACACCAGTGCATCTTCTGGGGACAAACTGAAGATTGTCAGCTGACCTGGAAAACAAACCCATCTGATGTCATGGACGTGACGGCGGTGTGAAGCGGAACTTTATGTGAGCATGTGACCTCTGACTTCTCAGTCATTGGTGTCGTCACAAATTTCACAATGGGTTAAATGTTTTATATGTAGTTATACGAAATGCTGTAGCTGAGCTCTTCCGGTAAGAAGGTTGTGAGTTTGAATCCAGCGTACAGAGCCACTCACCTGTGCTGCAGTTGAGTCCGAGTCTGTTTTTAAAAAGATAGAAACGATCTGTGTTGGCTGTCTGGTTGCGACAGGTGGCGATCAGTGTGTCGTTGAAGTAAATGGACCATTTGATGGAGAGGAACTGCCACGATGGATCCACTGCTGATGCCAGATTGACTGAATTTCCAATGTAGCCAGTGACTTCCAAACCTGACGCAGCCACTGAAAGTTGATAAGTGAAGACTGATCATGGTGTTCGTGTAGGGTTAGTTTGGGTTAGAAAATGTTAATAGAAGTTATAAGAGAGAAAAGTGAACTTAACTCCTCGTGTTTTAAAAAAACAGTCCGGTAAAACGTCAACAAAGACCTACCGTTGGAGAGGAAGAAGAGGGCGATGAATTTCATCGTAGCACTCGTGTGGTGACGGCTTGCTGCTGAGTGCTCCACACTTCCCTCTACAACTTTTGGTTACGCCCCCTCACAGAAAACGGTCCTTTTGCTTTCAGGGTTTGAAAATCAAGCGGAGTATTTTGTTTTTCTTGCTCTCGCTCTCTTTTTTGAAGCAAGAACTGCAAACTGCAAACTTCATAATTTAACTGGGGTGAAACAATATACAAGGTCATGCGCCTCTCTGCGTATCTCTGGCCACCTGGTGAAAATGGTGATAAGTTCCCACTGAAGAGAATTCATTTTAAAAAGGAACTACAAGCATTCACTCCCTCACACTTCCTGAGAAAAAAATAGCTTTTTTAAAAAAAGCTTGGGACTGACTTGCAACACAGGAAAGCCACCAATATCTATGGTTGTCTAAAAATAGAGAAGAATCAAATGTGTTTGTGTTTTGGCACTTTACTGTAATGCTATTGGGTAAAACTAACTTTAATTTAGAACACATATTATTAAGGTTGATACAGGCTTAGTTATGGTTGATAATCAGTAAAATGGTGTTGTATAGAATGAACTTTCTGTGACCATTCCAGGGCAAAGTATTGTCTGGTACTGTTTCACAGTTCCATATTGCAGTTCTTTGCTACAAGTGCATGTTTAACTACATCCGAGAGATCAGAGGAAGCAACTCTCAACAGGAGTGAGTCTCCACCTGAACTCCCACAATACTGTCTGTCCACCTTGTGGCTTATCAAAGTGCCTGCACCCATACCCCGTCGGAGGCGCCGAAGATTTTGTTGATATATTGAAGTATATATATTAATGAAGTAATTGAAGTAATATATTAGTATATTATTAATATATTTAAAAAATTAAACAGCCTCAAAAGGCAATGTGTGTTTTGGTTATTTTTGTCACGAGTAATATCACCAGTTCAAATGCTATGAAGTCTCTGTGCTTTTTATACAATGCCTTCCTTGGCATTGTCTATATTTGGTCACTCTTTACACCTCAAAGACCTCTGGGAGAAGGGCAGTTGAAAGTGGTGTCATCACATAAGTAAATAAGCTTTTCTCATACGTTGACAATATTCACTCCAGGTATTGGTACATGGTGTGTTAGGCACAATAGAACACATAAACCAAGGAATGTAACAACAAAAACGTGCGTGTGGCCTTGTTTATCTTACTTTGTGGGGACCAATCCTTGACAAAACACTACCCAGGGCACCTGTGCCTGCACTGTTGCTGCTGAAGGCCTTGGACAGGATGACACAAGCTAGGTGAATTCTGATTGGACAAAAGCTCTAACCTGGAAAAACAACACCGGGATATACAATGACACGAGTATGATTATTATATATACTATCTATAATATATTTTGGGAAAATACATTAAAAATGAAAATCACTTTTGTCATAAACATGCTCATGATTTCTGGTTATGTTGGGCCAGCAGAGAGAAGGCCTTGCTGGCCCAGATGGTCGGCCACAAGATGGTTCAGTCCTGGTTACAGTGAGCCATGTGTTTTGGATGGTTAGGTTCAGGGTGAGAGGCTGGGGACAGCATTATCTCAGGGAGTGGTCCTCGCAAAGATAGATAAGGCAGGAAAGGCTGTCATATCTTAAACAAATGTAAATGCAGGGAAATAAAAAACACATTTGGAAAATGTCTCTTTATTCAACCGCCATACATATTATGGTAATCTATTGTAAACATTTATTTTGTTGCCCGCGCTTTATGTGTCTGACAGTAGCATTGACTAATGTGCTAACTTAGCATATGTGCACATACAATTGACACCTCTGCTGTTCTACTGAGGCAAACTGGAAAATCGCCTTCCTTTTTGTGACTCTACCGGCTCCAAAGTTACTGACAGCATAAAGGAATATGATTTAGCAGACATCAAATCTGTCCATATGGTCAGTGGATTAGTTAATGCAGGAAAAGTTGAGAGGAAGAGCGACGTCCGACAAATATTTTCTTCATCGGACAGACGTGAACCCCAAGGTCACACGTTTCATCTTGCTGGACAAAACTCACTGAGCAGCATCAGGTAACGTTAAATCCACTCATTTAAAGTAAGAGCAAACAGGAAGTGATCATGGGGACGTGCTGTTATTCAGATTTCATTCCCCACTCTTATGAAAAGAGGCTGTCCAACTCACTCCGCCACCTGATTCTGTCATTACTAAACCAAAATGTCTTTGACTGACCTTCACACCTGGTGGTCAAAAATCACGACATGCAGAGAACAAACAAACACGCGTATGAAGGGAAATCAACACTTATTTTTCAGCAGAAATCAAAAAATATTTTAGATTATATCTTATTTTTTTTAACAATACATAAGAAACGACATGGTTACTAAACTGAAATGAATGTTAAAAATACTTATAAACCAAAAACAATGAGCAACTTATCAAAAAAGCTCTGTTTACAACATCAGACGAGATATATAAAGCTGATGTCATGGCTCTTACACCGATGTCTCAGACTGCAGTTTCATGACAAACTTGTGACTTTTGGGGTCAACAAACTCCTCCTCGAGATGCAGGAAAGGGAGGGGCGTCACCGTGACAACCAAAGAGAAGTCGGGCCGCCTCAGCGAAAACACTTGACCTTGATGCAGCGAGGCCGTCACAGGTTCGTCGCTCACCAACGTCCACTGGCGCCCTCTGCTGTTGTCCAGATACTGCAGGGTGGATCCTGGGGTGAGGTACCGCTCCAGAAACGCCTGGGACACGACGACGCGTGGTTAGATGTTACACCTAACCTTGCTGCAACTTAACTGTCGACAAAACTGACATCACCACTGAGACTTGGCATTAAAATAACTCACAATTTCTATTGTACTTGCTCTGAAGATGACTTTTAATTCATTCTTTGATGTGAATATACTTTATTTGACATTTTTCTGCTGATTTTAAGAGAAGTGTAGAGTGTTATAAATTGTTCTCTGACAATTCATTATTATAAATCACGAAATAAGAAGTGCCCAAGGATGTGAAACGCTGAGGAATGTGTCATCACTTTGACAGAGACAGAAATGAGAAGCGAAGGAAGGTATTTACTTTGGGGCTCATGCTGTGAGTGACACAGAACTGCAGGTGGGTGATGATGCTCTCCATGCTGTGGTACGACTGCTGCCTCGTGGCCCGGAGGTACTTCTGCATGGCCCGGGCCAAGGGGGCGAAGATGGCCTGCGCCGCCTCCCTTGGCTCCATCACCTCGCGTGCTGCATGCTTCGGGGACGACGAGTCGTCCTCCGTCTCCTGCTGACGTCTGATGTGGGTGAAGGCTTCTTCCACAGCCACCACCAGCCTGGAGGCACAGGCGCACCGGTGAGTGTGGCAGAAATACAGGGGCTACTGACAAGGTCTGAGGTGATTTACCGCGCTCTGCGCTTGCGGACCCTTCGCTCCACCTCTGCCTCCTCGTAGTAGTACTCATTGTAGGACGAGTCTCTCTTACGAGCGGAGGCAGCAATCATAGCTCTGGACTGACCTGTGGTGTTGTTGGCACCATTTTCTGTGAACGTCATGAAGAACAACTTGATGCTACCGTATGGCAGGACATTTCCTCTTCTGCTTTTCAGTTCTTCATATTGGTGTTCTCTTTTAATTCCCATCCATAAAATACTAGACAGACATGACAACTCATGCAGAATGAAAGCAGAACAACAGAAGGCTCCTACATACCTTCACCCAGGTTGTAAACCTTAAAGGCTGATAGCTTCTTCGAGAGGACGGACTTGGGCAGGTTTAGAAGAGCAGGGTTATTGATGGGGAAGTCACAGTAGTACTGGTCCAGAAGCCAAGCGGCCGCCCGCTGGATACTGGAAGAAAGCATTGAAGTTAAGTTTTCAAACACCTGTGTATAAGGTGGTACAGATCATCTGTAATGATGAGGTGTTCAGCTCAAATGTAAAAACAAAAAACTCCTCATGCATCCATTCATCCCCAGTCAGGGCTGTTCTGACCCTCAAAATACAAAAAACGTATCCTCTACACCAAAACCAGAGTGGCCTCAAGCAGGACCTAAAACCTGGATCCTCATGGTGAGAACCTGTTGTTCTCATCACTACTCCTCCATGTTGCAATGGACTGGATGGACTTTTCATTTTCAATGATTCCCCATAATACACGTCTTCTGGACCACGTCTCGATGAACAGAATACATACTGGAAAAGCCTCCATTGTTCTAGTTAAACAACACACAATCCTATATTCATCTGTCTTTCAAATATCAGGTGTTTTTCCCTCTTTTGTTGGTTAAGGACGTCTCTAAAGGTCCACTACTGTTATTACTGAATGCCCTTGTATCTGCCTCAATCCGTCTTAATGCTGGCGTTTCTGGTGTGCACATCAAGCACATACCAGAAACACGGTTCTTGTGGCATTTTTTGGCATTTTATGGATAAAAATAGTCAACACTCTTGAGGTGAGATTGGTCCTTGCTGGCTTTGAGTCGTTCAGAAATGTATGCAACATTGTGTTCAGCCAGTCCACACTGGCGATCTTCAGCTGGTTCAGTCCATGCTTATGTGCCAGACTCATAGTCTGTCACGTGTATGTCTCAACTGCAAGTTCAAGTCTATGTCTGGGAATTGGGAATCCGAGAGCCAGCACCCAGCGGCACCCAGTCAAGAGCACAAAGTTTCATGAATCAGGTGTCTGAAGACTGTAATGCAGGGGTCTCAAAGTAGTCCTTGATGGACCACAGTGGGTGCAGGTTTTCATTTTTCATTGGTCAGAACAAAAACCTGCACCCACTGCAGCCCTTTTGTGGACCAGTGTGACACCCTTGGTACCAACAGAACTACACCAAAATCAATCTCTGGAGATGGTCATAAAAACCTCCATGATGAAGTAACTAGAAGGACTATTTATCATATGCATTGGGATTGAAGGCCTGAAAGACAAGAGCAGTCGCGTCTATGGAGAGTCGCACGTACCTGAGGTGTCCCACATTGTAGGAGTGGCTGTGCCCATCGGTGCTCCTCACGACCTTGAGACAGAAGGCGGGCTGCAAGTGCCGGACCTCCAGCAGCACTAATGCCAGGTACTGAATGAAAAGCAGGGCATCCACCAGAGAAGCTGCGTATCCCACGATTCCTCGGTAGTCCGTCTCCTTCGGCTCCAGCACTCGCACGCCATAGAAGAGCCAGTATGAAGCCACAAAGAGAAAGACAAGGGCCAGCAGCAGACAGCGGAAGATGAAGAAGCGTGGCAGACTGGCTCTGGGAGGACGGAGGAACAACGCCCAGGTGGAGATGAGGAGGATGAGGAGCTTGAAGGCAAGCGATATGTAAAGGCCTTCACACGGAGTGGTGCAAGGCTCCAGCGTGTCTCGCCACAGAAGCTGCGGCAGAGCCAGGAAGGCCACAGGAGTGGCGAAGGCAAACAGGCCAAGGACAGCACTTAGGACCGGACCGAGGTAGCGCTGGCACGTGAAGGGAGAGGGCTCGTCTACTTCCTTGGATATGCGTGTGAGGTCTTCATTGGAGGCGCTGTCCACAGAGGTGCCGGTGACCACGGTGGTGGTCTCCCCCCAGTTGTCATCCTGAGGATGGAAAACTAGATGAAAAAGGCTTTCCATTCAAAAACAAGCTCATGTGTGTAAGCCGCTGCGGACCCGCTCCTCTTCTCTGGCGGACTCTGCATCTAGCATCTGCTGTCCTGGAGCTTGGATTGTGACCGACTTGTCTCCAGAGATGTCTCGGGTCTTGGAGCGATGTTTGTCCCGCCGCTCCCTGGAGACATGGAAAATGAAATTCTGTTTCTATTTTTATCCAACAAACGTCTGGCTTTGGCAAATCTGAGACACGATAGGAAATTGAACAGTGCAAGCCAGAGTGGAGCTGCAAATCTGTTTCCATTGCAGACAGAATACCTGGAGGAAACTAGCACAATCTGTTGAGAAAATGCCAAGTAGGAAAATAAATCATTTTAAAGGCAGTGTGTAATATATGACAAAAAACATGTTGAACTCTCATGCATGTTTAGATGCCACTCATGATGGGGGCCAGACCTTGGATAAGCAAGGGCCACATGTGGATCAACACAATGCACAGATGTGGTCATAAACAAAGGTCAAGACAAATGTAGAGAATCAATGAATATAATTCTCAAACTTACTACTAATATATATATGGGCCTATTACAGCCCATCTACAGTCCCAATGATCACAAAGTGAGAATACATTTGAGAAAAACTACAAGACACTTGCTTGATTCCTTCTTTCTTTTTTCATGAAATGTTCTTTCTCATATTACTTTTTAGTCTTCTGTTGTGCATTCATTCATTTTTCTCTTCATCAGAATGTATTTGTGATCCGTCACCAGGTATTGTTCACAATAGTTTATTATGAATTGATTTTCAGATTCCATTTGGCACTGTAGCTGTAGCTCAGTAAAAAGCCCACAAGACTAGATGCAATATTTCTAGATTCTACCTGTGTTTTCTGGAGGTCCTGGACTGGGACGACTTGTATGAGTAGGCTGAGTACAGAGACTCGTTGTCCATATCGGAGGCTGGCGGTGGGTAGGGTCTCTGAGACCCCCCTGTCCCGAAGCTGCCCCCCTTTTCCCAGACCACACCCAGCTGAGTCTTATGGAGGCCAACCGACTTGGAGGAGAGGGCAAGGGGGAGGCGCAGAAAGTCCACTTTACTTCTGAGGGAATCTATCTTGGAGGCCTGGAGATAACACAAACATAGTTTTTTTTTTTTTTTTAATAAATCACTGAATAAAGAAGAGCTGCGGAAACATGGAAAGAAATTCATCATGTCAGTCTCGCGCAGACACTGAAGCATGTCAGTGAATCAAGCCTTGTGTGCGTCCTGGCTGGGCAGGAGGTGTGAGAACGTGTATGTGCTCCATCGCACAGGACCCACGCCAGCTCATTCCTCGGCCTCCTGTTTGTACAGTGAACCTCCAACTATTGAGCCTCTCCAGTGCTTCTGGGTGATAAAGTCTCCAACCTTTGTTTTTGGGCCAGAAGAAGCACCTCGACCCCAGACATCTTTGTGTGAAGCGCGAAGGACTCCGGCGTGGAAATAACTGAAAGATGAAAGATGATGAAGATTTTCATGAGCACCCTTTCTGAGAGGTCTCACTTGGGTCAATGTTTGACACAGACTTGCCACATTCCCCAACTGTCCCCTGTGGTCTCCAGGGGCAACGGAGCTTAGCCACCACAAAAGGAATGAATGGGTGGCTAGGAGTAAAAAAGATAAGGGGGGTACACGTCACCATGGAAACCTGAACATCAACCCGGCACCCCATTCTTCCACGTCTCACTCAAATATGCACCTCAGAAGTCTCACTCATGTATTTGCTCATGATGTCACCTTGTGGAAGTTTCTCATGAGGCACTGTCAACAGAGTATTTCATTTTAATTTAGTCAGACACCAAATCACCTCATGCTCTTCGTTTGCTCACATGACTTCACCGAGACCATCACATGGACTGAGAAAAACCTAAACAATCGTGCGTTACGTTCATCCTGAAACACACCGTGGTTTCCTCTCCCTATCCCAAAAACTTGAATGACGGTAAACTGCACATTGTACTGATACGCAGTTGCGTTGACATGTTCAGGGTGTCCCCGGCCTTTTGCCCTGCATAGCTGGGACACATTCCAAAATCTCTCCACTCCCAAACAGGGACAAAAGAGTCCAACACAACTTGTTGATCTCAACCACAGCTGAATGAAGAGGAGTGAAGGAGAGGCACTTGGGAAAACAATAGTGAGTCCGCAGGTCCAAGAGAAACGTGTCGCCTGATCAAATACCTTAAACTGGAAGTGGTTTTAGAGACATTCCAGCGGGGAGTCCTGAACGTGTTCGATGAAGAATGTGTGTCATCCAAGAGGCCTGGTGGACACAAATTAAATCTGCAGTCACGTCTCACATGGGCTTAAATGGCGATAAAAATAGCCCTCCCTAGGCCTTTCTCAGGGAACTGGGGATTGATGACCTACACACTTGTGCAAAGCAGAGACGTGTTGCTGCTGTGAAACTGCAATATTTAATAATAAGAAAAACAACAGTCCATGATTTAAACCTATTCTTTAGGACAGTTGCGGGAAAAAGCTGCTTTAAAGATCATATCAAAGATGGCGACCACTGTGCGAGTTTTTACAGATAAGATGCAACACATTTCTGACTTGCATGATGGAGAGACTTTTAATTCGTGTTATTGAGGTATTGATCATGATAGCACTGCATGACTGAATGAAATTATAAACAGATTTATAAATTCTTGTTCTGGCTCAGAAATCTAAATCCACAGTGATCAAATTCAGACTCAGGACAAAGGAATGGCACCAGGAGTTAAAACCCCATTTTCATACTAAACATAATGATCTGGATGCAACGGAGTCCTGGTGGTAGCATGTGGTATACGTGGGTGTGGTTGGTGAGCTGTGCTTCCCAACTCATGGAAATGGTTCCGTAAACAAGTACATGTTGAATAGTGGACACCCAGATGCCCAGCGACTGTCCGAAGTATCATCCAGCGTCCGGCATGCCAACGACACGCTGCCTCACAACTGTTGGTGTCTGTGGCATCATATTGACAGGACAAATCCATGTTTTTGCAACAGCTTTTTATTTCCCTGAGTCTAGGGAGCAGTCATGATACGGTGATGGACATGATTGTCCCTCAGACTTACTCAACGACTCACTGTGATCACAGAGAACAAAGACAAAGCAAACCTTCCAAAATGACTCAGTCGGATCAAAAAAAGTGTGTCAATAATATTCTTCATGGGCCAAACACAAAACTAGAGGAGGGCTACATAACATGTGGTGTTTATAATTTTGTTCTTTATATTTACCTGCACAAAGGTTGGTTAAGATGCACCACATTTGAAACCTTCTGTGGCCTCTCTGGCACATTTTTGTTTCTACATAAACTTAATACTTCAGCAGGTCTAGTATGCAAACAACGCCACAATGGAAGTGACAGCTGACTCTTGAATATAAAGCTTCTGAATATCAGCCCTCACAACAAATAAACTGGAGGCTGTTTCAGTTTCCTGCGTGTCCCAACACCACCAGCTCTCCTCTCTTGAGGTTGTCAATCGCATTGATCCTTTCTGTCACCCTGAACAATCCAGCTGCCATCGATCTGATCTTGAGCTGTTGTGTTTGGTGAGCGCCGCCATCTGCCTCTCAGTGCAACGCATCTTTCAGAACAAAGGAGCTGCTAACATCAGTCATGCTAGATGTCTGGAGCGTGCGCTCAACACCAAAACATGTTTTGTCCTAATGTACCTTCAGATGTCCAGATTTAACTCTGATTTAAAACATTCCAGTGGCTTTTCCACTGGTCCCATTTGGATCTCATTTGTTATGCCACCACACACTGTGGTAAAGAGCGAATGACCACATTACTTCTGTGGCTCCAGAGTGGTTCAGTCTGAGAGATGCTGCAGAAGCATGAAGGACCACAGGAACTTGAGCGATGGTGCTGACAGTAACACTGAGTCAGTCTAATCATTATTTGTTACCTAAACCAGAGTCTGCCTTCATCTTTGAAGCTACAGTGTCTTCAGTCATGAGGACTTGTTCGTAGTGGGGAAAGAGAGCTGAGCCAAAAGGCAAAGTCGATCTTCACTCCTACTCTCACCTACGGGCATAAACGTCATAAGACAGAGTGAGTAGTGTTCTATGAAGATCGGCTGGGCTCGGGACAGATGGGGGGTCAGGTGGGCTCTTGGCTGACCTAGGAGCAGCCCAGGCTACCCCAAGAAGGCCTGGAGGAGGGTTCTGGGTCTGGGTCTCTTGCCCTACCACAAGACCTCGGATAGGCACAGGAAAATAAATGGGTGTGTTTTCACCATTGTCAACTTTATTAGACTCTTGTCCCGAGAAGTACGAATGTTTTGATCATTACTTTTCCGGATATATTTTCAGATGCACAGCCTCCAGCTCACTCCTGTTGAGTTTGCTTGCGATCTACAAGCATCAGATGGCTCTGAATCCACACAGGCTGTCGCGCTGTTTAGGGTCTCAGGAGACCTGGAACACCCACGTTTGTGCCGCATGAAAAAGGACCCAGCTACGATGCGGGACAAGGTGTTGACGGGAGCGTCTTGAGCTGGCAGACAAAAGCGGAACACACCCATGAAGATACACGCAAGTGACATCTGGCGTGTTAAAGCGCGAGTGACGACTTTGAATCACAAAAATGCAGTAAATGTTGGGGCTTTATGACCTTTCGGTTGCTTTTTATTATACCATGTTTTTCTGTCTTATTTTGGCTCAAAGACGCGTCTATTTTACTTTTTCAAACCGACGTTGTTTGGCACAATGAATGCATAGCACTAACCTGTTTCCACGGCTGGAAAGTGGCACCACAAACGGTCCAGACGGCACAAAGAGCCGATTCAGAGACGCAGGTCCAGCGCAACTCCGATGACTAAACTACCCGTCAGCAAACTTCAACTGGGAGCCACCTCGGGCGCCATCCACGGCCAAACAAGCAACAAGGCAGCGTTAGTTCTGTTTTCTCTTCAGCGTCCTCCGATATGGGACAGGACTCAACGACGCTCAGCTCGTCCCGCATCAGCGTCTGGTGTCCCGCTGAGCGGCTCCATCCACGCTGCCTCCCACCGGCCAACTTCTCTCCGAATGATTTCTGACAGCACATCACTCTCGCGTCGCCTTTCGAAGCGTGAGCGCCAAGACTCATTGAGGAAGTGCGGAACTTCCACTGGGAAATCTCAAAATAACACTTGACAACGATAACGATGTAATCATTTTTTCTGCAATCGTTACTTCTGTTGCCGCTACATTTTAAAAAAACAGCCACAACTTTCTTAACCCAATTCTCAGACAGAAGCAGTTTCAATTCAGCGTACAGAAAACAAGACCGGTTGTTGCTTTGTCCAGTTTCTTTTTAATCTCACAAACACATGGATCCAACATCTGTTTTTCTTTCTGTGCAGCTAAACCATCTCACCATTTTAAAAACAAGGGAGAAGAAAATAATTTATACATCCTTTTTTCCTCGTAATATCTACAAAAATAAAATCAAATACCAGGACTAAGGCTTTACAGAAAATAACATATAAAACAAGTGGGTCTGATCTCTCTCTATATTACATCAGTGAACAGGATTTGCTTTTAAAAGACACATAAAGAAGACAACGACACGAAAGTTAATGATGTGTACGTGTGTGTGAGTACAGTAGTTTGCACTGTGCAGGGAGGTTCTTATTGTGCAACTTTAAAATCATTAAACAATGAGAAAAAGGAATCAGATTTAGCTTCTTCACCATCAGTTAGGAACCTCCACAATGATGTGAATGTGAGAGATGAAAGAGTGAAAGGAGAGTGCAAGGAAACTTAAGTGTAGAGGTAGAAATTTAAGATGGAAAAATAGTCATTTAAGAATTGGACAACTCAGACCAGGTGAGAATCTTGGTTTGATAGTGAACTACTAACAACCATGGCTCTCTAATCCCTTCAAAAGAACCTTTCTTCATTTTAGTACCTTGGCAAAATAAAAAAAATAAAATAAAAAAGACGAGCCAAAAATGGAGACAAACGCTGTCAGTATGACGACTCGTGATGGTAATTCCATTCTGCGTGGAGCCATAAGGAATTCAAATGATTGTTTTCCATGATATGTTAACGTCAACATAATGTTAGAAATGAAAACTTCAATCCAGTAAAGCAGATAAGTTGGAAAACAGCATTCGGCGTTAGCATCAAGAATATGCGACCTTGGACCTCATGCTTCCCTTTGTGCACATTTGTATGATCCGAATCAGAGGTCATTGGAGACATTGTCACTAAAATTTAACATCTAAGTTGAATTAAATAATCTTTAATACTTCACTGTTGCAGTACATTTAACAGTGAAGACTCACTTTCATTAGAATACTTTATAAAAAATACTGTACCGAAGAAAATATAGATGTGGTTGATTGCCATTTTTTGTTTTGCTACATTTTCACATCTCTGCGAGTTATTCATGTGCCACAAAGCGTAAAAACTGAAGCAATTAGCAGCCGAGCTCAACACGAGTCGAGTATTTTCCTATTAGAACATTGTCATGTCAATGTTTTGGAGAGTTTTAGCAACTAAAACGAAAGTTCAAGATATCACTTCCAATAACAGGTCAATTATATTGTGAGTAAGTCACGTCTGGTTGGCCTTTAAAGAGCATTGAGGGACATAGTGTGACGACCAGCTTGACAGCGACTCGCTCCTGTAAAAGGTGATCAATACGATTTCACGTGCTGTTAACAGAACTAAAACTGGTGACACCATTAGTATCATGCTTCTCTAACAAACCAAAGTCGTTTTGGTAATAAAGCTACAGGAAACTGAGCGCGATATCAACTCTAAAATAAATATATGGAAACACTCAGATATTTGTGTTTCCCTGTTGCGTAAATGTAGCAAATGCTCAGCGATTGGTTCTTCCAGTTTTCATCAAGATATTTTCAACACTTTGATAGTCTGTATCCAAATTGGTCTGGACCTTCTGCTTGAAATGTTATGTTGTTGAAATAAATACAACGCTTTCGGGAAGGAAACTTGGTGGTTTTGGGGTGCAGTGAAGTCTTGGCTGTTGTGTGGAAGTCAAAGACCGATGCTGGTTCACAGTAGTACAGTCAGGGGCTGGTTGATGAAAGCAGCAGTATTTGGCTGAGTGACAGTTTTCCCTCTAAGAATTCAAGTTTTAAATGGGCTTCCTGCAGATTCCAGTCAGAAGGTGTCTGGTGTTAGTTCGCTGAGTTGGTGTTTTGATCTCTGAGAAGCACTGAAAATCCTGCTTAAATATCAGTAGTGGACAGTACAGTAGTAGTGATTGAAAACAAGACAGGGGGAAAAGCATCTCACAGCTCCAGGAAAGTCCGATGTTGGTCGCAGTGCACAGAACCTGACTGACATCAACCAAGTACAACTGGCTGCTGCTGACAGTGAACTCAGTAAGACAGTGGGGGTCAACAGGGAAGCTCAAGTGTTCCTGGGTGTTTTCTTTTTCTCCACTCCTCTCTCCAGGACATGCATGACACAGAGAAGCATTATGGGTAAAGTGCTAGGGTGATGTGCCCTCTTGAATCAAATCTCTGCTTCAGTCTGTCACATGACTCACATACAAGTCATTATTTTTCTCTCACACTTCCATTATTTGTATGTCTCTGACTGCATCTGCTCTTCATGTTCCTTCATTATGTTCCTCGGGTATCCTTCATGTTCTGCTTGGTGCCGGCTGGTGCCGGCGTGTGGATTCTTCGCCACAGGGACAACAGAAATGTAAACGGTCCCACCAGGGTTTCGCCTTGTGGCTGGTGCATGCAGAGGGCAATGAGGCCAAGTGGCTAAGATTCTGGGGCAGCATCACAGCGTCCATCCCACGGTAGTGTTCTGGCCAGAGGGACCTTAGAATCCAGTTGACTGTACCTTGGGCTCAGCAGGACTCACATCCTTCCCTGGATGGGCATCAAACGCACATCAATATCAAGTTCGGACGATGGCATGTTTCCACTCACCATCCATCGAGCCTCTGTCCAGAGAGGGCGTCCTGGAGACGGATGCAGAGCGACTCTGTCCTTCTAGAGACTCCAGACTTGGAGATGGCTCTCGAAGGGTTTGCAACAGCTGATGATGAGCCTTTTCGATTTCCTGTCAATGACATCAGCAGTTAGAACACAGAGGCACGGCCTTCTGTACTGATGGCTAACACTAGTAACCAGCCGTTAAATTTCTGGATCATCGTGGACAAGTGGAAAGTATGACTGTAAAAAGACAGAGCAGCTCTGTACATATATATTGGGTCACACTGGTTAACAACTGAATGATAGTAGCAACAGTACCAGAGAAAGTCTGTGTGGCAGCAGCGAAATAACTGGAGTTAAAGTTAGGAGATATATCGAAGGGTTGCTGTGGGACTACTTCAGTGAGCATTTACTGCCAATGTGATGATCTCAGTCTGGAGTCGTGCGGAAAAAAGTGAACTGTCATTCATGGCCACTGTCTGCACAGGAAATTCCATTTGACAACCTTTTATTTACTTCTATATTGACGTATTAGTTCAGAGCTCCACCCAGATGGACACAAGTCAGGCTCTGCCTCAGACCTACTGCAACAAAAGAGGGTGAGAAGAACAGCAGAACTAACTGTGGCACTGAGAGAGACCACTGGAGAGTTTCATTAGACACTGCTGTGCTCTGCAGGGATCTCATTTAAAAGCCTCTGCAATAATGACATGGCACTTCAAGCAAACCAAGTGCTGTCTTTCCCGGGGATCATGAAAATCATTTTATATTTGGGGTTTAGAGTTTAGTTAAGGGAATAAAATCAACCTACTTACTTTCGTCATTCCAAAATAAGCCTCAGTTTTTAACGAGACTCTGGACTTAAAAATCATCATATTTTAATATTTGACACGAGAGAAAATCTTCGCATAACCACACTATTTGCCGGACAAAACATTATTTTTTATGCTTCTGTCTAAAGCTTATTAAAGTAAAAAGTTTTTTGGATTATAGCAATTAGGGCTGCAACAATTAGTTGAGTTCATCGATAACATTGACAACAAAAATTCGTCAGTGTCAAAATCTGTGCATCGACGCGTCGTGTTGCTGTTGGTGTAAACACACGGGCCGCAGGATGGGCATGGAGAACTGGCTGTTATTCAGAAGCAGTGAGAAAATATCACATTCTCTGGAATCATTAACATATGTTAATTTCTGTTCCTTTCATTGGTTCCTGACTGAGGTCGGACTCCAACTTGCTGCCGTCGCTGCGCGCCCCACCTCTTATGACGTCCGCGTCATCACCTACGTCACCACCTACGTCACCACCTACGACTAACCGTCTCAGTCACAGTCACAGTGGAGTTTGAGCAGCGACGGGTCGTAGTGTACTGAAGTGTGGCTTCGTTTTGTTTGCTAAGATAACGTGTCTCAAGGATGAGCAAAGCCCTTGGACACCATGGTAGAATGATGAAAGAGTGTTCCCTGTTTAGTCTGTGACACCACACACCATCGAGCTAACAGCTAGCATGTCGGATAGCACGGACGCTGATCAGATATTTTATATGGGATACATATGTGTGTAGTGATGGTTTTAAATTCTTCTAAATGACCAATAAAGACTTCAGTTTTAAAGAACTGGAGCTCTCTGTCAACTGTTTCATGCTTCACAGGGTTCAAAAATAATTGTTAGTTGCAGCCCTAATAGCAATAATAGATAACTAGTTTGACTCTGGCATGAAAGTCAGCCTCTCTAAATTGGAAACGCATTGTCAGTAGAGACGCAATCTAGTGGTAATGTGAAGTCTAGATGAGGTACCCACCTTCAGTTTCCGCAATTTGCTCATCAAGCTTTCTATTGTGTGAAAGATCTCGTCGACATTTTTGATCACGTGACTTTGCTGCCCCGTTTGCAAGTCATCCACTTCTTCCTCCGGGTCCTGCTGCATGGTCTCCGACTGCTGCGTCTGTGCAGCTTCCTCCTCCACATGGGGCGAGGTGATTTCCTCCAAGGTTTGAGGAAAGCTGTTGGCGGTGGGCGTGGGGGGGTCGGTAAGGTCATCGGTGGCAGTCTCACCCTGCTCTGTTGGCATGACTAAGTAGAACATGTTGCCTGCGGCACAAGATTGAACGTCAACATTCAATTGAAATAACGTGCAAAATCACGCACATCTCAAATTCTAACATGAACTTGAAACTGCGACTCCGTGCATCAGTGGTTGACATTACCCTGATCTGTGGCCTCGTTGGATTTGGATGATTGTTGAGAGAGGACGTTGACATCATCAGTGATGCCATCGTTGACAGAGGAAGAAGAAGAACCCGCAACCATAGCTATACAGAGGACAGACGTGTGATGAAGAAAAGACAGCAGCAGGTGCATCATGCAGAGCAGTGAGCAAGAAACCGATTCATCGGTGCAAAGAAAACATGCAGGCAGGCTGATGAAAAACAAATGTGTCGTTTGTGTGTTACCTTTTCTTACAACATGAAAACTGTTATTGTCTGGGGGGTCTGAGGTAGCAACTTCTTCAGTCTCCCACTCAGTAGTGCTGGAGCTGAGGACGGTCTCCGCAGAGCCTGGCCGCTTCTTCCCCGCCTGAGAGCTTTGCTCGTTGGAAGTGTCGTTGGTGGGGGTGTCGTCCGAGTCGTGACTCCAACCGTCCTCATCGAGATCTCGTAAGATGAGCTGCCTCAGTGTTTCGACTGCAACGGTGTGGGAAACAAACGTGGTCACGTCGGTACATAATTAAGTGCAGTACATCAATCTACCACGAGGAGGTAGTGTATCTCCAAATGTGTTCAAACTATGTTCAGTACAAATCGACCATGAAAGTTTCCAAAACAGACGCTTCAAAAAATATCAGACTCGAGTTGCAATTCCAACCTGGACAGTTTCCTACATCTGACTATAATCATCCTGTCCTGAGAGGGATGAGCAGGCAGATCCAAGTCTGGATGGCTGTTTATGTTGCGTGCAATATCTAGCTATTATTACCAGAACTATGGAACTAGGAAGCAACACATTTTGTTAATTTATAAAAAAGGATGAAGGATTAAGAAAACAGGTACATATTTTTAAATTGGCCTATATAAGACAAATAACTGGTCAAGACCATTATACAGTCCAAGCCTGCTTGTATATTTCCGTGAAGATGGCCGACATTGTTTCCGCAGAAGCCTCTCCACCTTCTGCTGTTTATATTGATCCGATACTCCTGTGGTGTTAAGGACTTGCCTTCATCAAATCTTACAATTAGATTTAACTAAGAATGACCGCACGGGAGAACAATAACCCCCAAAAAAGCCCAGCCATACCGTCTTGTAAAGCGGCTTCAGCCACGCCGGTAGTTTGTCGTTCAACATCAATAAAAGATCCTTGTTGATCTGGAATCTCAGTGTCGTCCGATATTTCAGCCGAATTACTGGTCATTGAATCTGACTGTTCTGTCAGAGTGTGGTCTGGAAGAAATGACCAATAAAACCAAGATTATTTGAAGTCCAATCAAGAGAAAAACTACAGTTGGCTTCTGATAAGCAGCACAGAGGAGAAAATATTCATTATTCAACAATGCAGGGCATTTAACTGCAAATCCTCCTCATTGCCTTTCGGGGTCCGGACAACATGCACATGTCACAGACGGTTAGATGGAGAGTATTACCTGCATACACATTGTTGTCAGCAGAGGATGCACTGCCGAGACTTGAGGAACTGGAAAAAAAATGTAAAGTAGAATATGTGACTGGCATTAAAAGCTTACATTAACGCTCGATCTGACAGGGTGGAGAGGAAACTCACGATATTGGGATGGCACTGTGATTGACCATACAAGAGGCATCACCCGCCGATGTGATCGCTTTTTCAAGTAAATCTTTCCATCTGTTTGAGAGAAAAGTCATCAGCGTGGAGAAAAACTGCACGATCCAAAACAAAACTGAAGTGAAATGTTTTAAATATTTGTCTATTCAGCACAAAATAACTCACGTGTTTTTTTCAGATGATGTTCTGGCCACGACCTCATAAATTTGTCTCTCATTGGTGCTGATGACGTAGAGGGCTTTGTTATCTGCGAAAACAAACGGACACATAATGACATGATGCACTGCTAAATGCCTTTAGTCTGTGATGGGGCCGATCATACCTGTTGCTACTGGACGGACCAGTAATGATTCCAGCTTCACCATAGGGCTGAAAGAATTCTTGCTGTCCCCGCTGACTCCGCCTCCACCACCGAGCCAGCGGGATGGATATCGTAGCTGCAGGCGCTCGTCCGGGCCCCTCTGCAGCAGCAGAAGACAATCGGAAAGCAGCAGCGCTTGGATTTCTGATCAGAGGAAAGACTCGTGTCAGACATCAGCAGCTGATAGACAAATCACTACCAGGGAACACTGACCTAACTGCTTATCTTTGCTGACTTTCCAGATGAGGGGGCCTTCATGGATCATCTTCTTGGTGCTGAGATCCAGATTCTGGAAGAAAATCAAAAAACTTCACTAAAAACACTTAAATAAAAAACACTACACATGATATTAGTAGTGTTTTGGGAGTACAGCAATACATGCCAAAAAGTTTGGACACAGCTCCTGATTCAGTGTTTTTACCGTATTTCTACTTTCTACATTGTAGATACATACTGAAGACATTGAATATATGCAGTAGGATATATGGAATTATGCAGTTTGGAAAAAATCTAATCTAATCTGACCTAATCTAAGCTAAATTTTAGACAACTCAACATAGTCAACTTGTGCTTTGCTCACTGCGATGCAAACGCTTGGCCTTCTTAATGAGTTTCATGAAGTAGACACCTATTGGAAAACCATTTCAGGTGTCTACCACTTGGAGCTCATTGTGAGGACACCAAGAGTGAACGAAGCAGTAATCAAAGGATATGGTGGCCATTTTGAATTAAACATATATTATATTCTGAGTAATTCACAATTTTTTGTTTACTACAAGTAACATCCGACTTATGACCTGCTCGACTTACGTCCACCCTTACAACCATGGCCATTTTTTTTCTTTATTCAATGTCTCGCACCGCAGCACGTAGCAGCCCCGCAACATGTACGACAGTTCCGGCAGCACAGTATCCCAGCATCTCACTCTCACACACCGATCTACCACTACAGTAGTACCTACAGCCCTCGCGTCCGCTATTTTGAATGGCATTTGACTTATGTCCAATCCGACTTACGACCGGTTGGTCGGAACCCGTCCCGGTTGTAAGTCGGATGTTGCTTGTATATAATTCCATGTGTTCATTCATAGTTTTGCTGCCTTCAGCAAGAATGTACAATGCAAATAGTCATGAAATATCAGAAAAAACATTGAATGAGGGTAGAGTCCAAAGTTTTGTATACCTTTATGTATATCTCGAGATTAGTACGTCCCAATACCAATTCCATTATCGGTACTCGCTCAAATACTGGTATATTTCACTGTGCTCATACTCATACAACACACAAAAGGTTTTTACAGGGCTCTCCTGCAAATGTGGTCAACTTGCCCGTTGCCTCTCATTTGATAAATATACTCCCTGATGCGCGTCACAGTGGTGAATGATGCTCGTAATCAGCTGTAATGCTATTTTTTACAGAGCACTGCATAGAACGAAGTGTCCCTTTTGACAGGAAATCGGTGAAAATTGACATGAATCAGAGGTTATTCGCATTTTACTGTAAAAGAGTATAAGAGATTCCATTCATCCATTTGATTCAAGAAAACGCTCAATAAGTTAAGTTTCCATCCGGTCACATTAGTAGTTACAGAGACTCTGACCCCGGAGTCACAGTATGGTGCTGCTACTTTCTTCCATTATGGTGCTTCCCGCCTATCAGCATACAGTATACATAGATTTCCCAGGCTAAACTTGAAATGATCAAAGTGAAATCTTTGGCAGTGGTGTCATGCTTGTTCAGGAAACGTGCTGGGACAAAAAAAAAATGAAATTATTGTTATGAAATCATTGATCACTCGTATCAGTACTCAGTATCGACAAGTATTCAAATGTCAGTACTATTTGGTCAGCAAAAAAGTTGTATCAGGACATCCCTAACAAAGAGCAGCATTCAGAGAGATAATAAAAAATACAAATATATCTATCCTCATCCTCACACACTTGGCAATTAAGGCACAGAGTTGGTGTTTCAATTGCTCTATTGAAGAAATGTTTTCAATTGACACAACAGAACCATAAACACGTCTTGCCAATTCTCACTTTCATTTACCTTGAACTGAGGCGCAGCATCCAGTCTACGCTGGTATTGGCTGAGGCGTTGTCGGTGTTCTGTTTCCCTGACAACCTCATTGACAGCCTGCAGGATGCCTCTGCAGCATGTCTGGGCCCGTTGGAGTTTTGGGAAGTCGGCTGATCCAGCTGAAGAGAGGAATTATATTGAAGTGTTAATAGTTACTTGTCCATTATTAATTTCATATCAGATTCCTCACCCTCCGTGTGTTTGATGATATTGTAGAGCAGCAGAGGATATTTAGTGAGTCTTTGCATCTCAGACACCAGCAAGTCTTTCAGCTGCAGCCTCCGGCAGTGTGGACTTGCCTCACATTCCTGTACAGACAAATCATCACAAGTTGCTCTCCATGTTTTTCCGCAAAGGAAATCACAAAAAGCACTAAGCAAGTCCATATAATTGAAACAAATCCTATCATGTAAAAGAAGTGAAGTCTCTCAAATCCTGTGAGTACCTGTATAATGTGAGCAAACCGAGTGTCTTTTCTCTTCTTGTTCTTGATGAGCTCTAAAGCTTGAGATTGCTGGCTGCACAGCTGGGACACTTGATCCTGGAACTCCTCCCCAGCAGCACCTTCGAACTGAAATGACACACATGAGAACCTGCATGGCTGAAGTTCTCACTCCTCACACACAGTTTTCAGTATTACTCGCTGTCACTCCTCATGAAACTCTTGACCACTACTGAGGTGACTATATAGCACTTCTTAGAACGCTGTTTCACTAAGTGTTTTAGAAGTATAACAGCAAAGAACTAAGAAAATATTTAGAGGATATCACATAAATGCAAGCCTATAAAAGGTAGATTAAGCAGAGATTTAAAGGTAGTGTAGTATTAGTGTTTCAGAGTCGAGGATCCCTGCAAAAAAGCCTCTGTCACCTCTAGTATTCTAGACTAGCAGACCCACCTGAAGATCTGATCCTGGCTGGCCCGTAAGGGGTCAGCAGTTCTACAATGTAGCCGGAGGCGAGACCAAGATAGGCTTTATAAGTTAAATAAAATCTTAGTCGATTCTGAAGTGGACAAGTTCCGTGAAGCTAACACTGGAGTGACATGCTGCCGTCGGTTAGAGTTATGCATCAGCTGAGGTGACATTTACTTGTTGAAGATGTTGGGAAAATAAATTCTGATTTTAAAATGAACAATTATCCATGAGAAACTTCCAAAACAGCCCGCAATAAATGTGGATCGAAGGACAGGAGTGAAAACATCAATTCACAGGATAGATACTATGATGATCCCAGGTGATGAACGTAGTTTGTCACCAACTTGTGCCCCCGGGATTTGATAAGCTGAAGCAAGGTTTCATGCTACGAGAATTTTCTCACACATCAGTAGACTAGTCGCCAAAACTCTGACTTGCAAATCAAGCCATGCAGGATGCCACTTGTAGGCGGACGGAGGTGTGTGGTGAGTGCTCAATACACTTACTCTTGCCAACATAACATCCCCAATGTCCTCAACAATGAGAGACTCTCTCCTCTTCTTCATCGCATCACAGAGACTTTCTGCAGAAAAACAGAGAAGATATAGCATTTATAAGGAAAAAATGAAGCTGTCATGGAAGAACCACATCACAGATATGAAACAATAAATCGTGTTTGGAAGTTCCAAGGTGCAGAAATAACCGATGAGTAAATATTGAGGCAGTAAAATGAGGCCTGCTTCAATAATTAATATTTACAGAGTGACCGTGAGAAGAGGTTGACCAGTAATTAAATTTACTCAGAAAACAAATACTTGCCGAGGAACAAGTTGCAAAATCACAAAGGCTTAAAGACGCATCACAGCAAAGACACTAACTAGAGCAGTGGCCCCCAAATGCTAAGCTGTGACCCAAATCAAGGAAAAAATGTACTATATTTATTTAAACATGTGTTAAACAAGCAAATGTGTAGTTAGAACCTCACATACAATGCAATATAACAGTTGAACGATTGTTTAATAACACAAACAATTCTTTTTTTTTTTTTTCCAAATGAAAGAAGTGTCGCAACCCGACTTGGGAGCCGACTCCCCCAGTTGAGAACAGTATTCTTCAACTTTATTTTGCTAGTTTGCTGTTAAATCCACATCAATAAGACAAATATGAAATAAAGGACTTGCCATGGAGTTCATAGACTTGAGGGAGGTTTGGAAAGATGCATGCCAACTCCTCAGAGTTGAGGACCGACCGCATCTTCTGGAAGAAGACCTGGTCCAGGACCCGTAGCGTCCGTAGGTGGGAAGTCTCAGTGGTAAATAACTCTGAGAGAAGAGAGCAAAGCAAAAGTTGGAACATTAAGCGGCCAAGTTAAAACAGACAGTTGGAATTTATTTCGGTTTTATCTTGTTAACAAATAGGAGAGGCACAATTGTAATGTTTTAATATAATAGAATTCATTTCTGTCAACAATGTTTCCACTTTACCATATATGACCGCTTGTCTGTCAACCTCCTTTGGGCTGAGCGTGGCGAGCACTTGGGGAGGCACCGTCTCCTGCCAGTTGTGACCGTCAACCAAATCATCTTCCAAAACCATTGTGTCGGGCAGCAAAGCCAGCGGTGATTCCATACTCCTGAACACAATGTCAGACCATTTAAGAAATGTGAATGGAGTGAGGGCAGGCTCCAGCCAAACTTACAAGGCACTTCCTTAGTGTTCTGAACAAGTGAGCGAAACCTGAAGAGACTATTCAGTTACGAGTTTCTGGGGACGACATGAACACTCACCTACGTCGAGACCGAGGTGTGTATGGGGGTGTAGGGTTCTCTAGAGACCTAAGTTTAGGACAGTGGAAAGAGAGATGTAAAAACTATATATCAGCCTTGTGCGCCCAGTTCAGTATCTTAATACGATTCATTTCACAAAACTAAGCTTCCCAAATAACATTGAGAAATGAATGTTTCATCTACCGTGCAGAGCTGCTGGAGGCAGATGATGAGCCACTATGCTGCAGCGGCCGGAGTCCTGCCCCCTCCCTTTCTTCTCCGCTGTCCTCCATGTCAACATCACTGCGAGAGCGTGGGACCGACTCGTTTCCTGATGCTATGCCCCGACGACGGCCTTCCCCTTGAGCCTTCAAAGACTCACTGCGTGCCAATCGTACCAAAACAGTAGGGCTGGAAGAGAAAAGCTAAAGTTGAAAATTTGTGCCACATGAACACGTGAATAATGAAATCAAATGAAGTCCAACGCATCACCTGTCCAGGCTGTCTTCTCCCAAGCTGCTGCTCGTGGACAGCCTTTGAGGGTCAACAGCTTCACCCCCCTCTTCGGATTCAGTGTTGTTCTCAAAATGCTGGATGATGTTCCTCACATTGCCGTGACGGACTGCACAAGTAAGATTGGAAAAACACATGGTGAAGTGAACAGTCAGTGAGAGTACAATTTGACTGGAGACAATGAGAAGTGCGAGGTGTGAGGCAACATAATTATAACTAACCAAATGAAAGATAAAACATTGTACCTTCAGTAGGAGACAACGGGATATGGAATGCTAAAAAACAAATCAAACATGAAAAAAAGGCAGGGGATCAAATCAAATCATGAAACATTAGGATTAAACCATAAAGCAGTCAACAATGAACCTGTGGGATGTGAACATGACAGTGTTTGCACGTGTGTTTCTATTTACTGGATTGGGTTGTGGACCGTGGTTTCCCGATGTACTTCAAAATAGGATTTCTTTTTTTCTCTTCACCATCTTTCTCTTTCTTTGCACCACTCAGCTGTGAACAGAGGAAGCAACGATAAATCAAGTTAGAAGAAAATGCTTGATCGACTATGTTATGTTGTTGTTATCTTATAGCTCAGCTGACCTTTTTTGTCTTTAGGAAAGCCAGCCACTTCTCTTTCTCAGTGCTGAGACCAGGAAAAACCTTGGAATCTCTCAGTTTGATACCCGAATGACGAAGATAGAGGAGCACCGCTGACGCCAATGGAGAACTGAAGAGTGAGAGGTAACGCAGTGAAGCCAATATAAATTTCCTTAAGGTTCACTTAATTAGTCAGAAGTGTGTCAAAAGGATTTTTACCTCCGGTCCTCTTCATGCTTTGAGCTACAGTGGGAAAGAAAATATTTTTAAAATGTTGACGTATGATCTTGCCCACAAAGGAAAAACGCGAAACGAGACACACACGCTGCAGTATCAGAAGCCAGCATGAGAAGGCAGCACAGAGGTCATGTGACATAAACAGCCAATGTGTGTGGGCTAAAACAAATAAATGTCATGTGTTTTCCAGGATGAGCTACTGCCTAAACGACCTTTGTTATCAGACTTCAGGTGAGCTTCTTCTGTTGCTTCGTCATCACCTTTTATGAGGGCCTTCAACGCTCAAGTCTGTGGCTGGGGTTAATGTGGACAGCACGCCTGATTCATGACCCCAGGGAATAAGGTGCTTGTGTGTAAGGTCAATATACTTTAAACATAGGCCACATAGTTTTTAATAAAAGTAAATCTGAAGTGGCAGACATTTTATTTACAATGAATCCATGTCATAGTATCCAGTAAATGACTATAAGGAGACTAATGCTTCATTTTCTTCATTCAATATCGTGTCTATGAAGCTCTACCGCTACAGTATACAAATCATTTTATAAAAATAAATTCTGAATGATGAGTAGCAGTTGAATATTTGACAAATATAATTCATTAATAGTCTTGCCTTTAATACAAAAACAAACTGATTTTATTTAATCGACGGTAGAATGCATTTGAGTAACCCACAAGCCCCAAGTACACATGGTTGACTTTCTTGTAACCGCATCCATTCATATAATGCAGCGTTCACATGATGAATAAACAAGAGCAGTATACATCAACTCACAGTATTTCCCACAGGGCTGTGACCTGTCTGTCCACTACTTGCTTCTCCTTTACTGGGTCACCATCAAGCTGCACCAGGTCACCCTCTCCAAACAAAGAGCCGAGGCCCATCATCTGCTTGCTCCTGTTGAGCAGACAGCATCGTTTTTTATAACCTTATTATCACAAATAGTACACTCTTCCAAGTCATTCTACCAAAGCAGTGAAGGCATATTGTGTCTCGTGACCAAGAAACTAAGACAGAATATTTTTTTGTACTTTGGGTGGACAAGTGGTCAGCCCTCCAATCATGTTTCTATCATGAAAGTCACAAAGTTTCAAGTTACAAAAGTGCTGAAAGGAGATAAACTAAGGCAAGCGATTCAGGCACTTCAAGACCAATGTTTCCTCTAATTTTTTATTCACATTGAAGAACAGAAAATTTAATAGGAAAAAAGTACAAATTAAAAGGCTTTCGATTGTCTTTGAACTTCATAGTCGAAGGTGTTGGATATCAAAGAACTTTCTCCAACTGATTCATAGGCTCACAAAACCCTCTATTGGGAGACTTAATTTTGTCCACCCGAGTCTGCTATTTCAGTGACTACACTGTTACGCTTTTCTCCATTTCTTCACCTGAGAAGCGTGTAGTCCCAAAAACCAGTAATGCAACGGTCATCTTTCTTCCACAACTGCTGCACTGAAGAATTGGTGGAAAATGCCGGCCAGGGAATACACACGGTCGAACAGCGCAGTGAGCACTTAATTTTATGGGACTGATGCAACAAGGCTTAATGTCTTGACAGCAAGAAGCAAATTTCACTGTAAAAATCCATACATCAGCGACTATTGTTAAGCTACAGGTTACAGCCATGAGAAAAAAAGTATGGGCTTATAGTCTGGAAAGTACTGTATTTTATATTTTCATTTCAGCATGTATTCTTTTGTGTGTAGTGTAGTGTATAAGAAACCTGTATACCTGTAGTCCTGTATTTGGTCGTGGATATCTGGAAGCACCTGCTGCTGCAGCTCTGACAACGGTCCTCTGATGTCCTCCTGTGCATGTAGTCGGCTTTCTGCAGAGACAACATTTTAGAAAGATCAATCAAGATCTGTTTTGTGTGTTTTAGGACGTGCAAATCTTGAAACATGCTGCGGTATGGCACAATTCCAAATCTTTTAGGAGACTACTTTTCTGCTTCAGACTAGCTCATTCACACCTATGTTTGCGACACCAGACAGACAAAATCAAAAACTGTCAAGTGTGAAGATTAAGTTTGACTTACCAATATCTGTCATGTATTCCTCTCTTACTTTGATTTTCAATGGCTGTAGGATGAAATACATATTCAAGAACAGGTACAATAACTGGACTCTAATGTCATTAAGATAATGAAAGAGTACTTGGGAGGTCGTAAAATAATTGCGCAGCAAAGTAAAAATGAAAAGCTACATCGGTACATACAGCATCTGGGTCCAGAAAATGTGAGCAGATCTGCGGTGCTAGTGAACGGGCATCTTTAGGACTGGCACCCAGGTATGCCTCGACTGACAGGTAGAACAACTTGATTGGGAGAGAAAGAGAAAGAGACAAAATATTAAGCATATGAGAGCACTTCTATCTTCTATCTAAATATATGGCCTTCTTGAAATGAAACCAAATGCCTAATGTAAAATGGGTGTTTTTACAAGCGTATTACCAGCGGGTTTGGGTCCAGAAGCTGCGTGAACACATATCTCATGAAGACTGTCATGTGTGCTGGGCGTAACTTTAACAGCTCAATATCCTGGAACGGACCATCCATCTGAAAAAAAAAAAAAAATTTGTGGACAACTGCTCAGTCAAGTCAAAAATAATCGTTTCATCAGAGAGCCAGATTGTTTCTTTGGAAATAATCACATATGCTAAACCAGCTGAAAGGAAATGGGACCAGATCTAGGGGTAAAGTGAAAGATTTTATCACGATTATTGCCTTCCAAATTCCAAATTCAAGATCCCTCCCGTAGAGGCAGAGCTGGGTGAAGCATATAAAAATCTCCACTCACTTAACCGTGCGACCCAGACGTGTGTTAAATGACATTACAGTCACAGTCATACTTGTGCAGACGTGCTTTGTGGGTGTCTTGTCTATATAAAACACGAACCTCATCAAAAGCATAACCATCATCTTCGTCGTCCTCTTCCTCTGGACCAATGATCTGTGGCCTTCCAACCTTCGAACACAAACCCACAATAAATCAGGAGCCTAACGAGACACTTTATTTTGACTAATCAATTATCCAAGATTAGAACTGATACAAACATAAAAACATGCCTTCTTTTATTTAAATAGATCGTAAGTGGCATAAAAAAAACGAAATAATGCAATGGTGAGGTCAAAGAAGAATAATTTGGACACGTCAACCAGTCGACAAATATATACATGTTATCCATCTCACCAAATCAGTGACAGTGTGTTTGCCAAAGCTCTGCCGGTGAAAATTGGGAGACAGGAAGGACGACGAAGGGGAAGAGTGGGGACTCTCAAAGGCCTGGGAAGGAGGAGGGTGCAGGGGATGTGCAGGAAGGGACCAGTTGGATGGGATGAGTGCCACTATCACAAACATGCACCAGAAAACAATGAAAGGATGACACTTACTTCTATGTCTCCTTCACTTGAGTCCATTGATAATCGACCTGTCAGAGAAAAATGCAAATAAGATTTGATGTATTAGATTAGCAGAGAAAAAGATGAGTCGCGCTGTGACTTCCATTGTTTGTTTTGTTTAATCTTAGAAATGAATAACCAATAAAACGGGTTAGCAAAGACAAGCTGAATCTCAGGAAGGCTTGGAGAGTCCTGAAAGGGAACACCGTTGCTGAGCAAGGATTACATACCTTCTCCTGCGTTGACATAATTTGTGATAGATTCACACCGTGTTCCCTCCTAAGTGGAGAAAAAAGACGTGAAAAATCACACTCTCTAAACACCATTAATGAGCATAATCTCTCTGCTAAACTATTTAATGTGAATGTATCATAGTTGATAATTGTCTGTGGTATTTTACAGATGGAAACAAAAAAGAAATCAAGAAAGTATTGAGAAGTTCTTACCACATCCTGCTGAATCTTAATCCTGACTTGATGAGCTCTCCTTTTGGCACTTTCAATCCGCTCCTCCAGAGATGGTGACGGATTTCTCAGCTGCTCCTCCAATAACGCCTTTGAATGGCACCATAAGAGTTGGTTACCAACAATTCATGGGGCATTAGAGAAATGTTCGACTTTTATAGGATCAAGCAATTATTTAAAAAGCATCTTTTGTTAACCTGCAATTCTGACTCCTCCTGCTCCAGCATTTTCATGAGTATCTGAGTGGCATGTTTTCGTACCTCTGGGTCCTGCCAAACATTAAGACTTTTTAATCACACACAAATTCTCAGATTCCAGATCAGTGACAGATGAGGGTCACCTGTAGTGGCTTGGGTCCAGTGATTCTTTGGGTGGGGGTGCTGCCAAGTCCAGAGAGTAAAGGGGGAGGAGGCAGGGATGGAGTGTCACCACCCACATTCTTTTGATTAGGCGAGAGGTCAGTTAGGAGGGGCTCCAGGGGCAAGGATGAAGAGGAGGGCGGAGGACCTTGCAGTGTCAAGGCCACGTACGGTCCAGCTGTAAGGAGCGAAATGCGTTGAAAAGGTCAACTTTAAAAGAGGGATCTGCCACGTGTAGAGTACAACAATAGAAGTCGGACTGAGCGATATGGATATATTGATATAATACCATATGACTGTGGGTTTAGTGAAAACTCCATTTGAAAAAACGATCAACAACAAGTAGGATATGTGTAATTAACATCATTGATTTAGCTGTTCACTAGACATGGACGATATGGCCTAAAAATGATTTTTATGCAAAAAAAAAAAAGATTCACTATTTTAAAATATTTTTATTTGACTTTTTTTTACTCTCTTATCACTTATTACAGGATCAAAAATGTTCTTGTTAATTAAAAAAAAAAACACCAATGTCTGTGCTAACAGCGGGTCGAACTCACTCGCTGATATAAGCAGGGCTGCCTGCTGCCGTTTCACCACATTTTTTTGGGTGCTTTTTTTTGCGTCTTGTTGTTAGCACTAGCCATGTTGTCACTGTCAACTCTATGAAGGAAAGAGGGGTGTGGCAGGAATATCTAAGTAAGACCTGATAATGATGTCTCATTGACTTTACAATAGTAATATTTTGAATATTCATATCTCGATTGGGAAAGACCTTTCAACCCTGCATAGAAAGTTGCATTAGTTTCAACTTGGCCTGCAAATTTCCACTTACAGGAAATAAACTTTGTTGTGAGTGTTTAAAATTAAAGCCAAAAGATCCCTGTTGTCGTATAACACATAAACACAAACATTTTTTATTCACACAGAGAGCAATTGCGTATAAATACAGGAAAATGTAGTTCAGTGGAAAGGAGAAAGAAAATAGTGACTTTTGATAATGACAGTAAAAATTTCCAGAGGTATAAAATTGATGTAACATATATAAATGGAATGTAAGAAAGAGAGCAAGGCTGAGCTCACTTCTGAAGGTGAGACTTACATTTGATCAACTTCACAACCTCCTGATGGGACATGGAAGACACAAGCGAACCGTTCACCTGAGGAAAGATGAGACATAAAACAGTTATAAATGGAATATAAATCCACTTGTGTACATGTATCTCATACTGCATAAAAAATAAATCATATAAATGTTGGTTTCCCATCCATTAGCCAGAAGGTTAAATGGTGCAGTTAGCTACCATAAATGTCTGATTTTGTTTATTGACATAAAGCTGCACAAGAAATATTATATTTTAAAAAGATATTTTTAATACCTTGATGATGCGGTCCCCTTCTTGGACCCCAGCCTTCACTGCAGCACCCCCTAGTAGGAAAAACACATAACACAGCAAGACATTTCAAACAGGAGAGTACAAGAGTGTCATAAACAATTTTCTGTAATCTCAGAATTGCTGCTATGACTTCATTAGGTTTGACTTTAATCTTTTGTCATTAAATTCACAGGAAGTTAGTTACTCACCGGGTCGAACATTCTGCACCAACTTCACTCGCTCACCACATACTGTGAACCCAAAACCCAGCTGGTCCTTCTGGACAACCACACATCTCTGCACAAGGCCGGGACCTGGAAATTAAACACAAAAAAACAATGACTTTATTGCTCACAACTCATCTACGAAAAAAACTGAACTGTTTCAGAGTGCATCTCTTTCGGATCATACTTTTTTCTTTGTTGTACGACTCAGTTTGGGGTGAATATGTGTAGTTCTAACAATGAGCAATGCATGATGAGTAGAGCAGGACAGTCCTGAAGGCATGTGTGTAGTGGAAATGGCTCGTGAAAATAACAGACCAATGGGTCTGCGGCATGCCATCAGTGTGCTGAGTGGGATTTAATATGAGCTCTGAAGACAAAAGTGTAGCATAAAACTGTGACTGTGTGTAAGCACTGACACGAACACATCCAATGTGTCAGGTCACTTGCGAAAACCCTAGTGTCTTAGGAGACAAATCAACTGGCTAATTTTTCATAAATCTACTAAAGTGATTTAAAAGAATCTGTTAATGGAGTGTTATTGGGATACGTGTTAAGATACCAAGATACTTTCAATCAGAAAATAGACAACACATATTGGAGAGGTGTTTGGCACATAGCAAGTAGAACACAGGAGCCAGTAATAAAACTGTTAAATTAGTGACTAATCTACGGCTATGAAAAAAAACACCTGACACCAACATAGTGTGCAATAAATAAACAGCATGGGTACACATTTGTGCCACAGGAAAAATAAGTATTGCGCCAAAAAGACATATTTCCACGTCTGCGTGCTCTGCGGTCAGAGAGAACAACATAATACATTGAAAGCCAAACACTGTGACTTACCTGTACTCTCAGTAGTAATTTCAGTCAGCAGTTCCCTCTGTTGTGCGGCAGACAATTTACGATCGGACTCTCCAATGGTTAGACTGCTGAGCCTGATTTGGTGTAGAGGAAGTACAGGGCAAAAGTCAACTAATGCCTCACAAATAATCAAAACACACCCAATAAAGACGTTCAAACACAGAAAAGAACGCGCCAATTCAACAAACGCAGCTGGAGTGTGGCATTAGTCATACAATCTGTTGAGCAGTGTGAAAACTGTGTGAGCATGTCAGCCCGAACAACATATCACAACAGCAAAAATTCATGCAACTCATGCCAAATGGGTTGCAAAACACTAGCAGGTAAAATATTAGACCTGAGGCTAAACGGTCTGCTGTTGAAAGATTTGTTAAACATGCAATGGCTCAAGATGGGATGATTCTCTATTCGAAGTTGATGATTAAATTGTGCAGTATTAAAGGTACTGATCTACTCATCATTATTGGAGAGACAAAAACAAAAATATCACCATACTCTTCCATGACTTCCCCATAGGAGGAATTCAAAATATTTTTTGTTGTTTTTTTTTGTTTTTTCAATTCCTCAAACTACAGCAAGACCAATAGAAAACCATAACTCACAAGGCCAAGTGTACATGAAACACTATAAAGGACAGATTGACCAGACATCAATCAAATCATTGAGAGTTCACACATGTACTGTTGACAAGATGGGTAATATTGGGTCCAGGATATAAGTTGCAATTGACGTAGTTGGAGCAAACGTGTCATAAAGTAGCATGTTTGTTTTATATGAGGAACAGTGGGACAGAAAATGTCAAACTTTTAGATCACACTTTTGTGTTTGTGTGATATATTAGGCAGCAAAAAGAACTAAATCTAAATTGATAATGACAATTTTACTGCTATTATCTTATGTTAGTAATTAATTGCATTGCAGTCAAACATAAAATACCAGTCCATCCTGCCCAATCTTTCTTGTTCGATATATTCTTGTCTGGACAATAGAAAAAAAAATACATCCTGAAGTAGGGGTGACAGTAAGAGTAAAGACTTAGGCATATCAAAGCAAGCAACTACAGCACAGACAGGAAACTCACCAAGCAGCAAAAGGACTGAAAGCAAGGTAGACAGAAAAGAAACAAGAGATTATTGTGAAATTTTAAAAAAGGTGATCAACCAAAAAGGTTAAAGACCCATAACAGTAGATACTACGTTGTGTCTAACCTTACACTATAAAATATGAGATAAAATGTTGAGACAAATCTATAAAAAGTTGCTAATTAAAATTGAAGCCATACCACAGAAACCATCTAGTTTGCTGATAATATATTTGCATTTTACAAAAAGACAGCTACAATTGTTTAAATTAGGGATGCTCCGATCAGGATTTTTTTCCAGCGATCAACCAATCACCACCGATCACCGATACCGATACCGATCACATGGATTGACAATGAATTTGTAATCAAAATGATGAGACCTACTGTATACATAAAGTGAAAAATGAACTTTGAATCATTTTAATTCAGACACGTTTTTATATACCTCTTTAAGGTGGCAAAAAATAGAAAATCCTTGCTGAATGCAGCAATTGTTCTGTCAAAAGATCAACCAAAAACATGAAATTTCATGTGAGACGTTGCAGGTGAATCTAGAGACTGTACTATGTCCGTGAAATATTTACATACTGTAGCAGAACTCTGAGACAGAGAGCATTGCATTTATGAAAGTTTCCACTCTGGACGATTTCAAAAGTTTTAAGATTCAGGTGGTTGACAAACTCTGCACCCGACTCCAAAACAGCGTTGCATCCGGTCGTTTCCGACACCTGAGAAAGGCGGTTTATCTGGCTGGGTGAAATTAAGAATTATTTGTTATCATTCTGAATGTCACACTCGGACCGGTGGGTGTTGCTGAGGAACCAGCTGTCTCACTTTCATGAGCCCGGAAAACCCTCCATGCTCCGTCAAGTGCTGGAGCTTTAATTTGAAGGCAGTTGCAAGCACAGCACTTTCCCGTGCATGAGCTGCAGGATGCAAACTTTACATGACAGATTGAAAGAAGCTCCACAGCAGACATGCCGCTTCGTGAGCAGCGAGTAGGAAGGAGCGGACGCATCACAACCAGCGGGGCTTCATCAGAGCGCCGGCAGTCACACGTGATCAGATGTTGTGATCGGCAATGACAGGTAGCGATCAGCATTCACCAATCACGCTGAAATCGGCCAATCGTGATCGGTGACCGATCGATCGGAGCTTCCCTAGTTTAAATAATATCAAACAGCGATGATCTAAGAGGAAAGAGCAGTCACTAAGAAACATCCTCATGAGTGCATCTCATATCAACACTAACATGTTTCAACAGCACATTTTTGTTCACAATTTCCTCCAACATCTACCATGGTAGCAAAATCAGAGTGCATTATTACGAATCAATGGACACTTATGGTACAGCTCTTTGTTGTCAAAAAGAAACAAAGGTCCTTCAAGTTTTTGTGTAACACATCATTTTCTACAACAGCAGATCATTAAAATTGTGGTTTATCCCACAAACTATTGATACAAGCCTTGACTGGCCAGTAGTCCTACCTGAGCAGGTGGACCTTTTTCTTAATGACTGCCCTAACACAGAAAGCACAGGGTACAGAATGAGCACGTACACACAAACACAGATGGAAAAGTGATAATGAAGACAGAGGAGTCAGACAGATAGTCAGTGAGCCACAACAGTATGACATGATTTTACTGAGTTGTAATAACATGGGAACAGAAGAGTGTCAAAGGATTATTTAGAAGAGAATCAATATTGACAACAAATATAAGTTGAGTTAGGTGTCTACCAGGGCGATGAGTGTTAAAGAGACAACTACAGCTGCAGTGTTTTTTTTCCCTTCACCTCTCTGTGACTGTAAACAGCCTGTTTGACTAGTTTTTCAAGACCTAACCTCAGCCAGATGGAACAAATGATGATTTGTCGATCTGGGAGGCCTACATTTTTTCAGTAAAAGCAAGTGAAACCCTTGCTGGAGCAGATGGTTGTTACCTGTCAAGTGTGGAGGTGGGTTGGCGAAGACTCATGTCTGCAGCCAGACTTGCTCTCCTCTGCTTCCTGGTGTAGGATAACTCTGTCACTTGGCAGCTTGAATCTCCATCTTCTTGTTTGTCATCTTCAAATAGAAGTCCACACAGTGCTGATGATGGCTAGAGAGACTACAGAGCATCAGGTACTGGGTGGTAGGCTGAGATCATAAAGGAAGTCCCTCCATCGTCCATCCACCCAACTGATCCAGTAAAGACAAGAGGAATTTTGATAAAGTGCTGCAATATGTCAGAGCTAAATGTTCCACCCTGAACACTGTGTTATAGTTGTACTGGCTGCAATGAATATATGATGTTTCAGGGCGACGGTTGATCTTCAGTGTCTGTTTTCGCGACGATCATAAATGATAGATGAGCGGCTGATATGTCTAGCTCTGCTCCAGGAGGTCAACAACTACACTACTGTGGATAGTACGTTTACTTTAACAGCCTACTTTTACACCCGTGTATTCAGATATGTGCAAGAGAGATACCAAAATCCAGAACACTATTGGCACTATTTGAACAAGGCTTATTTCTCAACCGTGCATAGATACGTTGAAACGACAAGCATGAAGGCTCAGGGTGGACTGGTAACAGCAGTGTTCCAGTGAGAGTGGTTGAAAACGCCAAGTAGCTCAAAAGGAAATCACCAACCGAACTCTCTTTTAGGCAACCTGCCACCAGACTGAAGACCCGTTTCTACACTACACGCAATTTATCCTATATAACCTTACATAGTTGTCAGTGTAAACAGAAGCCTGAGACTATCACTGGGTGTGCAGCCTTCGCTAACGAATTAGCTCGCTCGCAGGCAGGTCAACCGATAGTTAAACAAGTAATGTCATTACTTGATACAAATCAAAGGTGCTTTCGAGTAAAGTCGAATGTGCTTCTTACGTACGCATCGTAGCCCGGCAACTTAGTGTCTTGATAAACTAGTGGGGCATGTGAAAATCTGTCTCGCTCGCGTTAGCTCGCTGACGTTAGCTTAGTGGTCGGGCCGAGGTCGAGCCGCGGCATGGCGTTAAAACTCAAGCCGCCTGAGCGCTCACTGTGTCCGGCTATGAGCCAAGCAAAGAGTCCGTCCCGCTGGGGTGACGCCAAAATGAAACTCCGTCAAAATTCCGGCTCGAGGTGAGAAATTGAAAGTGGTATTTGTTCGTCTCTGTAAATACCACAGTCCAGTCCGGTAAGTCCCAGCAGAAGTCCACCTCAGCTCCGTTCTTCCAGACAAATGTTCCGCAGCGGGCGTCTCATTCCCCCTCGCAGTGTGTTGTCCATCAAAACGAGTCCACCTAAGTCCAAATGTGGCGTGTCCTCACACAATAGCTGTCCTGAATATTGTTTCGGTAGTGTTGTGATCCTGCTGTGGATCCACCATCATGTCCCTCGAGAGCCACACAAACAAAACACAGCGCACCGGCGCCCGCATCTGCTGCTACAGTGTTACTGCAGGGACCTGCCGATGATGCGCTGAAACCTCCCAACTAGTCGAATAAACTATCTGAATCATCTGATTTGTATTCTTGATAACCCTATAACACCAGGATTTCAGCTGCTTCCTCACTAGACCGTGGTTTAAGATAAAGACAACTCCTTTATTGACTAGAAACACACAAGTCTCCGCTTTTCTAATCCATTCAAGAGATTTGATTAAGTTAAAATACGTGAGTTTTGTGGAGAAAAAAACAAGTAGTTATAAATACAGAGGCTGTGGAAATAACGAATGAACCAAGGCCAATATGTGTATGAAAAAAATCCAGAATTGTTTAAATAGTGAGTCATTAGTTCGAAAGAGGAACTACAATGTTAAAATAGTTTATAAAAATATTTAATGAAATTCATACAGTCAAATATAAGTGTACTTCTGCTTATTTTCCAGACAGGGTTGTGCAGAACTGGAAACTGTCTCTTCAGCGCGAAACAGGGTTCACCAATCCATCACATCAAGACCAACTACCACTCACATACTGTACTACTCTAGAGAGAGGTGGCCAAGGTTCGGCCCTGTATTGCATGTGTGTGTGTATATATATATATATATATATATATATATATATATATATATATATATATATATATATATATATATATATATATATATATATATATATATATATAAAAGAAAATGGAAGAGTTTGGGAACAAGAGCAACTCAGCCACAAAGTGGTCGGCCATGTAAGCTGAAGGAGAGGGGTCAGCGGATGCTGAGGCGCATAGTACAAAGAGGTCGCTGACTTTCTGCACAGTCAATTGCTACAGAGCTCCAAACTTCATGTTGCCTTCAGATTAGCCCAAGTACAGTACACAGGGAGCTTCATGGAATGGGTTTTTGAATCCAAGCCATACATCACCAAGTGCAATGCAAAGCGCTGGATACAGTGGTGTAAAGCAGCTGCCACTGGACTATAAAGCAGTGGAGATGCCTTCTCTGGAGCGATGAATCACACTTTTCCATTTGGCAATCTGATGGACCAGTCTGGGTTTGGAGGTTGCCAGGAGAATGGTACATTTCTGACTGCACTTGTGCCAAGTGTGAAATTTGGTGGAGGAATTTTGGAGTGGGGATGTTTTTCAGGAGTTGGCCTTGGCCCCTTAGTTCTAGTGAAACTTTGAATGCTTCAGGATACCAAAACATTTTGGACTATTCCATGCTCCCAACCTTGTGGGAAAGGGTTGGAGCACATGGTCCATAAAGACATGGATGACAGAGTCTGGTGTGGATGAACTTGACTGTCCTGACCTGAACTCCATAGAACACCTTTGGAATTAATTAGAGCGGAGACCAAGAGACAGACCTTGTCCATCAACATCAGTGTGTGACCTCACCTCACTGCGCTTTTGGAAGAATGTTCAAAAATTCATATGTACACACTCCTAACCTTATGGACACACTTCCCAGAAGAGTTGAAGCTGTAATAGCAGTTCATCACATTGAACCCTATGAGTTAGGAATTGCTATAACAGCTGAAGATATTCAGCGAAGCCTCAAATCACTATGTACCTCTCAGATGGGTTGAGAATAGCCCTATGCATTTTAAGTCATCCCAAGAGGGAGGAGTGGCTCCCTATCTCGTAGTGACGCAGCGTGAGCTAAGGCCGAGGTTTCTTCACTTTACCAAAAATGGGCTGCTCCTGATGCGCCCGTGCGGCTGGATGAGGGGGTGAAGAACCGCCCCGTGCGCCTGACTCCTGGAACTTCTGCGCTTTTTCAAAGTGAATAGATCACTGACCCGGCGCTAAAAACGGTAAGCTAAAACTCATTTCCCTGTTTCCACTTTGAGACCTTCGCAGTGCTCTACGCTGTTCCCGTTTTTGGCTCCGAGTCATGGGCGCGGTATGGCCGCTATTCTCAGCAGACACGCGTCTATTGCGACCAAGATCTCTGTTTTTATGATTCAGAAGTTGCCATCAATCACTTTTGCTTCTTAACCCGCTTCAAAAAATAACTTCCGTCGAGGGTTCAGTGTTTTTAAAAAGGTGTGTCACAGTAAGACAGACAGAAGGGAGGTTGACTCTATGATGGCACACCATGGCGAAGCGAACATTCATCACAACCCCACGGGGAGAGTTTGGTTGAACTGAAATTCATCCAATTCAATTCAGATGTGTCAAGCAACACACCCTTCCTGTTCATCTACCCCAGCTTCCTCTGAAACAGGATGTCTGTCTGAAGAGTTAATGGCCGAGAGATGATTGATGCCTGTGATTTTTTATTTTATTATTATTAATAAAGAGTCTTTAAGGAATGTCTGCGACGCAATTGATTTAAATAATATTAAAAAATAAAACAACAACAGCAAATAGCAAGACATATGTAAACAACACAGTTATAGACATGCCTGCACAATTTGTATAACTGTACTGTAATTACATTTCTCAAAAATGCTGACAGAATAAAATCCCAGAAAACAATGAAATCGTTGGGGTGGGCACCGCTTGGGACCAAACCGAGTGGCTTCAGAATCAGAGCCAGCATTTCATGAGTGCATTTTTTGAGCCACTTGGAAAACATAAAATATGAAAAACTGTAAGAAGACAAAGAACCAAGGCAATCTAACGTAATCTAATCTAATCAAAATTCTGGGTAACAATCACACAAGGCTCATGTCAAACCTCGGTTCCATATGAGCTTTTATATCTACAATATTATACTGTCTACATAATTTCAAGAACATACAATAACTTCATCAATTCACTGTGGCTCACTCAGAGCCAGGATGCATGGGAGGGGTAAAGCTTGGCTGCAGCTGCTGATCGCACACTAGAGGGAAGTAGTGCTTAACCTGCGGTTTGAGTTGAACAGGTTGAACTTTCACTCTGATTTTGGAGATATGGGGACCCATTTCAGGTCCTGTTTGGTTTAATGTGATTACAGTTTTGTTTTGTGAATTTGTCACATCAGAATTGAAAGAGTCAAAACTGCTTGGTCAATCTCCACATCATCGTGTCACTTGTACACATCAGAAAAAGCAGTTTCTCATGTCTTCGGTCAAGTTGTAAATGCTTTAGTGCATCCATGCAACTGTCTGTACATTTCTCTGCTGTTTTCTCTCTTGTCAGGATGGACTGTGGATTTTGAGCAGATGACAGGATTTTGCTGTCAATCCATTGAACTAATTGTTTTGAGAAATGCACTAGCAAAAATTATGCAGTATCAGTTTGAGCAACTTTGCATAGCCAGTCCAGACATTGCACTGCACAAAATACAACTGGTGGCCACAGAAATTCGTTTTGAACTGAGGACTTCCTTTTGAAACTCTCTGAACTTTGTGTGTTTGCAGAGCATGTGACCAGCAGTCCCTCAAGTGGGTTTTAGACACATACCGACATCCTCAGCACTCACGTCGTCGTGCTTCCTGTAGACAGCTACAATGCCTCTGCTGGTGTTCCCCACTTCCCAGGTGTTTTGGGTGCGTGTTGCCGCCCTGCTCTTCACCTGTGTAGCTTTCAGTGTTGCAGCACATGGTGCAGAACTGGGCGGAGGAGGAATGGCTGACTGGTGCATCTTCTGCTGGGCCTTCAGTTTTGCCTGCACTCTGCTGGTCCTGCTGGTGGAGCAGTGTGGCCTCCAATCCAGAGCCCCCGTATCCTGGTCCAACTTCCCCATCACCATTGCGAGCTATGCTACCCTCCTCTGCCTCTCTGCCTCCATCATCTTCCCGCTGTATTTTCTCAAAGATTCAAGATACCACGGAGAGAGGCGGGATCACCGCATTGTGTCCACGGTCTTCTCCTGCCTAGCCGCTGTTGCGTACATGGGTGAGGTCAGTCTGACCAAAGCAAGACCAGGAGAGGTGGCAGGCTACATGGCTACAGCCCCAGGCCTGCTGAAGGTGTGTCAAACATTTGTGGCCTGTGTGATCTTCATCCTGATCAGTGATCCAGTGTCCTATAACCAGCACGCGGCACTGAAGTGGTGCATGTCTGTGTACTGTATCTGCTTCATCCTCTCCATGGCGGTGGTTGTGCTGTGTGTGGCGGAGTGGACCAGCTGCCTCCCGATCCCCTTCTCTAAATTCCTGTCAGGATATGCCCTCCTGGCTATGATCATGTACCTGACAGCGACAATTATCTGGCCAATCTTCCAGTTCGATAAGAATCACGGGAGGGGAAGTTCTTCAACGAGCCTCATCACAGCTTCGGTGCTCACAGCTCTCAACTTCCTGCTCTACCTTGCTGACCTGACTTACACCACCAGACTTGTGTTTGTCAGCTCCTAACCAGGAAGTCTTTCAGCATGGATCAAATGAGAGCTCGTAACCATTGGGATTATTTGAACTAAATCCTGGCTCCATGAAGATCTGGGATGTTCCATGGGAGGTGAGGTGATGCTCTTCATGTTAGCTCCGTACAGTTGAGGTGAATACACTGTTCTCTTTATTGTTCTGTTGTTGTGTGCGCATGTGTTGAAAGTATGTCTTCATCGACCCCAAGTGTGAATTTTTGTGTGTTGCTTTGTAGCATTTTCCTTCTGGCGCAGTCTTGTTGTATTAATCATCATTCTTTGATAAATATGTCCAACATGAATAAAGTAATGGTGAATCATGTCCAAGCTGAAGTAGTATTCATGAATATAAGACACATTTGCAGGAGATGTAAGTGTTGGAGTCCAGACATTGTTGAGACCGGAGCATATAGAGACAAAGACCAGTGAGGGGCAGAAACCAAGAGCTCAAACTGACCAAGACTATATTCGGTTCAGACTCAGCTGCTCACCAAGATGCTGCATTTGAAACTGTAGCTTTGTTGCAGCACCCCCTAGTGGCAAAACAAAACCCATTGAACTTGTGAATTGCATGTTACACAACCACCTTCGTGGATGCCATCTTTTTTAACATTAATATTCAGCTCTCTACAAGTCAGTTATCAAAATAAATCATGGTATGTTGACAAAACACACCCAGTGTTGGATTTTTTTGTCTTCTTGTTTCGATATTTTCCATCCGTGTTTGCCACAGTCAGACGGACGTCTCCACCTGAACCTGACTCACCACATCCATGAACCTCCATTGTTCCTCCTCTTCTCTCACCTGGTACCAGTCACTCCCCTGATGTGTTCTGCTGTGACCTCGTCCTCCCTGGTCTCATCATGGCAGCTCTTGCTGTTGATCACTCTTGCTGGTGCTTTTACATCATCATACAGTCATCTCCATACCTGTTCCTCCCTGACTGCATTATCATCTTCACTGCCCTTGACCCCTGTCATTCAGTCTAGATCGTCCAAATTCTAAAACTCATTGGCTGGATTTTCAAACTTTTTTTAAAGTAGAATAAGACCCATGTTTTTTCACACGCCTGAATCGGGTATCAATTTTCTGTGGCTATTTACAGATGCAGGCCCTCAGCGCTCAGAAGAAGACTGCAATAACCACATTTCTTTAGAATGTAGTAAATACTAGCTATAATCCTGGCTATTAACATAATTTAGGATAGTTTCACCGAAAATCACAGAGACACCTATAAATGAAATTGAAAGTGCACCTGTCAGACAACAACAAAACATAATGCTTTTTAATAACTGTGCAAGCTTTCCGTGAAATCACATGTTGTCCTTCAAACTGGAAAAGCCAGAAGCCTTTGATGACGATGGATGGAATGTTGATTTGCTGTTGCTTGTTGATCAAACCATCATGTTTATCACAAGTGTATTTGCTTGGATCAACAGCAAATGCAGAAGGTATGATTCCCTCTATTGCAGATTCAGACTTAAAATTTGTCTTGTTGCAACTGTAAGTAACACAGCACATGTAGCTCCTTCCTCTATCCTTCCTGTGCTTAAGTACAGTTACGTATTTGTCCTTTATTTGAGAGATTGATTTGCTTAAACTTCCTCTGGATATGGTGGCGCTAACCTCTACTTTTTATTCCAGCAATACTTTTTATTCAACAATTCTCCACTATGCTCCGTGAGATTAGTTTTACATTTTTAAGTTGTCTGGTTGGCTGAGAGAAATACTGGTTACCCATCATAACCCCAGTTCCAGCACCGGAATTTACGCTGGACCACATTGGGCAGGCGGACCAGATCAGGCAGTGACGTTTTCGACTGCGCCTTCCATCAACAGGAAACAGCTGGACTCAAACTCAACTATGTTAAAAACTAAAAGGCAACACGTTCTGTATGTACAGTAGTTCTGTGGTTGTGTTGAGGGGAGTAAATAACTGAATTTGGTCGCTATGTTATGAACTAAGGATCATGGTTCTTAATCTGTAGTTGAACCATTAAAATGTTGCTTATTAATTCGTATTGCCAGTTAATAATTCATAACAGTTCCTCCCAACAGTCCCAATATACCCGCCTCCTTCTCAGCACGGGCAGTTCTATCGTGGCACGATGCAGTGACACATACTCGGGTAGATCAGATCAGATCAGCTGTGATCGTGAGTGAGGCCAGATGTCAAGACGTGACCATGGATGACGAACTTAAACATCATATGTATTTCGAGAGTCACTGTTTATGTGACATGGAGAAGAAAATCGTCTATTTTCACGTCCGTCGAAAATCTGGTGGAGGGGAGAGCGGAGAGCTACAGACCGTGAAAGAGAATATCGACAGATTGTCCTTCAAATACCGAGAAGGTAAACGATATTATTGTGTTGCTCCTTTTACCCTTGAAATCGTTAGGTCAGCTGTAGAAGCTGACAGCTCTGGAACGACTCATCCAGTTTCGTTTTCCTCAGTAGCGAAAACGAAAGTAAAGCCGCCTGTTATGAAATCACAGCAATATTATGAAAAAAAACATATATATTATAGATATGCCGTCGATGGAATGAAGAGAGTCGTCAGCGTCTTCACTGATGTTTATTGCCACCGTAGAACTGAACAGACACAGTCATTAGCATTCGCTCGGTCAAAGAACAACTTCAATTGTCACGGAAATATAACGCAAAGTATAGACAAACGAACCACTTTGGTCTCCTTTGCATCAACGGCAGACTTAGATCGTGAACAGCAATTCTTCTTTGCGGAGTAAAAAATACCTCAACAAAAAATGGATGACTGGAAACAAACTTTCTTTCGTCTTTGTCAAGCAACATCAATAAAAAACGTACTTTCCGGTAAAGACTTTCAAAATAAAATACAACAACAACAATGCACAACCAATTAACAAAGCACCCAAAACATTCACATTTACAATAGAAATTTTGAATTTGAATCTGTTTCGGTCTGTTTCATCCATATACCAGATCAGCATGTGGTGAAGTGTGGGGAAAAGGAGCTGTTGTTGACAGTCCGAGAGAGCCTTCAAGAACAATCTGCACCTCTGACAGAACCGGTGAATGTGAGTTGTTTTTTTGTTTTTTCTTTTTAAGTCAATCAATGATAAACCTGTCTAACTATCAACCCCTCAACAAACTTTTATTTTGGTCCACATTGTAAGAGACACCGACAAACACAATTGCCATGTCAACAGAGCAAAAAAGCATCCTGTCGTCTCTAAAGAAGACATGTAAATGACAGCTAGAATGTGAGAGAGTACTAGTACTTTCAATGAGTGAGTTGGTGAATATCTTTCGCATCATACTTTCAGATGTTTGTAGTACAGTTCCAATTCAGTCCTTAATTCTTTGGCTTACAGAGTATAAGGACTATATTTGACAACTTGATAAGGCTCTTTCAATACAGCTATTGATTGGGAGCCCTATTGTGATTATGTATTTATTTATTTTGGCATCAAATATCACTGCATATTCTTAGTGTTATTAATAGTCTGTGCAACTTTGTCAAAGTTTTTATTTATTCAGTGAAATTTATTTATTTTAATGTAGACAATATGAGGCCCTGGATGTGACATGCATGACTTTATATATGTATATATTTTTATCTCAACATAACTTTTATGTTGTGATAATTAGTATGTCAAGATAATTTTTTCGTTGCTCAAAATACATTATTATATAAATAAGGCTATAAAAATATTAAAGTCTCAGATCCATCTCTCCCAACTCATCGGAACTCTTCAGTGATGTTGTTGCCCATTGTTCATTTGTCTGTAGGATTTTCCGTCCTCTCCAGAAGACGTTCAGCAAGTGGAGACTTTTCATCCTCCAGCACAACCAACACATGGTGTGTACATACACGCAGCTCTCTTGTTCATAGACTCACATGTTGAAATAATGCCTTTCAGAAACTCCACTTAGAATCGCTTTACTTGGGAAAACTGGAGCCGGGAAGAGCAGCCTCTGTAACACCATATTTGGGGAGGAAGTATTCACCACAGACCATACTCCGCTCTCTGAAACAAGAACGTGCCAGGCGGAGACTCGATTTGTCCAAGACAAGTGCATTACTTTGGTGGACACTCCGGGTTTCTTTGACACAGGAATATCTGAAGAAGATCTGAAACCGGAGATCATGAGATTAATCACGGAGTGTTCTCCAGGACCACACGCCCTTTTCATTGTGCTGAAAGTTGAAAAATACACTGAGCAAGAGCAGGAAGTCATTGCCAAAATATTGCACTACTTCACTGAAGATGTGTTCAAGTACGCCGTGATCATATTTACTCATGGTGACCAGCTTCCAGAAGACACCAGCATTGAGCAATTTGTAAGTCACAGCAAACAGTTGTCTGAGCTGCTGAACAGGTGCAACAACCGTTACCATGTAGTGGATAATAAATACTGGAACATCAAACAAAAACATGAATGCAGGACCAACCGCTTCCAAGTGGAGGAGATACTCAACACGGTGGTCAGGATGGTGCAGGACAACAATGGAGCTCATCACAGCAATGCAATGTTTGAGCGGGTGGAGAAAGAAATCGAGAGTGAGGTGAATCTTTTGAAACAGTCTGCAAAAGATGTGCCACAGGAAGAGATAAGAAAAAAAGCCAGGGCAATTGTTTCCAATAGATTTCTGACCCAACTTACAGGGATCACAACAGGGATTTTGTTGGGAGCATTTTTTGGTGTGGGGACATTGACATCATCACCAGTTATGGCTTTAATGAAATGTGTCGGAAAGGGAGCTGGAGTGATGGGACTCGCCACACTGGCTGTAGGAGGTGCTGTCGGAGGTTCTTTCATCGGGTACGAGGCCAGTCAAGATGCTGTCTCACCAAAGGAGGCAGCAAAGGCCACTTTCTTTGCTTTTCTGAAAAAACTTGGTTTCCGAAAGGGACCATAAATGGTTCTTGACATTTTGTGACAGTTAATTGCGACTTAGTGAATATAAGGTGCATTCATATTGCCTGTTTTTCAACGTCTGGGGTGAAATACAAGAACAATTTTGGATTTCTTACTTTTCTATCGTCTGATGAATTGGTGCCTCAACACCCTTTGGAGCCAACTTTTTAGTTTACTCTGGTCCAACTTCCCCATCACCATTGCGAGCTATGCTACCCTCCTCTGCCTCTCTGCCTCCATCATCTTCCCGCTGTATTTCCTCAAAGATTCAAGATACCACGGAGAGAGGCGGGATCACCACATTGTGTCCACGGTCTTCTCCTGCTTAGCCGCTGTTGCGTACATGGGTGAGGTCAGTCTGACCAAAGCAAGACCAGGAGAGGTGGCAGGCTACATGGCTACAGCCCCAGGCCTGCTGAAGGTGTGTCAAACATTTGTGGCCTGTGTGATCTTCATCCTGATCAGTGATCCAGTGTCCTATAACCAGCACGCAGCACTGAAGTGGTGCATGTCTGTGTACTGTATCTGCTTCATCCTCTCCATGGCGGTGGTTGTGCTGTGTGTGGCGGAGTGGACCAGCTGCCTCCCGATCCCCTTCTCTAAATTCCTGTCAGGATATGCCCTCCTGGCTATGATCATGTACCTGACAGCGACAATTATTTGGCCAATCTTCCAGTTCGATAAGAATCACGGGAGGGGAAGTTCTTCAACGAGCCTCATCACAGCTTCGGTGCTCACAGCTCTCAACTTCCTGCTCTACCTTGCTGACCTGACTTACACCACCAGACTTGTGTTTGTCAGCTCCTAACCAGGAAATCTTTCAGCATGGATCAAATGAGAGCTCATAACCATTGGGATTATTTAACTAAATCCTGGCTCCATGAAGATCTGGGATGTTCCATGGGAGGTGAGGTGATGCTCTTCATGTTAGCTCCGTACAGTTGAGGTGAATACACTGTTCTCTTTATTGTTCTGTTGTTGTGTGCGCATGTGTTGAAAGTATGTCTTCATCGACCCCAAGTGTGAATTTTTGTGTGTTGCTTTGTAGCATTTTCCTTCTGGCGCAGTCTTGTTGTATTAATCATCATTCTTTTGATAAATATGTCCAACATGAATAAAGTAATGGTGAATCATGTCCAAGCTGAAGTAGTATTCATGAATATAAGACACATTTGCAGGAGATGTAAGTGTTGGAATCCAGACATTGTTGAGACCGGAGCATATAGAGACAAAGACCAGTGAGGGGCCGAAACCAAGAGCTCAAACTGACCAAGACTATATTCGGTTCAGACTCAGCTGCTCACCAAGCTGCTGCATTTGAAACTGTAGCTTTGTTGCAGCACCCCCTAGTGGCAAAACAAATCCCATTGAACTTGTGAATTGCATGTTACACAACCACTTTCGAGGATTCCATCTTTGAAAGGAGCCACATTAGCAACAGATATAGTGTGTTGTCCAAGTGAGAGCTGATCATCTTGAAAACGTTTTTTTTTTTTTTTAACATTAATATTCAGCTCTCTACAAGTCAGTTATCAAAATAAATCATGGTATGTTGACAAAACACACCCAGTGTTGGATTTTTTTGTCTTCTTGTTTCGATATTTTCCATCCGTGTTTGCCACAGTCAGACGGACGTCTCCACCTGAACCTGACTCACCACATCCATGAACCTCCATTGTTCCTCCTCTTCTCTCACCTGGTACCAGTCACCCCCCTGATGTGTTCTGCTGTGACCTCGTCCTCCCTGGTCTCATCATGGCAGCTCTTGCTGTTGATCACTCTTGCTGGTGCTTTTCGTCACACATCATCACAGTCATCTCCATACCTGTTCCTCCCTGACTGCATTATCATCTTCACTGCCCTTGACCCCTGTCATTCAGTCTAGATTCTCCAACTTTGAGAAGTCATTGGCTGATTTTTTTTAATTTTTATGTGGGATAAGACCATGTTTTATCACACACCTTAATTGGGTATTAATCTTCTGTGGCTATTTACAGATGCAGGCCCTCAGCGCTCAGAAGAAGTCGTAGAAAATACTAGCTGTAATGCTAGCTATTAACATAATTTAGTTATGTTAGTCTAGTTTCACCGAAAATCACAGAGACACACCTATAAATGAAATTGAAAGTGCACCTGTCAGACAACAACAAAACATAATGCTTTTTAATAACTGTATGAGCTTTCCGTGAAATCACATGTTGTCCTTCAAACTGGAAAAACCAGAAGTCTTTGACGAATTCATACACACAACCACTCATACTTGGATGACGATGGATGGTAAGTTGCTTTGCTCTTGGATATCTGTTGATCAAACGATCACGTTTATCACAAGTGTGTTTTACATTTTGTTTGGAACAACAAATGCATAAGGCATGGTTCCCTTGGTTGCAGATTCAGACTTAAAATATGTCATGTTGCAACTGGATGTGGACACAAAAATAAAATTCTCAAGGCAGTGTTCTGCAACGAGAGGCAGCAAAAGTCAGTGAAAGAGAGTCATGAGCAGTAAACGGTTCAGAAGAGGCAAAGGAAAGAGTTTCAGTGACATTGGCGTCTGTACCCACTGTCACCACAGCAGTCTTGTTAGGTTGATCTTCCAGATTGGTTGTGGAGCTTCTTGTTTCCTTTTTAGAGATCAAGCCATATAAACTTGCACCTGCAGAGAGCTGACACGTAACTGATGGGAGAGTAAACAAAACACAAAATCAAAATAATCACATGATGCGATTACATAAACATGTAAACTAAAAAAAAGGAAAGTGGATATATTTACTTTTGTCATGGTTATTTTCTTTTTGACAATAAAGAACAACTTTGAAATGTCTCTCAGATTAAAAAAAAAATTATTACATGTTTAAATTCTTGTGAAATGTATTTTCAGCTGCGAGAGTAACAAAGCACATATATCTCCTTCCTGTATTTAAGAACAATTAAGTATGATTTATTTAAACTTCCAGTGAATATGTTGGTGATAACCACCACTTTTTTTTTCCACTTTTTATTCAACAACACCCCACAGTGCTCCGTTACATACATAGTTAGTAGAGTTAGTAGAGTTTAAACATTTTAAGTTGTTTGGTTGGCTGAGAGAAATACTGGTTTCCCATCATAACCCCAGTTCCAGCACCGGGATTTCCGCCGAACCACGTCGGGCAGGCGGACCAGATCAGGCAGTGACGTTTTCTACTGCGCACTTCCATCGACAGCTGAACTCAAACTAAACTACAACAAAGAGGCAACATGTTCTGCATGGACAGCAATTCTGTGCTTGTGTTGAGGGGAGTAAACAAATGAATTTGGTCGCTAAGTTTGTTATGAACTGAGGATCATGGTTCTTAGTCTGTAGATGAACCATTAAAATATTGGTTATTAATTAATATTATCAGTTAATAATTCGTAACAGTTCCTCCCAACAGTCCCAATATAGCCGCCTCGTGATCCGCTTTATCAGCACGGGCAGTTCTATCGTGGCACGATGCAGTGACACATACTCGGGTAGATCAGATCAGATCAGCTGTGATCGTGAGTGAGGCCAGATGTCAAGACGTGACCATGGATGACGAATTTAAACATCATATATACTTCGAGACTCACTCTTTACGTGACGTGGAGAGGAAGAAAATCGTCAACTATTTTCACGTCCGTCGAAAATCTGGTGGAGGGGAGAGCGGAGACCTACAGACCGTGAAAGAGAATATCTACAGATTGTCTTTCAAATACAGAGAAGGTAAACGATATTATTGTGTTGATCTTTTTACCCTTGAAATCGTTAGGTCAGCTGTAGAAGCTGACAGCTCTGGAACGACTCAACCAGTTTCGTTTTCCTCAGTAGCGAAAACGAAAGTAAAGCCGCCTGTTATGAAATCAGAACGACATTATGGAATTAAAAAAGAAATGTTGAATTTGAATCTGAAGAAGTTTCATCCATATACCAGATCAGCAAGCGGTGCTGCAGAAGTCTCAGCATGTGGTGAAGTGTGGGGAAAAGGAGCTGTTGTTGACAGTCCGAGAGAGCCTTCAACAACAATTCGCACCTCTGACAGAACCGGTCAATGTGAGTTTTTTTTTTTTTTCAATCAATCATCAACCTGTCTAAGTTTTATTTTATTATTATTATGTATTCAGTTACATGTATTTATTTTAATGTAGACAACACAGAGCCTAGGATATGATATGCAAGTGTTTTTTTTATGTTACGTCTGTGGCAAAAGCAAGAGCAGGCGATGAGACGGCAAACTTCCAACCACTTTATTTACTCCAAACAGAACTCACTCCCCTCCCCTCACAGTCAATATATACATCACCACGCCCCATACCCATAAACCATCTGGGTGAGAGAACACACCCCTTAATGTCCACCACACGTCCACTTTTTACGACTTTTTTTTTAGTCTTGAGATAAACTTTCATCTCGTGTTTTATTTACTTATTTTTTTATTTACTATTAGTGGGTAAAAATAATTTTTATGATGCTCAAAATACAGTATTATATAAATACAGCTAAAAAAAACTTTTTCCTCAAGACTCACAGATCCTTAGAAAAATACGACTTAAATCCTTTTTTTTTTTTAATCTCAAAAGTGAAGTGAGTAGAAGACAGATACTGTTGATATAAACTATATTAACAGGCATTACGTGCAATAGTGTAATTTGACTACATTATTGTCGGTGACTGAGAACATGATTATTTGTTTTTCAAAGCTCAAACTAAATGCAGGATATCCCTCCAACAGAGCCAAAGTAGCAGTTCTACCTCATCGCCAGCAGAGGGAGCTCAGCAACTCACTGAAAATGGATCGACCTCGATTCTCCATTTGGCTGAGGCCAAACGTCGCCTTCTTTGGGGCCACATTGAAGAGTGCATGAGGCAGAAGTGTTCAGAGCTGAAGGTTTCACACGGAGATGTTGGCGAAATAGTCCTGAAAGGCTCTAACAGGGAGATTCAAAAAGCGACTGACTTCATCAAGGCCAAAGAAAAGCTGGTGATGGTACGATCAGTTTCTGAGATTGGTCCACGTCTCTTAACTTTCCTGAAGTCATTAAAACCAGGGGTCCTGGAGGACATTTTAAAAATCGACGATGAGGTTGAGGTGGACTTGGTGGGCACAGAGTTGAAACTCTTGTCACTCTCCTCCGACCAGCTTGCTGAAACAGAGGCGCTGCTGCTCAGAGGGTTTAAAGAAGTAAACACTGATGTTCCTGAGAGCTCCACCAGTCCATCAGCTCTTCGGGGGACACTTGAAAGCAAAGTGGAGCTGATGAATCAAAGGGGCACCAGAGTTCAGGCCCATTTTTCTTCTAATGGGAAAGCTTGTCTGTTGGGCTATGCAAGAGAGGTGGATGAGCTAGCTAGAGATATCGCTGAGTTGAATTCTGACAAGTGTCCTGAAGGAAGTCAGGATCTACAGCTGTTATCTGAGTCACAAAGTTTCCAGGAAGAGGATGGTTTGGAGCGTCCTTTTAGCCCAGGAGCTAGCTCGCTGGAACAAGTCTCATCCGATGATCCTGGTGATAATCCATGGATAAAAGTTTTCGCAAATTATCATCTTCAGGAAGAGCTAGTGGTTGTCTTATGTCATGGTGACATCACTAAACTGCGTGCCGATGCGCTGGTTAATGCTGCCAATGAAAGTTTGGACCATAGAGGTGGAGGTGTTTCTGCTGCTCTCAGTGAAGCTGGTGGTCCTCAGGTGCAGGCGGAAAGCAACGCCTTGGTGGAGACGTTGGGAACAATTCCAGTAGGTGGAGTGGTGATGACGAATGCAGGAAACTTAAGGTGCAAGAAACTGCTGCATGCTGTGGGTCCTGTCGCTGGATTAGTCGGAGGCAAGGAGAAGATCTTACTGCAAGAAACCGTTCATTTGGTTCTGAGTCAGGCTGAGCAGCTGGGGTTTCGCTCAGTAGCCATGCCCTGTATCAGCTCAGGTTCTGCTGGTGTTCCCGTCAGTGTTAGCGCCAAGGCAATCATCACCGCAATCAAAAAATTTAGTAGTCAGCGAGGTGGGAGTCTCAGGTCGGTTGTCTTGGTGGATAACAGAGAGGAAGTAGTGAGGGCCATGCAAAGAACCTGTGATGGGATTCTCCAGGGGACAGCAGGAAATGGAGCAAGGTGGATCAAAACCGATTGCTTCTCGCTACATAAAGGAGAATCTGCCAGAGACCATGTGACCCATTTGCGTGTTGAAATTGTCAGTGGAAACATCGAGGACCAGCAGGTGAGTCAGGTTTTGTGTATTTGTGTAGCTACTGTTTTCAGTTGTGCTTATATACAGTATATTTTATATAGAACATGTAGTTGTTTGTTTTGTTATTGTTTTGGGTTTTTGTAGTCTTGTCTTTGTTGTCTCAGCCTCCTGAACCCGAGTACACAACAATTGCGATCACAAATAGCATGTGGGGAGGAGAAAAGCTTAACCACTAAATTGAGGACCTTTTGGCTAAGATCTTTCCATGAATGACGACAGACTCCAGATTAAAATCTTGGATTTGCATGATCTGCTCTGTGTCTCAGCTCCTTTGAGCTCTGCTGGCAACCAATACTGGGACAAGTATAAAGGACCACACCATCTGCAAAGACCACTATTTGATTTTTGATACGGTCAAAGTGAGAATTCCAGACCAATATTATCAGGCCTGCTGATCCAAATTGGGAATGTAGATTTCAATGTGTCCAGCAGCCTGTACCAAAGCAGGACCTCCAACAGGAGCCCACCAGACGTATGGTGCTACAGTATACTTCAGGCTTCATCATAGGAAGGCTCAGAAATCCAGGAGAGCTGGAGGAGGCTGCTGGGGAGAAGGGAGACCAATTGCAAAGGCTAATGACTAGCATAGGATGATGGATGAGTTTTTTTAAAATAATTCATATCATATTCTCACCTTCCTAGAAGATTGTTGTGGATGACCTTTCATTTTTTCAGAACTTGAACAAATCCAATTGTCTCTCATGTTTAATCTCTTCACAGTCAGATGCTGTAGTGTGTCCAATGGATGGCCACAATCCCAACTCCACTCGCATTGGGAACACGCTCGCAGACTTGGAAGGGTCTCAGCTATCCAGACGGTTCAACGAAGAAGCAAAGGAGCAAACGTTCCCAGGAGACACAGTTTTGGTTGAAGGTTTTTCTGCCCTTCTATCTAAGGCAGTGATCTATGTCCATCTGGTACCGTGGGATGGCGATCAGCATGGAACCGCAGTAGAAGTGGGTAGTGGATTTAAGTCAAATAATTTCAAGCCTGTTCTTCAGAAATGGCTGACATTCTCATTTATTGCAGATTCTGAAACTAGGAATGAAGAATATTTTGGGTGTGTGTGAAAGCAGAGGATTTAAGTCTGTTGCTCTTCCACCACTCGGAGTTGGTGCAGCGCTGCAGTTCCCTGAAGAAGTGACATCCGATGTACTATTTGAGGAGCTGTATGGTCGTGAATGTCATTCAACACCGTTGTTGGTCCGCTTTGTCATTCACCCCAGTCAGCAGCAGTCCAGCCAGGTAATAGTCAAGCAATTCAGAGAATCATCTCTCCCAACTCATCGGAACTCTTCAGTGATGTTGTTGCCCATTGTTCATTTGTCTGTAGGATTTTCCGTCCTCTCCAGAAGACGTTCAGCAAGTGGAGACTTTTCATCCTCCAGCACAACCAACACATGGTGTGTACATACACACAGCTCTCTTGTTCATAGACTCACATGTTGAAATAATGCCTTTCAGAAACTCCACTTAGAATCGCTTTACTTGGGAAAACTGGAGCCGGGAAAAGCAGCCTCTGTAACACCATATTTGGGGAGGAAGTATTCACCACAGACCATACTCCGCTCTCTGAAACAAGAACGTGCCAGGCGGAGACTCGATTTGTCCAAGACAAGTGCATTACTTTGGTGGACACTCCGGGTTTCTTTGACACAGGAATGTCTGAAGAAGATCTGAAACCGGAGATCATGAGATTAATCACGGAGTGTTCTCCAGGACCACACGCCCTTTTCATTGTGCTGAAAGTTGAAAAATACACTGAGCAAGAGCAGGAAGTCATTGCCAAAATATTGCACTACTTCACTGAAGATGTGTTCAAGTACGCCGTGATCATATTTACTCATGGTGACCAGCTTCCAGAAGACACCAGCATTGAGCAATTTGTAAGTCACAGCAAACAGTTGTCTGAGCTGCTGAACAGATGCAACAACCGTTACCATGTAGTGGATAATAAATACTGGAACATCAAACAAAAACATGAATGCAGGACCAACCGCTTCCAAGTGGAGGAGATACTCAACACAGTGGTCAGGATGGTGCAGGACAACAATGGAGCTCATCACAGCAATGCAATGTTTGAGCGGGTGGAGAAAGAAATCGAGAGTGAGGTGAATCTTTTGAAACAGTCTGCAAAAGATGTGCCACAGGAAGAGATAAGAAAAAAAGCCAGGGCAATTGTTTCCAATAGATTTCTGACCCAACTTACAGGGATCACAACAGGGATTTTGTTGGGAGCATTTTTTGGTGTGGGGACATTGGCATCATCACCAGTTATGGCTTTAATGAAATGTGTCGGAAAGGGAGCTGGAGTGATGGGACTCGCCACACTGGCTGTAGAAGGTGCTGTCAGAGGTTCTTCCATGGGGTACGAGGCCAGTCAAGATGCTGTCTCACCAAAGGAGGCAGCAAAGGCCACTTTCTTTGCTTTTCTGAAAAAACTTGGTTTCCGAAAGGGACCATAAATGGTTCTTGACATTTTGTGACAGTTAATTGCGACTTAGTGAATATAAGGTGCATTCATATTGCCTGTTATTTAATGTCTGGGGTGAAATACAAGAATAATTTTGGATTTCATGCTTTTCTCCCTTTGATAAATTGGTGCCTGAACACCCTTTGGAACCAACTTTTTAGTTTACTCTCTCTGGAGCTGCAACTGGTTCCACAAGTGGAGCAAGGAAATATACTTTAACTCAAGCTGAGGGCTGTGTCTTCCAATTGTTTGGTGTTTGGTTGCTTTGGTTTCGCAACTAGTATGTACCTAGATGAAATCCAACCCAAGTCATACCTGGGTATCTTCACAATTGTACGTTCCCCCTGTGCTCATGTCTGATTCTCAGGTCAAATTGCCAGTGATCAATCAATTATTCTAAATGATCTGTTGGTGTGAGTAGTTTCCATCTACACTGTGAACAACCCTTTACTGTGAGGTGTTCATCTGACCCTTGCATGCTGGGGAACAGCACATGAAATCAATGCAATAAAAAGTTCACAAAGACGTCTGGTTGTATTTCATCAGGTCAAGTGCTCATCCCGCAGAGCATGACAGACTGAGATGAATAACATATGCAAGAGGGCTTGGTTCTCACAATGTGTTTTTGGTTTGGATGCGTAAGCGTCTTCTCTACAGACGATATGGTTCTGGTGATTGGGATGGCGATGTTTTTTATTTTTTTCATTAGGGTTGATATTAGTCGGTATCACAATATAAAACAAATAGCTATTTTTGTCTGTGTTTGGTCTTCTTTTAGCTCCCTGTCACTCTCAAACAAAGGCATCTAAAGGTTGGAAGGGAATCCTTCAGTGACTTGGTCTGATAAGGACGGCTCCCAAACGTCTGAGTGAAGACTCAGTTCAGTTGGATCAGGAGCTATTTCATAAATAGAGCGTTCTGAAAATGACTGTCTTGTTAAAGGTTTAGATAAACATTTTTCCATTTTCAATTGGACAGTGGTGGGCCGTCAGGGCCAGCAAGGCCTTCTCTCTGCAGGCCTAACATAACCAGAAAACATGAGTATGTTTATGACAAAAGTGAATTATATTTTTATTGTAGCTTCCCGAAATATATTTTACAGTACATAGTATGTATAATAACAACCATGTTTATGTCATAGTATATCCCAGGTGTTGTTTTTCTAGGTTAGAGTTTTTATCCAATCAGAATTCAGCTCGCTTGTGCGGCCACGTTGTATGACATCAGTCCGGGTCCTTCAGAACCGACAGTGCAGGTGGTTGATGGGTAGCTGCAGTAGTCAATCAGATCACGAGTCGGGGATAGCAAATCCTTCTAGCTGGCCTCGAGTTGAGCGTGACTTGCATGCGTCCTGTGATTGGATACTTCTATAATAATTTCCAGACAAAAACGCTACCATTTTTTGACTCTCGGGGGCCTATAACATATACAGATTTTTATGAGCAAACTGGCTTCAGAGCAATGAAACCACAGATGTTTAGAGACATGTTGCGTTGATGGTGCTGTTCTCTGCCCCTGTATTTCCGCAGCATTTACAGCCACACCGACTGTATAACCCGGGCGGAGAAAGGGTTTGTTCGCCTCTTCAAGTAACTACCTCAGGCTTAGCGCTCGGTGAGTGCAAACATAGATTTTTTTTTTTTCACGTTAAATATGTTTATGATTGGTGCACTGACGCAGCTGTGTGATTGAGGCATACATGTTTCTTCTGCCGCTGCAAAATGTGGCCGTCTTGTTCGAGTCTTTCTGAGATGAAACTGCGGCTTTGCAGTTGGAATTGCAGTTGCAATTGGACAATCTTCAAAATACAAGCCCTTTCATTTGGAAAGATGTGTCTTTTGTGTCTATTTGCCTGCTCCTCCTGCACTTTCACACTACATTGTGTGTTGTTCATCTTCTTGGCAAGGCCTTTCTGATCCACCTGATTAACCGGTAGCGGAGGCTCCTCCCATGCACTGTTTAGTTGGCTGTTTTTGAGTTGATGCAAATACTTTGAACATGAACTCACAAGACTGAGGTAAATAAATCAGTATATGACAAAAGTATCTCCATTCTGTAAAAGCCTCACAAACACCGACACACTTGAATTAGTTAGAAAACATTTTAAGAAGTAAATGAAATGAATATATTATACAGTATATGTATAATTGAGCAACAGTAAGAGGGTAGTTCAGCCCACTGAAACAGACCAAAGTTTTTGTCACGGATGGATATTATTTAAATATCTTGCATAGGATAGATGAAAGAAAAGAATGCGCCTAAAAAGCTGTCATAAATTCCATTAGTGAAAAGTACGCAGGGAAATAAATGCCTGCCAGAGCAGAGGCAGGATTGGACGGGAGACACACCTTCACTTGTGTGTGTCGTTCTTCAAGTCGTGTTCCAGCAAGCAGGACGAATGTCTTTGGAAGTCCAGAGTAGAGGAGAGGGTCGGAGTCCGTGAAATAATGTGGGTGTAAGAAGACGTAAAAACAAGAAGAAGAAGAAGATGGTTTGACATCCTGAGATCTCTCTTTTTACTGTTGACATTCCACCAGGTGAGTCCATTTCATGTTCTTGTCTATAGTGGCTTCGCAGTCAAGGCACAACTTCTGGGAGTTACTGAGCTACACTACACTTCTGTGGTGTCACAACTATTTATGAAGAAGTGTGTTTTCTGTACACAATTCTAAGCTTTTTGTTCTGCCATTTGCTTCTTTCAACTGCTTTATTGGAAGGTGCGTTACAGGGCATATGCATGAGTCACAGAACACACAAACACACCCTTAGTTACTCAAGTTATGCTTTGTGGAGTGAAGTGATTTGAGAGAAGTGTTCTGGTTCATAGTTCCCTCTGTGACATGTGAGATGAGATCTCATTGGATTTGAATATCAGTTGCATGGAGATCACAGTCCACAGATCCAATCACAGTCCAGACACCTGTGGTGACAACATCAAGTGTTCTTCTCATGATAATGGATTTGTTGTTTTCAGCTGAGACATTAAATATGGACTGATTTTACAGTGAGACTTAACACAGCGGAGCCCATGCATCCCAGAGGACAGTACAGTAAAATAAAAACAGCTAGCATGGCGTGCTAAGCTCATGCCGTATGCCACAGTACAATGAAAAGAAACAGAGCATGTTCACGCTGCCATTCAGCTCTATACACTACTATGTTATGACCAAAGTTCAGCACATGACTCCCCGTCTTCAGTGTGAGAGTGTGACGATAATAACTTAGACTTAGACTTAGACTTTCTTTATTGTCATTGCACAAAAACATATCACTATATGATGGCAACGAAATTTCGGTCTGAGGCCTCCAGTTTCCAAAAACAAAATAATACGTCCAAAAATAAATAAATAGATAGATAAATAATAATAATAATATATAATAATATAACATAATATAATATAATATAATAATCTCTCTCTCTCTCTCTCTATATATATATATATATAGCCCACTCTCTCTCTCTCTCTCTCTCTCTCTCTCTCTCTCTCTCTATATATATATATATATATATATATATATATATGTAATTAGAGAGAGAGTGCGAGATGGAATAAAGTCAGTTGACTTGTATGCAGAAACTTCAGTCAATAAGGAGTTTAAACAAATTGCTTCACAAAAACTGTGGTGGGCGTGCATGTGATTGATCGTCAGGAAGTATTGACACAATTTCAGTGCGCCCACGTCAAGGGCGTAGTTATATACTAATAGCAGAGAAATGTTCAACAAGTTTTGACTTGCTGTCAACTTGTCAAAAATATGCGACTTAGCTACTGCAGAGACAGGCAAACAATCTCAGCTGTTCCCTCTAACACAGATGTTGGTGATCAGGTCGGGGAGCCAGATCACAGTGAAGATCCAGGAGACCATCTAATGTCAAAATAAGAATTTAATGGGGAAACCAAAATGCGGCAGGTCTAGCGAAAACATAAATATTTACATTGTGTGTCCACAGATGGCAACTGCGGCTTATCATATGATAAGCGAAAACAGATATCACAACTTAAAACCTTGGACACTTCGGACATAGATGTAGCCAAAAAAAAGACTAATATCACGGTTCAAGTCCTGACTTGTGTTGCTCAAGAATTGACACAGTGTTCCAACACGTTGAATAGACAACTCCATTTGTGGAAAAATGTAGACGTGCCAGATCAAACTTGTTACATTAGAGTGAAGTGTCAGGTGCAATCTGTTAAGAAACTAAATCTCTCTCTTGTGCAACAAAAGTGAAACTTTTGTGTAATCCTTGTGAAACATACTCTTGTAGTATTAATAAACGTGTCAGTGACATGTCAAGCTCAAGGCCCTCAAGCAGAAGCATCATTGATGTACTTTGAAATACATGTCCCTCAATACATGTCACTTCTGTCGCACACTCTAACACAGGGGTCCTGAACTTGAATCACAGGGCGGCCTCCAGAGGTGGCAGAGTGAGGGGCTTTCATAATCATCAAAAAGCCATCCCCACAAATACGCGTCACATGTTTATCCACCGCAATGGAGGTGCTTACTATCTAGGAAGACGAAAATAAAAATGGGTTTAATTGCCATTGTCCCCTGGCACAGAAGGTGTGGTAACTATGAATGGAGCAACAGCGGAATCATGAGCAAAAATGAATAAAAGTACAGTTTAGTGCACCCTCAATTAAAGTACAGGATCCCAATGTGTAGGCTAAATACAATCCATTGAAATTTCCTTGTACAGTGTTTGCCATACATCTCACTTTGGGCAAACAGGGGCTGTAAATGGATATCTCCATCAACCACTGGGGTTTTTGAGTAAGAAAGCAACAGCAGACTGTTGTGACCAAGGTTGTGACACATTCCTCTTCATATGCATCAGCCAGAGGTCAAACTTATCATGTCCCCAAATCAAATGATTCTATTGCGGGTAGTGTAGACTCTAGAGTGGACTGGAAGTGGTAGTCACTGGAGCTGGTAGTCAGTGATGCCAGTAACGCGTTACTCAGTGACGTGCAGTGAGGTTTATGGCTGGTGAGGCACTGACTTCATAACAGTCAGATTTACAAACACATGAACCCCACAGAGTAGCTTATTCACCGATTGGCAGCAGTTAACGGGTTATGCTAAAAATCCCATATTAGCTTTTTGGCATACAAAGTGTACTATCCAAAAAAGCACAAAAAATCAAACAAACAAATGACAACAAAAAAGTTATTATGGTCTTAACTTTTATGCTGTATGGTGAGCGAGTGGTGAGCTTCTCACGTCAGGCGAATCAGCACTGGACGCTGGAAACTACATGCACAAACATGATAAATACAGTTAAGGGTCTGATCTGTCTGGTCGCACAACATTGTTCAAAAACAACTTCTCAAACTCCCAGAACACTGAGGTGTGCAGCTGGGAGCTGCAGGAACATTGCGCTCCGCAGTGCAGAGTAGCGGTCCGGGTCTCGCGATGTGTGCGGGTGTTTGATAACTCACGTGTTTTCACCTTTATTAGGCTGATAAACATCCAATTTTATTGTCAGACAGATTTGCTTAAATGAATAAAGCCGCGCTCTACAGTAGCTACTTTCACTGCTGAGGTCTCACCGCAGTGCAGCTGTCTGCATGAGGACAGCAAAGAGGAAAGATGCTGATTTTCCCCAAGTTACTGAAGATCACCAGACTATTCATTGATCATTTCTGACCTGAAGATCACAAGTGCCCCCTACCATGAGGCAGGAGAACTGCGTGCCTCACTTTGTGGCTTTTCACGGCTGTTTTATGATCGCTCAGCGCAAGAAACTAGAACTCAGAAAATTATGACATCCATCAGCTATTCAACAGCAACAGTGTTTGAACATTTTAATAGCGACATACAGAGAGACAGCAATACGTTCTCACTGCATGCCAGCACAGTTAGTCAAGTCATTGAGCCATCTATGGTGAGGCTCAGCAGGTGGCTGCCGCACCGCGCTTCTCTTCTCAGTATTTGAACAGTAAATGTGAAAATTCATCGATTTTGAATGAAAACCTAAAACTGATTGTATTTAAAAAAAAACATTCATAGTGTAAATCAGTGGATAAACATAACCATTTAATATATTTTTTCATTTGACATTTTTTTCTTTCCAGGATTGACTCCCCTGACTGCACCTCACTGGTGTTACTGAGTAACGCGAGTAATCGAATGCGTTTTTATTTCAAACAAAGTAGTCAAATTAAAGTTACTTATCTAAGTCACTGTGCATTGCTATTGTTGCCATTGCCAGGAAGCGAAATATTACCATTCCTTTTTTACATCTGCGTCTTTGGGCATGACGTTGTGTGCGGGACAAGCCAGTCACGTTTTCAACACACTCACGGCTACACGGCAGTAAATAACAGCTGTGAGGAGAGAGATGCACGTTTCTAGCTGAAAATACAGACACTACTTTGAATTAGTGTCTGCTATAGATGACGGTATTACCACCAATGCGCAGAAATCACTGTTTAAAGAGAGCAAAATAAAGCAGCCTCGCAAGTGTGTCGAAAGTGCGAACTCAAAAAACTATGCACCAATTTTTCAAAATCCACTTGACAGGTCAAGTTAAACAACACTTATGACAGATTTTTAGACTTTCATAGATTATTTTATCTTTGGTGCAGGAAGAAATGGTACAGATGTGATGTACTGATGTTGCATTGTCTCTCGAAAGTCAGAAATAAAATGATCCTCAGCGCGACGGAGCGTAGAGGCGAGTAACAGCAGCCACTTAAGTGCAACGACTGCCTCCAGGTGTAGAGATTGTGCTAAAAACAATGACCCCCAACATGGAAAAACACTGAACCCCCAAGGACTCCGACCTCAAAATTGACATAAAAGAGCTGTAGTCAGCTGCAAGATGTAACTTGACAAGGAACTTGTAATCCAACTTAGTTACTTTTAAATTCAAGTTGTCAGTAAAGGAACTAAGTTGCTTTTTGAGGGAAGAATCAGTATTCAGTAGTCATATTACTTTTTCAAAGTAGCCGTGGCAACACTGCTGGTAGTATGACAGTACACAGTCTGCAGATGCATGATGCAATGGTATACAATGACTGGCTGCAGACAGCTCGCCCAAACCTACCTTGGTACTGCATGAATGATCTACAGTTTTCTCTTTTGCAGGAGTTCCAAATGGCCGATAGCTACTCAACACCACCTGCCAATGTGAGCAGTGGCTCCATTGTGGGTAACTCAGTAGCAACGGCAGTGGGTGCCGTGATCCTCAGCTTGGTCTTCCTACTGGGCGTTCCTGGAAATGCGTTCATCATCTGGAGCATCCTGGCACGAGCACGAAGACAGTCAATCACCACGCTTCTTATCCTCAACCTGGCCATTGCCGATGGTTCTCTGATGGCTCTTACACCATTCTTCATCATCTACCTGGTGATGGGCACCTGGGTGTTCGGGGCAGTGATGTGCAAAATCCTCTTCTACTTATGTTTGCTCAACATGTACGCCTCCATCCACCTCATCATGCTGATGAGCCTGCACCGGCTGGTGGCCGTGCTGTGGCCACGGCGTGTCAGCTCTGTCACCGGCCAGAGGACCGTGATGCGCCTGCTGGCCGGGGTGTGGGTGCTGGTCATGGTTGCCTCCGTTCCAGCCATGATATTCAGAGATGTGGAGACGAGAGACAAAAGAAAAGTGTGTGATTCCTACCATAATCCTGAAAGTAAAGTAAGTCACTCGCCCATCAACATTAATATTATACTAACTCAGGATAATAAATTATGTGAAACAAGGTGAATGATCAAATACAGTTGGTAGATTACTTTTTTTGGAGGGTGCGGGGCTAGCGAGTACATTGGTAGGACGATGTTGAGGTTGGAACTGCCAGGCAAAAGGTGGAGAGGAAGGCCAAAGAGGAGATTTATGGAGGTGGTGAAGGAGGACCTGAGGTTTGTAGATTTGAGAGAAGAGGAAGCAGAGGACAGGGTGAGATGGAGGAGGATGATCCGCTGTGGCCAGCCCTGAAGGGAGAAGCCGAAAGGAAAAGAAGAAGAAGAAGAAGATGGGGGTCATGAGTTTTAGAATGAAGAAAAATGGCTTCAACAAGAAGGGCTTGTTTCCCATGCAGGGAAAAGGTGCATGGGGAAGGGATCTTGGAGCAGAGCTAAGGCCATGTTGAGAGACACTCTAGAAACTCTCAGCTCGATCCTCAACAATGGTCTCAGCAAAGGTCAATGTCTCTGTGAGCCAGTAATGCATATGACACTTGATGCCCTAAAGCTGTCCAACTGTTATGGCTTTATTCTTTCCTGGTGGCCAATGTTTTCACTCAAATATCCTCTCCCTCCACAGGCAGTTATCCAGTACATGCTGGAGCTTGTTTTGGGATTTTTAATTCCTTATAGCGTCATTGTCATGAGCTACATCTGCATCCTGCGGAAGATCAGACAGACCAAGTTCCAGCGGCGCATTCGTAGTGAGAAGCTGATCTTAGCCATCGTGCTGACATTCTGCATCTTTTGGTTGCCCTATCACGTCGTCAACATGGTGCATGTAAGTCACATGATTTGTCAATATTTAGAATAATGCTTATATAATAATAAAAAAAAAACATTCGGCGAATGCCAAGCGTGTCGTTATTTCATAACCAGAGTGTGTTAAAGGAAGTGCACATGAAACAGTTCCCCAAACAGTGGACTCTCTCTTTTTTTGAAGACTGTTTTTGTTGTAATGGTATCACCAGTTACCAGTTAACAGAATCAACTGTGACAGCGTGACAACGTCATTATGCCAGAAACATTTGCACGCATAAGACAGCGTCACAGTGAACACTCGCGCATGCGTGTAGTTATCTTAGGGTCCACTCAAGGTTCGGTCTAAGTTGAGCAGCTAATGCTAACTTTCGGTTCCAACACAGGAATTTCCAGACCACACTGGGCAGGTGGACCGAATCAGGCAGCGGCAATCCTGATCAACTCAAGCAGTTCGCGGAAATAGCTTGATCTACGGTGGCCTGAAGTGGACAAAAAGTAGTCTCACTAAAGAGGAATTCTTGACAAAGGATGAATAGTTATAGAAGTAAAAGAAATGGTTATATTTCACTAAGAATATGTACTAAGCCTGTGTCGCAGATGCCTGTATAGTAGCCTATTCTAAAGTAAAACTCATTCTAATTGTCACCCCCGCCACTTCTGAAAACAAAGTGATGCCCTTGTATAAAATGAAAACTCTGAACCTATTTAAATGTCACTTTATAACGCACAGCATACAACCTTTTAGGATTACTAGGTTGCTCATGATAATTTAGGAATATTACAAAGCTAGCTACCTGCTGGTCTCATGGATCAGCGCATTCATCCTTGTAGGTTCAGTTCCAGTTTTTTTAGCTGAGTTGATGCAATTCTTGGATCATCAGTATTGTTTTATTGATTTGATTTGATTAGATTCTATTATACTGAAATGACCACATGATAGAAAAACAAAAGACAGACATGCTTGTCTTCTTGAAACAGAGTCGTTGTGTAGTGCACAAAACAATATGCGGTTTCACTGAGTATAAATGAGTGCATAGATAAATCTTTTGTGGTGACAGAGATCATATTTCACACCGTTACGTGGCAAAAAAAAAAGTGAATTACTATTTACTTTGAACAAATGTTGTTGCCCACAGGTAGCATGGGCTCTGCATCCAGAGGGGCGAAGGAAGACAATGTAAGTTATCACTGCTACAAATGACCTTGACCTTGGCAGGCTGTAACTGTTGTATGATCAATGTACTGTAAACAATGTCAATGTACTGTAAAAAACATAGTCATTAAACCATTTTTTAATTCTCTCATCAGACTGGAAAATATTTGGAAAAACGGCCGAGCCGTCAGCTCCTCTGTGGCCTTCATGAGCAGCTGCGCGAACCCGGTCCTGTACTTCTTTGCTGGAAAGTCGTACATCAGACGAGAAGGATTTTCTTTCATGGCCCGTTTATTTGAGGGGACAGCACTGGACTTGGCCTCCAGGAAGTGGAGGCAGAACAGCCAGAACAGCCGTGACAAAGACAAAGAGGCTGCCAACACAATGATAAAGTCTAACCAGTCAGAGAACATGGCCAACTCAAGTCCACAGAGTAAGCCAGTCTCAAATGGCAAGTCAAGGACACGAGGACATGAGGATCCTGACAGGCCGGATGCTTGTAAAGATTGACTCATGAACATAAATCCTGAACTGTCATCTAAGCGGATCACAACGACTGCACTGCTCCACTTTTGATGTTTTATGTCGACTGAGCGTTTCTTTCATGCAAACATTGTTTTCAGGTCAAAATGAATGTGAGTAGTCTTCCAACACGACCACAACAACCACTGTGACACCGTCAGGTTGTCATGGTGAGAAGGTAGTGTATGTAAATGGTCATCAGGAAACTCGTCATCAAGTCAGAATTGACTCAAACAAAGCAGAGGAAGTGGTTAGGCAGAGGAGGGAACACCTTTCCTGGAAACTCTCCCATTGCTGGTTGTTTATTCCAGTTCAATTAAAGAACAAATATAAAAGCAAAGCTAGATCTTCACAACATTTTCTGCCTGTAACTGGTCTGTCAATGAACATAAATAATAATAGCAATAATAATAATTTATAGTAATAATTGCTCTGATTTCTTAACCTTAGGGCCAGAAGAATTCCACAGGTGGGGATTAAAATGGAGAAGACCAACCACTGAATTTCTGTTCCATTTCCTGTGCTTATTCCCTAATGGGGTGAGAGACGGCTGGTGCATGTCCATGCTGTCTCTTTGCTTGTTTTTCAAAGTTGGTGGGACTCACTCCAAAACTTCACGACTCAGGTAAACCGCCGCTGAGACCCAGCACCAAAGGAAATGTGTTCGTTGAGTTATTGAACACAATATTGAACAGAATGCAAACCTAGGCAGGATGACAGCTAGATAATTTGGTAGAAATCATATGGAGCGGTTGATATGAATGAACAGGAGATGCAGTGTCTAACATATGATGTTTGTAGTGACCGCCACGTCTATCTGGTGTCAGTTCTGTGTCACATTCTTGACAAGCAGAGTGACACATAGCAAGGCATTTTACATTCACTTAAGTGATATCTGGAGAAGACATTTCACTACGTCAAATACTGTCATTTGTGCTCAATTAACGTTATATGTGCCAGATGAAGAGGTGAATGAAGAATGAAGAACTTCAGTGCATTTCTAGCAACAGGTATCGTCAAAAGCAAGACGGGGCCACGGTTGTTTAAAACTGCTGGATTTGATCCACCATTTGTGAGTTGGTTGGTTGGTTACACCTTTGACAGAACATTATTCAAGTCAGTGCAAGGACAGGCATTTTTAACATTAACTCGGTTAGCCAGTCACATATTTCGATATCGCTTACTTCTCAAATGCTCATAATAAAGAAAATTAACGCGCGTAGATGATCATAATACATTTCTTTTACCCATTGTCACATCTTGCTTGTTTGCACTTCTACGTCTTGAGCAGTAACTTTTTGAATACCGCTGTCATGTGCCCAGTCTAGGGGACACAACATGGGGTGCTACAATCGCCAAGCACTCCCAAGAGGACAGCAGCAAACTAGAGAAACTAGAGAAAAAAAAATGCTGACGCAGTGCAACAAGTTTAACTCAAAAGATGCCCATACCAACAAACATGCCCCCAACAGCCCCTGTCAGGCAAAACTCAATGGTTCTTGAATTTATTCAAACTAAGGTGGCTGCTTTGCAAGCTCAAACACACGCTCCATACAAACAGCTTCACGAAGATTGTTTGGTTTAACTTATATTGGCTGATTTAAAAAAAAGTTAAAGCAAACAATACCATTGCTCACAAAACCAGACACAAAATGCATTCACATAAACCACGGACACAAGACTAGCTGCTTGGTTGGAAGTGGCTGGAGAACGAGAGGATGAGCAGGCTGCAGCAGGTTACAAAATAACAACAGGGATATGACCACCCATGCACTACCCCAAATGTTGTGTCCATAGCATATTATCTTGGCATCTTGTGATTCACCTTGGCGGCTGGAGAGAGCATACATGATCAAACAAGCTTCCTGTGGACCCAGGATTTCCCCTCATGCAACCATTATTGCACAAGATATAGGGGCTGGTTTGCGGCACACTCAGTTGAAACGACAGAAAGAGGAAACAGGGGAGAAGATTCTATGCAGATTGGAACGTCTCTGGGAGACAGCATTAATAAAAGGTCAGTCGTTTGATTATTACAGATATTTTTACTTATTTCAAAACACAACAGTGTGTGAAAAGTTTTGTTTTCAAGTAAAGGGACAGCTTTTTCAGCTCAGTTCAGCTGAAATCTAAAGAATTACAGTTATTTGTTTTTCTAATTTGACAAATAGGCTAACTTTATCTTTCTAATGGGACAAACACTGAAGCCAACAACAAGATATTCTTGACAACTCATAGGGTAATCGTCAGCGTATAGTCACAGAATAATAAGAAACTATGCATTTTAATGATGAAGTTGGACTTTGGAATTTGAAAAAAATAAAATCACATGAATAAAAAAGCATCTAGCGACCACCAGGTAGACGCTACTAAAGTCAGGTGATGAGTTAATAAGATATTTGGTGAATTATGAAAGCTGTCATTGAGGCTACTTCAAACTGTGAACCATATATTGAATAGAATATTAGTTCCTCTGCAATCACATACAAACATTCAGTAATCTCACCACCATGACCACCACCACGTAAGTGTTAAGTGAAGGTGAGAATGTGTGTAGTTTTCCACCACACAGATCTCTATGTTGATCTCCCCAGCAACATATCCTGTTTCCTGCTTGAGAAAGTTTGTGTCTGTCCTCAGTTGCAGAAGTCTTCCGTGTGACCTAATGATGACATCAAATATCACCACCGCAGCTGCTGCTATCAAGTCGAGCTCGATGCAGCTCTCTGCCCAGGTTGGAACTGGCATCCTGCTACTTGCCTTCATTCTTGGCTTCCCAGGCAACCTGCTTGTGGTCTGGTCAGTCATCTGTCGAGTGAAGAAGCGTTCAGTGACCTGCGTGCTCGTGCTGAACCTGGCGCTGGCCGACGCTTTTGTGCTCCTTGGTGCTCCACTTTTCCTGCGATACCTGGCAGGAGGGCGGGGTTGGGAGTTCGGCTCGGCAGCATGCAAACTGATCCATTACCTGAGCAGCGTCAACATGTACGTGTCCATCTACCTGATCTCCCTGATGAGCATGGACCGCTGGCTGGCCGTCACAAGGCCCTTCATGTCTCAGAGAATGCGAACAAAGAGGTCCCTGCTGATGATTCTACTGCTCGTCTGGGTCATGGCCTTTGTTCTGTCGGTGCCTATGCTCTTCTATCGCAGGTAAGGGGAGGACATGACACTAACAGATACACATTGGTCACAACACATGAAGAGAGAGTAATAGTGGCATTATCACAACAAGGTCACCAGCTGCTGAGTCTACATTGGCTGAAGCTTTGGGCTTGCTGGTGGTTCTCTATATTTGCCAAGCAATGTAGAGGCACACTGTCCGCGATGTCCCACGTCACCCCACTCCCCACTTGATCTAACAGATCTGACTGTAACCATTGAAATACTGTTAGTTACAGTGTATGGGCTGGGTGGAGCAAAACAGAGTGAACTGAGATGCGATTCCTACCCCTCTCTTTTGACATGGGGAAGCATACACAAGGCACTCCAATTAGAAACCAGGAGACATGTACCTATGATCCTGTTCTTTCGGTTTTGTGCTTCGAGACTTGGCGATGGTAGACAAAAGACTGCAATAAATCGCTGAGCATAATGAGCATATCTTTGGGCTGTGGGAGGAAACTGTAGTACCTGTAGAAAACCCACACAGGCACAGGGAGAACATGGAAACTACATGCAGAAAGGTCTAGAGCTGGATTCAGTTTTACTTAACTATGTATTTTTAAACCAATTTCTCTTCTTCTTCTCAGTGTTCAGATTCTACCACGTGGAAACTTCTCATTGAACATTTGCATTCCATACCACCCAAGCGGTGTGGGTCACAGGGTGTTCCAGTACCTGTTGGAGACCATCATGGGCTTTGTGGTTCCCTTTGCCCTCATCAACACCTGCTACTCGTCCGTCATCTGTCGGCTGAGGAGCGCAAAGTTCCAGCAGAGAGCACAAGGCAGCCGTCTGATCTTGATGATCATCATCGCTTTTGCCCTCTTCTGGTTGCCGTATCATGTTGTCAACATCTTGGAGGTGATTCAGTCCGGGCATATAGTGAGGTTAGATGGCCGGTCAGGTCAGCTCGAAATAGAGGGACAATCTAAAGGCTACATCCTGCCTTATGTTGTATGTTCATTGTTGATGAATGGCTAGAAAAAAGCCATCCCACCACTCATACTACAGGTCCCATAATGTACTGCAACAGTTAACGTTTGAAGAGTGACACCCAAATCTGAACTCGATAGTGAGTCATCATGTCAGCCCACAATGGGCAAGTACGGAGCAGCAGCATACAGTGTCAGCACAGAGACGGCTCAGCTAAAGAAAATAGACTAAAGGATTTCATTTTTCCTGTTGGAACATCCTAAGATGGAGTTTGAAACCTCTGTTCTCAAACAAAGACACAACGTTGAAGGTAGTTTAATGTCATGGGGTGGTTCTTGAATTCTCTTCACTTCTCTTCAGGTGATTGGCCTCCTGCAGGACAACCGGAACGTCATCGCTGCAGCAAAAGCTGCGCGTCCAAACGTCACGGCCTTCGCCTACTTCAGCAGCGCGGTCAACCCTATTCTTTATGTTTTTGCGGGAAGCTCCCACATCCGCCAGGCAGGCTTCAGCTTCATGGCCAAACTGTTTGACGCCACCTACTCAGAGAGCAGGACCACGTCCACCTTCACGCGCAGCGGGCGCACCGGTTCCACCCCAGACGAGAGCACCGTCCTACACAGCCTGTCCGTCAAACTGGGAAAGCCTTTTAAAGGGAAGAGCAAAGACAGAAACGACAGTGTTGCTGAAAGAGAGATGAATGAAGGCCAAACTCTGGCCACCCTTGAACAGTCGGACTAATTCAAGGTCTATAAGTGCACATGCAAGTAGAACGTTCGTGATGTATGTAGACTTCCCTCATCATTATTGTACTTGCTCATTACATCCATTTATTTTGTGCACCTTACATACTAATTTAAATTTTGTCTTTGATGGTGGACTTTGTACAGTTTAAGTGGGCAGCAATCTATGTATAATGGAATGTGAACTCGTTGAATGAAAGTGAAGCATTGTACTGATTTTTTCATAGCAACAATCAGTAATCCATCATTGTGGTACAAAAAACAAAAGCTGAATGAAGTTAACTGTTTATTTAAAAATTCACATCAAACAAGCATTTTTTAATGTGTATTGATTGCGATGTATATTTTTTCAAAATTCTCTAAAATGTGATTTTTGTGTTGGCTGTTTTTGAGTGTGTATGTGAAATGTATACCAGAAAATGTTTGATATGGCGTGAGAAGGAACAATTCATGTTGTGGAAAATGAAATCTTCCTTATTCACTTGTTTCTATGACGACCTTCTATGGGTAGGGGATGAAATGTGTCCAAAGTCATGAAGGAATTGGCTTCCATTAGTTGTCTGCATGACATCAATGAATTGTGTTATCTTTGTTTTATACTTGTGTTCTGAGCTCTGAGAATCAGAGGATTCTGTACACACAGGGTCAGTGTTTTGCAATAAATTTTGCTTTGCTAAAACCCATCCAGGTTTCAGTTATTGTAGTTTTCCATCGACCTATCTATCTGTAGCTAAACCATGCAAGCATTTTTAACTACTGTTGCTTAATAATGTTGTCATTTTTGACATCTGGGTAGGTTTATATCTGAAAAAATAGGTATGTTGTGTTCTTTCAAAGTAACTGCAGCTGGATTGTGCTTTTGCCATATTGCAACACAACATCCGGTACATTTTCATGCCTCATGTTGTGCGTGATTTCACAACAGCACAAATAAGTGGCTCGCCACTCGCTACTTTGCCCATGTGATTCAAGCATGAGTCACAAATTTTTTTTTCAAACAGACCACAAACCAGTCTCAGGGGTGAAATTCTGGAAATTTAGTCAGGCTTTGACATGGCAAGCCATGACAGGGCACCTGTGGATCTGACACTGCTCAGCATGCCTTCAGGCTTCCCTTAAAGCGGAAGTTAAAAATAAAAATGTCCTCTTATGAAGTTAATTACTCGACAAGCTTTGCATGATGGGACATTTTTAGCTGATGCTCCATCAATATTAGATATATATTTCCACCCCTGAACAGTTTTGAAACGGGCATGCAAAAGCATCGGATAGGAAAATGTGTGGCTCTGTGTAGATCAGACCTGAGCAAAGTGTGGCCTGGGAGCTATTTGCGGCCAGATGCCTATATTTTTGTGCACCCGTTTGACATCTGACGAAAACTGTAACTGATATGTCCTAATTTTTCGGCCTTTTTTGTTCTCTCTTTTAGTCACCGCCACCACTTCAGCAGTAAATATAGCATGTTCTTGTTTTAAGATGAAAAATTTCTTATTTTCATTGGCCATTTTTGTGTTTTTCCTGTTCCTCATAATTAAAGGAATACTGAAAATATATTTTGAAATAAATTGCCTTTTTATCTTGAATGTCCAGTCAATAGTTGATTTAAATTCAAATTAAGTGCATATGTCTTATGGCTATCTTCTAAGGTTCATTTTGTCCTTGTTATATTTTAGTTGATATTATTCCATCATGTTTTGTTGTCATCGCTGTCTTCCTTTTAGCATATTGGCCCCTCTGGAGGAGATGCAGCCTAATGCTATTCCGATTGCTAACTGCAAAATAAAAACAAATAGAAACAAACGGTTGCATTGTCGCATTTTCAAAATTTGCTTAAAAATGTCAAAATACTGCATCAGAAAACACGCCAGAAACAGTCAGTATATATGTGCTATAAGAGCTAATGCCATTTATTTATACATTTTCCTTTTTATTTATCTGACTTATTTCCACTTTTTGCCTTTTATTTATTTCAACATTTCGGTGTCAGTATGTAAATGAGGTAGGCGGGACAAACCTCAGTCTGAAGCAGCGATTGGTTCTAGCGATGCAATCCAATCAGCTCCTACTGTATTATCGAGCATCATTGGTTCATCCAAGGATCGCAGTCACACCAAACCTGACGCTGGGAGACCTTTGATGCATTCTGAAAGTTTTGTGACTCGACAAGTCCAATGCCAATCTGGGATGAGCATGAGTCGCATCAAACAACTTCTTTGTTCCTTTTTCATGTTGTTAACTGTTGTATCGCCACTGTTGTATCACTGGTGAACCGGACATCTAGTCCTGTCAGGTCACCGCCGAGTTTGTTTGTCTTCATTGATCACACATCACGAAACCACTGATCACTTTCATTTGAGGCTCGGTTTTGGTGCTGCCGGCTCAGTTCTAATGTTGACTTTTCATGAGAAGAACGTCATCCATTTTTTCCGGATCCAGGCTGCTGGACCGCACTATTTTGATGTGAGCTTGGTGTCAGCTGTCAAAGGCGAATGGTTCATTCACCTTTTTCACCACAAAAATCTCTTACTTTGAGTAGTAGATATGGCTTCAAAGGCTCAGCATCAAGTTCAGGAACACAGTGAGAGGAAGTGTTTCATTCATGCTGATTTATTGAGAAGGTGAAGGAGAAGCACAGCTGGTTATGATGAGGGAAGACCAATGCATCTTGGTGTAGAGCACAGCAGCTGCAGATGAAGAGTCAGTGAAGCTCGGGTCCTGACTGGAGTCTGAGGATAAAAAGACAGCAGTTCATTTCCACTGAGCCTCTGGACTTTTATACCACACTTTCCTTCTGTTCTTGTTTTGTTCTTGATGGGGTTGTGTTACCTTATTTGTTGAGATTCAGTCATCAGAAATGAGAGATTTGTCTAAACAGAGTCCATTAGACAGTGGGTCTGCGGCTAGATTTCCTTTTGCTGCATAATAATAACCTGGAATACGAGGAACATTTGACTTCAAATCACGAGTCAAGTATGGAACATTTCGACGTGTGAGATCCATGTGTGTGCGCACTGTTGTGTGTCAGTCACTTACCTGCACTGCCGATATCATTAAGGTGATCAATATCATTTAAAGCCTTCGCTTCACAGGCGAAGACCAAAAGAGCAACAACCAGAAAGACAGTTGAGATCCTCATTTTCTAAAAGAAGACATCAATGTTCCTGAGTTCATGAGTTGAAGCTGACTTGAGAACAGAGACATTGAACTCACCTTCAGAGTCAGGTGGGAGACAGACAGGTGGACGCTTGACTATCTTCTCTGATCAGAAGTCTTCTGACTGTCACTCTGATTCTCCCTCTTTATATTCACGACTCTCTTCCCTCAAATGCCTGAACGTATGAAAACATGTCAATGTTTGTGCTCATTCTACAACCTGAAGGTGATGAAGAGAGCCAGGTTTTCACACCAGTGATCCAAAACCAAAACCATCCTCAGATCACATCTTACTGTTTTCAGAGTGGAAACCATTCAAGCAAACGTCTGCCTCAGGTTTCATTCTTTGTCTGCACCTTCTGCTACTACTTCAGTTGACTTAAAGAGGTGAAGACTATTTCGTCTTCACTACAGTCTCCAACATCATTATTTGTTTATGTTTAAATATAATAGTTAACTAAGTGTAGAGATGAGAAATTCAATATGTCACATAGAACCTGCTCATGTCTGACACACTGCTCTGCCAGCTTTATTTAGGGGTTAAATTGAGCCTGCTGTGTCCTATGTCTTTTTAACAGTTGACTTTCACTATGGACCAGTCTGGACACATTTCCTTGATGCTATTGAAGACACATTACAAATACTGTGATGAAATAATCAATTAGTCATATTGTATTCTTGAAATCATAATGCAAACTTCAGTCTTTTGTCATGTGTGATGAAAAGCCTTTTCACAATTCTCTCACCAAAAATGGTTGTTTTTCATTACTGAAGATTTCACTAACACTTTGACCGCTTTAGACGTGATGCCAGGTTGTAGCATTAGCGCTTCCTGTGAGAGTGTGTGCGCGATCAGTGAACCCTAATGGGGACGCGGAAGAGGACGCCGCCACCAATACAGGTGCGATGTCCGTCCAATATCCAACTATTTACACTGCAGTGTTTCGCCGAGGGCACAGTGCGCCGTCGCGGCCTCGTCATGCTCTCGCGCACAAGTCCAATGCAGCGAGTGAGCCACGTGTTTATCGAATTTATCATCAGATGCAGAATTGTCATGGTGGAGATTGTGTTTGGCGGTATATCGTGTGTGATGAGTTATCGCCCATCCCTAGTAGGTACTAAAATCAGTAGCAGTGTACCAGTAAAGCATAATGGATAAGAGTATGAGTGAGGTCCAACCCCATGGAACGGTGGAAAAGGGCCATTGGGGATCAGCATCCTTGATTCTGGAACAGATGGAGAGCTTCGAAGCTTCTTTACCAATTTCTTGTGGAAGTAAAAAGTTTCAATCATACAACTGATGAGATTTCAGAGTCATGTTGCACCTGAATTTGCAGGGTTCTTATCATGACACTTTTAAGCAAGTCACAAATAGCAACACATTGTGGATAGATAGTTTTCACCTCTTGAAGTCAGCTAAAGTCACCTCTCATGAATGAGTGGACACCAAGAACATAGTGTCAGCAGAAGGTGAAGATAAAGAATGAAACCTGAGGCAGACGTGTGCTTGAATGGTTTCCACTCTGAAAACAGGACAACGTGATCTGAGGATGGTTTTGGTTTTGGATCACACTGGTGTGAAACCCTGGCTCTCTTCATCACCTTCAGGTTGTAGAATGAGCACAAACATTGACATGTTTTCATACGTTCAGGGGAAGAGAGACGTGGGATCGAGAATGAGTGAACAGGGGATCCAGGAACGTTCCTCTGGGCCATGTCCCTCACAGTCCACTAGGTATTGGATCCCCTGGGACATGACATCTGCTGTTCATGATTTTATGGACCATGCAAGCAGGATGGTTGTCGGTGATGAGGGGAGGAGAAGCCTCAGAGGCTGGGCTGAGGGGAGACGTGCAGACAGGCTTAAGGAAAGAAACGTGGAAGGTGGGATGCATGCGCACAGAGTCATTGAGCTTAAGTCTGACAGCCGAGTCATTGATGTACTTCTCCAACTTGAAGGACCGATGAATCTGGGCGTTAACTTGCGGGACTCATTAGGGATCTGCAGGTCCCGCGTGGACAGCCACACCTTGTGGCTGGTATAGGGGCGCTGGAACCCTGCTCCGGTCAGCCAGTCACGTCTTGTGCTCCGCAGTATGTGAGAGGGTAGCTTGGGTGCTCACCTGTAGAAGAATGTTTGTGAAGCTGTGAGAGAGCATCAGATTCCGTGTTGCGGTAGTCGCTGATGAGTCATCGATTCAGTGAAGCACTGCTTCCATCTTGACTGGATCCGGGAGTAGACGACCCACTCCTTGGATGAAGCCCAGAAAACTGACCTGCTTGACATGGAACTCGCATTGTGTCCGCCTTGCAGAAGAGTTTCTTCTCCAGCAGCCTCTGAAGCACTAAACGTACTTGATGTTCCTCTTCCCCTCTTGAAAATATCAGAATGTCATCCAAATACACGGAAACAATGTTAGTTAGTGAGACCAAAAAGCATGGCCCGATAGTCGAAATCTCCCAGGGGTGTCTTGAAAGCAGTCTTCCACTTGTCTCCGTACCGGATTCGGACTAAGTTGTACGCGTTTCTAAGGTCAAGCTTTGTGAAAATAGTAATTTGGTTCAGGAGTTGGAATGAGGGATCAATGAGGGGAAGCCGATACCAGTTCTTCATGGTTATTTGGTTGAGACCACGGATGACACCGTATTTTCCTATTTTCACTACAACACGTTGGCTCACTCATGCCACACCTCCTATTCCTCACGCAATTCCTGTCAAGTTCATTTCGAAACTCACATCACGGGCCTAGAAACGGTGCAGTTTTAAGAGACAGCAACAGGCAGCCCCCACACAACCAAGAAAGCTGCACATTAGTTTGTCTTCAAACCCTGGTAAACGCCGACTGCTGTGCACTTCAAGTGTTAAGACATCATTTGAGGATTGTATTATATTTTGAGCTTTGAAAGCTGTGTGTCAGCTGTCAAAGGCGAATGGTTCATTCACCATTTTCACCACAGCCAAAACAAACATCTCTAACTTGGAGTAGTAGTTTATGATATGACTTCAAAGGCTCAGTATCAAGTTCAGGAACACAGTGAGAGGAAGTGTTTCATTCATGCTGATTTATTGAGAAGGTGAAGGAGAAGCACAGCTGGTTATGATGAGGGAAGACCAATGCATCTTGGTGTAGAGCACAGCAGCTGCAGATGAAGAGTCAGTGAAGCTCGGGTCCTGACTGGAGTCTGAGGATAAAAAGACAGCAGTTCATTTCCACTGAGCCTCTGGACTTTTATACCACACTTTCCTTCTGTTCTTGTTTTGTTCTTGATGGGGTTGTGTTACCTTATTTGTTGAGATTCAGTCATCAGAAATGAGAGATTTGTCTAAACAGAGTCCATTAGACAGTGGGTCTGCGGCTAGATTTCCTTTTGCTGCATAATAATAACCTGGAAACAGTGATTTTTCGAGGAACATTTGACGTCAAATCACGAGTCAAGTATGGAACATTTCGACGTGTGAGATCCATGTGTGTGCGCACTGTTGTGTGTCAGTCACCTACCTGCACTGCCGATATCATTAAGGTGATCAATATCATTTAAAGCCTTCGCTTCACAGGCGAAGACCAAAAGAGCAACAACCAGAAAGACAGTTGAGATCCTCATTTTCTAAAAGAAGACATCAATGTTCCTGAGTTCATGAGTTGAAGCTGACTTGAGAACAGAGACATTGAACTCACCTTCAGAGTCAGGTGGGAGACAGACAGGTGGACGCTTGACTATCTTCTCTGATCAGAAGTCTTCTGACTGTCACTCTGATTCTCCCTCTTTATATTCACGTCTCTCTTCCCTCAAATGCCTGAACGTATGAAAACATGTCAATGTTTGTGCTCATTCTACAACCTGAAGGTGATGAAGAGAGCCAGGGTTTCACACCAGTGATCCAAAACCAAAACCATCCTCAGATCACGTCGTCCTGTTTTCAGAGTGGAAACCATTCAAGCACACGTCTGCCTCAGGTTTCATTCTTTATCTTCACCTTCTGCTACTACTTCAGTTGACTTAAAGAGGTGAAGACTATTTCGTCTTCACTACAGTCTCCAACATCGTTATTTGTTTATGTTTAAATATAATAGTTAACTAAGTGTAGAGATGAGAAATTCAATATGTCACGTAGAACCTGCTCATGTCTGACAGACTGCTCTGCCAGCTTTATTTAGGGGTTAAATTGAGCCTGCTGTGTCCTATGTCTTTTTAACAGTTGACTTTCACTATGGACCAGTCTGGACACATTTCCTTGATGCTATTGAAGACATATTACAAATACTGTGATGAAATAATCAATTAGTCATATTGTATTCTTGAAATCATAATGCAAACTTCAGTCTTTTGTCATGTGGGATGAAAAGCCTTTTCACAATTCTCTCACCAAAAATGGTTGTTTTTCATTACTGAAGATTTCACTAATACTTTGACGGCTTTAGACGTGATGCTGGGTTGTAGCATTAGCGCTTCCTGTGAGAGTGTGTGCGCGATCAGTGAACCCTAATGGGTACGCGATGTCCGTCCAATATCCAACTATTTATACTGCAGTGTTTCGCCGAGAGCACAGTGCGCCGTCGCGGTCTCGTCATGCTCTCGTGCACAAGTCCAATGCAGCGAGTGAGCCTCGTGTTTATCGAATTTATCATCAGATGCAGAATTGTCATGGTGGAGATTGTGTTTGGCGGTATATCGTGTGTGATGAGTTATCGCCCATCCCTAGTAGGTACTAAAATCAGTAGCAGTGTACCAGTAAAGCATAATGGATAAGAGTATGAGTGAGGTCCAACCCCATGGAACGGTGGAAAAGGGCCATTGGGGATCAGCATCCTTGATTCTGGAACAGATGGAGAGCTTCGAAGCTTCTTTACCAATTTCTTGTGGAAGTAAAAAGTTTCAATCATACAACTGATGAGATTTCAGAGTCATGTTGCACCTGAATTTGCAGGGTTCTTATCATGACACTTTTAAGCAAGTCACAAATAGCAACACATTGTGGATAGATAGTTTTCACCTCTTGAAGTCAGCTAAAGTCACCTCTCATGAATGAGTGGACACCAAGAACATAGTGTCAGCAGAAAGCGAAGATAAAGAATGAAACCTGAGGCAGACGTGAGCTTGAATGGTTTCCACTCTGAAAACAGGACAACGTGACGTGAGGATGGTTTTGGTTTTGGATCACTGGTGTGAAACCCTGGCTCTCTTCATCACCTTCAGGTTGTCGAATGAGCACAAACATTGACATGTTTTCATACGTTCAGGCATTTGAGGGAAGAGAGTCGTGAATATAAAGAGGGAGAATCAGAGTGACAGTCAGAAGACTTCTGATCAGAGAAGATAGTCAAGCGTCCACCTGTCTGTCTCCCACCTGACTCTGAAGGTGAGTTCAATGTCTCTGTTCTCAAGTCAGCTTCAACTCATGAACTCAGGAACATTGATGTCTTCTTTTAGAAAATGAGGATCTCAACTGTCTTTCTGGTTGTTGCTCTTTTGGTCGTCGCCTGTGAAGTGAAGGCTTTAAATGATATTGATCACCTTAATGATATCGGCAGTGCAGGTAAGTGACTGACACACAACAGTGCGCACACACATGGATCTCACACGTCGAAATGTTCCATACTTGACTCGTGATTTGAAGTCAAATGTTCCTCGATAAATCACTGTTTCCAGGTTATTATTATGCAGCAAAAGGAAATCTAGCCGCAGACCCACTGTCTAATGGACTCTGTTTAGACAAATCTCTCATTTCTGATGACTGAATCTCAACAAATAAGGTAACACAGCCCCATCAAGAACAAAACAAGAACAGACGGAAAGTGTGGTATAAAAGTCCAGAGGCTCAGTGGAAATGAACTGCTGTCTTTTTATCCTCAGACTCCAGTCAGGACCCGAGCTTCACTGACTCTTCATCTGCAGCTGCTGTGCTCTACACCAAGATGGATTGGTCTTCCCTCATCATAACCAGCTGTGCTTCTCCTTCACCTTCTCAATAAATCAGCATGAATGAAACACTTCCTCTCACTGTGTTCCTGAACTTGATACTGAGCCTTTGAAGTCATATCATAAACTACTACTCCAAGTTAGAGATGTTTGTATTGGCTGTGGTGAAAATGGTGAATGAACCATTCGCCTTTGACAGCTGACACACAGCTTTCAAAGCTCAAAATATAATACAATCCTCAAATGATGTCTTAACACTTGAAGTGCACAGCAGTCGGCGTTTACCAGGGTTTGAAGACAAACTAATGTGCAGCTTTCTTGGTTGTGTGGGGGCTGCCTGTTGCTGTCTCTTAAAACTGCACTGTTTCTAGGCCCGTGATGTGAGTTTCTAAATGAACTTGACAGGAATTGCGTGAGGAATAGGAGGTGTGGCATGAGTGAGCCAACGTGTTGTAGTGAAAATAGGAAAATACGGTGTCATCCGTGGTCTCAACCAAATAACCATGAAGAACTGGTATCGGCTTCCCCTCATTGATCCCTCATTCCAACTCCTGAACCAAATTACTATTTTCACAAAGCTTGACCTTAGAAACGCGTACAACTTAGTCTGAATCCGGTACGGAGACAAGTGGAAGACTGCTTTCAAGACGCCCCTGGGACATTTCGACTATCGGGCCATGCTTTTTGGTCTCACTAACTAACATTGTTTCCGTGTATTTGGATGACATTCTGATATTTTCAAGAGGGGAAGAGGAACATCAAGTACGTTTAGTGCTTCAGAGGCAGCTGGAGAAGAAACTCTTCTGCAAGGCGGACACAATGCGAGTTCCATGTCAAGCAGGTCAGTTTTTTGGGCTTCATCCAAGGAGTGGGTCGTCTACTCCCAGATCCAGTCAAGATGGAAGCAGTGCTTCACTGAATCGATGACTCATCAGCGACTACCGCAACACGGAATCTGATGCTCTCTCACAGCTTCACAAACATTCTTCTACAGGTGAGCACCCAAGCTACCCTCTCACATACTGCGGAGCACAAGACGTGACTGGCTGACCGGAGCAGGGTTCCAGCGCCCCTATACCAGCCACAAGGTGTGGCTGTCCACGCGGGACCTGCAGATCCCTAATGAGTCCCGCAAGTTAATGCCCAGATTCATCGGTCCTTCAAGTTGGAGAAGTACATCAATGACTCGGCTGTCAGACTTAAGCTCAATGACTCTGTGCGCATGCATCCCACCTTCCACGTTTCTTTCCTTAAGCCTGTCTGCACGTCTCCCCTCAGCCCAGCCTCTGAGGCTTCTCCTCCCCTCATCACCGACAACCATCCTGCTTGCATGGTCCATAAAATCATGAACAGCAGATGTCATGTCCCAGGGGATCCAATACCTAGTGGACTGTGAGGGACATGGCCCAGAGGAACGTTCCTGGATCCCCTGTTCACTCATTCTCGATCCCACGTCTCTCTTCCCCTGAACGTATGAAAACATGTCAATGTTTGTGCTCATTCTACAACCTGAAGGTGATGAAGAGAGCCAGGGTTTCACACCAGTGTGATCCAAAACCAAAACCATCCTCACGTCACATCGTCCTGTTTTCAGAGTGGAAACCATTCAAGCAAACGTCTGCCTCAGGTTTCATTCTTTATCTTCGCTTTCTGCTGACACTATGTTCTTGGTGTCCACTCATTCATGAGAGGTGACTTTAGCTGACTTCAAGAGGTGAAAACTATCTATCCACAATGTGTTGCTATTTGTGACTTGCTTAAAAGTGTCATGATAAGAACCCTGCAAATTCAGGTGCAACATGACTCTGAAATCTCATCAGTTGTATGATTGAAACTTTTTACTTCCACAAGAAATTGGTAAAGAAGCTTCGAAGCTCTCCATCTGTTCCAGAATCAAGGATGCTGATCCCCAATGGCCCTTTTCCACCGTTCCATGGGGTTGGACCTCACTCATACTCTTATCCATTATGCTTTACTGGTACACTGCTACTGATTTTAGTACCTACTAGGGATGGGCGATAACTCATCACACACGATATACCGCCAAACACAATCTCCACCATGACAATTCTGCATCTGATGATAAATTCGATAAACACGAGGCTCACTCGCTGCATTGGACTTGTGCACGAGAGCATGACGAGACCGCGACGGCGCACTGTGCTCTCGGCGAAACACTGCAGTATAAATAGTTGGATATTGGACGGACATCGCGTACCCATTAGGGTTCACTGATCGCGCACACACTCTCACAGGAAGCGCTAATGCTACAACCCAGCATCACGTCTAAAGCCGTCAAAGTATTAGTGAAATCTTCAGTAATGAAAAACAACCATTTTTGGTGAGAGAATTGTGAAAAGGCTTTTCATCCCACATGACAAAAGACTGAAGTTTGCATTATGATTTCAAGAATACAATATGACTAATTGATTATTTCATCACAGTATTTGTAATATGTCTTCAATAGCATCAAGGAAATGTGTCCAGACTGGTCCATAGTGAAAGTCAACTGTTAAAAAGACATAGGACACAGCAGGCTCAATTTAACCCCTAAATAAAGCTGGCAGAGCAGTCTGTCAGACATGAGCAGGTTCTACGTGACATATTGAATTTCTCATCTCTACACTTAGTTAACTATTATATTTAAACATAAACAAATAATGATGTTGGAGACTGTAGTGAAGACGAAATAGTCTTCACCTCTTTAAGTCAACTGAAGTAGTAGCAGAAGGTGAAGATAAAGAATGAAACCTGAGGCAGACGTGTGCTTGAATGGTTTCCACTCTGAAAACAGTAAGATGTGATCTGAGGATGGTTTTGGTTTTGGATCACTGGTGTGAAAACCTGGCTCTCTTCATCACCTTCAGGTTGTAGAATGAGCACAAACATTGACATGTTTTCATACGTTCAGGCATTTGAGGGAAGAGAGTCGTGAATATAAAGAGGGAGAATCAGAGTGACAGTCAGAAGACTTCTGATCAGAGAAGATAGTCAAGCGTCCACCTGTCTGTCTCCCACCTGACTCTGAAGGTGAGTTCAATGTCTCTGTTCTCAAGTCAGCTTCAACTCATGAACTCAGGAACATTGATGTCTTCTTTTAGAAAATGAGGATCTCAACTGTCTTTCTGGTTGTTGCTCTTTTGGTCTTCGCCTGTGAAGCGAAGGCTTTAAATGATATTGATCACCTTAATGATATCGGCAGTGCAGGTAAGTGACTGACACACAACAGTGCGCACACACATGGATCTCACACGTCGAAATGTTCCATACTTGACTCGTGATTTGACGTCAAATGTTCATCTCAAAATCACTGTTTCCAGGTTATTATTATGCAGCAAAAGGAAATCTAGCCGCAGACCCACTGTCTAATGGACTCTGTTTAGACAAATCTCTCATTTCTGATGACTGAATCTCAACAAATAAGGTAACACAACCCCATCAAGAACAAAACAAGAACAGAAGGAAAGTGTGGTATAAAAGTCCAGAGGCTCAGTGGAAATGAACTGCTGTCTTTTTATCCTCAGACTCCAGTCAGGACCTGATCTTCACTGACTCTTCATCTGCAGCTGCTGTGCTCTACACCAAGATGGATTGGTCTTCCCTCATCATAACCAGCTGTGCTTCTTTTTCACCTTCTCAATAAATCAGCATGAATCAAACGCTTCTTCTCACTCTGTTCCTGTGTGATTGGCCGTGGTGAAAAAGCTTTCTGGTGAATGTTTCCTCTAACCTTGGGTCAATGCCTGTTCCCAACATTGACAATCATGTTACATTTAGAACAGATAAAAAAGTGTGATTAATTTGTGATTAAACATATTAATCGGCAGACAGCTCTACTGATGACTTCTTTTCACTTGATTTGATGACAACATTGTTGGATCTCACCCACTTTTGATGAATTGGATTGGATTGAACTCAGAAGCACATTTTTTGTTTAAGTAAAAGTAGTCTCACTGTTGCACCCGACTTCTCATTTAAATGTTGAATTTAATTGGGTTTTAATTGTTGTTGTTTTTTTTTTTTTAATTTTGAAATAAAGATTCAAACTGAGTGTTTAAATTGAAAATTGGAAACTAGAGGTAGAAATACGGTTCTGTTCAGTGAGGATATGGAGGGAGTCTGAAGTCGTCCATGCGTGGACTGAACTGGACCGCCTCCCTGGACTCTGTGTTTGGTCTGGTGCTTGATCAGGTTTAATTGTGTTGGTCCGCTGTTTCAAAGACCCTCTTGTCCACACTGGTCATTTCTTGGTTGTCATTCATTGCCAGGACGGTTCCGGTGTCCAGTTCTGAGTTCAGACATGCAGTGGTATGTCATGTGTCAGGACTAGGCACAGTCAAACCAAGGTGAGATCCATGTAGTATGGAGAGTGAGCTGCTGTGGCTCCCATTTCATAACATGTCATAGGTCTGTGACCAGAATTGGTTTTAGAGACTTCAAATGAGCACAAAGAAGAGTGAAGGAGATCTTTGGAATAAACGTCTTGAGGCACAGTGGAAATGAACTTTTGTGTTTCTGTCCACCAGCCTGGATCTGATCTGCACCTCTGCAGCTGCTGTGATCAACAGTACATCTGAACAGTTTCCGCAAACATGACCATTTGTTCTTCACCTAAATCTTCTCAATAAATCAGCGTGAATCAAACACTTCATCTCACTGTCTGTTCCTGAACTTTGCATTAAATGTACACAGCTGTCAATGGAACCCCTTCGCAAGTGTGAGGTTTTTGAATTGGCTGCAGTGAAAAAGCTTTCTGATAGTTGGGATACTGCTGATGAGGGCTGGGTGTGGTCCTGGAGTTACTGAAGAAGTGAGGGGTTATATTGTTGACAAGCACACAGTGTGTTTGTTCACCTTGAAAAGTAAGGAGACTTATTTTCTCTGACAAACAAATTCAATATTCATTCTGAACCAGGGCACCAAATTCAATATTTTCTAAGCAGTGTTCATGTCTACCACATCCATGACCTACAGCATGGTGTTTTCCATCGGCTCTAGTGCTACTCTGTCCGCATAGGGCCATAATAATGTCAACTTTCATTATGTGTTGTCCGCTTGTTTCAATGTTTCCACTTCATTTTAATATGTTTGATCTTACTTTTAAAAAATGATCAAAAAAGAATAAAGATAACGTTTGTTCCCTGTTCTCTAGACTTCAAATATGGCAGCTCTACCTGCACACTCTTGTCAGTTGTGGTGATACAGCGATGACACGTCACTCCTTTGCACAAACAGATAGAAATGATGACACAGCATGCATCATCCTGTGCTGAAGATAGATAGATAGATAGATAGATAGATAGATAGATAGATAGATAGATAGATAGATAGATAGAGAGATAGAGAGATAGAGAGATAGATAGATACTTTATTGATCTCCGAAGAGAAATTCCCAAAAACAAAAACAAAAAAAAGATAACGCCAAAGGCTTAGTATGAAGTTCAGGAACACAGTGGGCAGAAACGTTTTGATTCATGCTGATTTATTGAGAAGGTGAAGGTGAAGAAGGGCAGGTTGATATCAGGATGTAGCTCACAGCATCTGCCGAAGTGATGATCAGATCCTGTTTGGAGGGCAGAGGACAAAAAACAACTGTTCATTCACACTATCAGGTTCAGCTCCCAAAACTGAGAGAGCTTCTGAAATACAAGTTAAAACAGCTTCATTTTTTTTTTCAATCCTGTCAAAACAAAGACCTGGATAACTGAGTTGTGGTCATCTTTCTTCTGTTGTATTTTGTCCAGAATTAGATTTTAATAGAGGCATATAATTGGAGATAGTACATTCTTACATGGAATCACTTGATGAGATTCAGTCATGTTTCCAAAGAGCTCTGTCTGCCCAGAGTCCACCAGCCAGTTTGTCTGCAGCTAGATTTCCTTTTGCTGCAAGATAATCTGGAAACGGTGATTTTTCGATGAACATTTGACTTCAAATCACGAGTCAAGTATGGAACATTTCGACGTGTGAGATCCATGTGTGTGCGCACTGTTGTGTGTCAGTCACTTACCTGCACCGCCGATATCATAAAGGTGATCAATATCATTTAAAGCCTTCGCTTCACAGGCGAAGACCAAAAGAGCAACAACCAGAAAGACAGTTGAGATCCTCATTTTCTAAAAGAAGACATCAATGTTCCTGAGTTCATGAGTTGAAGCTGACTTGAGAGCAGAGACATTGAACTCACCTTCAGAGTCAGGTGGGAGACAGACAGGTGGACGCTTGACTATCTTCTCTGATCAGAAGTCTTCTGACTGTCACTCTGATTCTCCCTCTTTATATTCACGTCTCTCTTCCCTCAAATGCCTGAACGTATGAAAACATGTCAATGTTTGTGCTCATTCTACAACCTGAAGGTGATGAAGAGAGCCAGGTTAAAATCAAATTTCCTGCTATTCTAATAGCAGCTTCATCACATCTTCCTGTTTTCAGTGGAAACCATTCAAGCAAACATCTGCCTCAGGTTTCATTCTTTATCTTCGCCTTCTGCTGACACTATGTTCTTGGTGTCCACTCAGTCCTGAGAGGTGACTTTAGCTGATGAAGAGGTGAAAACTATCTATCCACAATGAGTTACTATTTGTGACTTGTTAAAAAATGTCGTGATAAGAACCCTGGAAATTCTGGTATAACATGACTCAGACCAACTTTCAGGGAAGTTTTAACTAATTTTATTTTCTTCTTTTACTCCCGTCACAGGTTGCTGAAATCTCGTCAGTTGTACGATACAAACTTTTTATTATTAAAAGAAATTTGTAAAGATGCTTCTAAACTCTCCATCTGGTCCAGAATCTGTGCCCTGGTTTCTATCTGCCTGGAAACATCTCAGTAAATACAGTGACAAAAAAAACAAAAAAAGAGTTCCAGATCCCCAGGACGTTGAGCCCTAATGGCCCTTTTCCAACGTTCCATGGGGTTGGACCTCACTCATACTGCTATCCATGAGGCTTTACTGGAGCTGAGGCAAGTACACTGCTACTGATTTTAATAGCTACTTCTGACAGGTTCTTCAGGGCAGACGGATGCAGTCTGTGACATCATTACATGCGCATGTTGCATTGGGCCAAAGACACACGGCCAGAGACAAATTGAAAGCTCTTCTTGATAAGAGATGAAATAGTTTTCACCTCTTTAAGTCAACTAAAGTAGCTGCACAAGGCAAAGTATATGAATGAAACCTTCTAATCTACTGCAACGTTTCACAAGAAACAAGAAACAATCACTGATGGTTCCACACAGTTATTTCTGAGAACCAGTATCTCATTAGTAAAAACTTCCCTGAAAGTTTTTCTGAGTCACGTTACACCTGAATGTCCAGGGTTCTCATCATGACACTTTTGCACAAATGGTAGGAGATAGTAGATCGTTTTCACCTCTTCAAGTCAACTAAAGTCATCTCTCATGACTGAGTGGACACCAAGAACATAGTGTCAGCAGAAGGTGAAGATAAAGAATGAAACCTGAGGCAGATGTTTGCTTGAATGGTTTCCACTGAAAACAGGAAGATGTGATGAAGCTGCTATTAGAATAGCAGGAAATTTGATTTTAACCTGGCTCTCTTCATCACCTTCAGGTTGTAGAATGAGCACAAACATTGACATGTTTTCATACGTTCAGGCATTTGAGGGAAGAGAGTCGTGAATATAAAGAGGGAGAATCAGAGTGACAGTCAGAAGACTTCTGATCAGAGAAGATAGTCAAGCGTCTACCTGTCTGTCTCCCACCTGACTCTGAAGGTGAGTTCAATGTCTCTGCTCTCAAGTCAGCTTCAACTCATGAACTCAGGAACATTGATGTCTTCTTTTAGAAAATGAGGATCTCAACTGTCTTTCTGGTTGTTGCTCTTTTGGTCTTCGCCTGTGAAGCGAAGGCTTTAAATGATATTGATCACCTTAATGACGACGGTGCAGGTAAGTGACTGACACACAACAGTGCGCACACACATGGATCTCACACGTCGAAATGTTCCATACTTGACTCGTGATTTGAAGTCAAATGTTCATCTCAAAATCACCGTTTCCAGATTATCTTGCAGCAAATGGAAATCTAGCTGCAGACAAACTGGCTGTTGGACTCTGGGCAGACAAAGCTCTTTGGAAACATGACTGAATCTCAACAAATCAGGTAACACAACCCCATCAAGAACAAAACAAGAACAGAAGGAAAGTGTGGTATAAAAGTCCAGAGGCTCAGTGGAAATGAACTGCTGTCTTTTTATCCTCAGACTCCAGTCAGGACCTGATCTTCACTGACTCTTCATCTGCAGCTGCTGTGCTCTACACCAAGATGGATTGGTCTTCCCTCATCATAACCAGCTGTGCTTCTTCTTCACCTTCTCAATAAATCAGCATGAATCAAACGCTTCCTCTCACTCTGTTCCTGTGTGATTGGCCGTGGTGAAAAAGCTTTCTGGTGAATAGTTCCTCTAACCTTGGGTCAATGCCTGTTCCCAACCAGCTGTCAAAGATCAAAATACAATACAATCCTTAGATTATGTCTTAAAAGTTGCTACTGGCTGAGATCAAGTTGTGGTTCTGCTTTCTTCAATGATCCTGGTTTGCCAAGGTTTGAAACTAATGTGCTTCTTTCTTGGTTGTGTGGGGGCGGCCTATTGCTGTCACTTAAAACTGCACTGTTTCTAGGCCCGTGATGTGAGTTTCTAAATTGACTTGGCAGGAATGGCATGATGAATAGAAGGTGTGGCATGAGTAAGCCAACGTGTCATTTGCGTGATTCTCATTGCGTGAGGGTTGGCTATCACATGGACCTTGTGTGTGGTCTGACTTCAATTCCACGCTTGAGACCAAAATAAACATGTTTCAAGTGATTCAAGCCATCAACAGCATAACGTAATGGCATGTTGTTACATGAGGCCGCTCTTGACTTAGGAACGTCATCATCACAAAAGTGCAATGAACCATTTCTGTGTCACTCTGAGATCTCGAGCTACATCCTCGAATGGCATTTGACATATCAGCTACAACAGTCGACGAAAATGAAAACACAAACATCATTGCACTGAAGAGAGAGAGGTTTCAGAGAGGTTTTGACAGACCGCCACCAACAGTAGAGGCAGACATCCAAGATGCTGTACGTGATCTTGACACCAACACTGGTCCCCCATGGAGGGAAGAAATTGTATGTGCCACTGGATCACGAAAAAGTTGAAAAGCACCCGGACCTGACAACTTACATGCTGAACAGTTCAAAGCTGATCCACAGCAGAGCTCCTCCAGCCTCTTTACCCTGAAATGTGGGAAGGGAAAGAGCTGCCTGATGACTGGACAGAAGGTGTCATAGTGAAGATTCTCAAGAAAGGTGCACTTGTGGAATCACCCTTCTCTCTGTACCAAGCAAAACCTTGTGAAGATTATCATCCAGAGGACCAGGATAGCATGGACACCATCATTATGAGGAGGTGATGGAGGTGGAGGGGGCGAAGGGAGGAAGCGAGGACTACCCATGAACACCTGGCAGTAGACAGTGGAGAGGGAGCAGAAGACCCTAGGTCTCACTCGGTGTACTGTGCAAAGCCCAGAAGAGACAGGAGTGCAGCTCTTTCGTTTCTGCTCGGAGAGAATCACCTGAGCAGGTGCTGTTTATTCAAACTTTTCAGTCTAAAATCTCTTGTAGATAGAAGTGTGTGGAGTGATTGCCCAAGGTGACACTGGGGCGTCTTGAGCCCATTTGGTGCAGTTTTGTTACTTCCCAGATCTGGAGTCTTTGGCTCTTCCTCCACGTTTGAAATGACCAACAATCACAAACCAATGAATTTTCCGAAGGGGTCGTGATAATGACGGTGGCAGGTAATAACACAGAAGGTTTGCATCAGGATCAAATTTTCACAGACAAACTTCACGAACGGTGCAGGGAGCTGGCGACAGTGTAGTAAACACACATCTATTAGCGCACCATGCGTTGCATTTCTGAAAGATAAATAAATACGTACAGAAAAAGCAGGATCATTGTGACCATTTTACACAATTCCTTATTTCCTTGTTGTGAAAATAGAGATGAAGCGAACGTGTGCGTTGTCTCAGCTTTGAATGATGCCAGTCACAGTATTTAAAGGGGCGCAGACAGTTTGTTGCTGCATTCAATTCCTAACCAATCATTGTGTCATTCTCAGTTGCGATGGCCCTGAGAATAACCAAGTCTTCTTACTTTTCTAGATCCACAAAGAGGCTGTTGAACTTGTCATCATCTCAGCAACAACCTAACCCCTCGCTTTTTTTTCTGCTGCAGCCAATTCAAACATCTTGCACAAGAGAAGTGGTTCCTTTGATAGTTGCAAAGGTTTAATGTTAAGTTCAGGAACAGACTGTGAGAGGAAGTGTTTGATTCATGCAGCTTTATTGAGAAGGTGAAGGGAGGAACAACTGGTTATGTTTGCAGAAGACCAATCCAACATGATGGAGATCACAGGAGCTGCAGAGGTGAAGATCAGATCCTGAGATCCTGAGGTCTGAGGATGAAACACTGAGTTAATTTTCACTGGGCCTCAGGACATTTGATCCAAAGGTCCATCATTGTGCTATGATTATTTGGAGTTTTTATGAAACAAAGTAGAAACACTTTTAATCATGAGGTTTGCTACTGAGATCCAGGCCTCTCAGTACAAAGACCTGGATGATGGTGAACTTACACCATTTACAAAACTCTTCAGGAAAGCTGTGGTCATGTGTTGTATTTGGGTCTGAGATGATCGTACAGTACATTTCTGAGGTTGAGGTTGAGGTTGATAAATGCAATATATCACAGGAGACAGAAAACATTCTTACATGGAATCACCTAGAACATAAGGTGAAGATAACTTCATGAGTTACGAGAAATGAGCACAAAGAGGAGTGAAGGAGATCTTTGGAATAAACGTCTTGAGGCACAGTGGAAATGAACTTTTGTGTTTCTGTCCACCAGCCTGGATCTGATCTGCACCTCTGCAGCTGCTGTGATCAACAGTACATCTGGATAGTTTCCGCAAACATGACCATTTGTTCTTCACCTAAATCTTCTCAATAAATCAGCGTGAATAAAACACTTCATCTCACTGTCTGTTCCTGAACTTTGCATTAAATGTACACAGCTGTCAATGGAACCCCTTCGCAAGTGTGAGGTTTTTGAATTGGCTGCAGTGAAAAAGCTTTCTGATAGTTGGGATACTGCTGATGAGGGCTGGTTGTGGTCCTGGAGTTACTGAAGAAGTGAGGGGTTATATTGTTGACAAGCACAGCAGTGTGTTTGTTCACCTTGAAAAGTAAGGAGACTTATTTTCTCTGACAAACAAATTCAATATTCATTCTGAACCAGGCCACCAAATTCAATATTTTCTAAGCAGTGTTCATTTCTACCACATCCATGACCTACAGCATGGTGTTTTCCATCGGCTCTAGTGCTACTCTGTCCGCATAGGGCCATAATAATGTCAACTTTCATTATGTGTTGTCCGCTTGTTTCAATGTTTCCACTTCATTTTAATATGTTTGATCTTACTAAACAAGAAACAATCACTTATGGTTCCACACAGTTATTTCTGAGAACCAGTATCTCATTAGTAAAAACTTCCCTGAAGGTTTTTCTGAGTCACGTTACACCTGAATGTCCAGGGTTCTCATCATGACACTTTTGCACAAATGGTAGGAGATAGTAGATAGATAGTTTTCACCTCTTCAAGTCAACTAAAGTCATCTCTCATGACTGAGTGGACACCAAGAACATAGTGTCAGCAGACGGCGAAGATAAAGAATGAAACCTGAGGCAGATGTGTGCTTGAATAGTTTCCACTGAAAACAGGAAGATGTGATGAAGCTGTTATTAGAATAGCAGGAAATTTGATTTTAACCTGGCTCTCTTCATCACCTTCAGGTTGTAGAATGAGCACAAACATTGACATGTTTTCATACGTTCAGGCATCTGAGGGAAGAGAGACGTGAATATAAAGAGGGAGAATCAGAGTGACAGTCAGAAGACTTCTGATCAGAGAAGATAGTCAAGCGTCCACCTGTCTGTCTCCCACCTGACTCTGAAGGTGAGTTCAATGTCTCTGTTCTCAAGTCAGCTTCAACTCATGAACTCAGGAACATTGATGTCTTCTTTTAGAAAATGAGGATCTCAACTGTCTTTCTGGTTGTTGCTCTTTTGGTCATCGCCTGTGAAGCGAAGGCTTTAAATGATATTGACCACCTTAATGATATCGGCGGTGCAGGTAAGTGACTGACACACAACAGTGCGCACACACATGGATCTCACACGTCGAAATGTTCCATACTTGACTTGTGATTTGAAGTCAAATGTTCATCTCAAAATCACCGTTTCCAGATTATCTTGCAGCAAAAGGAAATCTAGCTGCAAACAAACTGGCTGGTGGACTCTGGGCAGACAGAGCTCTTTGGAAACATGACTGAATCTCATCAAGTGATTCCATGTAAGAATGTACTATCTCCAATTATATGCCTCTATTAAAATCTAATTCTGGACAAAATACAACAGAAGAAAGATGACCACAACTCAGTTATCCAGGTCTTTGTTTTGACAGGATTGAAAAAAAATGAAGCTGTTTTAACTTGTATTTCAGAAGCTCTCTCAGTTTTGGGAGCTGAACCTGATAGTGTGAATGAACAGTTGTTTTTTTGTCCTCTGCCCTCCAAACAGGATCTGATCATCACTTCGGCAGATGCTGTGAGCTACATCCTGATATCAACCTGCCCTTCTTCACCTTCACCTTCTCAATAAATCAGCATGAATCAAAACGTTTCTGCCCACTGTGTTCCTGAACTTCATACTAAGCCTTTGGCGTTATCTTTATTTTGTTTTTGTTTTTGGGAATTTCTCTTCGGAGATCAATAAAGTATCTATCTATCTATCTGTCTATCTATCTCTCTATCTATCTATCCATCTATCTATCTATCTATCTATCTATCTATCTATCTATCTATCTATCTATCTATCTATCTATCTATCTATCTATCTATCTATCTCTCTAGCTATCTATCTATCTATCTATCTATCTATCTATCTATCTATCTATCTTCAGCACAGGATGATGCATGCTGTGACATCATTTCTATCTGTTTGTGCAAAGGAGTGACGTGTCATCGCTGTATCACCACAACTGACAAGAGTGTGCAGGTAGAGCTGCCATATTTGAAGTCTAGAGAACAGGGAACAAACGTTATCTTTATTCTTTTTTTTATCATTTTTTAAAAGTAAGATCAAACATATTAAAATGAAGTGGAAACATTGAAACAAGCGGACAACACATAATGAAAGTTGACATTATTATGGCCCTATGCGGACAGAGTAGCACTAGAGCCGATGGAAAACACCATGCTGTAGGTCATGGATGTGGTAGAAATGAACACTGCTTAGAAAATATTGAATTTGGTGCCCTGGTTCAGAATGCATATTGAATTTGTTTGTCAGAGAAAATAAGTCTCCTTACTTTTCAAGGTGAACAAACACACTGCTGTGCTTGTCAACAATATAACCCCTCACTTCTTCAGTAACTCCAGGACCACAACCAGCCCTCATCAGCAGTATCCCAACTATCAGAAAGCTTTTTCACTGCAGCCAATTCAAAAACCTCACACTTGCGAAGGGGTTCCATTGACAGCTGTGTACATTTAATGCAAAGTTCAGGAACAGACAGTGAGATGAAGGGTTTGATTCACGCTGATTTGTTGAGAAGATTTAGGTGAAGAACAAATGGTCATGTTTGCGGAAACTATCCAGATGTACTGTTGATCACAGCAGCTGCAGAGGTGCAGATGAGATCCAGGCTGGTGGACAGAAACACAAAAGTTCATTTCCATTGTCCCTCAAGACTTTTATTCCGAATGATGTGTTATTGTTCCCACTTTCTTCCTCAACACATAATGCTGATCAACTGCTCCTAGCTGATCGACAATGGCTGTTCTGTGTATACTTAACAGAACGACTGATTTAAATCTCATTTTAATGTTGGTCTGCTGTGAATTGTTGTGCCAGGAGGAACCTCATCACAAGTGAGGTGTGGTGTGTCCTCTCACTCAACCTTCAGCTTCAACTTTTGCTCCCAAGCTTGCTCTGTCATCGGGGTGTATTTTCATTGTGTAAAATATATGGGTGCAGCTCTGAGTCACTTGGACTTGTCGGTTTATATCCTTATCGTATGTGAGCTTACTGTGAAACTTGACATGTCCGAGCATAAACTGTTTCCTCAGCATTTCTCTAAAATGGTAAGAACATTTTTTTCTGGGTCCTATCTTGGGAAACTCAGCGCCTGGCGTTTGCGAGGATGTTACTCAATGTCTTGTGTAAAATCATGATCGCGTTACAGCAAGGATTTGTAGCTTCAATACAATCGAGCAGTGCTGACTCAGCACGCCGCAGCAGTTCCATTGCAAGATGAGCCGCATCTGTGAAATGATGACAGATCCGTTTGACATGCTGGAATTTTATTTCATTGGTTGCAGTTTTCTGAGATATCAGCCACAACAGGTTGAAGGCCACCCTGGACAAGTCCATGGGGTGTGGCAAGCGAGGACCCAGTAAGTCATCTTTTTTTTTATTTCCTGTCCCAGTACTTTCCAAAAGAGGTCGCTCTTTACCATGTTCTTGCTTACACACTTGTTATTGGCAAGCCGAAACAAAGTCATGAACACGACAGACGGAACAAGTTTTTTGGTCTGACTTAAAAAAAAAAAAATCTTTTCATAGCTGCATGCACAAAAATGTACAAATGTATTATCAAACATCACTGCTGACTTTTTGAATTCATCAGTATAATGAATACATTGAAGTTTAAAGAGAACGATCCCCTGAGGTGCTACTCCTTAATCTTGTTTTTGTCTTTAACTTTACCATTGCAGGTTTAAATAATAAATGGCGTGAATTGTGTTTGTTGAATGTGTTTGAGATTGGTTTGTCAATGTGTTGTCATTCGTTTCTTTCTTTTTCATTTTTTTTTCCATATTTCTCTAAATGAAGTAAGTGGATGCTTCATAATGTGCACCATGTTTAATGGCAAAACTTACTTTTGAGAGAGCACAAATTCAACAGAAGAGGATGGTCACATCGGCCGCAGCACAAACATGGCGTCCTCTGTCTGTCCAGACAGCAGTATAATGGCCAACGTCTTTTATAAAGAGTACATACAGATGGGTTACTTCTAAACGTCAAATAATATTTTCTGTCGCATGAGTCGTCATATATGTGTTCTGTATTTTTTTTAAATCGTGACTATGACTACTGTCTGTGTCTGCTGTAAAATAGCCCTTATCAATGGAAAACAGACGCGTAACAGTGATCCTACGTTTAGATGTAGTCAGCTAAATCTGACTGCACATGTCCGTTTGCAGAAGGCATTATGTTCACACCAACCTGCAACTAAAACGTGTGTTGCCATGACATTAGAAAACTGTAGAGGCCAGTGTAGCAAGAAGCCGAAGGCCACATTATTCAATTCATGTATGACATTCATGTATGGAGGACCCCAAATGACATAATTATGAATAAAAGTAGAAATGCATCACTAGAACTGAATGTGTAAATAACTTAATAAATGTGAAAGTAATGTTAAAGTGTCAAACTAAAGAAATTATATCTAATTTCATTTTTGTCGATTAATGGTGCCCGACACAGCGAGAACGTTGTTGCATTCAAAGAGTCTGATTTCCCAGGAAAATGTGACTCTACACGCCAATCTGTGATCAGCGTGAGTCACATCAGACGACTTCTACATGTTTTTTTATGTCGTTAACTTTGCTCATATGAACACTTGTTTTAAGATGTCAATCAAGAGGCGTTTATTTACAGTGCAAATATTGATATGACTAACTATCTGTAAATTTGAACTGAAAGACCCCGACTCATAACTGGACCTGATATTAAAGTCAAATAGCAGAAATGTTATTGGTGCTCTTGCGTTTCAATGAAAGGCTGACTGGTGTTTGAGACATGCGGCAGGGTCACATTCTCTGAATGATCTGTCAGATGTCATCACATGAAACATCTGACTGTGGCTATGAACACATCTGTGACAAGCTTGAGATGGTCGTTTTTGCAATGACAAAAGCAAAATGTACATGCTGTAGAATATCACACGGTTACACTGCACATAGAGGACTCATCTATCGTCCGTGCCTAAAACCGCCACTGGTCATCGGTTAACATACTTATACTTATAATTAACATTCATAACATCCTCTATAAAGTATCAGGATGTCTTATGAATGTACTAATAATCCATGATAGATGAGCCCTTTAAGTAAATTGTTACATAAATAAAAGCAGTGTGAGCTTTAGTTGCTCATATTCCTTTGGTCATGTCTAAAAACAATTCAGGACAGTTAAAACAAAGTCTATAATCTTAGATTCCACATGTTATTATATTCATTGAGTATTTTGGCTGGAAATTATTAAGGTCACATCTCGCATTCGTTTGGATGTCTTACATCCGTTTACAAATAATGTGATGTTACCTTCACTCCCACGCAGATGAGCACCAGCACGACAAAACTGGAATAATATGTGAGAATTTCAATCTCAGGCCTCTGGGGAGGAAAAAAAGAAAATAAAATAAAAGTACCTATTTTTATTGCACTTAGATGCATGTTCAAACACTTCGACACCCTTGTTTTGGCTCATTAACAAGTCAGTTGAATGGAATTGTGTCGTTCCACTCAAACAGCCTGCAGGTGTGATTAGTTAGCCCATGAACAATGACAGTTCGATCTCAAACACCCCTGGGCTTGTAGTTTTATGTTAATCTGTCACATATGATGTTGAATGTGAAATTTGTTTCTGCTTTCAGGTAGTGGTGCTTGGAGACTTAAAACACCTGAAAGGGACAACATGTTTCTGTTGACATTTCCTAACATTCAATGACTCATCGCTGTGACAATGGCAAATTGCCGGTCTGCCTTTTAGCAACATATGTCGATGAAATTTGTTCTCTCCCAGTTTCCTGGCTTCTTTCTAGTAACATTGCAATCTTGTTTTGTGCTATATGAAAAACATTTGATGGTGCAGCTGTGGAGGGGAGATTGATAGAATGTGAACACTAATGGCTTTAGCAAAAAGAAAAAAACACACAACAACACAACACCGCACAAACTCAGTGAACAAGATGCTAGTAAGGAAGTGAGCCAACCTTCAACATAATTGTCGTCTGAGCTTCACATTGTATATTTGTTTATACCTACCTAATGATAAACATTGACTCTGCACACAATGAAAAGCAGTGGCAGCTGGTGAAGTGATTTCTAGCTGTGCCAGTTTCACATTCTAACATCTTAATATGTACAATTTAACTCTGTTAAGGGCAGCAATGCTTTGTTTTACGGTTCTCATCAAAGACGTGTCAAAAATATATACTGGCAATATTTTTGGTAGAAGAACTCAAAATATAAATAAAAATATATCAAAATATGACCAAACCTCACCGCTCCCAAAGTGCCTGGACTTAGATAGGAAAGTCCTGCTCTCTGATCTGAACACTAAGTCCGGCATTGTCAATATGTATATACTGTATTTAATACTGTATGTAGTGGTCTTCCATCCATCCAGGAGGCCTACCATTGTTTTTCAATCATAATGAAATAGAGTGGTTTAACGTTTTATGGAGTCACGTCACCATCCCACTCTAGACAGCATCTGCCACCGCCGTGGATGATGCCTGTCTGCATGCCCTTGAACTTCAATTTGTGTGGTGAAACTTGTCGCTTTGTCTTGCTATTATGGCAGCATTCTACAAGTTACTTCAGTTTCCTATTAACCATCTTTAAAAGGACAACTCATTGCAGCGCTGACCAATAATTCAGTGAGTGTGGAGTTAATGGATCAGGCAAGCTGTTGACAGGAAGATCACCAGAGATGGTAGTAACTGCTGGTGTGGAGATGCTCGAGGATCTGAGGAATGAAAAGGTGCTCCAGGGCAGCGAGAAGAGCTATGATGTGAGGTGTTGGAGTGAGTCATTGAGGGGTGCACACGATATTAATGAGTGAGCCATGCAAAACAGGGTTTGAAAGAGAACCCATCTATGTTGGGGTAGAACACTGTCATAGCAAATGAGCATTAGTTTGAATTTAACATGAGTGATATGCAATATTATGAATGAATCACATAATTACATGTTAATTACACATTTCTTGGATTTACATAATAATATGAACGTGCAATATTGCAAAATTATTCTGAACTTGTCCAGAGTGTCCCTAAAATTTGAAGTCAAACTGCATCGTTGGATCGTGGTCAGTATGCAGCATGTATTTTTCAAGTTCTCCCTTCACACTGCAACGGTTAATTCCAGAATGAACGTTCTCAAGCTCCAGGAGCAGAATCTCCTCTCTTACCTGGACTCATCATAATACCATTTAGAGACTTGGATGAAGATTAGAAAAAGAAGAGGCCACCAAACTCAGAGCTGTCTATGTGGTGAGAACACTGGGGGAATCTTTCTGGATTCATTGTCATTGGCAACAGGTACAACTCATCTATTAATGTGCACAGTTGTGCCAGTCTTATAGAGAGTGAACAGCGGTATTAACACTCCCTGTTCCTCATGAGAATCATCATCATCTGCACACAAGCAATTGAGTGAGAGACTAAAACCTTGAATGTATATATATATATATATATATATATATATATATATATATATATATATATATATAGTTCTTGAATCCTGCTTATCGTTTTCTCACATCAGATCTCACACATTTCGCCTTATGTTTACTCATGACTCAGAATCTAAATATTTTTGACTGATAATGGATCAGCTACAGGGTGTATACACAGCAGAACAAACACTCTTTATAAAGACACCTACTTATATAGTTGCATGTGCTCCATCTGAAAATATTCAGACGTTGAACCTGTCATAGGAGCATCTGGAAATTCTACGGTGAGCACATCTAGTTTTTGTGCCATTGACATTTGACAACAATTATATCTGAATTTCTGTTTTTTTTTCCTTCTAGAAAATGAGAATTCCGTTTTGGTTTCTGTTCTTTGCCTTGCTGGCTGCGATGAGTGCATTCCAGGTGAACGCTGCAAGAGGTCAGTTGCTCAAGTTTCGGCCGTTTCAGTTACATTCACATTCAGCTATTTTAAAACATGACAATGTTTGTGCGACATTTCCTGTCATCAGCTGATACGTTACTTACTTTTGTGTGAATTCTTCAGATTAGATGTGTGAAAACATACCATACTGTTTTAACTATACTTACACAATACGGTTTTCACAAAAGAGCCACGTACACGTGTTAGACTGAGAGATATAGCTGGAAATAATTCTTCTTATTGCGTTTTAACATAATTTCCTATTTTTCATTTTGCTTTTTAGGTGGGAAAAGTAGTGACTCCAACTCCGAAGAAGAGCAAACTATTTTTGCGAAACAACACAGGAGACAGAGGAGGGCTGTCAAGGCCGATTACTGAAGCTTGTATGATATCACCTCTTCTTTTTTCCCTATGCATCATGTCTTTGGGCAGTTAACTTAAGTCTTTGTTCAGTATAATAGTCAGTTGGATGTAGATTATAAGCAATATCAGAGTAAACTTAATAACAATATTTGAAGATGACGTGTTTTGTTTTTTGTTTTTTCCACTGTAGCTCGGCCATCAGACCTGATCTTCAGTGCCACATCAGCTGGGATGTTGCCTCTGAATTAAAAAGAGGCCAACTTTAATGGCTCAATAAAATGTGGTGATAAGACACTTTCTCTCGTCTGATTTGTGATGACTATCAAAAACTGATCAAAAACTCCAGCAGAGCGTCCAAACCATCACGCAGTTGTGCTTTTACTATTTTTAAATATTTTTGCAATGTTCAATATGGGGTCAGTCACAATCTAACGCAACAATGCTTCAGCTTCTCCTAGCCACGGCTCAGGGCCGGTACTATTCCGCCCTTGAAAATAAGGCACGTCAGTTGTCGGTTGTTTATTTTCAAATTACATTAAATGGATCTGTGACCGCCCGATACACATTTAGTGAATGATCCTGTTCATCATCTTATTAATGTGCCAGATTTAATACTATATTTCACTGTGTTGAATGCCTATTTGGACACAGATGCCTTCATATTGGTATTTGTGTAGCCGGTAACTACATGAAAACAACCTCCAAGGAGAGCATGTTTCATGAAAGGGCCCATAAAAGAGGATTTCTACATTAAATCAGAATGTTCTTTCTCGATTTCTTAACTGGGATAATTATAGCTTTTCTGTTTGCATAAAAGTCGTTTAACCGGTTGGACGGCTCTTGCGCAATGATAAAAATACACACTGTGCCTATTTTAGGGCGTCCGGAGCCTGACAGACTTCTTTGAATATGACCCCTTAGCTCAGTTATGAGAAGACAAAGGCAGGTAATTGGCTAAACAAATGTTAAGTACTTTGTGTGACGTGCGATTAAACAATGGGTGGAGGCTGGCTGCGCAATCTGATCAAGTTGTTGGAAGTCGTAAAGAGTCGCACCTGGAACACAAAAGAAAAGGCTCTTGGTTTGATCGGAAAACAAAAATCATGCAGCAATAACCGGTCAACAGATGTGTGTATGATTTCATGTGGCACTCGCTGCAACTCTCTTGGTATTTAATTGATACACTTTTCATAATAATTGTTTTATTATCCAACTTCTTGACTTCTGACTTAGTTTGCCTCAAGTAGTACCATATGCAGTTGCTTAAGCCATTCATTGAACAAAAGTGTTCCCATACTTACTTCTGTGGCGTTAATTAATGGAAAAACCTGTGACAACATTTTCTGAATAATCCATTTTTCCATTTATGAACTCCATAGTTTGCAGAAGGAGCCAACTGCACAAGCACCTTCACTGGGCTGCACATACACTAGACTTCATTTCTCAGTGCGTCCTGCCGCTCTTGTGTTTGTTCATGTTGTAAAGTCGCTTGTCGAGCAAAATCTGTAAATGTTAACTCTCCAATAAAAGATGCTTTGTTTGTGAAGGATAAAACGTTATCTGGGACAAAAGGCAGAGAGAAGGAGAATAAACAATCACGAAACAGAGGTCTCTGAACAAGAATGAATTTGACATTCATGAAAATGTTGTTGCAGTTATTGTTTGACAGAGCTTTCACTCGCTGCTTTGACGTGAGGTGTTGCATTTTACTGAATTTGTGTTCATACAATAACCTTTGGGTGGTGACTGAAAGAACAAGAGTGACGTACAAGCGCCACACGTAATTTTCCTAAATGCTGCCAGTCTTCCTTTATGGCTAGTATGAGAAACTCAATGTAGAAGATGACAGATGAAAAGCCAGTTGAGGTGGTTGAAAAAGGTCCTGTGATAGACTGAAAATTGTGTCTCTTGGTTGTCCTGGTAACACCATGGAAATTAGGTTTCTGAGGAGAGGGAACTCTGCTGCTGCCCCTGAAGCCAGGATGGCCAAATGACCCCGAAACTCTGGGTTATGAACAAAAATCAGTGTCCCGTTTAGATCAGGGATTCTTATCCTTTTTGATCTCGGGACCACATTTTCCAGAGCAGATGGTCCCAGGACCCATTCAAGTAATAGAACTAAATTGATAATGCTGCTCTTGATTCATTTGTATTCAATAACCACATTTAATCTACTTACACTAAAATAAACCAATATCTTGTGAAATGACATGAAACCTTGTGATCATCGCAAATATATTTATTTGTCATCAAAGACTCCAGCTAGCAGCAGAACCAGGCTCAGGTCATATTAAAGAAAAAAAGGAAAATAAAACTAAAAAATACACTTGACACAAACTGGTGAGAAAATTGGAAAAACTGGACGTCATAAATTAAATACTTAATGAAATAAGTATGAAAAACAACATCTAAACATATAGATAATTTTTATTTTATGATTTTTAGATATACATAAATGTTTCTCAAAATAAACGGTGAACAACATATAGGTAAAGGGCAAGAAAAGTATAGCCATGAATATTCAAATTTATTTTAAAAACTGCTTGACATGATGACATGATGATGAAAGACATCATTTTCTTTATCATTTTTTCTTTTCAAGAACTTCTCCATAGTTGTCACATGCACTCTTCTGTGAGTGAGCTTCTGTGAGCCTTGGGGTGGTCCAGATGCCCCCTAAGATTGCTGGCATGTATCAGACACATACAAAAGGTTCAAACCAGCTGATGAACCAATGTCCAGGCTCAGGATAAGATGGTGAGACAATATACAGCCCAAAGCTTCATAACAATTAATCCAACCACTTGAATGAAGAAAGGGATAGAGAAACAATTATGACATACTTAGTATGTCATAGTGTTGCAATAGCAAAAGAAAGAATATGTATTGGCTACTCCGTCTTGAACATGAAGGCTATTCCATGCTCTTCACATGGCTCAACAACATCCTTCCATAATGTCAAACCAAGAAGGCTGCACATTGCTCATTCAAATGGGACCATTTTCATCACAGTCAGAGTTAAGACATTAGCCCCGATCAATATTGGATTCTGCCCTCCACATATTCAAACGAAGCAGGATCAGCTGACATGCAAATCATTTGCAAACAACTGAGAAATTGATCAACTTAAAAAAAAAAACATATTAAATTAACTGTTTTATCTATGGCTATTGATATGTAAAGAGATTCTATTTTTAATACAATCAATACTATTTTTGTCAACATTTTATAGTATTCTAATTTCAAAACTAATTATTATAGACAATGACATTTGCATAAATGCCCACTGGTTCATCAAATTTGCCCAAATAACTACCGGTACAGTCCCTAGTACTTTACTGTTTACAGGAGTTCAATGTACTGAGGTATTCCTTTGCATGTCATACTTTGTTTCCAGTCAATTGAATTCCAGACAAAATCGACTCCCTTCAGCATCAAAATGACCCTTGATCAGTCTTCCACTGTCTCCTCTGTTTACTTCGTTTTATTTACTTAGCTGGACTTGACGACAGGGCGCATGCGCACGAGCTCCGCTTCCCACACCTTCCGTGAGCTGCGACGTCCGTCACACACACGCACACACGCCCGCTCGCGCTCTGGACCAAGGGATAAACTTTCAGAGTAGAGTTTAGAGATAACTTTAGGTTTTTGGCCGGTTCTCCATATGAAACAGTAGGTGTCACCTGTTGTTATCGTTAGAAATATGGAGGAGAAATGAGTTGATAGAAGAAGTGACAAGGAAGAATCGTGAGGAGGTAAGAAAACACTCCTGAAACATCTCGGTAATGACAGACGTAGCAGCTTTTGGCTAACACGCGCTGTCTTCATCATGCTGTTTATGACTTGAACTTTGATACCGACGTCTTAATAAATTAAGGGGATCCAAACAAAATATTTAAATGAGACTCTTTGGGTGACTGAGACTCGAACTGAGACCTAAAGTTACATAATGAAAACAAATATAGACTGTCAAAAGGCTGTCTTATCATTGTACCTTATTAAGATCTTAATATGACGACAGAAAGGATTTAACACCCCTATATCAGCATTGTTCACTCGAGTTATCTTTCTTTCAGAAGCATTTGCTCTTTAGTTGTGAAGCCAGTTGTCCCTAATCGCTGAAGAGGAAATGTTACTGGAATACATAACTTTATATGACAGATATTACGTGTTACATGTGGAATTAGTTCCCATTTTAGTTTTAGTAGTCAGCAAAGATTTAAGCATGTTACTGCAAACGTGCTCATAGAGGGTAATTATATTTATGACAGTTGGATGGATTTCATGTATCTGTATCATGTGTTGCACAGGAAACTTGCTAGAAAGAACTCTAGTTGAACGCGAATAAAGTAGAGGAGATAAGTCTGCGCCAAAATCTGTTTAGAAGTTAGTGACCTGGAGGAAAATCAAAACGACAGGGTGCGTCACAGTCATTCCAGTACACACCTGTACACTGTGCTATGGATGAGTGTGCTGCTGAAACTCGACGAACGCGTTTTTTTTTTTTTTTTTTTTTTTGAATAATAGGGAAGTGAATAAAAGAAGTTTGTCATGACAAGGAATTGAAACCATGCATCACACCATGCCCTGATCATTGAACTCTTCTAAAAATGTTGCTTTTTAAGGAACCAGTGGACTACAGTTTGGTTGTTATCTTTATTTGTTTATTAACTTCTCTTTTTTTGTTGTAGGAAACAAACAAACCTGAAATGCAGTTGATGGATGTGACCCCACTTGTCAATATGGGACTTTAACTGACCTACATCCGAGAGGAAAGAACTTGTTCATCTTCAGAATGATCCTGAAAGGAAAGTGCTAATGCTTCTGCTCAATGTCCTGTTTGTGAAATGGGCCTATATTTCACAAAGATCAAAGACTTCTGTGGTGAGATGAACACTGTCGTGACTCAAGGCTGACAAGGACCTTGAGCAAAAATATCAAGCATTAGTGGTACCCATCACTTGCCACAATGCCCGGCAAATCTGAAGATGGGACGCGAAGGAACGGGAGTGTCGCTCCATTGCAAGACCCTTTTCAGTTGGGCATTGTAAATGACTGCAGCAATGAGTGGAACAGTGAAGGTGGAGTACTAGAGATGGAACATCTCAAGCCGCCTGCAGAAGCACAAAGCTCGCAGGTTTCTCAGGAGTTTGAGGATGGAAAAGCTGTTCTGACCTCTGAACACCCCATGGTCAACATTAAATCCATGGATGATGACAATAAACCCATGACCAAGTTAAAATCGGAACCTCAAAAAGACATTGATAGCTTATCTCAAACGAATAGTGACTGGCATTACAGCATCATAAAAACAAGCCCCGATTTAACCTGTAGTGATTCCAGTATTGACCTCTGTGTGGATTCCAGTGACCTGAAGGGAAACTCCTTTGAGAAGAAAAGACAGCCTGGCACAGAGGATAGTCCAGACCAAAGCACTAAAACTTTGCCTGGTGATAAGCATGGTATGAGCAGCATTTCATACGACCCCCCAAAAACCTCAACCCGGGAATATAGACCAAGGGAATCTGTGAACAGCTGGCAAGAGGATGACGAAGAAGAAGAAGAAGATTGGCAAAGCTTTAAATCTGGACGCAGTGTTGTTGATGGAGTGTGCTGCTGCTACCAAGCAGTCCACAGAGCTTTTCTGCGATGTGTGGAGGAGACTCCAGCAATGCTTTCAGGCCTGGTGTTGTCATTGGTCTTCTGTGTGGCCATCATCGTCCTGATTCCTGCGACCGGAAGGGTAAGCCATTAAATGCATCCAGAAACTTCTGCTAAAAACGTAATATACTGTACATATATAAACGTAATATACTGTACACACACACACACACATATATATATATTTTTATAATTGGAACATAAAGTAAATAACAGTACCTTTGGGCTGGAAAATAAATCATGTGACCCAGTTCAGGATCAGGAGTGAAGTGACCACCTAGTCATTGGTGCTCACGGTATCAGTTGACACCTGGTATGTGATTGCACCTCTGCGCACATCTTAAGTGACAACTCAAGATCAGGTCTCACGTGCTCTCTTTGCATGGAAGTGAAGTCATGTAATATTTACACTAGGGCAACACCAAAATGAAAATTCTTGGCGGAACACCGAAAGACCATAATGCCACTTACATGTACAAGTAATTTTCTGAGGCCTCGAGGTCACAGCCTTCTGTAAAATCGAACAACTAGCTATTTTAATAGAACAACTATTTCAATGAAGTCAGACATAATTTTGAAACCAAGAATGCCACATACTGAACAGTAAGTCACTGTTTTATGAAACCACACCAACCCATCACTACTTCTCCCATATTCATAGAAATAAAGTTACTTTCAGGTCACTACTATTTAACATCCATGCGCTTCCTACATCCAAATAAGTGCATTGTCAGGCGGGTCAAGTGTGTTGACACACTCTAAAAAGAGTGCATGTATCAGAGTGTCCATCTCAACCTCTTTGCTCTGAATACGCTGTAGTGCTGCGATTAAATAAATTACAACCTACTGTTGTGACATGACTTGTGATAAGGAGCTCATGATTTTCGCCAATGCCAGCTCTTGCGTTGAGACTGTGCTGCATGTAATAACTGCAAGCAAAAGAAACACTACGGGTCCACTACTACCTCTTGTAATGTGAGCCTTACACGTCTGACAAATTGCTGTTCTTCTGTCTTTCTCTGATATATTGAGAAATATAACTGAGAAACCCACCTGACCTCACTTGCGTCATCACATTGTGTTTTCTTGGCCATTTTGTTTCGATGATAAAAGTCTTCCAGCCGAAAAACCAAAAATGCCCGTTTGGCCATTTTCGGCAGAAGAATTTTCACTTCATCCTGAATTTAAATCTGTTGATTTTAACCAGCAAGAGGCACAAACTCACCCTGGACTAAAACCTTTCACAACTTGAAGTTGAAAGTCAAAAGTACAAATATCGTATGGTTGCACTGAACTTGGCTGAAGCTGAAGCCGAATAATGAATAAACTTTGTCGATTTGAAGCTAATCCCATCACACTTCAATCATCTGGCTCACTTTTAACTCACTCCACTGAAAGCTGAATGTGGTGGTGATGTTTGTGTACATTTTATTTGGTATTTCTAACAAACATAATTATAATGGACGCATATATATATAGTATGACATTGAGCCACCAACATTATAATAAAGGAATGCATCTATTTGAATGAAGATATATTTTGATTAAGATGATTGAGAGATTTGTGTGTCATCAGTACAGCTATGAGGTATATTTGTTCAGTGTTGGTTGATCGATGAATTGTTATTATTTTATTATTCGTTCAACACTGGGAATCGCCTTACAATTGGTCACTTGAGTACACACAGAAACAAGCACAACTCAGTCAAGTACGTCAATCTAGTCAGACACTCCTACAATTCAGGCCGGTGGTGTGTTTGTTTAAGCATTGATGTGTTCATGGTTTAATTCCCAGTATTGCTGTGCAGATTTAATCAAAAGTAACATAAGCAATTAAGCTACAGTGTCTTCATTAGTGCTCTGTTTAATGATTAAAAAAACTTTTTCATGGTTCAAATTATTATTGGAATAATTTTCCATTTCAACTGTCAATGAGTTGAACAGAAGCATCCTTCCATTTCAGAATATTGACGTCCATGTAGGAGCTTTGTCGGTGGTGTGTATTGTCCTGTGTCTGAGTGCGATCCTGCTCATCTGCCTACCGTGGTTGGCCACAGTGAGGCGCTGTGGAGGAGCACTGGCTCTTTTTGTCTGGGGGACCCTTTACGTCACCGCGATTGTCTTCATCTTCACTGGAGGCCCAGTGACCGCTTGGGAACAAGTAAGAAAAGAACACATGAAACATTAGCCTGAATGAACACCATCCAGCAAACTCTGTTTGACGTGTCTTTCAGGTGGCATTTTTCCTGTTCCTGTCTCTCAGTGTGTACACCGTGCTGCCTCTCTCACTGGCGTGGGCTCTCATGGTTGGGATTGGAACTAGTGTTTCACACATCATCATTATCAGTGTCTACGTCCCCGTCACCAGCCCAGAGACACCAGATTTAGCTGTGCAGGTAACTGTGGGAACGTGTGCATTTAGATGTTAAGCAGTGACTTTCAGCTGATACTTCTGTCATATTTTCTATTTTACAGCTGGTTGCTAACGCCGTCTTATTTTTGTGTGTCAATTGTATTGGGATTTTCCACCTCTGGATGACGGAGCACAACCTCCGGGTTTCTAACCAGAAACGGGAGGAGTTCAGTGCAATACGCTCCCAAAAGGAAATAAGAAAATATCAGCAGGTTAGACATTTCATTTTGGCCTCGAACATTTTACTGACACTCTGATTATTACAGATTGAGTTTGACCATAAAATCATTAAACGTAATTACTCTGTAAATAAAAATAATAAAAGATGAACAGCTTGGGTTTGCGCCGGTCAGTAGATCAAATATTTACTTGTGTGACGCCCAGCAACTATTAAACAGTCATCACTATTTATGGAAACTGAACCAATTGCTTTAACGTGAACCACAGTGTAAACAAAACCTCTTTATGACTACACTCTGCAAAACGTTTTGTCATTAACATGCTACAATAGCTGTATGATTTTATGCACAAGGCCTCTGTCCTCTCTGTTCCTTTGACCACAGGAGCAGCTTCTCCTCTCTATCCTGCCACGGTACATTGCCATGGAGCTGAAAACAGAGGTGATAAAGAGACTGACCGAACCAAAGAGTGATAAAGAGAAGGAGCAAAACTCCAACAATTTCCACAGTCTGTACATACGGAAACATAAAGACGTCAGGTGAGGCTAACATTGAATTACTGCAAGTTATTACAAGAGTATCATTTGTTTTACCAAACATGCTTGCAAATGAGATTACCCTGATAATACCAGATCACTCACTCATCAATCAAAAATCAATTTACCATTTTGTGGTTCGAAATGTCCAAGGGCTCTCAGTGTTAAGTGCACTTGGGCAGGTATTGAAGCGGGCCTCACACACACGTCCCAATTTTTCTCCTTCCGGACCAAGGATGGTAAACACCAGATTATTGTAACTGTTATAACATCACCCCACAATAGAATTAGGGGAACAGAATCTAGCCAATAAAGAAGTGATCTGACCGAGAAACAAGGAAGCAAAAGGCAGAGTTTTTTATTGAGTTGATAGCAAAACTAGCCTTTAATCTCACTACAGTCTGCACCCACCCGCACCTAGTCCCTTCTTTCAGACGTGTGGGGCAATGCGCAAACTTAGTTCCACGATCAGCAGTCATTTTCCTGTTATTTATTTTTATTTTATTTTTTGAGTTTCTTTTGTTTCGGTATTCTTCAATTAAAAACCACATCAACCACCATCATCTTGTGTACTTCCGTGTTCAAAAGAGAGGTTGGGGTTAGGTAGGCTGTGGGATGGCGCTCCTTTTAGTTCTACACAAGACAACGTGTCTATTTAAAGACATTTCAGTCACGTACTGGTGGCGCTGTCACTAAGGAAGAGACCCATGTAAGAGGTTAACCCCCCCACACAGCCTCCCTGGCTAGTCAAAATCTGACTTAGAGCTGTGCTGCCCAGCAGTCAATATATGATTTACAGGGAGTGAGACTGGGTTGAACCAACAGAGTTTCATGGGCTAGTCACAATGTGAATTCAAGCTTTTCTCCCCAAATTTCAGCATATGACTTTGATGTTGTGAGACTGTGCTGCTTTGTGGTGTGTTTTTTGTGGGGTCGAGTGTGAAGATTATCAGGTGCACCACAGACATAATGATCACTGCTAGATTTTTCATCTTCATGTGTGGGGTAAAAAAATGATTTTCAAATATTTATGTGTCAAGTCAATCCTTTGTCTTATTGTTTTCTATGCCTTCTAAAAACTATATACTTGGTTCCCTTGTCTGTAGCATCCTGTATGCCGACATCGTGGGCTTCACTAAGCTGGCCAGTACCTGTTCACCTGAAGAGCTCGTCGCAGTGCTCAACAAGCTCTTTGGACGGTTTGACAGCATTGCAAAGGTACATGTTTGTGGTCTGTTAAAACCAAGAGTCAGGTTTCTCATGTCGATTTTTGGACTTGTTTGCAGAGAAATGGTTGTCTTCGCATTAAGATCCTTGGCGACTGCTACTACTGTGTCTCTGGACTTCCCGACCCAATCCCAACTCATGCCAGAAACTGTGTTCAAATGGGGCTTGACATGTGCACTGCTATCAGGTTAGCATCTAGAAATTACTGAGTATTTCTGTATGATTGTTATCGACCAAGGCAAAGCCTTCATTAATAGTAATCCATTTATGTCTATTGCATTTCAGTGGCGGTAGTTAAAGACTGTCAAAAAGTCTCAATTCCTGTTCAATTTAAATTGATATACATATATTCTCCATGTTTAACAAAATGGCTGAAATCCACCTTTTTTGTTTTGGTCAGGCTTTTAGCTGGGGTTGGGGGGAGTGTTGTATGTGTCCGCAATCCATAAAAGCTGCTCTGTTTAACATTCTCACTCCCTCATGATCATGATTGTGTTCAGAAATGTCATCGCAGTCGTTGTGTACTAGCTTTTGGTTGTTAAATGGTCTCATATAAATCTGCAAATTCATTTTTGTTCTGACTCGACTGTCTTCTCTTTGCCTTCATAGTAAACTTCGAGAAGCAACAGGAGTGGAGATCAGCATGCGGGTGGGTGTCCACACTGGAAATGTGCTCTGCGGGGTGATTGGCCTGCAGAAGTGGCAGTATGATGTATGGTCACATGACGTTACATTAGCCAACCACATGGAGTCTGGAGGCCTTCCTGGGTGAGAACAACAAGAAAATCATTCATCGCATTTAGTCACATGAGACAATTGAACATGAATGAATCATTGGACTCAATTCATGTCTGTACTATACTACTCTGTTTTTATTCATTTTTGCTGATCAACAGACGGGTTCACATCACAGAGGAGACACTGCGGCATTTGAATGGATCCTATCGGGTCGAAGACGGAAACGGGGGATCTCGTGATCCTCTTCTTACAGGGAGAAAAACGTACCTGGTGATTGATCCTAATAAGCCATACGGTATGGCCCGAAAAACCAAACCAGCAAGCACTCTGGTAGCCGGGGAGTCCCGACAGCGGGCGTCTGTGAAAATGTCCCAGTACCTGCAGTCGTGGCAAACCATCCACCCCTTCGCCGATCTGAGTAATCCTGATGCCCGACGCTCCAAGAGGAAAATCCGGCCTCCACGAATCGTGACTCACTCTCAAATTGATGATGTAAGAGTCCTTCTTATGCAGTGATAGGATAAGTATGTTATACATTTAAAACTTCATTCAACAACTTTTTTTAACTTTTATAGGATGATGTTTTTTGCGATGATAATGCCAGTCGGTGAGTCACTTTATCCGCTCTTATGATGAGTCATGCCTTTTTTGTGAAATAGTCATTGTAATATTGATGCTGTATTTGATTATAACAAATACAATGCTGTAACTGCTGATGCTGTAGCTTTATGATAATCAAATCTCTATTGTGCAAAGCAGGTGGGGGTTCATTTAATAATGTCATTTTGTTTCATTTTAGCCTGGTGGTCCATAGTGGTGTAAGAAAATCACTTGATACCCTGAACCCTGTGAGGTGAGTGTCAGGTGGAAGATAAAATAGTTGCCCAATTTTTTTAACTTCTGTTGTTTCTAATTCTTTCTCATTGTGCGCGTGTGTGTCATTAGCCGTAGAGCAAAGAAGCTCAACTGTTTGACTCTGCTGTTCAATGACTTCAAGCTGGAGAAGCAGGTGGGTGAACTTTCAAAAGTTTCATTCAAAGTAACATATTCAGGCCAGTCTGTTGGTCCTAACAATCTGTTTGTGTGTTTCAGTTCCGCTTTTCGGAGGTGAAAGGCTTGCATCACTCCATGAGTTGCTTGGCGTTGATCTTCGTGACTCTATTCGTAGTCCAGATGCTGGTATCGGAAAAGTGAGTCATGCTCAGCACATTTAGCTCTGTCATGTGAATTAATGTGTTGAGTGGAATCCATTCATACAGTCATTGCTCATCAACATTTGTCTCTTAGGAATTTTGAGATGGCAGTGTCCTACGGCGCAACATTCCCAGTGCTGGTGCTCCTTCTGTCCATCACTTTTACTGGACATTTGAAGGTATTTGTTCTGTCTGGGTGACCACAGTCCATCAAGTTAAATTCTGACTGATCAGACAAGCCCAGTTGGCTGACTTATATTTGCGAACTAGACTCTGCATTCTCTTTGAAATTCTTTCTTGTTTGTAGAGAAAGACATGAAAATTCTGACTGTTTTTTTTAATTTCCACTCTTGCATTTATTAATCTTAGAAATGGCACTCCAAAATGCCAGCAGGCATCCAGTGGATATCTGGCCTGTCCCAGGGTGTCTCCGCACGTGCAGCAGTGCGTGTATTTGTTGTCTGTCTGTGTTTACTCATCACCCTTCTGATGGCAATCCTCAACTTTGTAAGTAGCATCTCCCAAAAAGTCCCTTTTGCGAACTGATATTGTAGTTCGTTTTCTATAAATGCTCCTCCTCAGCTCTTCCTACCAGGAAATAACTGCACCGCAACAGTTGACAAGAAGGAGCTGCAGAGCCTCAAACTCTACACTGTGCCTGTGAGTCCTCATAGATATACGGTGGTCTTCTTAAGCAAGACTGTTGCAGTTATGACTGTTGACATCTTGTTCATTTTCATCTCCTCCGTACTCTCTGCAGTATTACTTGTACTGTTGCCTGCTTGCCATGCTGGGGGTGATCGTCTTTATCAAGATTTGCATGTCGGTGAAGACGCTGCTTCTAACGCTGGCTGTGGTCGTTTACCTGGCCCTCTTCATTCACGTGTACGCACCGCGGTCCTACTGCCTGGTCAACATGCTGTACAACGACACCAAGTGAGTAATCCAGCATTATTAAAAAGGCTGTGAGTGTGATGTTAGAATTAGTACATCAATCTCTCTCTCGATTATTGAGCATTGTTATCACAAACACCTCACTAAATGTAACACAAAATAGACACTGTTTGAGTGCAGGTAAACTACATTTGCGAATGTGGCTCAACCGCTCTTTCCACTGTGTCATACTTAACAAGCTCTCACTGTAATTGAAACACAATCCAGGTTTCTAGAGAGGGAGGTTTTACATTTCCTTTTAAGTCTAGCTGTCTTTGCCTCTGTCCAGTTTCATTTCCCCTGCATTCTATATGGGGGCAGTTGTTTTCCAAGTACAAATTACACTGTGAAATAGTTACAGTAATGCAGAAAACAGTGTTCATTGATGTGTGTTTGTGAACAGGCCAGGAGTTCTCAAAGATCCTCAGATCATGTCAGGGGTGTGGCTGGTCATTTTCTATGTCATCTGCTTGATACTAGCCAGACAGGTGAGTTTGTTTTTGTTGTGGGTGTGTTTTTTTTATCATAACAACTACCATTCTTGTAGGACGAGTTAAGCTGCCGTGTAGACTTCCTGTTGGAATGTTGCTTTCACATGGAGCGCGAGGAGATGGAGACAATGGAGAATGTCAACAAGCTTCTGCTGCAGAACGTCCTGCCACTGCACGTTGCCTCTTTCTTCATGGGCAAATCTATACGCAACCAGGTAAAAACAAGTGTTATGTCAGGCTACAATAGTTTTACTAACTGGCCCAAACATCCATATTCATTTATTTGATCACATTGGTCCACTGACAGGGAAAAGTTTCAGTAATGCCTGGCCATGAAGAATGGTTGTTGTCAGCTGCAATATCATTTCAGAACTCCTCATAATACACGACCAATGTTGTGGGGACAAAGTCTTTTAACCAAGAAGATGGTGTCAGAGCAAAAACTAATTTCCCAAAAAAAAGATCAAATGCTGAAGTAACATGAATAAAAGATGATGATGGAGAGAACAAGCCATATTCTCTTTAAAAAATAGCAACTACCTTTCCTGTTGAAGCAAAGGATTTGGAAGTAGCGCTTTGTTGTTTTTTGTGATGATTTAGATTTGTTGAAAATGTTTTGGATACTTTTTCTAAATGCTCAATCAGAATTGGAATCAATTGGGTTGAAATAAACAATAAACAGCATCTTACATTTGTTAATGTGTTCATGTTATTTTTTTTACCTCTTTTCCAGGACCTGTACAGCCAGTCATATGAGTGTGTGTGCGTGATGTTTGCATCTGTGCCTCAATTCAAAGAATTCTACAGCGAGAGCAGCGCCAACAGGGATGGTCTGGAGTGTTTGCGCTTCCTCAATGAGATCATTGCAGACTTCGATGAGGTATGAGGAAGAAACATTTCGGCATTCTTCAGAGAATTATTTGAAAAATGCATTCTTCTGTCCAACAGCTTCTTTCAAAGCCCAAATTTTCATCGGTAGAGAAGATCAAGACTATTGGCAGCACCTACATGGCAGCAGCAGGACTGACACACTCAGGGACAGATGAGCGAAAGGTACTTGTTTCACTACTAGTTTGTGTTGTTGAGTTATCTGAATCTTTGATTGTGTTTCTACGCTTCAATTTGAAATTGCAACTTTTGAGTTGTCTTCTGTTACTTTCCTGTCCTTTGGCGCCCCCTGCAGAAGGTTGACATGTCCTACAGTCACGTTCGCGCCATGGTGGAGTTTGCGTTTGCCCTCATGAATAAATTGGAGTTGATCAACACGCACTCCTTCAACAGCTTTAAACTTCGGATTGGTAAGACTCACTGAACTGAACTGCTGCTCTTGATGGTTTTCCTACGTATTATATCAACATTAATGTGCTGCAAAAACTTTACAAATGTCAAGTTAATGATGTCATTTGCAAAATGTAGCGTTGTTTCTGCAAAACAAAAGAACTGGAAATGCAGCTCTCATATACTTTTATACTTTTTAGGGATTAATCATGGTCCTGTCATTGCTGGAGTCATCGGAGCTCATAAACCTCAGTATGACATCTGGGGCAATTCTGTGAACGTGGCTAGCAGAATGGACAGTACAGGAGTGCTGGACAAAATCCAGGTCGGTGATTGGAAGATGTGCACCGTTTCACAACTCTAAATGTCGAAAATTCACATATGTATTGGTTAATCCTGTATCCCATTTGTCTTAAGGTGACAGAGGAGACCGCACAGCTGGTCCAGAGTGTGGGCTACAACGTCACACTGCGAGGTGTGGTCAATGTTAAAGGAAAGGGGGAGCTCACAACGTACTTCGTCAACTCTGACCAGTCCTCTCCCCCGTTTTGAAAACATTAAGAACTGGAAACAAATATGGTGTGCCGTGTTTGTGGCAGGCATTCATGAAGAAACTGTGACACTTTTGGATGCCGCCTGGTTCTCCAGTATCAAGAAGTGATTAAAAAAAAGCTGCCTCAATGCTGAAACCTTACTGGAACTCTGCACTGATGCAACATATTGCACAATGACCTGTGAATGACTTCTGTTGGAAGAGAGGATGAAGACGTTTTTAACTCATGTATCATCTGAGAATGATGTACTGTCTGTACTGTATTATTGTGATGCTTGAATTGTGTTTGTTGTCCTTTGTTTGTGTTGCATTGATAGGTTCTGATTTCCACAGTATGTCTGTTTTTCACTACTTTGTCACTACTCAGTCACTTTTTAAGTTTCTTCAGTCACGTCTCTGTTCAATGGCAAGGCTTTCGTTTTCTTCTGATCAACCAAGCACCTTTTCCAGTGGCAGTTTCAAACTTTGCTGAGCTTGTCAGGTCATCCAACATCAAGTAAACATATTTAGATCACTCAGTTCTGTTAGTTAAACAGAACTGACTTACGTTTCCTGGAAGAGGTTGAACTGACCCCAACTCTGATACCTAACCAGCTGTAGCATCTCTTACACCCAATGATCTAGTCTGCGTTTTTGCACTGCCTAAAACTGCAATAAATATTGCAATATTGCAGAGTTACAGCCTGATGTTGCGGTGACTTGATAATGGTCAACTCTTGTTCACGTTGCACTTTTAATTATGTCTTATTTATGAGTTTTTTTATGCGTCGTGTACAATTTGAGTTACAGTGAATGTCTTTTGTGTACAAGTTGAAATATTTTAATTAAAAACAAAGAAACGTGTCGGAGGGCTTATCAATATTAGAAGGCAACACATCAGTAACCGAGGCGTCAGAATTAACGGACGACTCCTCCCGCGACATTATTGGTCACGTCAACGTTACTCTATTTCTATTGGCTTTCGCATGTGTCAATCATTTCACTTCCTGCTTCCCCATTCAGGTTGTTATTGACGCGCACAGCTCCTTTAAACATGGGAGGAAAGTTGAGGGTGAAGTTCGCGAGCTTCTGATAAACGGCTTTAGTTGCTTCGGGAGTAGCAAACTGTTCGTAAATTGCGGACTCTAGGAAAGGCGGACAGAAAAAAAGTTCGAGCTTGGCCTCTAAATATGAAAGAAGTGGATATTTGTACGAACTTTACTAAAACGAGAACACCGGCTCAACGTCCATTTTGATTCCGAACACAAAGGCTTTCTTGTGCCTCTTTTCTTTTCGAAGCCGTCATTGTTTTCACACCTGTGACATGTCGGGAGCTCATGAGGTAAACCGGAAACGGCGCCCCCCCAAGATGTTCTTGCTCTCGACGGACTTGAGAGTCCAGGATCAGGTGGACGGCACCATTTGGCTGCAGCGGGGCAACATTTGCCTGGAGCAGGAGTCGCAGAAGAGCAGAAGTGAAAATGTGTGGGTGAAGGTAAAGGCTGTTCTGACTTGACGGCAGTTCAGAAGAGTAGAAGTGTATTGCAATCCCTCATACAACAACCTTGTCATCTGAGGGGTCGAAAAGCAGCAGAGAGAAGAGCAGTTCTTGTAATGTCTGCCCCTTTTTATGAACATATAGATTTCCCAGACTGTTTCTTTATGAAGTCAGTTTTGATTTCTTCACTCATGCAAGTTCAAGTGACGCTTGTTAAGATACAATAAGAGCACTTGATGAATACGAGTGAATAATGTTCTTTTTTTCACCGTGCCATTACACTTCTTTGGCGTCTTCAGAGGGTTTTTGTGCGTGTAACTCTCAGTCAGTACTCCTCATTCTTGTTCATTTTGTTTTGTTCATTGTTAATTCAGTGGCCCTGATGATGATGCTTCTGGGATTGATTCGATTTCCACATTACCATCTTGAAACTCGGGGCTCAGCTCCGCAGAGAAGACATGCGTGCCTTTGTCTTCCTTTCCAGGAACTTCTCTCTCATTGTCACATGCTTCTTTTTTTGTGTTCAGACTTGTATTGGGTAATCGTGGTTAGCCCAGGTCTGCTATCCTGCCTTGCTGCCCTGACACCCTTGAAATTCCTGACTTCTTACTTCTATTTAGGCTTTTATTTTGTCATTGTCGCCCTTTATTTTCTTTCAGATTCTCTCAGCATGATGATTTCCTTTCTTTTTTGCTTTGAAATAGCCATCTTTGCCTCCATTAAGTCAACTGGTTCTTCTGCCACTTCTGTACAGAGCCATTTGTGTTGAGTTGTGTCTGAAAATGTCTATTAATTGTCTTAGTAATGTCTATTATTATACGCCTTTATGAAATTGTATGACGATGTGGTGATAATATTTGACATGTGCAGCTTTTTTTCTAGTTAGTTCCTTTCATCTTCGCAGGTCCTGGACAATGGCGCCATGGTTAAAATAGAAAAGAAGCTGCTAGTGGAGGTACCAGCTGAGTTAGTGAGTCTCTTGGAGCCAGTCTCGGATCCCGAAACTCGTCTGAAACTATTAAGTAATAAATTATTTCTACTATGAATGTAAATATAATGATTGACACCCGACCGCTTGTTATCTTCAAAATAATGCAAAGTGAGTGCACCATAGTAAAAGCACTTTTCTAATTAGAATTAGACACTGAAATGTTGTTATATTATTGAAAATATTTTTTTTAGTCACAGATCTTTTCTTTATATTTTCTTCCAGACAACCCGGGGAAGTTGCAGTATTATGCCTCTTTGCCAGTCGGTACCCCTTTGTGGGTCCAGATGGGCCAGTCAGATGACCTTGTCGAGGCAGAGCTCAGGTACATCGGCCCGTTGAACAGAGGAAGCAACGCTGTCTTTTTTGGGGTACAACTTAAGGTACAGTTATTCTGATGATCCATTCATTCATTTATTCCTTCATCTTCAGCTGCCTATTTCCTTATGTGGGTGTTGGTGGGTTGGAGCCTGTTTAACTTTGTCCATGTAGCTTAGAGAAAAAAATGAACTGATGTGATCCGTGAGAAATACATTTTGTTGATTTATGTAGCAACACTTAAGCTTATTTTAAGCTGTTAGTTGTGCATGTTGCTGTGTTGTAACAGACGCCAAGTGATTATAAGTTGTGACATTGGTGGCTGTGTTGCTCCCACACGTCCACACCAGCAGCATTTGTCAAGGGTTATAGACAAACCTCAACTGATTACTCGGTGCTTCTCAACAGAATGATTTACTCACAATTAAAAATGCACAAAATCAACCTCCATGTTTTGCTGGTCTCGTCTCATGCAGGGCTCAGCAGCAGGGAAAGGAGTGAGCAACGGTTCCTATAAAGGTCAGAGAATCTTCGTCTGCCCCGATGCGTCTGCTCTCTTCGTTCCCGTGAGTCACGTCAGGGTCCGGCACTGGTCTCGTAACAATGGCTCAGAACCACAGGAGAGACATAGGGAAAAAGAGCACAGTCATCGGAGCAGCAATCCTTCCAGCAATGGTCACAGCAACCATCAGCCCAGCAACGGCCAACATGTAGAGCGCTCCAGTCATCAGCAGCAGAGTCGCCACATAAGTTTTCTCCACCATCAGCCCAGTACTTCTCAATCGCAATTCTTCGTCGCCAGAACAACAGAGTCCCAACAATTCCAAATCAGCCAGAGAGTCAGTTGTCAGCTGGAGGATGTCGTGTGCCACGGTGAAGTGCGCTTCTGTGGTCTCCTGCCTGGTCGCTCCTCTTCTGGGACTTACGTTGGAATCCTACTGGTCAGTTTTACCCATCAAATCTTTCATTAATACTAAGCTTTTTTTTTGACCTTTGACTTTAACTTCTTTGTCTAGACTTAATTACAAAAAAATATCTTACACCCTGTTATTTGTACCCTTTGACTTCTAGGTGAGCGAGGCAGTTATTAAATATGAGGATTGCAACTTAAATCACAGTGGGAGCAGCACAAGACAGTTTTGCTTGTCAAATGGCACATAAGTTGGAGCATGCCAGGGGAACGTGGTATTGCATTTCTATGCAGCTTTGAAGCATGCAACAGTGTCATTTAGGGCACTTGCATATGTCAATTTGGCGATGGGATGTTTTCATGCTGCTTCTATGAAGTGGGTTTTTAAATTGTCTTTCTAGATCAGCGCTGTTTTGTTTGAATTGTGTGGCTTGGTGTGCATCATTGCATGTAATATTTATTGGGGAATTTGTGGGGTTTTTTTTCAATCATTTTTCATTAGATGTTGATGCCTGAGTTATCAACTATGTATTTATTAAACCTTTGGCGTCTCACTATGTAATGATCTTTCACAGTGTCCGGTGAGAAATCAAAAAGACCCAAAAATGAAGAAAGATAAATGATGATTAATTTAAGCTGTTTTTCCATTTTCATTTCAAATTCAAATCTTTCACAGACAATTTACTCCACTTTTTTTCTGGTTCACTTCCCATTCACTCTTTATAAATTGTCACTTTTCTTTTTCCTTTTTTGGCACCCCAACCTTCCCTTTCAATTGTTCCCAAGGCCTTGGGTGGAGTGTCTCCGCTGTGCAGCTATTGTGAAAAGCTGCATTGCATTCATTCCTGCTTTGAATTTCAGGACACTCCTGATGGTAACTGGGATGGCATCTACAAAGGGGAAAAACTCTGCTATATTCCGTCCCCCATCTATGGACTGCTGCTGCATGTCAGCAAAGTCTCTCCAGGTAGAAAGAATATACACACAGATGTCTACACATGCTACATTCTTGTGTGAAGAAATGTATAATGCAAGTTATGCCATAAAAATCGTCTTATTATTGAGCTTCATTCCTCTGTCTTCAGAAGTCAAATCCCACCGTCCGAGTGGTGTCGCCCAGAAGCCCAAATCCATTTTGAAACCTTCACAGCCCATTGCAAAATCAGTTCCTGTGTCTCCAACTATGTCTGCTATAAAGGTGGCTCTGATGCCGCCGACCAAACCGGCAGCAAAGCCTCCTTTGGTGCAACCGAAGACCACTGTCCAACCTCCTCCTCTGCCACCTCCTAAACCTCACTTCTCAAAGCCTAACTTGACCCAGCTAGAGCACCAGCAGCATGCCAATGGAACACATGAACTCCCCTCTCCACTGTGGTCACCAGACCGTGGTGAAAGCACCGGAGAAGATGCTGAAGTCTTTTTGGAAGGGGAGTTTGAGGTTGGGTCCATGGTAGAGGTCAATGATCCCCCTCTGTTTGGGGTCATTCGATGGATTGGGCAAATCAGTGGAATATCTGAACCAGTGGCTGGCATCGAACTGGTAAGGGAACCACTTGTTTAACTGATTGAAGAAGTTGAAGTAGTAGCACTTTCAGTGTGACTTAACTTAAGCATTTATTACATTAGATTAGATTACATTTAAAAAAATGTTGTTTTTCCGTTTTCTGCTTGTATTTTTGCTGATCTTTATTTTCATTTTCAAAGTCCATTTCACCTTATAATTATATTAGCCACAGACACACTTGCTAAGCAAGATGTCGCTGCACAGATGGGAAAAGCTCTCACACACAACTAAGTTATTAATCCAAATGATGGACAGGAGTTGTAGGAAACACCAACAGACTTTATGATCCATGTTTTCTTTTGTACTTATCAATATTAACTCACAAATAAACTCACAACTGGTGTTTTGCTCCATTGGTCACATTGAAGGGTTAATATAGATAGTATATAGTATAGATAGTCTGGTTTAGCTCCAAAGTAAAGTTGTTTGCCTTATTACTGATCTGGATAAGTGAACTCATGAATGTGTCACAATTGGAATGTTTGAGAAATAAAAACAGAAATGCTGAGGAATGACATTTTATTTGTACAGTATATATTTTTCCAGATTTGACTCTTTCATGATCAACAATAAGAATACTGATAGATTTAATTTACTTCTTCCGTATGATAATGCTGCAGAATGTATCCATGTTTATTATCAACAATAATGATGTTTTGGATGGATTTGTTACATGTCTATAACACACCAATTCCTGACATTCACAACGAATCTGTCCTTCCTGACTCTCAGGACCAGGAGCTGAGCGCAGGAACAGACGGGAGTTACCTCGGTGAGCGCCATTTCCGTTGCCCTCCCAACAAGGGACTGTTTGTCAAGCTCAGAAACTGCAGGAGAGACTCCAGGTTCCCTGCTCCTGAGGCACCTGTCAATCAGGTGGAGCGATGCAACTCAATAGGTAAATGCAGTTTACCTCTATGCCAGCTTCACCAATGCACTATTTGACCAGGATTGTTTAAAGCTCGAATTAGTCCAATTGTCTCAACTATTTCTTCCGTTCTAGCCTTTGCTGAGTGGGGCAGTGAGCGTGTGGAGGATCACACTCCCCCTGTGGATGGGGATGAAGCGAGAGAACTCTATGAGGGCTGGAAGAAGGGCATCCAGGGTCACCTCAACTCTTGCTACCTGGATGCTACTCTTTTCAGGTTGTCAGGTTATATTCATTTATTAACAGAGTAGGATGTGACGTATTTTCATTGGCAATTGGTGTTAGTTTAATTACCTCACAGATTTGCTTTTCTAAAACACATTTCATATTTGGAATATTAAGAGACGAATCCAGTAACGTTGGCTGTTGTGGGCAGTCTGTTCTCCTGCTGCAGTTCAGCAGACTGGCTGTTGTTTTGGCCCACTGACCCCAAGACTGACCAAAATTCCAGCCAGGCACAGGACCTGCTTCGCTGCGAGATAGTCAACCCCCTGCGCAGGTGTGTGAGAGTCTTTCCTCTTCAAGCATGAAACCTTTTCTCTCACAGCTTGGTATGTTCTTTGCTAAAATGTGCACCTACTGTCAAGGTCTGGCTACGTGTGTGCCAGCAAGACCATGGCTTTACGACGCCTGCTGGAGGCTGCAAACAGTGACATGGGCTTCACCAATCAGGAGAAAGGTGCATGTGCTCATCCTCATCCTTACGTCGAACTCTGACAAGGAATGTTGTCAAGCAACTGTTTCCCTCGTGTCTTTCAAGATCCTGAGGAGTTCATTAACAAGCTTTTCCAGCTGCTGAGAGTTGAGCCACTGCTCAAGATAAGGTACTTCAGTGAATGTTTCATAACTCCATTTTGCTTCATGTGTATGTGAAAATCAATGCGTGTCATTGCTGACATACTTTCTGTGTCTCAAGAACCAACTCACTCAGTTATTCCAGTCGGTGGACCACTCACAGATTTATTAAAATGAGTGATCAATATACTTCCGTTTATTAATGAAAATGATGTTGACTATTATTCTTCTGCTTTATAATATTTTGACCATCTTGACACTCCTGCTGATTTACCATGGTCTTACTTTAGCCAGGACAATGTACAGTATATCTGCTAAACTCAAGTTAACTTTGTATGAATGGGTTGAACTCATTGTTGTAGTCTAGTTTTTTGCAGAGGCTATAATGCAATACTTTTTCACACCCATCCCAGATTCATGCATCCTGGAGCGACACCTGTCTTAAAGCAACACTTCATGTGCAGCGTCATGCTCACTAATCATGGAGTATCTACAGAGCTGACTTAAAGACTATTTATGTGTTATTACCATTATTACAAGACAGATACTGACATTAACGTTACCGGGAATGTCAATGCACTAATGATGAAATGCGTTGTGGATGATGAAGAATAGCTTGTCAGGGGCAGTATAAGTGAGGAACACACTTATTTATTTAGATTTTTGGAACGCAACAGTTGTCAAACTTAGGTCATAGACTGAAGGATGGTACAGAAGTGACTACAGGGTGAACGTGGGTAACCCGGTAGTTTACAGACGTTTCCAAATGCAGTGTTTGTACTCATGGCTTGCATGGCAGAGGGATGTCTTTTGAGTCACGTTGAGACATACTTCCTTGGTTCAAAAAGTGTTACTGGGGGCCCTCTAGTCTGTGTGCCCTTCTCCACCGCGTGTGTGTTCCTGAATATGGTGCAGGGCTACCTCAAACCACGACCACTTTTTGTGTGATTCCGGCTTTACCGGTGGTCACCGCATCATCGCCCGCCACAGCATTGCTTGTGCGTATTTTTCCGCCAGTGCTCGGGTGTTCCCGGTGCGGACTTTATTCTACATCATTTATTGGTGTCTACCCCACTTTCAAAACCTGTTTTAAAAATGTCTCAATGCATCCTCCTTCACGTAGACTTCAACTATTCTCCATTAGTAATAGTTGTACTTACATCCAATAAAAGCGCGACACAGGGGAAAGGCAGCATGAATTCCCTTTTTCAAACATTTTTAATGTAAATGGTACAGCTAATCAAAATTATCAGTCGCCCAACAAGTCTTCTAAAAGGTCACACCAGTGCTAATGAGTCCTTTGACTTAATTCCCTTTGGCAGATCGATGACACGAGACCCACAAGAGTGTCACCTTTACCAGCTGTTTCCACCGTCTCTCCCATCCTCTCCCTCACCCACGTCACCGTCCTCGCCTCAAAACTCACCCATTCCTTTGCACTCGCCATCCTCCAATCAGATGCGGGTTGCCAGTGTCCAGAATCTGCTGGAGTCCTCCTTCCTTCATGCTGGGCTGAAGTTTGTGGAGGTACCCATGTGCTGTTTGGCGTTTCACATGCCTCAAGGCTTTAATTATTCTTCTCTTCCTGCTAGGCGCCGTCCTGCCTGTTGCTTCTCATGCCCAGATTTGGGAAGGACTTTAAAATGTTTGATGCCATCTTACCAACGCTGACCCTGGACATCACAGACCTGCTTGATGACAGTACTTTGGCAGTATAATGTGACATTTTCCCTTTCATTTTGTCTGTAAGTAACTTTTTTTCCCCATTTCATCCAGCTCTGAGGCAGTGCAGCATCTGTCAGGCGGTGGCTGAATGGGAGTGTTTCCAGTGTTATGAAGACCTTGACATCACTCCTGGTCAACTCAAACAATACTGCAAGACCTGCAACACACAGGTAGGAAATCCACCTCTACAGTTGCACTTTCAGAGTCCTTTTGTTCGTGTTTTAACAAGGTCACTAAGTTCCTTGGTATGACATCAAAGATAAGGTGGAGAAGGAAGTGAAACAATTTGAAATACTGTACTTTTCAGCAAGCATAACCATCTAAAGTGAGAAGATAGTGAAAAGTGTAGCAGTGTGGTGTAATAGCAGATGCAAAGAAGCACTGTATAACATTATAATATGTTCATGTTGTGGAAGATGTTTGACGTCTGCTCTGTCATCTCTCAGGTCCACAGTCACAAGAAGAGAACTTCCCATTCTCCTGTGGAGATTGCTGTGCCTGATGGGCAGTGGTCTGGCTCTCTGCCCTGTGCCCGCCAGCAAATGTCTCTCTTTGCTGTGACCTGCATTGAGACCAGTCACTATGTGAGCTTTGTCAAGCATGGACCCCTCCCTACCGACTGGCTGTTTTTTGACAGTATGGCAGACAGAGAAGGTGAGAGAAATGACGGTTGTGAAAAGAAAAAAAAAACTTTTGATGGGCCAGTAATCTCTGTTTCTGATGTAATGCAGGAGGTGAGAATGGTTTCAACGTCCCTCAGGTGAGGCCGTGTCCAGAGGTGGGACGTTACCTCAGTCTGTCGGAGGATGACCTTGGCAGACTAAACCCCACCTCCTTAAAGGAGTCGGCACGTCGGCTGCTGTGCGACTCTTATATGTGTCTCTACCACAGTCCTGAGCTAAGCCTATACAAGTGAGACATGAACAACGTGGGACAATCAGTCGGTGGAACTTGCAAATGTGGACAATTGAACAAATGTGGATGAAATAAGACTTTGTTTGGACTATGTGTCCCACTTATTGGTCAAAGGTGCCTTTAATGTGTAATGCGTTTAACATCTTTGATTTATTTACATACAGGTTGTGCTGCTATGTTTCTGTGCCTTTTTGTGCCATTGTAATGTCTAAACCTACTGAAGAGTTGTCTTTATTTGAAAGTTTATTTGTTTTCATATTCAGACAGTGTCCCTGCTAATAAATGGTTTTGTACTTTCTGTTTTGGTGATAATTTTCTTATCCATTTTGGTGGACAACATGCCAACTGTTGACTGGAATGGTCTCAAGAGTCACCTGTCTTGTGTTACTTTAATCTCATTTGCCGTTGACGCAACTCTTAAATCGTATTGTCGTCTCTTCGTGACCATCCCTTGGCAAACCGCCAGATGGCGGTACCTTCCTTTGTTGTCATCGATATTCACCGGAAGTTGTAATGAAGACAGTTCCACACGATCGACGTCTTGCACGGATTTCGTTTGGTTAATTTGGATGCTCCTTTAAGGTACGTTAATATTAGTCGATAGGGTAAATAATGTTTTACCGCAACCACGTTGGCATTTCTATCCCGTAAAGCGACTGCCAGTTTGTCTCACAGTTGTAGTCGTGGTGGCTAATTGGTTAGCCGCGGCTAACTAACGTTGTACGTGTAGTAACCGACGAAATGGTCTGATTTTTATACTGAGGAAATGTGGCCTCTGTTCGTACGAGCAGCTGTAATAATCGGCATGTCAGTTCCCTCCGTTGTTTTCGATGTTGGATTTTCAAACCTTTAGTATATTTCGACTCTTAACCGAAGAAGCATCCATCCAGGTTAGTTGAGGATTCGAATGGGAATAAGGTTAAGTTAACGGATGTCTGGCGCCGACACAGATTCGTGTATAATGTGATTTTTTTTTTTGTCCATTCTAGTAGGCGGTTATTACTGTCACTGAGGTCCAGCTGTGCAGTCTGCTGTCATGGCGTCGCCAGGTGGACAAGGTGGAGCCCTATCAACCAGAGGCGGTTGTGGTTCAAGAAGGATGAAGTGGGCGTTGGAGCTGAGTATGAGCAGCACAAGGTAACCAGCATCGCATGTTCCGGTTTATCCCAGAACAACCGTTGTGGCAAGTGCTAAACTGATTTCTTGACTCCAGTCCATCCCATCCTGAATTTAGCTTTATTTCATTCCCCGTCTTGCTGTACTTGGATATTATAGGAAATAGAAAAACAAGGGTAAGTCCGTTATGCTGCTTAAAGTGCTGCAGTAAGTTCCCTACGGCCTCAGATGTCAAATGTCATGATACCTTTCCCCAGCTGACGTACTGTAAAGAGTCTGTAATTCTCAGTGGGATCATGGTTCTGGACTGTCACATATATATTTAATAGATAAATGTGTGGATGCAAGTATTGCACTGACAAGCATATTGTTACCACATTGTCCTCCGTCATAGTGTCATTTAAAAACACTGCATCTCATGTCGCTGAAACCCTCAATGTTTTGGGCATATGGCTCTTGGTTAAACCAGTGGCTAGTCAACTGACGGTCCTAAAATGTGTTCTTGTGCCACAGGAGTCGTAGTGACAGACAAGGCGGGCAGGGAGATGTTGTCTACCCTATTGGCTATTCTGAGAAACCAGTTCCTGATACAAGCATCCAGGAGACTGACAAGAACCTGGTAGAAAAGGTGAGTCAGGATTTCAGTCTGTTAATGTATTGAGTATTAAGAAGTGTGTAGATTATTTTTTAAATCCGTGTTATCATGAAATAAACAAGACCTACAAATTTGAAGTGTGCATGTTTGCCAGCAATGCCAATAATACCAATAATAAATACTGGAAAAGCAAAGGAAAAAATGGTGTGCTTCTCTTCTTTCAGCGCTGCTGGGATGTGGCCCTGGGACCCTTGAAGCAGATCCCTATGAACCTCTTTATCATGTACATGTCAGGCAACACCATCTCCATCTTCCCCATCATGATGGTCTGCATGATGGCCTGGAGACCTATACAGGCCCTGATGTCAATGTCTGCCAGTGAGTCCAGACTCTTCACATCAGCTGAGGTGTAACCTCTGACCACGCTAACAAACTGTGTCTTGCTACTCTTCAGCTTTTAAGCTGCTGGAAAGCTCCAGTCAGCAGTGGCTCCAAGGACTGGTGTACTTGGTTGGGAACCTCTTGGGCTCAGCATTAGCCATTTATAAGTGTCAATCGATGGGATTGTTGCCGACACACTCGTCCGATTGGTTGGCTTTCATTGACCCGCCTCAGGTAAGGAATTTTACTTCTCGATGATGATAAATAATCTATCTTGCCTCTGTTACAGACCTTTACTGCTGCAACTTAAAAAAACACCACTCGGAGCTGTGTATTCTTGTCACCTTCTATGCCTTGTTGGCTTATTGTAGCAAAAGTGGTCCAAATGTACTTGCTCCAGCTGAAACGACAACTTGAGTGTTATTATTAAGTCCTTCAGCTCAGTAAACAAGTTTGAGTTCATAATTCCCAGGGTTTGAAACCAGTATCTCCATATTTCAAGCCCTTTCTGGTTCTTAATGGACTGTTTCCATGCTGATGGGGGGACTACTGCCTTTATCTTGGACTACTTTGAGTAGAATTGTCCAGGTGGTTATGAAAATATATGAGCATTCACTCGGTATTTTTTGTTTTCTCTACAGAGGATGGAGATCATGGGTGGTGGGATGGTTCTGTGAAGTGGAGTGCTCTTTCTTCAGGCTATTTATTTGTCTCAAAACTACCACAAAGGAACTAAAGTCCCTCCCCACTCATCTGTAGCTCTTCTAGTGCAAGCAGATCCAGAATCTACTTCCTGCTGACTGATTGTTTTACATTCACTTTATTACGGTCACGTTCTTTTTTCCATTTTCAATAAAAGTTGATCATCTTCCTTGATGTATTCGCTGCTTAGCTCATCTAACACCACATCTAACACCAGTATCCATGTTCACGTGTGGCGGGATTATAGTTCACATCTGATGGATGCCTGAAAATCTTTTATGATGACATGAAATGTTTTAATATTGCAATAAAAATTAAACTTATTATAATGTCTTGTGTCAGTTCTGTACCACATGCACAGTGTAATCCCTACTCCTGAGGCTGGTGTCTCCTTGAGAGTGTGTACTAGATACTCCTTCAGAGTGGGGTTGGTTGGGTGCTACTGGACTATGCAGTTCTGATCATCTTAACAAAATACAGGGAGAAGTGAGAGAGACTGAAGCTCAATGACATTTTCTATTGGAGGATGTGAGGCACAGTTAAAGAAGAATTTCTCCAGTTTGACTAGAATAGTTTCCTAAAACAAAATGTTTTTGCCCCCACGTAGAAAAGGGGTTGTTAAAAGATGCAGATGAATTAAAGTCTGTACCGAAGACTGACTCTTTAGTAAAACCTACAGTGACAAAACTCACAAGATGCTGAAGTAGATGACAGTGCGTTTCAAAATGCAGTACATTTTTTATTTAAAATACTTTTTGATTTGATGGGTAACTTCAGTGAGCAGCAGTTGGGTGTGGCATTCCAGTTATGATGATTCAGCCTTTACTCTCCAACAGATGTTGAGCGTGCACCCAGTCTCACTGAGAGTGCAGCGTTGGTATCAGTGGCTACACCCCTCAGAGAACAAAAGCTGACAGGGTAGAGGGCAAAGCTGAGCCGTGACCAACTAAAGCCTCTTGTCTCTGGTGTTTAAGGTGACCAGAAAGGCTGCGACTCCAAATGTCATTTCTTTATAATACAACATGCTCACCACACTGATTCACAAGCGGTCAACAAATGTGTCATATTTGATGGAAAAGCTGTTTTCTCTCCAACCATGTGCTGTTCTCACCTTCCACTCCAGCAATGGAATGCAACCTGGTGACATTCTCCCATGGGGTTCAAATTTGATTGGATTCTGTGAATTTTGCAATTGGGTTTCAATTGAATTTCAAGTATTTCTGACTGTCTTCAGATAGTGAGCACATATGGAGGATATAAATACTGCCAGAAAAGCACAATGATGTGATGCACATTGAATAATGCGCATGCTGTAAAAATTAACAGAAGCGATCTTTCAAGATCTTCACATCATGTTCTCCGTTCGAAGTCATTTTTTTTTCTGTTGATATTTTCCACTTCGCTTAAACCAAACTGCAAAGGTAAAACACATGCGTCCCGTCTCTGACGTCACAAAGCACACGAAACCATCGCACCACTCAAAGTCAACTCGCATGTCTCTCGTTTGGCTCTTTTTTTTACCAGCAGCGTCTTGATTTGTCGCAGATTTCTTCATCAGCTCCTCGGATGATACGAGGACCGGTCCGACTGGCTGCACCCGCCCCTGACGGAGGGCAGCGCGGCTGACAAGCGGCGGCGGAGGGGCGGGGCGGGTGGTGAGCGAACTTACAAGAAGTGGGAGTATCGCTCCGGAGCGTGTTTCACCATGTGGACGAGTGACGCGCTGTGAAGTGTTTTTAGCCCTCATTTTTCAGTCCCTCTCTCTTTCTTTTTTTGTACGTCCTAGCTTGTGTTTTCGCTCTTACATTTTAAAGTGGATTTTCAAACACGCGTGCTGTGTTGTGCCTTCTCCCCACGATCGTTATTGGAAATATTGTAACGACTTCCTGTCATCATGGAGCAACTCGACGGTCAGCAGGTGACGCCACCTGAGTATCCCCATCCGTTTGTCCACCAGGTGAAGCTAAGCACGGCGCGGAGGATCAGGGTAAAGCTCCCACTCACTCACGCCCACATCCATCCACTGCTCACCTGCCTGGTGCCCACTGAATGTCTGACACTTAACCAGCTGAGGTGGTCTCGCTTGCTCTCAGATGCTCGGTTCTCCATGTCCTTCTGTCTTCACTGCTTGTTCGGGGACTCTGTGGTTTCTCATGAGCAGATTGCACCTTAGTATTTGCCGGCTAATGGTGAACTGCCACTGATCTAATCGTGGCTCAGGGCAATATTTTAATTGACCTTCAAACACTCATGGATTTTTTTATCTTCTAGAGTTCGAACTTCAGGATATACACGAGTGTTTCCCCTGTTTGTTTCTCTTGAGTTGATGTGTGTTACTGAGTGTTTTTTGAGCAGTTGAGCGTCATATCCTGTGTTGATCAAGTGGTCCTCTCAAATGACCAGTTGTCCTCCCAATGTAGTTGGAATCTCTCAGTCAGGTGTGGAGGCCGTGCAAAGATGATACATTTTACTCACCAAGGGCCTGGAACAAAACTTGAAAAAGAAAAGAGGAATAACAAGAAACGGCTCAGCCCACCACATTAGGGAATAGTCAGCTGGGCTCAGGCAAAAAAAGCCAAGCCTGTGCTGTCAGATAGATGTGCGGTGGGTTCTATCACTGGGGGTAAGCTGTTGGTTCAGGCTCGCAGACAGAAAATGAAAGTGATGGACAGAGCTGTTGCTGTTCATGGCGGTTTCCTATGTAGACGGCCATGGTACTGTCCAGACATGGCTTCTTTCTTGCGAACAGGAGGGCGTGTTTGATGATTCATGCAGTGAAGTCAAGTACATCTGTCGATCTTTTGAAATTACTTGCGCAAATATAGCCCAGCTGAACTTAATGCTTTGTCTTTGTTAGAATTTTGTATTTATTCATTTCAGGGCAGTCAAACACAGAGAAGGGTCCAAAATCTTAGACACAGTCCATAACTGATGCTCCTTCAAGATGAAATGAGTCTGACATCAGAATCTTTTGGAGTTTTCTGTACATGTGTTTCCATCTGTTTACTTTTTTTCCTTAGCTTATACGCTAGCATGATCATAACAGCGTTACACTGCACACTTTCGGGTTGTCACTATACTAAAATTTCTAACTTGATATTGATGCCCAGAAAGATGTCCGATGCTTGATACTGTTTTTGATACTGCAGGGATAAAAAAACCAAAAAAAAAAAACAAACAGAAAATTATTAACATGAAAGACACAACCTCTGAAAATTAAACAAAAATAGTCAAAAAAGAAACAAAAACCAGTCCCATTTTCACCTGCAAATATATGTCCAAAACCATTGCTGCTGTCACTGTTCACCATGGTATCAGTAGTGTCTTATTAGTGTCTCATTCGGATGTAGCGTTTGAGTTGAGTATCAATATTTTTTGACAACTTGAACATGAAATGATCACCAGGCCTTGAGTTTGGCACGTCTTCCATATGTTTTCCATGTGCTAAAGGTTCATGTTTTGCTCTGCAGGGTATCCTCCTGGGCAGCATTCTCTTCCCTCTACGAATCACCATGGCCGCTTTATTGTTCCTGCTGGCGTGGCCCATCGCCCGGCTGCGATTCGCTGGTGTCTCGGCAGAGGAACGCTCACAGCCCGTCAGGGGCTGGAGGAAGTGGGTCTTCCACCCAATTATCTGGCTCCTCAGCAGGGCTGTCTTCACCTCACTGGGATTTTTCTGGGTGAAGGTCAAAGGTCAACGTGCTAACCTGAAAGAGGCGCCGGTACTGGTGGTGGCGCCTCACAGTGGCTTCCTGGACATGATAGTTCTTTTTCCGACCCAGTTGCCCACGGTGGTGTCCCGCTCAGAGAACTGCAGTCTGCCGGTCATTGGAGGTGAGGAAGCTTTGCGTGTTTGTCGTCCAGTGATGGTACCTATTGGGTCCGTTTTGTGAAGTGTGTCCGGGCTGCCGCTGCGTGATGATGGCACCCCTGGCATTGCAATGATTCCATGGCACTTTCTACATTAATATTTGCAAAGAACAATATTGTGAAGCAGGGCGTTTGACAATAACCTGTCTCTTCGACTGACAACCTGCTTGACAGATATGTTGTGTTAGGTGTCATGAGGAGAACCGACCCAACATGAGTGTTCAAGCTGCCACAGCTTCCTGTCTGTTTTTGCACGTCTTGGTTTGTCATTTCTATTTCTGTGTTTCAGCTCTGCTGGAGTTTAACCAGTCTGTGCTGGTGAGCAGGAAGGACCCTGAGTCGAGGAAGATGGCTGTCGCCCAACTCTCTGAGAGGTTGACATCCAATGGCTACTGGCCTCAGGTAAGATTTTTAACTGATTTAGAGCTGGTCATTGTGGCCAACTTTGGCCTCACAAAACATTGCTGGGATTGTGTGACACTACGCAGCACAAGAAACCTCTGCAGACGTTGCTGCACTCGTTCACTACCAGTTGAGACAGTGGTTGGGTCTCTGTGTCCCGTGTTGGAATGTCGACCCGTGTCTGTGTGTGTTCCCTGGGTGTTTTACGAAGTGATCAGTGAACATGCTTATTTGCTTTTCATGAATTTAGATGCTGATGTTTCCTGAGGGAACCACAACTAACGGCTGCGCTCTAATCAAGTTTAAGCCTGGTGAGTGAAGAAGCTGTGGCGACCCAAAACATTAACCTTGTTCAAAACACTCGAGTTAGTGCTTGTGTGGAAAAGAGTTCAAATGCAAGTATGTATGCTTTATAGTACAAGTCCGATGTGTAAACTTAAGCACTGCATGTCTTTCTACAGCAGAGCTTCGTTGATATTTTTGAAATATTAACTTAAGCAAAGTCTATTCATCTTGTGTCAACACGCTTTTATTAAGTGCAAACATTCCAGGGGTATTATGAAGTCTTGTTTTTGGTTCCTGAATGGCCACGCGTTCCTCAAGGGAGTGCTTTTAGAAAACATCAGTGAGGAATGATTGGCATGAGGGAGAAAGGGTGCAGTAGCTGGTTGTGTGTGTGTGGTTCTGTGGCGTGTTACAGTCCTCTGACTTGTTGTTCCCTCCTTCAGGTGCCTTCCTTTCCGGAGTCCCTGTCCAGCCAGTTCTGTTGCATTATCCCAACAAGCTGGTGAGTGGCTGTTGCGCTGCATTCGTCTTGACCCTTAAACTGACGACACAAAGAACTCAGTCCAACCATAAGTCTTGTAATGAAATGCTTTGATGCTATACTTGGGTGGACAACCTGCATGCTTCCACCTCACATCAGGTGGTTAAATTCAGATTGTTGTGGTTAGTGTGCACTGCTCCTATAACTTTAGGGCACCTTTGGCGTCACAAAATATTGCTGGAATTATGTGAGAGAGTTGGTTTTGGACAAGTGGATTTAAAAACAATGTACTGACGTATTGTTATCATCCCCCATGTGTTAAAGAATATTTTTTTAAATAAAGTTTCTCAGCACACAAAACCTTTCAAACTACTGGCCAACACTGTGGATTCTCTCTCGGCCTTCCTGTGGACTCTTTACCGTGAGTCACCAGGGCTGCTGTCATGTTTTGTAGATGGCGTAGTGCATTTCCTCTTTCACCTAAAAACTGGCCCTACAGATAAGGCGAGTCAACTGTGAAACATACTGTTAGACAGGAAACACCTTCATTTGGAAGCGGGTAAGACAAGGTCTGAGAAAAAAGATTTAACCTGAATCTTATCATCTTATATATATTATTATATCATCTTATCAATATTTTCATCAGTGAGATTCTGCCGCCGATGATCCAACAGTACATGCTTCTGTGTTAGCAGGCAGACCTTCAGATGAACACGTGTTAAATGTCGATGGCTAATCGGTTACCTTGTAGCAAGACTTTTCCTTTTCACCTGGCTCTACCCTCTGTCTTTACTGAACAAACACGACAGGTGTTTGCTCACTGGTTTTATCAGGGTGTGTTTAAGTGAAGTGAAATGGTTTCTGAATAACTTGTCCAATAAAACCTCACCCACACTGAAAAGGATGGAAGCTTTGTTTAAATCCTTGAAATTCTTTCCGCAGGACACTGTTCGCTGGACGTATAAAGGAACCAGCTGGTGAGACCTTTTTGTAGTACTGTCTAACATGGACCTGGATATCATAACTGTGCACTCGCCATAGTAAATAAATGCACCTCTTCAGTTCATTCTGCTTAATAACAGACGCTTTAAAGTTAATACGTGAAATGGTACTCAACCTGCTGTCTTCCCTTCGCAGGCTCGATGCGCTTTGGCATACAACCTCCCAATTCTACACCAGTGTTACAGTTGAGGTAAAAACCAATTCAACTAACTGATTCCAATTCCATATCTTGTGATATTTGCTCATCCTGCCTTTTGTTCCGGATTAAAATGTTTTGTTTTCGCTCGTGAAATTGCTGAATTGAGTCACTCCAATCCTGATCCTCTGTGCGAGCTGAAATATGACTGACATTGAGCTTGACTTTTTTTTCTTTTTTAAGTTTCTACCTGTTTACAAACCATCCCTGGAGGAAAAGAGCAACCCAAACTTGTATGCGGATAATGTCCAGAAGATTATGGCCAAGTGAGTCATCTGTCTGGATCAAAGGGACCTTTTCATTCTTTTATTGCTTTGGGCTTCACTCACCTCTCTGATCTACAATCACCTGAACGGTTTGGCCCACATTTCAGGGCCCTTGGTGTTCCAGCGACTGACTACGTGATGGAGGGCAGGATGCCTGTGAGGAAGCTCGGAGGCCTTTCACTTCCACTGGAGTCGCCTGCCAGGGAAACACTGGCTGTGTTGCACAGATATGGGTAGGAAGCCTCCGTCCCTGGCTGCGCTCTAATGTGTGCGTCATCATGTTTAACTCCAACACGTGCTCTCCGTCAGCCTCGGAGCAGCAGAGGTGGAAGCTGCTTTAGACCGAATGGTTGAAAGATGTCTGTTGGGGGTCATGGAGTCGAAGGCTGACGTGGAGATGCTCTCTTCGCTTCTGGGACTCAGTGATCGACAGGCGGCCGTCTCCATCTGTGGCCTCTATTCCAAGGTCTGTCACACTAAAGTCTATTTTCAATCTGATTAATGCTTTAAAAAAAGATCCCTTCAATTTATACTTGGTTCTCATCCAGGATGAGGTGGTTGACCTCCGACAGATCTACTTGAATGTTGCCACCATTTCTGGATGTGTGGGCTTCAAAACACTCCTTCACACAGCCTACACTGTAAGTCCTCAGTCATACATCTGGTCTCACTGTGTGAAACACTGTTGAGCTGAATTCAAATGTATCACAAATGTTTTTGCTGATCAGCTGTTTGACAGGGAAGGCAGGGGTGTGCTTGATCACAGTGAACTACCTCACCTCATGGGGGCGCTGCTCGGTGTCCCACAGCATGACACTGCTGAACTTTATGCTGAGGCTTCCCGTGGAGGTCCGCTGACTGAAGGTGAGCATGATTCAAGCCAGAAATGAATGTACTGTAGTAGGAAGAGTGCCCATCTATGTTGAGATGCTGAAGTGTAAAGGATGAAAACTCCAGGCCATATCTGACTCCAGTTCTGAGTAGGAAATGGGCAACAAGTAGATGGTCATAGTCCAGATAAACAGGATTTCTAAAGTGACAACACTGTGTTACGACACTCACGAGTGGCTTGTTTTGACAGAGCGTCTGCTTCAAGTGCTCACCACCCACCCGACCTATCAGAGAGTCGTGAACGAGCACCTGCAGCCTGAGGAGAGAGACTGCCACCTCACCTTGAACACACTGACTGACATGACAACAGTCAACAACAATGGCGACCTGCAGTACGGCAACACAAGCATCCATCACAAGCTTGAATAACAAGTCCATTTTTACTGAAAGCTTCTGGTGTTTGTGGAAAGAAGACATTACTTGACTTTTGATAAGAATTTTCTTTTGATTGTAATTAAAATATGTATTTTTTAGAAGCAAGTCCCGCTCAGGTTGTCAGTGTCTGTATGTGTATTCAATTCATATTTATGTCCAACCCTCTTCTGTCATAATTTTTAATGTAAATGTGTGAAGTTATTGTAAATCAAAGTTTATTTTACGTACGCTTTTTCCTTCTTTGTGTACCAGTGGTTTTTATACTGAAGTTGATTAAATGTTGACGTCTGAATTTCTATTGTCCTGCTGGCTTCCTTCCATTTACATATTAGGTGGCTGTTAATGTCTTGCAGCAGGTTCTGTCCACCAACTGGTCAAGATCACGACCAAAAAAACATATTCTGCACATTATAAAACTGAAAATGTTGACAGATGGTTGTGTGCATGATGACTGCATTATCGAGTCCTTGATTCATGGCCGCCTTTCTCGAAACCATGGTGTCCATGGTGAGAAACTTTGACGTCTCAAAAGCCGAGGCTTCCCAAGTGATGGTGCCAGTCTGCTGTGTCTGACAGGCGGACTTCATCCCACCCATTTTGGAAGAAAAATGTTTATATACATTGTTAAATAGATTCCAATTATAATCCCCTGAAAGAAATACTATTTTTTTACTAAATGTAGCTGACACTAGACTTATTTCTCTCCTTTACCACGGCAGCAGAAAACAGTCGCCTTCAATTAAATGTACTGCATTACTCCCCGAGCCTGTTAGTAGGTTACACAGATGTGACCAGTCAGACACACATCCGTGGACAGTTTCCAAAAGTCAGATGGCAGCGCGAAGCTCATTACAGCACACCGACATTGGAAAGTCGTGTCTTTTTGAGGTCATCACTATGGGTCTTTTTTATGTGAAAAGAATGCTTGTGGTCCAAGAGGCAGAAGGACGCGCGAGTCAGACAGAATTGAACGTCAATTCAAAACCAGTTTATTGTCGACGTTAAGAACTAAATGACATTGTTTGACATCAAACCGTCCCAAGCATCACGATAACTAAAAACAATTGAGCTGTTTGGTTATTCTATAGTAAAAACAAAACAAAACTTGGTTCGTCTAGAACTATTTACATTCCGTTTGACAATATGAAAACATCTCAGACAAGCATTCGTCCTTGATTTGTGCATCTGACCCAGAAAAAGAAATATTCCAGCCACGGGGTTCTCTTCGCCTTCATAATGACGCTCTCGTCCGAAGACGTCTCCCAGCTGCCATTCTTCGTTCCTCCACTAGAGAACAGGCCTGGGCTGTTGGGTGAGCAGAATTCCAAATCGTTTCTTCACAGTGACCCTGTGCCGGGAGAATTTATCGTCTGGGGAGAAGCGGGCCGGGTGAGCCGAGCTGGTCGGCGTCCCATCTGGACCCATCTTCTGTGACGGCAAAAAACAGAGATCATGCTATTACAACCAACATCACGAGCGCTTGAACTGACATAACTTTAAACTGTCTACTATCAACCAAGTCAAAGCAACTCAATCTAAAGGCACATATAGACCATCAACCAGAAGTAATGTGTGAACCGCATCTGTTTTAAACCAGGTGTCGAGGATAAGTGATCGGTTACTGACTATTCGATGGTTATTTACAGGTTACCTTTAGCGTGTAGACACGATCCCCGTTCTCATTCAAGTAGTACTGCAGGAACATGTTGATACCGAAAACTTTAGAAGTGTCAAATCTGGAAGGCTTTCGTCGTTTTCAGACAAAAAACAAATTCTTGCTCGACAACACGTGTGTTCTTCCACCACAGCAACACAAACCGGAAGTGTGGCTCAACGCATGCGTATTCGCGAAGGCACGCTGACAGAAATAAGCCTCGAATGATATCTGCAAGAATTCACAAGCCGCTTCGAGATTTAGAAATTAATGTGGTTTCCACTCCGGTGGAATATATATATATATATATATATATATATATATATATATATATATATATATATATATATATATATATATATATATATTCTTCGTGTAATAAAGGACTGCTTTGTGGTAAACAACAATGTACCAAGACATGTAGAACAAAGCCTTATTTTTTGTATGAAAAGATTTAAGAAAGTAAATATTTTCATTAGGTTTATTAACAATATAAAATGTTGCTATTAGCGAGCTCACATGAAAACATCATAGATCACCAAGGTATAGTTAAAAGGAAAGCAGCGTTTGTGTACCCAGAGATTTGAGCAAATCTGAGCTGCCTTCACTTTGTTATAATTTATTAATCGTTAATTCTTTCTTCCAGCTTCTTCGAGTTTATTGCGTTTTTATTTCTTTCTAGTTTTACAATGTGCCACCGCATTTCCGGTTGCAAAAATAGCTGCATAACGTCTTGGAAAAGAAAATGTAATGCAGAAATCAGACGGGAATGTAGGAAAAACATATATTCCCTGACATAGTACTTTTTCAAAATGTCTTCGCCCAAGCATAGGATTATTACTTGTTATGTTTTATTTAAAAAATGTGACAATTATGTAGATAAACTGAAAACTAAATACGCAACTCTGCAAATTGTAGATTTCTCTTCTTTGTCGGCATGGTTTTTCCAACCATACTCCAACCCAGTAGAGGGCAAAAGGGATACACTGAGTTTGTGTTTGTCAATAATACCCAAGAAGAAAACGTGTCGCACGACGGCGACTGAGATGGGACATTCCCGACAACTGCTCTCGCTTGTTTCTGTTCGGCCGAGTGGACAAAAAAGTGCCGACACAACCTGAGACTGACAGCCGATTCACCCCAGACGCCACAGGAACCAAACAAGCACCTCCGGTGGAACACCGTAGACAGGTGGGTGCCTTTCATTCATGAAGTGCGTGCTGTTTTACAGCCGGTGTTTCCCCCTTCTGTTGGGCACTATAGGCAGATTACGCACAGCATGGCTATGTTAGCTTTAGCTGGAGCCGCCTCGCCTCAGGAATTACTTCTTACATCTTCGTTTGTATTATTTCAACATTTGTCCAGACGCTTGTATTCAGCTGTTTGAAGCGGCTTATTTTGACAGCTTAAGGCATTTTTTTCTCTCCGCCCATTGAATTTTAACGAACTGCGCGCCGGTCTGATTTAAACCGGTTTGAAGTGACCGCAGCTTCAGACTGATGCCGCATTGCTTTTGTCACAGTCGCCGTGTCTTTAATCGATCAGCTTTTAGGAAATTACAGATGGCGTTTATGGCCTTTGAAAGAACATTTTATCCCACGTACGAGCCAAGTTGTTATCTATGATTTAACACTAAATCCATTAATCCGCTCTCTGTATGGCCACTTTAGGTGATGCTGTTTAATTTATAAAACGCCACAACGAGCACAGTGTTACACTTGAGGAAACTGTAGCTGATTATTTACCTGAGGTTTTAGTTGATTTCTGTTTTTTTAATGATTCATAACGCCATTATGTGTACTGTGAGGAGGGCACAAACTGAAAATGAATAAATACATTATCAAAACTGCCCACTCTTATTGTTAATGATTAACTATTGATGTAACTTCAGCATCAATGGAGGAAATTATCTTGGTTAGACAATGAATGTTGTCTGTGTATAACACTGGAGAAAGCATGCCACGTATCATTATAATAATATAGTAATATAATGAGATAAGATAACAGGGTTGATTGTCTCGCAAGGAATTCAGCGGTTTGAGGTTTATACTGCCAAAGTTGGTGGCTGAAAAAGACACCCATGCTTTTCTAAGAGGGAGTAACCCGTCACTAACAAAGTGTTAATATGAGGAAATGGGTAAAAATAATCACAGGAAACGATTCAGCGGTGGCTCTCCACCACTGGAACGGTGTTATTTGCTGAGCCAAGCTACGTGACTCCACGCTGTAAAGCGATTAAAGTCAAATGTTTTGATGAAGACAACATGGAACATGTTTGAGACAAAGAGCTTAGCTTTGTCCCTTTTGTTTTTTTATATTTCAGAATTTTCAGCTCAATTACAGAGAGGACAGGTTTGTCAGTTTTTCACATCACAAACTAATTTACTTTGCAATTTTTTGTCTAGACGTACGACAGTGCAGTGGGAATAATATTTGTATTAAGCCTTATGACCTTATAGCCTTTTCAAATAACCAGAGCACTGCATCGAGGTGAAATGCATACATTTTGTGCATGTTTTGCAACAAAGACAGGCGCATGCCTATGGTCAGTGTTGTGTATTTATTTATAAACATTTGTTCTTTTGCTCTTGTTCAGTTCACTGGATACTTTGCTTCTAGGTGTGGCTGTTTGTCTAGACAAATACCACTGTAGTTCACACAAGGAGGGGCCCCTTCCCTGAGGTCTTTCACAGCATAAACAACAGGAAGAAATCACCGCCCCCTTACCAATAGTGTTTTTTTTTTTGTAAAAGGTTTATATGCATCGGAACCCTGGTTTGTCCTGACTGAACTGTTTTAGTGAGTAACTGGGCAAAAAGACAAATTGCTCTGGAAACATATCATGCTTGAACTTGCAGAAGTCTGGGCAAACAGCCAGCAGCCACCTGCAATACCGGTTGAAACTCTCTTCCTCAGGAAAATGTAAAACAAGAAATTAAACTAAACCATTAGACCGGGCTCACAGATCTTGTCATTTTTAAGCTTTTTTAACAACCCTGTGTTTTCTGCTAGAACAGTCCATTAAAAAAAATCATAATTCATAGCAAGAGTGGGTGATAAGAGGAGCCTATTTACACTGTTCGTGACATTGTTATTTCTCAGTATTTGTACCATTCTGTTATCACATTCTTCTGGTTGTGTAGAGATTTGGACTTGGTCATACAGAAATTAGTCCCAACTCAAGGTTTACAATGAATGAAAATTTATTAAAAACTGTTAAACTATAATATGATGGCTTGTTTAAATGGAAATCTGAATAATTCCTTTTTTTCTGTCCGCAGCTTTAGACCCTTTCTCTTCTCTAGCCGTCTGGCTGCCTGTAATTTGCCTCAATGGAGAGGTCCAAAAAAACAAATTGTCGAGGCCATTGTCACCTCAGCAACACCTGAGAGTTAGTGCAGCTTTGCAAAATTCCTCCTGTTCCGCCTGACTCCCCATCGCGCTCAACAGCCCTTCATCTCTGCTCCAAGAGAGACACAATGGCATCAGCGCGCTTCACCGTGACACCGACCAAAGCAGAGGACCTTCCAGGACTCTCAGACACGTCGCCTGATATCAGCTTCCGTCCGTCCTCCCGTGTGCACTTCGGCTCCCGTGAAAGCGTCAGCAGAAGTGAGCGGCTCAGCGAAACATCGGGAGGTGCATCGACACCAGCTGATTTTGGGGCAGGAGGAGGTTGTGAGAGTGTCACTCCAGACCTAAGTCACACAGACCAAGGTGATGTGAAACTCAGCAACACACACAAACATTATTTATTTCAGTGCACAATTGCCTGCACTGATTCTGCAATCACAGTGTCCATAAAATGTACTCATCGCCCGGTATTTTCAGTCAGATTGCTATCCTGACACAAAGCACCAATCCACAGTTTATCCCCTTCTAAGTCAGCCACTCCCTTCTTAGAAATCAGTGGTAGCTAATGCCTGCTCTGTGTCTTCCTTTCCAATGAATAGCACTTTGTAAGCGTTACTGTCAACTGACTGCTTTCACTCAGGGCAAGACACAACATTGCTCATGTGTATTATGGCAACACTCAACACAAATGTATCTCAAGCAGAGGTTACATTTATATCGACAATTAAAACACAATTCCTTAAAAGAAGTCTTTTTACCTGATATGTACAGTACATTATTGCAAGACAAAAACCAGTGAAGACCCAGAATAACTGTATGAATGGCAATAATAATCTGGTCTATACATCATGTGGCAGCTCACTAACACGGTGTCACTTGTGTGCAGACGTGTTGTTCTCCATGTCTGGTTGAAAAAAGGTAGTCTAATCTGTCAAACCATGTTTTGATGTACCAGTTTTCTGACAGACAAAAGAAGGGGAATTTAGAAAGTTTTGCTTCCTGGTAAAGTTATTGTGTGAGCGTATACCATAGCAATCCTGAGTTCCTCAAGCACGTTTCTTCACGTGTCTTGATTACACCAAAACTCACACCAAACTGTTATTTTCCTTCCACAGTTATTGCTGTTGTCATAATTTATTGGCAAAGTCACACATCCAAAGAATTGTATTATTATTATTATAATATTGCAGCATTTTTGGGTAACGTCACACACATTTTTAATAGTGTTAAAATGTTTTTAACGTGCACCACTGTTTGACTCTCGTTCAGACACGAGGATAGATGTAAGGGCATTAACAGCTTTGATCCACTTAGGTGTTTATTTAGTAGTTAGTATGGCCCACAATCTTTAACAAGCTTCTAAGAATAGAAATTCTGTTAATCCGATTGCGCTGAGATCAGGTAGTGCTTGATGACTCAGCACAATGTGCTGGGATACTCAAGCTGTTTGTTGTCTTCTGCTGGTCACTGGTACGAAAACAAAACCTGGTTTGCAGAAATGTTTCACTTGCGTCTCATTTTGTGTTTTTCAAACTTAACATCACAAGGTCCTCAGCCTGACTTATGTGTAACAGAATCCAGTAACCTTTCAGTATGGGTCAATGATTGGTAGCCACAGTAACAACCTTCCAGCCAGTGAGGCTGAATGGAGACTGACGGGAATTGAAGGTGTCTTCTTCACGCCAGATTGTCTTGATAAACAGGTTGAGTGTCACTAATCTTGTTTACCACCACTGTGCAGTTTCGTACGACATCAGTCAACAAACACAAAAATGCTGACAAGAGCATTGATTTGCTCTAAAAGTGACGACGTCACATGTGAAAGTCGCTGGAACAAACAAAACAAAGAATCACATCAAAAGTCTCCCTCTAATGAAAGTGGTGGTATTTTGCTCAGGCACATAAGTTGCTCTGTCTCCACCATGGGATGTTCCCCTCAGGCCAAATGCTGTGTCCACATAGCTCTCCCACAAAATCCACCTTGTGCTAGCAGGTTAATTTTTGTTGTACTTCCCCTTTGTTTTTGTTAAACTGTTGAAGCTGGTGAAACATTTCTAAAGCCAAGTTATATGTGGCAAAAAAGTGACTTCTCAGGCATTCGTTTATAATCCTGCAGAGCCTGCAGGTTTTTCAAAACGAGTCTAAAATTAGTTAAAGGGATGTAGAGTTATAGCGATTTAATGCCTTGAATCAGTTCAGCACCAGTTCGTGGATCCACAAAATATTATCTTGACTTCAGCTACTTTTCCATCTTTATTTTCTGCCATGAGGGAAACTGCTGAAATGTCTGGCATGTCTCCATGAGAGACAGCATGCTGCTGACTCAGGTTGTAAACTTCAATTGATGTCGTCTGATACGAGTTAAAAGCATGAGGGAAGAATGCATGTGTCAAATCACTACTTAGGTGGGTGAGCCGTCATATCAGTGGGTGTGATTGCTTCTGTGGAATGCGAACTCCTCTGATATATTTTTCCTCTGATAGTCATCATTTATCTGTGTCCCCAGGTGATGCAAATTCCAAAATCTCCAGCGTGTACATCAACAACACTCATGGGGTGGATGACGACGACTGCATTGACAGAAACCTGGCCCTGTTTGAGGTTTGGAGAGTAATCATGTTCAAACACTGACAGAACGTTTGAGGAACATTGTTCTGTGAGAAGAGAACAATGGTATAATATCAGGACGGGAGCCCCTGCACTGATCTAGACTGTAAAATGAAATGTAAAGAGTGTATGTTGTTAAATACCTTTGCACTGTTTCGATCAGTCGCTTTTGTTTATTTACCTTTCATATTCATCTGGAAGCCTCTGTGGATGCAGCCTGTGGCTGTCTTATAATACCAAGATAAAGCACTGCATCGGGGAATGATGCGTGCACGACAATGTTAGAGCAACAAATAATAACTGCAGAGGGAGGTCGCTCACACAAACCCCTTATCCATTAAAACCTTTTCAAAGTTTTTATTGACGGTCGTTTGAATTATTGATGCCTTGACGTCCCGTTTCTCTCGGTGACCTTGTTTTCACCTTCCTTTTCTGCAGGAGGAGATGGACACTCGGCCCAAAGTGTCTCTTCTGCTGAGTCGCCTGGCCAACTACACTAACCTGACGCAAGGGGCAAAGGAACATGAGGAGGCTGAGATCATTGGGGAAAAGAAGAAGACCAGCAAGGTAATGATGCGATTGGTTTCTTTTCACATCACTGTGATGTTTAAGAAGTGTTGTGAAAGTATAAAACGGTCAGTCTGTGTCTGAAAGCAAAAAAACCCTCACACCGTTTATTTATTTATTTATTTAAATTCATCAACACTTGTTGGGAATCAGTGAGTTTCCAATAGTCCACCCAAACATGCTGTAAAATAAATCCATTTTTGTGTTAGGAATTCAAGATCCGAATCGCAATCGTCATGAAAAAAAATGTACATGAGCAAAGTAAACGTTTTTCAATGATTGAACTCCACAATTCTATTCCGCTCACTGATGTGCACTTATGGACTTTGTCAGATGTTTTATATAATTGCTGCTAACTAAGTGATGATCTTATAGATATGATACCAGTAAACGAGGTACAAAGTTGAAATCTGCTTCAAAGATGTGTTGCTAAAGACTTTCTACGAGCTCGCATTTACTCACAATGTTCTTTATTTTAACCGTATTTAAACATGATATAGTCAGAATAATTCTTTGCAATATTCACAGGTTACTTAGAGCGATCCGTGCAGCCTGTCTATCTGTGACACGACTGATAAGAATCTGACTGTTCTATGAGACGATTCTCACGATGGGATCACCTTTCACTTTCCCTTGATATGAGATGGCAAAGCTGTCTACTGAACTATCAGAGTTGTTCATCATATGTTTATCAAATATTAAAGAAAATGAAGTGCATTGATTTCCATTTCTGTGTTCTGCCCTCCAGTCGCCGCAGTTGGGAACGTTCATGGGAGTGTATCTTCCGTGCCTGCAGAACATCTTTGGTGTCATCTTGTTCCTGCGGTTGACCTGGGTGGTGGGAACAGCCGGGGTACTGCAGGGCCTGTGCATCGTCCTCATTTGCTGCTGCTGTGTGAGTTATTCTACAGGCCATGGTTTGAGCAGTGTAGATGTTTTTTTTTTTAATAACTGCAATCTTGTTACTTTACAGACTCTGCTGACAGCGATCTCCATGAGCGCAATCGCTACGAATGGAGTGGTCCCAGGTATGCTTTTACCTGTTCATTTCTCTCTTTCTCTCTGTCCTTCTTTCTCTTTCTTTCACTCTCTCTCTGTCCTTATATCTCTCTCTCTCTCTCTCTCTCTCTCTCTCTCTGTGCACATGGGAAAGATTGGTTTATATCTATTATTCTATGTGAGAACCAAGTCTTAGCAAAACACCTCCTTGTGATGATGTTTTGCTTAGTTAGGACCTTTTGGTCGGTCATAACAAGGTGAAGCCTCCATTTGAGGAAGAAGACTTCATAATAACCAGGTTATTATAGTTGCATTTACGATTGGTTCAGAGTCCTGCTTAAGGTGAGCCATATGTTGTGGATGCTCAGGTTTAGAATGAGAGGCTGGGGAAAGCATTATGTCAAGGATATAGATACAATATGTGTGTTGTTACATAGTCTGAATACAACATGGTTGTTACCTGGTTTGTTTACCGCCAAGCTTACTGAAGCTTACATTGATAGATATTTGCCCAATTTTTATCTCCTGTCAAGGTGGACTTCTGTTAGAGATTGTCCTTTGAGTGTATAAAAAGGCTGAATAGGGTCTTGTGTTTACAGTGTACACATTGTACATTTCAAAATTCAGGAACGTGGCCACCATTCAATCAATTCTGTCATTTCTTTAGTTTTTTTGTGTCGGACTGTTTTTTTTAAGGGAATTGGTGCAGTCAGCAGTGGGGACCTGAGGCTTGAATGTTCAGCTGAGTAGTGCAATCTTTTGGTCCCCTCAAGTGTCATGCTTACATTCAACTTTTACCTTTTACATTACCTCAGCCCATCATGATTTGAGCTGCCATCATAAACTAAACTGATGAACATATGCAGGGCTTCTGGTATTATGTGAGCGACTTTAGAGATTGCGCAAGTATATTTCAAATCTCCTCTTTCGCTGAGGTTTCACAGTAGACGTAACAAAGCGCTGCAGTGTCCGACTGAGACCTGTCAATCATTGTTGTATGCCCCGGCCCAGCTTAAAATGCTAATATGTTGGTTGACTGCTGTGGCAATGAGCAAAGGCTGGGAGAAAATGAATCGAAACTGTTGCTAGTGAGAGGACTGAGCCCACATGTGGTGCTGTTGTTCCTCATAACTGGCAATGTTTATGCACTTGATTTCACAGGCTGAATGGTCATGCTTCACGGATAATGTTATGAGGAAATGTAGAGGGACATTTGATCCTTTTTGTTTTTGTTTTAGTCTCGTATTAATTTACAAGGTATTATTTTGCTCTGAAATATAACACAACACAGAAACATAATGTTGGGTAAAGCCATGCACATATTTTACCTAACATTGTCAATAATTATGATGAACAATATTGATGAAAATAATTGTGATTAACATGTCTGCACTAACGTGTATTAACTCTTATTTTTATTCCATATAACTGTTTCAAGTCGTAACAGTTCACATTTGGTCCCTCTTAATTGTCTTGAAGCAACTCAGGAGGGAGCCAACGTAAAGCCTTAGTCACCAAACATGGAGGCTCTTCATTTAAATGATCTCTATTGTTGTTGTTTCACACTGGATAGTGCACTGCATTTGATTTAATTAGAATTTGTTTTCTCTCATGCTGAGCTTTAAGATGTGCAACTGGTTTCAGGCAGTGCTTCATGGTGCAACCTAGACATATTAGTTATAGTTACACATTAGAACTGTGCGTGCATGGGATATATTTCACTGTGTTTTTAGTTGGCATATATGAGACCAGAAAGTCTTTCTTTCTAATGTTGCTGTCTGTTATCTCTTTGTCCTGTCTCTCCCTCCGTCATCCTCTTCCTCTGTCTGTGTACATATAAAAAACCCAGGATATTTATCCACCATTGACTGCACCTTTGCTCTGAGGCATCTGTAGCGGCAAATATCCTAAAGTAGTGTGATATTTCGAGCATGTTTTGAACATTTGAAGCTATAGTATAGTGAACACCTTCATTAACATAGATTTCTTTCTCCTAACATTTAGCAGGAGAAATTTTATTTCACGCTCCTCTCTCTTTCCAAACTGCTTCGAGCTTGCATTTTCTCACCATCTCCTCACAGATGGTTGTCGATGCTGTGCCTGTTTAGGTGTCTGTTTTCTAGTTATTCAGACAAAATCGTGACTTCTCATTTAAGTGCTGCAATCTAATGGCCACAGTCCTGTGTGGTGTCTGCAATGTCAGAAAAGAATACGCACGTGGCTCCAGTTATGGGTTTTAGACTTAAATAATTTGTGACATTCTGGAAATTTATTTAAAGATTTGGTATGAAATTAGTCAAGAACCAGCAGGTGAATTTGTTCATTGAGAACATTGAAGACAGATCAAGGATGCATGTTGAACAGGAAGAGTGTTTGTCCAACAAAGATAAGTGCACTCAAAATGGCCTTTGTGAGATGATGCTTATAGTTGGATCAAGAGGCATCCTTGGCCATGGACTTAGTCCCACTCAAGATATTGTCTAGATTTGAATATATTAGGCAATTTTTCAGATAAGAGCCAATTTTGGCTATTTACAGTATTCATTATGTTCCTCAACAGTCTGCTGCATCAAGACAACCAATCACAAATTTGATTAAAAAAAAAAAAGCATCATATTCAGCATGATTATCATGCACTTCAGCATCTGTCAGCAGGCCTCTGGTTATCCTGCTAATAAATGAAATGATAACGGCCTTCTGATATGGTTGTGTTGTAGACCAGGTGGCAATAACCTTGTGAATGAGTGTTTATATCCTCATCTAAATAGTGAGTTAAATCATCTGGCTGTAAACAAAGCCTCAGCGAAATCCAACCAGTCACACTCTTAGTTACAGTGAATGAATCCGGCAGGTGAGTGACTCATAAATGCTATGAACTTTTACTTGCATATGACCTTTACTGGCTCTCATAGTGACGCTATCACAGCTCTGATAGCCTTGGTACGATCTTTAAGTAAGTGTTCCCTGTCAGGCAGAAGTGAAGCGAGTAGGACTGTGAAATAAGAAGTTGAGATTGTTAAATTGAGGCTATACTTGCAGAGATGTTGACACTTTCTCTCACCACTGTAGGTCAGCAAGAAAATGGATTTTTCCAAAAATATATGTCAGATCCCCATCAGTCAGAAGGAAGCTCATCAGGTGGTAAACCTTCAGTGAGGAGTAGTTAAAGTAACATTCTCAGATACTGTTTGACTTTTAAGACTTTCTGTCTCTGATGTCTGGAATATTATGCTTATTTAATGTAAGCATATATTGACTTTTCATCAGCTGTCCCCTTTCTTTCTGTCTGTCCCTCTTAACACCATTATATGACTAACTATCCATCCTTTTCTCTCGTCCTACTGCCTCATATCCCATCTTCTTTTCACATATCTTTTCCTCCATTCTTCCCTTACCTGTCAATCTCAACAAACTGCCTACCTTTCCTCTTCCTCCCCTGGCTCTCTCCTCTTCCTCTCCCCTCTTCAGCTGGAGGATCGTACTTCATGATCAGCCGGTCGTTGGGTCCAGAGTTTGGCGGGGCAGTCGGGCTGTGTTTTTACCTGGGCACGACCTTTGCTGGATCCATGTACATCCTTGGAGCCATTGAGATCTTTCTGGTGGGTGCTAATTCATTTTAAGTCATTATAAGGGTTGGGTTTGACTATTTGTTATTGCATTGTCTTTATGACTGTGAAGCCTCATTCTAGAATAGACAACTAATAACAACTAATGGGTCTGCAGCAGTATGAAGATTGTATGTAGCTGTTCATGTTGTAGGCAAGGGTGTTTCAGTCCATGCTTATCAGTCGTCCACATTTCTTTTTGTTTTTTGTACCTGAACTCATTTCTGTCTTGATAATGTCCGGCAAGATAAGTTCTTTTTGTCTGACCATCATGTCTTCATTTTGTGAAGTCAAATTGACATTAAATAGATTGAAAATCGAACCATAAGCGATCAATGTCACGAAGCTGCACTTTTCATTTTTGGATCACACCATTTGTTTATGTAGTGAAATGCAGCAGCACGCACTGGCGCACATCTACTGTATTTGTTTACTAGAAATGTGTCCAACATCATCATCTAAAGTGTCCTGTTTTATCACCTATTTTCATCACGCTCTCCTTTGTTTATTTGTTCAGATGTACATTGTACCAGAAGCTTCCATCTTCTCTAAAGGCCTCGAAGGGGAGGGTGCAGCCATGTTGAACAACATGCGGGTCTATGGCTCCCTTTGTCTGCTCCTGATGTCCTTACTGGTCTATGTTGGTGTGAAGTATGTCAACAAACTTGCTTCTGTCTTTTTGGCCTGCGTTATCATCTCCATCATTTCCATCTATGTTGGAGCACTTGTCTCCGCCGTTCATCCGCCAAACTTTCCGTAAGTATGCCTGTAATTGTGTCAGATGAGAAAGTAAAATCCACTTGTGCCCAACTGTGTCTCCGATTACCCTTTGTAGCAGGGTGTGTATGCTCGGGAACAGAACCATTAATGCCCATGACCTCGAGGACAATCAGTGTGCAAAGACCTCAAAGAACTCGACGTTTACTACTGGTGAATGATTATTTGAATTATTATGTTCTAATTTAAAATAAGCAGTATTGTATGTGTTGTTCATTTGGAGTAAAAGGCTTTAGCATCTCCGCTCCATGCTGAACACCCTTATTATGCTCATCATTGCTCATGACTGTACGCACTCTTGAGGACATTGTTGGCATTGCAACAGCGTTCTTATCACAACATGGCTGAAGAATGCGATCATTATCCAGCTGTCTCGCACAAAACAAATGGCTTGCCCCAGGTTAGGGATACATGGAACGAACAAATGATGTGAATAGCAAGTCTTGCCAAATAAGTCCAGTAGCTTTTAGAGATGTCCCTCTATATTGCCTGACTTTATTGTTATTGAGTTGTGTTGAAATTGACAACACCACAAAAGCTGTGTCACTTTCATGTAGGAATGATGAGCATTTTTCAATACTGACTCCAGGAATGGCTGCTCACTGCCAATGTTTGTCAATGATGCTAGTTTTTAATAAAGCGCTCAAATGACTTTTAAAAAGCTTTAAGAATATCACAGCTGCTCTGACTCACTTGAAACCTCTTCCTTTCATTTCAACAGATAATGTTACCGTTACACCGACTCCTGACCCTGACTTTGGTGTGGAGACGACACACATATGGAGTCGATTTTGCCAGAGCCCACTACTCAATGCTTCATGTGACGATTACTTCAGTTCCAACAACTTCTCCACTATTCAAGCCATCCCTGGTCTAGCCAGTGGGATCATATCAGGTAGTCCACAATTCTCACTGCAATGTTAAAAAGATCAATTGTAGGCTTTTTTACATTTTTTTTTAAACATTTTTATTTTCTCGTGAATTGAAATATATATTTTAAGTTGCTTATATTACTTAAAATTAGTTATTTTTAATAGTATAAATGACATTCTCTTCTCTTCTGAATAAGTACTGTGTCAGCATTGCATCACTTGTTGATTTCTTTTTACAATTTGATGAAAAGCAGCATGATTAATGTCAGAAATCTGATACATCTCATATAGTGGGTTTTGTTGTTGCCATAAAAGGCTAAGATTATTATTTAAGGCCCATTTCATATTTATTATGCAACAATTATGTGTTCAAAAGTTACCTGTACATCATGTGTGTGTTCATGCGACTTCTTCTCAGAGAACTTGTGGAGCGCCTACCTCAGCAAGGGGGATGTGGTGGAGAAGGTTTCCATGAGCTCATCTCCAATTGCTCACCCTGCCTCCACTCAGCAGCCGTACGTGTTCGCTGACATCACTACCTCCTTCACGCTGCTGGTCGGCATTTTCTTCCCCTCTGTCACTGGTAAAGCACAAATTGATTAACGCTGGAATTTAAAGAATGTTTTTGATGTGGTCCTCGGCTTGCCCTTTCATAAACCCACGTAGATCCGCTGCCTGTGCAATTTTTATTAATAAAGTTAATTATGGTAGAGTAAATCTGGACTCCTAATGAAATACATTCTGTCCCAATTGAGTGCCTCTATTAACCAATAAAAAGGAGGAAACACAACCATCTGGTTAACTACAGATTTAGTGTGTGTGATGTGAATTGATTTCTATTTTGCAATGAATATTTGAAATAGTGTTTTTTTGTTTTCTTTTCGTCTAGTGTTGCTTTCCGAAGTTCTAGTTGAAGAAATGCACAAGAGAATCATTTCCCAATAAATCAACCCAGAATCATATTTTTCTTTTATTGTGTAGGAATCATGGCTGGATCAAACAGATCAGGAGATTTGAAAGATGCACAGCGTTCCATCCCCATTGGAACCATCCTGGCCATCCTCACAACCTCTGTCGTCTGTATCCTTTACTATTGACTGTCTGAAACTGAATATATGGAGGATGAATAAATCATTTAGACTATCTGTTGCAACGATTGCAACAGAAATGCATCAATCAAAAATGTCTTCTTTTTTGTGTGTCAAATTTTGGGCTGTTTTGTGACCGTTTCATTTTCCTGACCGCTAGTAATCCAGATCTCAGCTGTGTGATTCTCTTTGGCTGCTGCATTGATGGAGTTGTCCTCCGAGACAAGTTAGTCTTTCTATTGTGCTGCTCCAGAATGAATTTCTACTGAAGAAGTCAAAAATATACAACCAAGACTTGAAAAATGTCAGTTGTCAACTCCTGTTTGTGCATCCAGATTTGGGGACTCGGTCAAAGGGAATCTGGTGGTTGGGACTCTGGCCTGGCCGACGCCTTGGGTCATCGTCATCGGATCTTTCTTTTCAACTTTTGGTGCAGGTCTCCAGTCACTGACTGGTGCTCCACGACTCCTGCAAGCAATTGCAAAGGACAACATCATCCCATTCCTCAGGGTATTCAACTGCTCCTTTTGCTTGTCATCTAGTCTGCTACTTTTTGGACTTATTTGATATTCAGTTAAAAAAATGCTAACCACATTTTTTAAGTTGGAAAAAAAATGAATGGCTTCTTAGTGTACATATATTTTGGCAGGTTTTTGGGCACGGCAAGGCTAACGGGGAGCCCACATGGGCCTTGTTGCTGACTGCTTTAATAGCTGAGCTGGGAATTCTCATTGCCTCATTGGATCAAGTGGCTCCCATTCTGACCATGTAAGACGACGAAGAACTTCTCTACTCTACCAGGAACTTAGTCATCTCTTTTCATAAGTTTGTTCTCTCCAGGTTTTTCTTGATGTGCTATCTCTTTGTCAACTTGGCCTGTGCCCTCCAGACCCTTTTGAGGACGCCCAATTGGCGACCCCGTTTTTCCTACTACCACTGGTAGTGCCACACTTGCTCACAGTTGATTGTGCGTGTCGTGAAAAACACTGATTACTTCTTTTCTCTATGTAGGACGTTGTCATTTTTGGGGATGATCGTCTGCCTGGCACTCATGTTTGTCTCTTCCTGGTACTACGCCATTGTTGCTATGGTGATCGCAGGCATGATCTACAAGTATATTGAGTACCATGGGTAAGTTTCTGCAGAGATGCTCTCATGATGTTGCTCGCATAAATGCGTGATAACTGATGTTTGTGGTCATGAAGAGCGGCTCGTCATTGTTTTCTTATGTTTGTTACTTCTAGGGCGGAGAAAGAATGGGGAGATGGGATCCGAGGGCTCTCACTCAGCGCTGCACGCTATGCCCTGATGCGGTTGGAAGAGGGGCCACCACACACTAAAAACTGGAGGTGTTTTGAGCCCTTCTTTCTCCTTTGTGGCATTTTACATTAAAAGATACCTTAGAACCTTCCCTGATGATTACAAATGAAGTTTTATAATAATACATTGTCTTTCCTAACAGGCCCCAGCTCTTGGTTCTATTAAAACTGGATGAAGATGCTCATGTCAAATCCCCTCGCCTTCTAACGTTTGCCAGCCAGCTGAAGGCAGGAAAGGGTTTAACAATCGTTGGTACAGTTGTGTCTGGCAACTTCCTTCAAGGCTACGGTGAAGCTCTTGCCGCTGAACAGGTGTGTGGATATCCTGTGGGATGACATGCAGTCTAACTGGCTGTGGGGAGCAGTGGCTTGTTCGGGGCCAAATATGCGCTTGGGGGATAAATCTATCCTGCAACTCACGAAAAGTTTCAACTGATATTCCTCAGATACACATACAGAGCCCAGGAGGTGACATCCATGAGTTTATTTTTTTTAACTTGTGGTATTCATCTCTCGAGTTTTCGTATCTCAGAATATTTGTAAAGCAAGGTATTTGCATCTTGTGATATTCATATGTCATGTTTATCTGTAGTTCGCTCAGTGGAGAGTGGAATTTTTGCCGCTCAGATGTTCATTTGCTGCCCGAACTCACTCTTGTGTTCGGGTGCTTGATTATCGATATGTTATCCCCATTATTTGACTGATCATCTGATTGTATACTTAATAATATACTGAATAATGTATGCTAATATATACTTCCTGATTTAATGATGCCTATCCCAGTAATTTTGCTGCAGTAAGTCAGAGCCCCTCATTGTTTTCCTCCTCATGATGTGATGAGCAGCCATGAGTGCACGTTAGAGACGTCAGCTCCACTGAGCAAACTACGAATAAACAAGAGATAGGAATATCTCGAGATGAAAAAAAAAAAACTTATGCATGTCACCTCACGGGCTCAGTGTACACTACTTTTTAATGCTTAAATACAACAACACTTTTGTTGTGAAACTCCCTTTTCTATTATACAGTACAATATTTTTTTAAATTTAAACTTAAAAGCTCACCTGCCCTGGACTGTGTAGGTTCCCCTTTGGCCAACTAACTGTTGTTCATATGCGGATGTTTACTGTTGTCTGCGTGATTGACGATGACAGACTATAATATGTCCATTAACAGAGGCGCATTGATGCATGTATTTTACCTGGTGTATGTCATACATGTCTCAAACACGTACACACAGGCCACTTAAATTGAGTCCTTTTCAATATCATTTTTATATCAGACCCTCAAGCACCTGATGGATAAGGAGCGCGTGAAGGGCTTCTGTCAGTGCATCATTGCACAGAAACCAAGAGAAGGGATCAGCCACATGATCCAGTCCAGTGGTCTGGGTGGAATGAAACCCAACACCGTGGTGATGGGATGGCCACATGCCTGGAGGCAGACCGAGGATCCACAATCCTGGAAGACGTTCATCAGTGAGTCTTGGGCGTTTTTGCAATTGTGTTCCAGAAGTACAGAACTCTTTGTCTCCTTCAGATACCGTGCGGGTGACCACAGCAGCTCACCTCGCCCTGCTGGTGCCCAAAAACATCTCTCTGTTCCCCAGCAACAATGAGCCCTACACTGATGGCTACATTGATGTTTGGTGGATCGTTCATGACGGGGGGATGCTGATGTTGCTGCCCTTCCTGCTGCGTCAGCACAAGGTATGAGGAAATATTTCACTGTATTGGGAGGCAAAGTTAGAAATGACATTACATCAAGGGAAAAGATGTTGGCTTACAACTTGTCTGGTTGATGTCATTGTTCGCTGGCTAACCCTCAAGTTCAACACTCTCTTATGAGTCCTATTGGTTGTCTTTTAATAAAGATGATTTATGAATGTACAAACATTATGGCTCAATACTGTTTGATAAATTGTATAGTTAGCAGTGATACACGTGCAGCTTCCGTCTGACTTCTTTCTCTCCTTAGGTATGGCGAAAGTGTGCAATGCGAATCTTCACTGTTGCCCAGATGGAAGATAATTCCATCCAAATGAAGAAGGATCTGGCCACGTTCCTTTATCACCTCCGTATTCAAGCTGATGTAGAAGTGGTTGAGATGGTAACTTACACTGTTGGGAGTATAGTTACAATTTGTGTGTTTTGATTCCATAAAAATGTATTCTTGTTTTCTCGTCATAGCATGACAGTGACATCAGTGCATACACGTACGAAAGAACCTTGATGATGGAGCAGAGGTCTCAGATGCTGAGGCAAATGAGACTGTCGAAATCTGACCGGGAAAGAGAGGTACAGCACAGTTGTGTAATTTTGATGGTGTGCATGATAAAAGGATGCTGTTGTTACTGCTATCATTTAACCTGAAATGTTTGAATCAGAGAACCTGGTCAACACCTGCATTTATGTCTCATGATCACCTCTTTGCAGTTGTGAACACCTACTTGTGAGACCATATAGTAAACATTACTTGATAATACAGACAACATATGATAGATTTCTGATCACAAAAGTGACAGGTGAAGAATGATATCAATTTACAAAACATGGATGATGCTGCTGAGGGTGTGACTTGCAAACAGATAATGAGAATCGGCTCATCGTGAAATACTGTATTGTTAGCATAATGTTGCTAAAATAAAACAGAATGTAAAGAAATTACATGTGAGCTTTAAAATTAAGAGTTTTGAAGCTGGAAAAATAAGGAGGGATGTGGAGCTATGTCTACAAAGCAAATAGGTAAGAAATGAAAACAATACTTATAAACTACTTGGGTCTATTTATTTCCAACAGAATGCTGACCTGCTTCTCAATTTGTACTGCCAAGTACATAGCCTTTCTTCTTCCCATAGTGGGTAGCAGCAGTAGTTAACACATTCAAAGCTTGAAACACTAAATAGTTTGACTCTCATCGTGTCATTGAAATCGTGGTTTATCTGTTTCTCCTTGTGTCATTGGATCTGTCAGAGGGATCGCTGGAGTTTTGATGATGTGAGTTTGCTGTCTAGTGACTCGTAGACAAGCCTTTGTAGATGCTGTTGCGGCGCTGAATCAGAACACACGTTTTAACGTTTCCCAACCACAGCAGTAAACCCACTTGAAACTAGACAAGTGAATTCTATAGGATGGGTTTTCATTGTTACAATATGTTCAAGTGCTAGTGGGTAGAGTCTGTGGATTGTAGTCTGAACCCCAGTGTCGCCTTCACTGTCTGTTGGCCTAGTAATATTTTATTAGTCACCTGGCAGTGCCTCCTCCACCCTAGCTGCACGTCCTGGGGCCCATCAGCTAGATAACCACAAGCTGTCTGCAGGTGTATCTTTCCCCCAGGTACAGGAGGTCTCACTTCTCCTCCACAGACACCTACAAAGGATACAGACAGGTACAAAGAGGTGGCCGAATGAGCTCGTGGTTGATAGAAAAGGAGTGTGGTGAGGTATTCTGGATTATATGTCATGTTGAAGTTGAACCTTAAACATTCAGGCTCAGCTTGTGAAAGACCGCAACTCCATGCTGCACTTGACGAGCATCGGCTCTGATGATGAGGATGAGGCGGATGCAGCAGAGCGCGACAGAGGCGCGAGCAGCGGCGGAGGAATGTCTGAGCACCACCGCCGTGTGCAGATGACCTGGACCAAAGAGAAGACCTCACAGTATCGAGCCACGCATTCCGACGCCTCGGCTCCAGACGACGTGCGCAACATATTGAGCATCAGTCTGTACGTCAAACTCCACGAGTGTTGCCACTTCTCTCTGCAGCCGTTAACACTTGCCGTCTTTGATCAGGAACCAGTCAAATGTCAGACGGATGCACACGGCGGTCAGGCTCAATGAGGTGATCGTCAACAAATCCCACGATGCAAAGTTGGTTCTGTTAAACATGCCTGGACCCCCAAGGAACTCGGAGGGAGACGAAAACTGTATCCTTCTCTTATTCAAACATCTCATGAGGTCAAATGTGTAAATATTTCCTAATATGACTCAAATACATGCTTTTATGTTCCATATTTTTTTATATTTTAGCCAGTCTGACTCTTTACGTCCATATTTATTTTATGTGAGACTCAATATTTAGGAAGGTATTTGTCCCCTCCACATTTAAAAACACCTCTGAGACAATAACATCCAAACAGGTTGCTTTCATGTTCTTTTCCTTAACCTCAGCAATGTCAGATATGGAGTTTCTTGAAGTTCTAACAGAAGGACTGGAGCGGGTTCTGTTGGTCCGAGGTGGAGGCAGTGAAGTCATCACCATCTACTCCTGAGTGGATTACAAAGTTGCTCCGTACCAAGTCACCACAAGCATAAATATCATAACACTGTCTTCACTCTCTCACTGTAGTCAAGGCTCCACTTACAGTTGTGTTCAAAATAGTAGCAGTGTCTTGAAAAATGCTAAAATTGTAGTGTACACAATGTATATGGCAACATGACTTCTTCCAGTATCCTGTCTCAAACTGATCCATGATCCCTGGTCTGCGGTAAATAGGACCAACACAGTAGCAAAAACCTGAAAAACATCCCTGTTGAACTGTGACCCTTGGACCCAAAAAGAACACTCTTACTTTCACCAGGCCACAAAATTTTACGGCATTGCTTTTAAGACCAGTCCTCACCTGATTTTAGCAGTACTCACAAGCAATGTTAGATCTTCTTTGCTCATCCTGGAGCGGGTCATTGGCTGAATATTTGCCAGTTTGGTTATTCTCCCATCTATTCCAGAAGTTGTTTTTCTTTTTCTTCCTCATCTTTCTGGTTTTGACTGCCATTTTAAAGCATTTGATATCATTTTAGCTGAACAGTCTATAATTTTCAGCACTTCTTTGTAGGTTTTCCCCTCGTTTATCCTTGTATTAACTTAAAAAACGGTCCTTATCAGAACAGTGTCTTGAATGACCCATTTTACTCTGTTTTTCAGGACAGATGCACAGCCAGCATATGCAATGTCCGTTGCCTTGGTCCTTAAATAAGGACCGCCTGTTAACACCTTTTTAACCTCCCTAATTGAACTCACCACTGCTATTTTTTAACACACCCCTTTCAGTTAGTCATTGAGTTTCACAGTGTCAGTGTCATGCACGGCAGGCCTGTTGCGTCTGTTTTCTATACCTTTACTATACCTTCCAGAAACGTACTTGCGATGTAGAGGTTGAAATTTTTACAAAAACAGGGATTTAACTTGCTACTGTTGAGGGACTGCTATTATTTTGAACATAACTGTACTACAAATCACACAACCACCAAAACAAGTCCTCAAATAAGCAGCCATTTTCTTCACTGTGTTTGTGCGTCAGCCGTTAAAGTTGTTCTGTTGGAGGGGATTGTTGTAGTATTTTACGAGCGAATGGGTTTCTAAACCAGGCCTTTGAATTTTGAGTTCTACATCCAATGTAGAGCCTGGGGAGAACACAGAGAAGCTGAAACTCTGATCAAACTCAGGGTTGCTTTTTGTACATTGCGAAATGCTGAAAGCAAATGTGAGGATTCTCAGCAAAGCCTGGGGCGATAAATGGGTTTTCTTTTTTTTTTTTTTCTTTGTTTAATTGTTTAACATTGTTTAAACAAGAGTGGATATGTCAAACATGCCGTGGATCTCCAGTGTCAAGCCACACAATGATTTTCTTGCTGTCTGTATCTGTACTTTTGTCTCAGCACAATAGTAACGCATGTGTCAATGGGGCTGTTTTGATGTTTTCACCACAATATCGGCTTCTCAGTGTATTGAAATACACGCCTCGCTGCATCTAAAAACTAGTTTTGTACATACAGATGTTCTTTGTGTGTGTGCGCGTATGTGTTATGAGTGATGAACGATTGTTGCTGATGTTAGGAGTTATTCAATTCCACCATCTGTTCTTTTTTTTTTTATACTGTTACTGTGCAGGGATTCTTTTGGTCATTGTTGTTTCCTCAACAAGATTTGCTTGCCTGTACATAAAAGATTGAAAGGATCCCAAGTTTTATCATTTTTATTACATTAATATAAAAACAAAGCTGAAAATTTTGCCTGGAAAAAAATGGGAATAAACGTTTTGAAAAATATTGAATTGTGTCCACTGAGTTATATCATTGAAATGTATGCTCATTTCCCCCCTCTGTAGCGTAAGGGAACAAATGAACTGTACTGCAAAATATTCCAGACTACAATAGACCACAATATGGTGAAAGCACGATTGGCAGTGAAGCAACCATTAGTTTTTCCATGTTGTATGTCGAAGGTTGTTTATAAGTAGTACTTTACTACTTGGAATATTTTCCTATACAAGAGACAGTGAGAGTCATGTATAATAGATCAAGTGGATTTAAAATTTTCGACATGTTCATCCTGTCTCTGTCCAAATCCAATCCATAGCTTGAGTATGTGCCCTGTGATGAACTGGTGAACTGTCCAGTGTTTACCCTTCTCTCTCTCTCTGTAACCGTAGTCTCTAAGGCAAGTGGAAAGACTATGAGTAATAAGTCATGTAAGTCACTGTAGGCACCCTGGAAACGCTGATGTCCTGTGAAAGTAGAGGGAGAAAAAAAGTACAAGTGCTTATTTCATTTGCTCGTAATTTTTTTATATCCACTTTTAAATAACACTCAATTGTAATTTATTTACGGTCCGCGACAGTGGGAATATTAAACGACCCCGTTAAAACCCCCCATTAACACGCCCATTTCCGGTGCGTGACGTCATTTCCAAGTGTACGTACAATCCGGTGGCCGGTGCCATGTTGTGAAATTTGAGGAAATCAATTCTGGCCGAAGTTCACTCCTAAAAGTGGAACAGACACTAAGCAAAAGTCAGATCTCGTGGGTGAGAATGGAGGTAAGAGTAGATGACATCAGGCGACTTAAAAATAATAAAGGAGCATTTATCTCGATGTGGTTATTCACGACAGCACACCACCACAACAATGACGGTCTTGTTAGGAACGCTGAGACTTTGTACACGAATTTATCAACATTATTTAGTCAGCGGGCACATTCGACGTCTCCTTCAAAAGCCCATTGTTCTTTGACGGAAGAGATGTAAGTAACAAACGAAAAACTTTAAATTGGTGGCGGCAGTGATCTGTTTGAAGAGCTTTTAACTCATTTATATGATTTTAATGTCGCTTCAACCTAAACGGCTGTTAAGGAAGGAAAATATAGCGCGGTGGCACATTTTTATTTCAATGAAAAGTGGGGTAAAAGGATTAAGTTGGGCGGAACCAATGAACAGCGGAGGACATTTTAAGTTGCACCCGCTTCCGCCAGACGATCACGCTATCACATATGTGTCTTAAGTGAAGGTATAATAAGTTAAATTATTTGCGTACATTGACTGAAGCAAGCAGACTGACCAAGTTGCAATTGTTTGTTGTTTTATTCAGAATTGAAATCGTTCTTGACTCCCACATGGTTTAAAAAAATTAAGTCGACCATAGAGTTTCACCATTTATCAAGTATCAATTAATAAAACAAATGAAAAGATCAAAGATTTGGTTCCTAGTTCATGGTTAAGTGCCTCCGGCTTTTAGCAGAACCCAACTCCGTTAATGAAGTAATAACAGTAATTAAGAAGTAATTTCCAATAACTATGCATTTTTAAATATTTTTATAGTTATTTTCTGACATTCTGTTGAACCTTTTTAACTTGCCATTGTCATTGCATGTGTGCGATGTCACAACAAACATCTGATTGAGATGTTTCATGATTTCACATTGAAATTATTTTTGAAAGGTTAAGTGACTTTACGAACATTGCGCTTTTATACATTAACTGACTAAAATTAATACAAATAATACAAACTTCATTGGATGATTTCTTTTTGCACAGTGTCAGCATGCTGTTTTTATTGTACTTTGTTCTGGTAATTACATGTGTCTAAACCTGAACATGGTTAGGAATCACAATGTCACGTGACACCTTAGGCAATTCAATCGAAATGACAATGGTGATAAATAGCTGAATTGTACTAATGAAAAAAATCAAGATATATTTATTTGGAACATTCCACTAAAAGTCTCCTTTGACTCACATTTGACACATTGTTAAGAAAATATTGCAGCTATCAAAATTTTTAATTATTGATATTATTCTAAATTTCTAAATTTTTCAAGTGGTCATAATGTCTATCAACCTCTCAATGGCTTCGTGACCCTCAGATAGTGTTAGAGCTTGTAATGACTTGTATTGGTGGTTTGATGTGCTTTGATAAAAAAATAGAAATGTAGCGATTTAATTCATGTGACAAATTATGCATCACTTTCATTAATGTAGTTGCCTATGCGATAATATATGATCCATTGATCAGAAGTGGAACAGGATTGTGATTTTTGTTTGCTCAGTATTTCTAATAATGTCATTTCTATATTTCTGTTTTTAAAAAATGGTCACAGTTGTTATGTATTTTTGGATAAAGTTATCAAATGAAGTGCAGAAAACAAGTGAATTTTGAATGTGTCTGAGTAGTTGATTGTTGCGGATGCAGGTGGGTTGCATCCTTTTCCTCCTCTTCTTGCACAAAGCTTATATATGGAGACTGTTAAGAGAGTGCAGAAGTGACAGTTTAGGGTGAATAACAGTGGACAGCATGTTAAGTGTTGTTGAGGCGAGACTACAGATGAAAACCAGAGGTGAACCCTAGAAGAGCTCTAGGATTCAAAGTGTTATTGTTTTTCAATGCAGTGATGGAATCCGGTGGTGAAATATTTGGATGGTGAACGGTTGGTTCCTGTTTGGTTTTGCTATTGTGACAGACTTTGATAGTTAAACAGTCCCAGATGCCCCATGACACTTTTGTTTGAGTCACGTCACTCGGGGTGACTCTTTCTAGGCTACTTTTTGTTATAGTCTGCATGTACGTCACTCACTCTATCTTGCTCCTCCTCAGCATTTGTTTGGTACTTTCTACATTTCCTCTGAACTCTGAATTATGGGATGTTTTCTTGCCTCAGGTTTGAGTCTTCATGTCTGTATGACCTGCCCTGCAAGGGTGGGGTTGGAGGATGGTGGTGGGAGTTTCTTTTAGTTGTAAACGTTTTTACATAGCCCTGTTTACACAGTAGAAGCTTCGTGGGAGTTTTGTTTATTGCATCAAACTGGTGGGACTGGTAGTTTATCGATCTATTCAACATGCACAAACAAGTCTGTCTCCCTCTGAACTGTGCTGAGAATACCAACAAGTTAGTTGGCATCATCCCCACCTTAGAGCTTGTTACTCATTAGCTGGATTCTTGGATTGTGTTTCCTGCAATATTGTCTGTGTCTATCCACGCTTTCACGTGTATTCTCAATTTCGTTTGCAAAGCATCATTTTCCAGCAGCTGGTCTCAGAACGCTCGCTTGCCTTTGTTTTGAAAGGTTCGTCGTTCTATATCCGGCGTTTGTTTTGAAAAGTTCATCAGCCTATATCCGTTGTTTCGATGTAACCCGACATCTAAGCCCCGCTAGCTTTCTTATCTCATCCGTGTCTCGGGATCTACTGAGCAGCCTGAGCCAGACCAGACAGGGCATGTATTCCCTTCAATGGGACCGTGTAGCGGGCGGGTTCGTCGATGTCTGTCCAGTCCGGTAACCGGGGATCGCGCGTCTGTGTCGGTGATCGCTGCCTGTGACCGAGGAGCGCGCATCGTGTCGGTAGACCAGCGTCTGTTGTGGAGGAGCGAGCGGTACCGCAGCCTTGCGTCAAACCCCGGTAGGACAAGTCAGCAAAGACGGGCAGCAGCCACGTTACCTCGGCCGCTAGCCAGTCTCCAGGCGGGTTATTTCGGGTATGGTTGCAGCCTTCCACATGTTGTAGCCGCATGTGGCGATCCCTCCTTTGACACCTCCGTAGCCTCCGTGGTCGTCGCGCGTTCACTGGAATGACACGCTCAATTAGCTGTGCGAGTGGACGGCGCCAGTCTTCATACTGAAAGACATTTAGAAATTGGTCGAATTGCGCAAGTCCTTCACATGAGTCGCAGGTAAAAAAAAAAAAAAAAAAAAAAAAAAAAAGAAAAAAGAAATGGACCTGAATTTCTATTCGGATCTGACGGGCGGTACCGGACCACACGACGGCGATCCAGAGTTCCTGGATCCGCAGTCATTCAATGGATTTGACACAGACAACAAGGTGACTCCAGAGACACTGTCACAGTGTAGAATGTTAGTTCTTCAAAATAAACCATCACAGAGCAAACTAGCTTAGCGACCAATCCCTTTGTTTACCATCAACTGTTGCTTACAAATATGTATCAGGGAATAGCAGTTAGAAAGTCCCCCTGTTTACACGCCTTTGCTATAGTAACATGTTCACCCCAAATGTCCAGTTTCCAGGTGGCAGTGACAACTTTCTTACCATTTCTGGGTCCAGCCATCCCTTCCTTTCTGCCGCTGAGGTATTTATTTTGCCCGGAATGTGCATGTGTGTGGCTTGCAGTGGAGAGTCTTGCATGACGCTAAAACCAGCAGTCTTGTTTAATTGTATGAAGTCTGAAATAACTTCCGTTGGCTGCAGCCACGTTGACATCCCTGCCGTCTTTTGGGCATTATGGTTCTCAAAATGACAGCCATGGATGTTGATCTGAAGATGCTTGAGAGTTTGTGACCGTTTGGGATTTGTCAAGAAGAGTAGCAGGATTGCATTCATTTTGCATAGACACGTGGTGGCTGTGTATCTCATTCATGGATGTCGTAGTTGTAATGAAGAGGTTATGCTGGAACCACGGAGGTAGCATCCTACTGGACATAAGCATGTGACTGACAGTTGAACTGTAAATGGTGTGCTCACAACTACATGGATGAGTGCGTTCCACCGACAAAATGCCTTGTTCCATGTGTGATCACTAGAAAGACCGTTCAAAAGGGTGTCGACCTTTGACTATTTTTTTATCTTCAGTTTTTTCCCCTTTAGTTCTGTTCTCGTCAAAATCACCATGCAAGCATCTCTTTCCTCAGACCTTCCACACCCCCAGTCTCGGAGATGAGGAGTTCGAGATCCCTCCCATCTCGCTGGACCCCGACACGGCGCTCTCCGTGTCAGATGTGGTGTCACAGTTTGGTGAGCTGTCTGACACAGGCCCTGGGAACGTGGTGGTCGAAGGAGATGACCCTTCTTTTGCATCCACTTTTGTCAACAATTCATCACAAGGGTTGGAGCACCTCAGTCTTGGGGTCATCAACCAGCCAGGTGGAGCACTGTTGGGATCATCTCTGGGGATGGTGAGAGTAAGTAAAACGCTGGATCCAAGTTGCTATTACTAAAGACACTCATCTCCATCTTCAGGATCTTGGCCATCCCATAGGCTCTCAGTTCGGCAGCTCATCATCTGTGACCATCGACGTTCCACTGGGTGACATGGGCCCTGGCTTACTAGGGTCCAACCAGCTGACCACCATCGATCAGTCAGAGCTGAGTGCTCAACTGGGCCTGGGCTTGGGCGGAGGGAATCTATTACAAGGACCTCAGTCTCCAGACAACCCCCTATCTGTCTCGTCCTCGCCCAGAGGCTCCCTTCAGGACGACGACATCAACGACTTTAAAGCGGTGAGAATGAAAACACCTGGTGTTGCAGTTAATCGTTGTCACATTAGTTGTCTGCTGCTTACGTTTTGTCTCTTAAATTCGCAACATAAAATTTGACTTTTCAGGTTGTCAAAAAAAAAGCGTCAATTGTTTCATGAAACATGAGGGAATCAGAATGTGACTTCACCTATGTCGGTGAACACTTTTTTTGCGAAACTACATTTGCAAAAATCTTACAAATTCAGTAAAATGTGTCTTAGTGAAGTTTTTATGTGTTATTCATACAAGCGGTGTTGTGTTTCTCCAGAGCGTCCTTGTAGACTCTCCTGTCTCCTCGGCTTTCACGACCGGAGTCTTCCCCTTCGATCCATCCCTGACTGACATCTCAACCCCAGGGATCACATCTGCACCCAAAAAAGAGCCCAAGAAACCAGTTTCAGCCTATGCTTTGTTTTTCCGTGACACACAGGCTGCTATTAAGGGACAAAATGCTAACGCCACTTTTGGAGAGGTTTCCAAGATCGTGGCCTCCATGTGGGACAGTCTGGGAGAGGAGCAGAAACAGGTAACACATGAGAACGTTAGGAAACTATTTTTATATTTTGAACATCTTAACACAGATGAATCCATCATAATGAACAGTCTGATACAGTTTTTAATGCTGCCTTGCGTGACTCATTGAAGCCCAATTTGGTGCCAAAGCATACACATTGCTGCATTGAAGCTCTCTCTCTGCAGCTGTATTGGAGACACATGACTTTTCTTTTTCATGCCGCAGAACTAATATCTTTGAACACAGTCCAAGTCTACTGAAAATTCAGGACAGTTTTCAAACAGGATTGAGAATCACAACTTCCACAATATCCACTAAAAAAACTCTGCAGAGTTCAGCCATGATGGTGGCAAGTGAGCCACTTTTCAATACTGCTGTGGCTCTAACACACTAAACAGTCCAGGTTATAGGCCACAAAGTGTTTTATTTGCAGCGACTGGACGAGTCAAAAGCCACAACAAACAAGTTGATAGCCAGTCGTCTCTGTCCTCTTCCCTCCTCCGCTTGCTTGCAGCTTCCTGAACATGCCGGAACACGCTCAACTCCTTGTGGCACGTTCACATAATTCAATTAGTTTCTCAAATTTACTCAAGGTCGACGAATGGAGCCCATGGCTTTTAGTTTCTTATTGTATTGTTTTTTAAAGTGTTTTTTTTTGTGTATAAAAGGAAATTATTTTGAAAGTCTCTCAAAGTCTTGGTGCCTACCACGCACGTGGTCAGCAGTCATTTCACATTAATGTGGATATGTTTGTTTTGTTTAACATTGGCGGTTTGATAAGCAGCCCATATGTATATTCCTTTTTCTTGTGAGTGTTCGCTCTTGAATGAAAATGAAATGGCATTTTGATTTATCAAGTATGAATAGCCGACATAAAGACGCCAACAAAAACGGCTTATTTCTGTCGTCTCAAATGAAGTGGTTGCCTGCAGAAGTCACACGGCATGAAATTCAAATGGAATGAACTGTAATGTGTGTCATCTTTTAGGTTTACAAAAGGAAAAATGAGGCAGCAAAACGCGAGTACTTGAAAGCGCTTGCGGAGTACAGAGCGAGTCACAACTCTAAGGTGAGGATTTGAAACTGCATGACTTTCTGACATCATATAGTGTTCTCTAGACCCCATTTGCTTTTAGATAAAACTGGAGTCATTTTTTTTGTTTCAGTAAATATTTCCTTTTTAACAAATGTGTTGCCTTTATTCCTATCTATCTAACAGGTGTTTGAGGTTATTGTTCTCACCCTAAGTTGATTCAAAGGTTGCTCTTATAGACTTCTGTTCAGGTGTTAAGCTGTGCAGTATAAAGGCCTTCATTGCTGCCTGACACCACAAAGTAGTGTGTTTCAAGGCTATGTTCCTCGGGTCCCAATGATTCCCACACTTTTAAAATTTTTATTTTTCAGGCCCCGATTGAAGTCATGGACACGGCTCCGTCGCCGCCGCCTCCCGCCCCATCCCCTCCAGTGATCACGACCCCTGCTCCCGCCCCTGCTGCTCCGGCCCGCTCGGTCCGATCTCAGCATTACAACCCCGAGGAGAACACCATCACTAACATTTGCACCTCCAACATCATCATCGACTTGCCTCAAGTCACCACTCGCTCCAAAACACGCCCCGCCAAACCCGCCCCAACCACCAGCAGTACCCCAACTCATCCCACAGTCGCCAAGATTATAATCAAGCAAACGCAGCTGCCTTCAGGCGCTGTGACTGTGACCGCTACGCAAGCATCATCGCCTCGGCAACCTCCACCACTTCAGCAAATGCAAAACACGCCGCCGCCCCCGCGACTCCAGCAGATGGTGCATGCCCAGACTCTTCCACAACTGCATGCCAAGCCCAGAGGAGGAGGAGCCACCGCAGCCACAGCACCGCCTCCTCTACAGATCAATGTCGCCCGGTCATCATGGCAGTCGGATTCCAGCGCGTCAATCATTGTGACATCAGCTGGGGACACCCCCACATCTCTGTCCTCCTCAGCTCTCACAGTGACAGTGGGTCAGTTGGCAAGTGTGACCGGAGATGATGAGGTGGCAGAAGAAGGGGTAAGATCAGACACGCGTTTACAAAATGTCACTTTTCTGGTGTTTATGAGTTGTTTTTGTCACGTCTGTCAGATGGAGGTTGAGGTGAACGTAGCTCCTGCGACCCCCACAGCCAGCCCCAACATCTGCGTTCGGGCCGGTTGCAAGAACCCCGCTGTAGAAAGCAAAGACTGGGACAAAGAGTACTGTAGCAACGAGTGTGTTGCTACTCACTGCAGGTTTGTTTCCCCACTTGTGTATGTGCATGGCTGTGTGTAGTCATGCCTCTGTTATGTCTCATCTTGGACGTTCCCCTCATTGATGAGCCGTAAATCTGTCTGCCAAGAAAGCAATTGCGATCCAGTCATGATCCAAGAGATCTTTGTTTTTAAATTGGAAATATGAATCTCAATCAAAGTTACAGCAGGTGGCGCTGTTTATTTCACCTGTCTCAACTTCCTGTGGAAACAGAAGTTTAAAAACTGAGGTGAGCAGTAGACTGAGGTTGGATTGGCATCAAAGTTGGCCAAGAGCGAAGGCTGAGACACATCGCGAGTCAGAGTGTTTTTATGTAGTGGTTTGTAACAAGTTTGACAAGTTTTAGAGAGCTAAGAATGTACATTTACATCTATTTAAATGCATGAATTTGAAAAAAAGTTTTCTCAGGATTCCAACTTTGTTATCGTCAATTCATTCATTTTTCTGGTCACAAATCAAATTTTTATTTTGGGATGTTTCAGCTAAACGCACTTCTCTGAGTCATTAGAATTTTAGAACATTTCAGTTCTACAACAAACAGTTCTCTTGTTTTCTCATGTCGCTGGTCATGAAGTGGCTCTTAATCACAGACAATGACAGCTTTAAGTCATGGCCTGTGCCCTTTAATTACTCATAAAGAAAAGGAGAGCGGTCAATAGGTGAGAGTAAAGACTGAAGCCCCTTTGATATTCTGACCGGCTTCCTGCATTATTTACTGCGTACTAACGCACGGCAACTTACAGCGCCATCTACTGTCGTAATGGAATAGTCCTCCGACTGCTAGTGGATCTCATTGACAGGAAATTGTTCATTTGTTTTGACAAAAAAATGAAGGTGCTTCTTTGTCAAGTTTATTCTTTTTCATTCCTGACATGAGTCATAGATTTGGATATGGATATAGCATCTATTTGTATATAGTGTCCACATCCTTTCTTGGAGCAATAACTAAACAGTACATTGTTTGAGTGTGTGTGCCTTACTTGTGTGGAGGTTTTCAATCCGCACTGCAGGAATACTGTCATTTGTCTGATTTATTCTGGCCTAGTCTAATCTAATCTAAAACGTTTGATTGTGTCTTCGGCAGAGACGTGTTTATGGCCTGGTGCGCCATCCGAGGACAGAACTCCACCACAGTCACATAATGAATGTGAAGCGCTGCTGCAAAGGAGGAGAGAGGACAAAGAGACTACTGGGACATTAAGCAGAGCTCATGGAAGGAAGCCAAGGACAGACGCTGGATTTGATACTTCAAACTGAAATATCATGCCAGATGTGTTTTAGTAATGTCGGGAAGATGCTTGGATTTTTAATTTAACTGGAAAATTTCTCTCAGAATTATCAGATTGATTTATTAATTATGAAAATCGAATCAGGAGATGAAACACTTCATTCTGACTGTAAAATATACCTTCTTGAAGCGTGAACCTGATGGACGGAATTAAAAAAGACCACATTTTATACCAAATCTATCCCCTTCATTGTTTGAATGAAATTGTCGTTGGATTGATGTCTACCTTTTATTCTTTTTTTTTTTTTAATCATACGACTGAGGTATCTGGGAGATATCTACTAGAATGTCAGCCATTATTGGTTACGTCAGGGACCAGCTCTCAGCCTTGACTATTTCTCATGGAGTGATGGTGAGGTGAGTGAGGAGTCTCCATGGATGATGATGCTTGCTGTTAAGAAAGAGACGTGTTGTGAAAGTAAGGATGAGTTTGGGGAGAAGATGGAGACTGACTCTCTGTGCTACTCTCTGGTCGGATGTGTCTAAAGCAGAAAACCAAACTGCACAGGGCAAATTGTACATTACTATTTGGCAGTGAACTGAGGTTTCTGGGAAGATATACAAGCAAAATGAGGCAATGACAGAAAATTAGAATTAAAATAAAGTGAGCAGTTTTAAATGGAATATTTCAGTATTTTTTAATGTGACAGTTCACACACGCGTGTCCGTGGAGCGCAACGTAAATGACGTCAATCCACATCCTGGCTGTTTTATCATCGCGAGATTTCAGACAGTGCGCTTGTTTGATGACGATGGCGGGAAAGCCACCATGGCGGGAAAAGATGGCGTGGCTAGCAAAAGAAAGGGGGCGCCATCGAGCAGCTGCGTCAAAATTGCAATAAATATTGTGCAAAAACAAAGAAGTAGTGATAGAAGCACGTCATTCACTATCACTGTAGGTCCCTTTAATGTTTTCAAAAATAACCAAAAGAGTAGTCATTGTAGACAGTTGTGTGTTTATTAACTATTATTTAAATAAAGTAAGGAGGAGGCCACGAGGGGGAGGGAGAGTCGGAGAAAGGGAGGCGGGACTGTGTTAATTATTCTCCATCAGTGTGTGCGTGGTGCTCGATAACAAAAAGCTGTGCATGTATGTTTTAACAATTAAGTGTATTTTAATCTAAGTATAGAGTTTCTGTGTGCGTCGGGGTGCGTGAAATCCTCCAGCGTTGCGCCGATCGAGTCGCTGAAATTCTCAAAGAAGCGTCTGTGGGAGAGTCAGCAGGCGTGGAAGTGAAGTGCGTTGTTGATCCCCATCATCCGGCCTGCTGAGAGGCGACGCCGGGAGCTGGAGTAGGCAGCTGAAGACTCACCATGGCGGTCAACCTGGACAAGGAAGCGTACTACCGGCGGATTAAGCGGCTGTACAGCAACTGGAAGGTGCGTATCTAGGCGTTCGTTTCAGGGTCGAATGTGGCCGACACTTGTACAACATGATACCCGCTACGAGAACCGCGTTTTTTTTCTGCCGAGCGACTTCGGCGTGTGGCGACGTCTCAGTGCCGTTGACTGTCCACCGCACGGAAACAAGTGCCGGACTGATATTTGTGTACATTTATTTTCGTTCCAGCCGCTTGTGAGTGACTTTATGGACAGTCGCTGTGAGTGGCAGAAACGAAGGAGCTACCTCATGTTAGCTTGCCTGTCATGCCATTCACCGTGTTAGCGCGCTAAGTTAGCAGCCAAGTGACTTCAGTGGGAGAAACCCGGCTCCGGTTTGATAAAACCAACGGTTGATATTTAAATTCGAGGCCAGCAACACACGTAGGCTGTGTGTGGTAAACGGCCCGTAAGGTGCAGCTAATATTGGCTTGATGTTTACTACATGCTAATGCTACCCGGCTAGTTCAGGTACAATCGCCAGCATTTCATAAAGCGTCCTGCAGTAATATGATGAATCTGATATTGATTAGTTTGTTGTATTACAACAGTCATGTTGCTTATTTTATATCACTCGTGTTAAGTTGCTGCCTTCCAATGTTTTCACTAACACTAGTTAAAGTGACGTTGAAAGGTGCCATAAGGTGCCCTTAAATCACAGCATCCTGTGTGAAAAGACGACAAAACGTCTGCACTGCAGTTGAGTAGATAAGATTAATATCATGTGACTGACTTAAATGTATAAATTACATCTTTGGTTGCTCACCATTAAGACGATTTTCCTAATAAAACGTTTGTTTCACAGAAAGGAGAGGATGAGTTTGGAAAAGTAGATGCCATCGTGGTTTCTGTCGGTGTGGATGAAGAAATCGTCTACGCCAAGTCCACAGCCATTCAGGTAAACTGAATTCCTGAATGAGAATATGAAAGATGTTTACTTGAATAACCTTATTTCTTCCGTTTTCGCTCACATCTCTTTAGACGTGGCTCTTTGGATACGAACTGACAGACACCATTATGGTGTTTTGTGACACAAAGATCATTTTCCTTGCCAGCAAGAAGAAGGTGGATTTCCTCAAGCAGGTGGCTGTGACCAAAGGAAATGAGAACGCAAATGGTGTTCCGCCGATCACCCTGCTAACGAGGGAAAAGGTAATTGACCAGATGGCGTGAGTAAGTTGGACGAGTTTTGTTTGAAAACGCACTGAGCTGTGTCTCGTGTCTGTCAGAATGAAAGCAATAAGGCAAACTTTGACAAGATGATCGAGGCCATCAAAGGCAGCAAGGAAGGGAAAACAGTCGGGGTGTTCAGCAAGGACAAGTTTCCTGGTGAATACATGAAGAGCTGGAATGAGGCTATCAGTGCTGAAAATCTAGAGAAGGTAAGAATTTGGACAAGCGTGCGACGCATGACTCCACTGTACAGTCTGCATGCTCATCCTTTTGAAGTCAGGCATCTGTGTCCTGTGGTGTTCAAGCTTAATGTGCGATACCCACTCAGCCGAGTTCCCTTCAATGCTGACAGGTGGATATCAGTGCAGTCGTTGCGTACACAATGGCTGTGAAGGAAGATGGAGAGCTCAACCTGATGAAGAAGGCAGCACTTATCACCAGTGACGTCTATTCAAAATTCTTCAAGGAGAGAGTCATGGAGATTGTTGATGCAGATGAGGTAAGGGCAAAGACAAGGAACAGATCTAGATGTGACCACACGAGTAAGTCATCTAATCACTTGGTACTCGTAGTTCTTTTTTTTTATCATGACAAGTAAATCTCACTTCACTCTTCTGCTGTCCTCACCTGGTCTGTTCCTTCACCCGGGTGGGATCCAAGCACTTTATTTTCGCGAGCAGCAGATGTGTTCCTGCCATTTAATTACGTTTCTTTTGGCATTGTTACATTGAAAACGTGTCATGATGCATGTTTTTCGATGTTTCCCCTTTGTTTTAAAATCTTTTCATCGCCATGGTTGTTTACATGTAGCGCAAACCCTGGAATTCATGTGCCGATAGTTCCATTTTTCTATTAAATGAAATTATAATAAAGCTGTATTTACATAGCACCTTTCAGAGTGCTGTTCGCAATGTGGTTCAACAATAAACAAACATGTTGAGAATATTGTTTACATGCACTGAGACATGAATGTGATTGGCTAATGTCTCAGCTAAATGGAAATAAGTAGGAGTTGTGACGGTAGTACATAAGTGCAAGAGTTTTTAACAGTGATTTAAAGGTGGAAGTAGACCTTGCGTAAATACAGCTACGATTCAGTTAAAGAACTCCTCTTTAACACTTGTTGTCACAAAAAGTGTTTCATTATTATAAATAATGATGTAATATCCATTGTCCCAAACAGAAAGTGCGTCATAGTAAACTGGCTGAGTCTGTGGAAAAGGCCATTGAAGAGAAAAAATATCTGAGTGGCGCCGACCCTTCCACAGTGGAAATGTGTTATCCACCCATCATCCAGAGTGGAGGAAACTACAACCTCAAGTTCAGTGTTGTCAGGTATGTTTTGTTAATCTTCTCAGACCGTTGAGAAATGGATTATTCGTTGTACAGCATGAGAGGAAGTTGCTGTGTTTTTGATTACTGTTGCAATTGTACAATTGACATTCAGTTTGGTCACTGGGTGCTTCCTAAAACACCTGCCTGTTCAAGCAGTACAACTTGAGGAGACCTTAGGAGTGTGCTTTCAGTTTCATACAGAGATCAGAACCCCTGAGTTCCTCCTTTTTCACATACTGTTTTTGTACACTCTTTTTACTGAAACACATGTAACACGTGTATCGGCAGGCAGCTTGTGATACGGTACATACCTGGATACAGAACTGACAACACAATACATTGCAATGCTTACAGCTCATCCATGTACGAGTCATTTTATGGGAGGAAATTCAGATCATGCAGTACATTATTATGTACATGAAAACCAGCTTATTGTTATGAACTCAGTCCAGGGGTTAGGTCACAAATGCAGGAGCACATCAAGTCAACATATTAAATATCAATATAGCCAATTGTAGAATATCAAGACAATATCTCACAAGCACTGTGACATTTCAGCAAAAACATTGATATAATATCTGATATAATACAATATATGATATGAGAATTTGCCGTGAGCATCTATCACGCTGCTTCTACAAATATCCGTCAAGTCCAGGCTGATTCCCATTATGACAGTACAGGGTTTGCTCCAGGATTTTTTGAACCTGTGGCAGTGACACACAACCCTCCCACACACCTCAAAACGGAGCATAGATCTGACTCTCTCTGAAGACAAATCCTGTTTCACTAAAGCCATGTTTTTCCTATACAATTATCTTTTTGAGAAAACAAAATCACAACTCTGCAGGCGCGACACCTTCAAATAATTTATGAGTATCAGAAACCCTGCTGTAATTGTCACCAAGTCTTAATGGCTGTCTTAAATTGTAGTCTCTTATTTAAATGTGTAAAGCTCCACAACTGAAAATGCTGACCAGGAAATTTATTATTTTAAGTGTTACGAATTGTTTGTGTCCAGTGATAAAAACCACATGCATTTTGGAGCCATCACGTGTGCCATGGGGATCCGTTACAAGTCCTACTGTTCGAACCTGGTGCGCACCCTCATGGTGGACCCGCCTCAGGAAATGCAGGACAATTACAACTTTCTGCTTCAGGTGGAGGAAGAGCTACTAAAGGAGCTCAAACATGGCAAGTATATCACCAAGTGGAATCTAAGAGTTGGGGATCTGGTGTTAAAGATTTTGTGTTATCAGGTGTAAAAATCAGTGATGCATACAATGCAGTCCTGGAGTATGTGAAGAAAGAGAAGCCAGATCTTGTATCAAAGCTAACCAAGAACCTTGGGTAAACTCTTTTGCTCACGACTCTTCCTGTTTTTAGAGCCGTCATACTTGCTGTGTCTTACTATGTTCTTTTTTCACAGTTTTGCCATGGGGATTGAGTTCCGAGAAGGCTCCTTGGTCCTCAATACTAAAACACAATACAAACTGAAAAGGGGTGAGAACTATTCTTTGTCTGTGTAGCCTGACACATTTCCCTCCTTGGTGTCTAACAAGTCTGTTCTAACCTGTGTCTTGCAGGAATGGTGCTCAGCATCAGCTTAGGCTTTTCTGAACTTGTGAATAAAGATGCCAAGAAAGAGGAGCAGAAGAAGTATGCTCTCTTTATAGGAGACACCGTCCAGATCAATGAGGTGAGGCTCCTTCTCCCACTGCTCCAGAACGCGTGTTCTGAGATGGATAGTTTTTACATGCCGTGCTGTCTTCAGTATTAATGTCTCAGTGGGACCTGTGCTTGATGCTGGATCTTATCATTGCTTTCATGTTCACGTCTTGTGTACTTCCTGTTTGCAGGACGATGCAGCAACAGTGCTTACACCAGTAAAGAAGAAGATCAAAAATGTCGGAATCTTTCTGAAGGTAATTTACTTGATGATGAATACATTTATCATCCGTTATGTCCTGACTTAAGTGCTTGCTGTTTTCCGCAGAATGATGACGAGGAAGATGAGGAGGAGGAGGGCGACGATGCTGAGGAGTTACTTGGGAAGGGAGCCCGGAGTGCTGCTCTCCTGGCCGACAGAACCAGGGTACGCTTCTGTTCCACTTCCATCTCACTGTAGATCTGATGCTTGACTGCCGCCAGTTAAAAAACACTCTTAATGTTTTTGTACTCTATCAGCTACTGGGAAAGGTAAGCATGTTTACAGTTCACCTAACTCATCAGCTGATGTTGGTTTATTTGCAAAGAAGAGATAAATGCACTGGCTGATGGGAGAAAATGGATCATCTTTTATTTTGTGTGAGAGTTTTCATTTGCTTGTTTGACGTTCTGACCATCCACCACTGTCTTTGATATACTCTGCATGAGTGTTCTCATTTGTCTACGTGTTTTCAAGCTCACTCACACTTGTTTCTGATGTCCAGAATGAACTGACAGCAGAGGAGAAGAGACGTGCGCACCAGAAAGAGTTGGCCAATAATTTGAACGAGGAAGCCAAGCGCCGTTTGACAGAGCAGAAGGGAGGACAGCAGATACAGAAGTGAGTGATTCACTGTGCAAAGAAGTCACTCTGGAAAATGGAGGCTCTGCATGTACAGGCTACTGTATGTAGCTGACTATTGCCCAAGTAACGAGTGTAGAGTCCCCTGACCACGTTATAAGCTTTTTCATATCTGAGTGGCAGATTCGTCTCTCGTCACCAAGGTCATGTTTTGGTTCTACAAATGGTAGATGAGGTCACAAGGTACACCACAGAAGTTAACTGCCCATACGCCTCTGCTGGAACAAGTGGCCATGGATATGTTCAGAAACCTGCTCAACAGATCGGCCAATCAAAAACACAAGTTTACACAATATTTGAGACAAACCTTAATGTACAAACCCGGATCAAGCAAGAACTTGAATCAAGTGTTTATCAAGAAGTAGTTGCCGTGTTCTAACAAAGCTTGAAGCTGCTCGATATACCGTATCCCCTTTGAATTTTTTTAATGCTGCATACGGGTTTAGCTTTCATCTGCTTCAGTCTGCAGCTTCCCGTTTCCTGTTAAAACAATGTTTTCTTCGTCTGAACCCCATCATTGCAGCCTGCTTGTCCTCACTTCTCTCACTAGGGGGCGTGCTGCCTCTTCAATCGCTCTTCAGTCAGATGTTGTGGGTGTGAACGTATGTGAGCTTGTATCTTCTTCACTCAGGGCCAGGAAATCGAACGTGTCCTACAAGAACGTGTCCCAGATGCCCAGAGAGAAGGAAATCAGGGATATGAAGATCTTCATCGACAAAAAATACGAGACGGTCGTCATGCCGGTGTTTGGCATCGCCACGCCGTTTCATATCGCTACAATTAAGGTACGTCATTTGTTCTTTTTAGTGTTTTTTCAGCAGTTGAGTTGTTTAAAAGCAGGATGAGTGAGTAGATGTCTTGCAGTGACTTTGTAATTTTTCTCCTTTTACGATGACGTCATGCTTAGATACAGTGATTAAAATACTGTTTACCACTACAATGTTTATATAGGACATGGCGACAATGCTGTATTGAAGTCCATGCAGCTCAGTTTCTGTCACCTTGAAAATGAATGTACTTTCATGAGTTTCAATGAAACAACAGTGTCGCAGATAGAAAAGTCTGTCTCATGATAAAATGAGCTTATTCTGTCGTGTCGTATTTGTTTCTTTTTCTGTTAGAACATCAGTATGTCTGTGGAAGGAGACTACACATATTTGAGGATCAACTTCTTCGTCCCTGGCAGCTCTCTGGGTCGTCAGGAGGGAAACATTTTCCCCAACCCAGACGCCACATTTGTCAAAGAAATGTAAGCGTGAACATTTCTTGTGCTCCCAGTTGGTGTGCATAAAAGAAGAAAGAAAAATGGTTTGCGTGTCAAATCTCTTCAATCTGTCAACAGCACATACCGAGCGTCCAACCTCAAGGCTCCCGGTGACACGTCGATCCCCGCCACCAACCTGCAGAACGCATTCCGCATCATCAAGGAGGTCCAGAAGCGCTACAAGACCCGAGAGGCTGAGGAGAAGGAGAAGGAAGGAATCGTCAAACAAGATTCCTTGGTCATCAACTTGAACCGCAGCAACCCCAAACTGAAGGATCTGTACATCAGACCCAACATCGCCCAGAAGAGGATGCAGGGCTCGCTGGAGGCTCACACCAATGGTCAGCCCACTTTCATCAACCTTCATGACCTGTTGGAATACACGAAGGAATGAATGACATTGTCTGTGGCAGGTTTTCGGTTCACGTCGGTCCGCGGCGATAAGGTGGACATTCTTTATAACAATATCAAACACGCCATCTTCCAGCCGTGTGATGGAGAGATGATCATCGTCCTCCACTTCCATCTGAAGGTGGGCAACAATGGCTCTTATTAAACAACGTTTTGGCCTTGTATCAAGAGAACGTGTCTCTTCACTGTCACCTGCTATTGAGCAGTGAGTCAAGTCCTTGTTCAGTGACCGGTGGTGGTTTCCTCCTCAGAATGCCATCATGTTTGGCAAGAGGCGCCACACAGATGTGCAGTTCTACACTGAAGTGGGAGAGATCACGACAGATCTGGGCAAACACCAGCACATGCACGACAGAGACGACCTGTACGCCGAGCAGATGGAGCGTGAGATGAGGCACAAACTCAAGTCTGCCTTCAAGAACTTTATCGAGAAGGTGGAGACGCTGACTAAAGAGGAACTCGAGTTTGAGGTCCCGTTTAGGGACTTGGGGTGAGTCTTTCAGTGCGTCATCAGACTGGGTTCTCTGTGAGTGTGTGCTCCTCAACACTTTTGTTTTTTTCCACCAGCTTCCAGGGCGCCCCCTACAGGAGTACCTGCCTGCTACAACCCACATCAAGTTCTCTCGTCAATGTTACTGAATGGGTCAGTTGTTGTTGAACCGCTGGAACTTTATCATGATGGTGAGAAGTCATTTGCTCAACAATGTCCCTCTGCAGCCACCGTTTGTGGTGACCCTGGACGAGGTGGAGCTGGTCCATTTTGAACGAGTGCAATTCCACCTGAAGAACTTCGATGTGGTCATCGTGTACAAGGACTACAGCAAGAAGGTCACCATGATCAACGCGGTACCAGTCAACTCCCTGGACCCCATCAAAGAGTGGCTCAAGTAAGCGCCAAACACCCAGCCTGGTAGCTGCCTGCGTTGCTCGTGACTCACCCTTGAATGTCGTCTTCAGCTCCTGTGACATCAAGTACACGGAAGGTGTGCAGTCTCTGAACTGGACCAAGATCATGAAGACCATCGTGGACGATCCCGAAGGCTTCTTTGAGCAAGGAGGCTGGTCTTTCTTGGACCCCGAGAGTGAAGTAGGTTCTCCCCAACTGTCAATGTCTTACCATCTTGCATGTTTAGAACTTGGATTCTCTGTGAAAATATTTAGGGGTGTGTTGCTTTTTCCGTGTCAGCAGATCCTTGTTTTGTTGTCATGTGTATGTCTTCCCTCACTCATGTTCACACGTGATCAATTGTCTCTCAGGGCAGTGGTGGTGAGGAAGACTCCGAGTCCGAGATGGAAGATGAGACGTTCAACCCGTCAGATGGTGAAGACGACTATGAGGAGGAGGACAGCGATGAAGACTACAGTTCCGAGACAGAGGACTCAAGTATGACTCCATTTCTGTCGGTCAAAAAGCACTTTTTTCTTCTAAGTCTGTTGTGAGCTAGAGTTTTGATGACTGTCATTGGTCCACTACATCATAATTCTTTTCTCTTCATAGACTACAGCGCATCGTTGGGCAGTGAGGAAGAGAGCGGCAAAGACTGGGATGAGCTGGAGGAGGAGGCCAGAAAAGGTTGGACTTTGTCTACTTCATTATTTTTTTTAATAGCACCCAAGTGGCGCTTTATGACGAGAAGACTTTAGACAAGTGTCCCTCACGCACCTTGAATGATCACGGTGATGTTATGTTTGCGCCCTCTAGCGGACAAGGAGAGCACGTACGAGGACGAGGATTCATCAAACAAGAAGAGAAAGATCCGGTCGTCGGCACCACCCAGCAAGAAAAAGCGACGGTCCTAGTTGTTTCACACATGTTCATACACACTGCCAAACCGAGCTGACCGGACTTCTCCTTCTACCCAAACTGGCTCTTTGTTTTGTTCTTTTTTTTTTTTTTTTTTTACACAAACACACCGTGTGTGTAGAAGTAGACGTCCTCTTCTGTTTGTGTTGGTCAGTGAAGTTTCTTGTTGAAGTGCTTAAGTACAAGAAAGGCAGTCACGCCGGTTGTTAGTCCTCATTTCCCTTCTGTTGGTCTGTCCCTCCTCATCAGGGTGTCAGGTGTGTGCGCATGTGTGCTCATGGGGTTTTTACTGTCAAAATAAGTTTCTTAAAGAACAGGTAACTTATGCATCCTCTTAGTGTTTTATACAAAAACTGAAGTGACTTTCACAACTTGCCAGCGTGTGTCGCTGTAACCTCACCACGGGTCATATTTGTTTCGCGGGGCAGAGAAACATTTTCTGATTCCAGTCATGTTCCTTTTTTAATAGGGTTTGTACAAATGGATGCACACAGACACACACACACAGACTCCCTCGCACTTGTTTATTTTTCTGTTCCTTCTGAGTAGATGTAATGTTGATTCTAAAAATCTGTTTTTGTTTTTGTAAGGAAATAAAAAGGATCTGTAATTTGACTGTTTTGTCATAATGCATTTGCCAGACTCTTAAAGTGGCTTCCATTTAGAATGTTGAGAAATGGGAGTGGGTTCATGGATTGTCGTGGTGCTTCCTCTCAGTTGAAAGCACAGGATTCAGCCAACATTGTGAGTGAGGCGTAAGCAGCGTGTCGCCGTCTTCCAAACCAAGTTTAGCCCTACGTTAGCTTTATCGCAACAGAGGCTGAGCCAATCTATCAAGCACCGAAGCTCATTGTGGTGAACAAGGATGGAGTTGCTTCATTTCAGGACAACGCCCTTTTTTTGTTTCCCAAGTGACCTCAAGCGAAAACAAGGAAACTGTTTCCATTTCAAAGCCCACTGAGGCTTTATAAAAAAAAAAAATGCGTCGCCAGCGTGGTCACCGGCCATATCTGTAGAAGTGCTGCAGCCTATTTCATACCACCAATGTAGCTGTGTTTGAGGTGTGTCCAGATGGACCAGGAGTTGCTTGAATAACAGTGTTTTGAAATCCTGACTGCAATTCCAGTCATTCCATTTGTTGAAACTTGAAAACAGCTCCATGAGAACACAACCATGTTTTCTTGGTGGATGAATTGACGTTATCTGAAAGTCCACTTATCCTCCTGAGTATTTCAAATATCCAGCGTCTAAGTTGACTTCCTTCTGTTGACCAAACCAGTTCAACTGCAGCCCTGAGTAAAGCCAGTGTCCCACTCACCTTAGCTGCACTCATACTCCTCATCCTGAGGTCAGAAGAGAGAGCTCCTCACAGGTAGGTCATCTCAACATTCCGTGCCTCCTTTATGTTTCATATCATTTTTGATTTTTCAGTGTTATGGAACAGTGACTTGAAAGAAGCTTTATTTTGTGATTTCTTTTCAGTCAAGCTTCACCTGCCAGTCACTGAATGATAATTGTAAATAGCTAATGGAAAAGCAGCGCCACCAAGCTACTCTTCTTCACCCAAACACTTCGAATTATTGACCTACCGTGTGTTTTTTCAAACCTAATCGAATTCGTGTTAGAAGTATCTGAGTGCAGCCCACATCCAACCAAGCCTTCAAACCATGACATTCATGGTTTGTGCCGAAAATCCTTCTAATGATGGGTCTGACTGTTAAATTGTTTCAGGAGAAAGACATGAAACCGTCCATGCTGCTGATCCACTTGGGTGAGTTGCTCTGGAGCAGACTGTGCTGAAACATCAGTCTGTTTATCAGATACCTGTCCTTTACCTGTTCGCTGAATGAGTTGAAAAACACTTGACCAGTACAAACAGAACAGGAGGCTGACCCTCCCTTGCTCCGTCTCACTGCAGGTCTGTGTGTTCTCTCAACTGGTCGTCCCCATCAGTACCACTTTATCGGGACCAGCCTGCCGTGGTTCCAGGCCCAGTGGCACTGCAGACGTCACTTCACTGATCTGGCCACTGTGGCTGACGCCCAAGAGATGAAGCTCCTGGTTGACTCGGTTCAACACTCCGCCTCAGATTCTCCTGCCATGGTCTGGATCGGACTGTACGACAACCTGACCAGCTGGAGGTGGTCGCACTCTCAGCAAGGCATCTACAAAGAGCAGGAGAGCGTGTACAGGAACTGGGGTCCGGATCAGCCGGACAACTTCAGGGGAGACCAGCTGTGCGTCACGATGTCCAGTGGCGGGAAGTGGAGCGACTCCCCGTGCTTCTTCAGGAAACGCTTCGTCTGCAATGACGGTCAGATCTTGGGTGTGAACCTTCACGTCTGGAATCTCTAACATACACTTTTCATGAACAGATACAAAACGTGCCGATCAGCCGTTCATTTTCGTCCGCAAGTTCCTGAGCTGGCCCGAAGCCCAGAGGTACTGCCGGGAGCACCACACAGACCTGAGCGGTGTGAGGAACGAAGAAGAGAATCTGGAACTGCAACGACTGCTCAGGAACAGGAGCAGCTGGATCGGCCTCTTCAGGTTAGGCAAACTCCTCTGAACCATCGACCTCTGAACTCTCCAACTGATTCAAGATCAGAGTGAGAGATTGAGTTGTTTATGAAAAAAACCTAAAATAATAATAAATAATTTACAAAGAAAAATAAGCACATGCAACAACACGTGACACTGAGAGATTGTTCTCCAATGTTTAGCGGCAACCATATAATAATTCATATATTAGATTAAATTAAATGTCCCTTAATATTAAACCTGCTTGAATGTGTCTGAAAAGACAATGAACTTGTTCTATGAAGTACAAATGATAAATTTATAAATTAATGTGTTGAATTTGAATGTACTTAAAGATCAACAAATACATTCCAAACTGATGGAAGATAAGATTGTTTATACTTGTTTTCTATATTTTAAATCAGAGAGAAATTTCTACATTCTGAGAGTTTCAACACTTGGCTCATGAGAACTGGACTAATACAAGCGCAGGCAAATCAGTGCTCGTGCACTTCCTAACAGAAAGTCTTTTTTTATGCTCATGGACAATGAAAAAGAAAAAAGTAAAAAAGAAATGTTTTGTTTTCAGGACGAGGGAGTGGTCAGATGGAAGCCAGTCCTCCTACAGAAACTGGAAGTTTGGTCAGCCTGATAATCACAAAGGTCAGCAGCGGTGCACGGCGTCTGACCTCATGGACGGAGGACTGTGGTCAGATGAAAGCTGCCACACCAAGCTGCCATTCATCTGCCACAGAGATGACGGTGCGTGTGTTCCTCTCCTTCTTTCGCGCTGCTGAGTTGATGCCTTCTCATACTGACACCATGTCTTCAATGGCGCTCTTGTCACTGACTACAAAAACACTCAGAGAGTGCAAACCTCCATCACGCTGCTTCAATCCACCCATAATACAATCTCCCAGTGTTAAAGAATCCGCTTTCTTACATGAGGTTCAAATCTGTCAAGCAGGGATCTCAAACTCAATCTCCAAGGATGAATGTCGAAAGGATTTGCGAAAGTGTTTAATCAGGAAGTCAGATTTCATTTGTAGCATTGACTGTTATATCGTTCTCAGTCATCACATGAATACTACACTGAAAGAATCCACATCTGATCAGCAGCTGTGGTCAAACAGTTGCTTCAGCTAAAGTGGTCAAAGACGGTGTGTTCATTTTCCGCAGACGAACGTCCCACTCGTTCACCACTTGTGACCGCAATGAGACGCACAGGTGCAGGTGACCCACCCTCAACCACCGAGGAGCCGCTTCCAGGCCACATGACCACAGGTGAGCAGTCTTCACTTTAGGTTTGCCTTTCACTGAGAGGAAATAATACATTTTCCTTTTTGATACCTTTGTTTGTTTCTCTTCATAATTCATTGTTCACTGGGAATTTGATTCTCTAAACATTCATGACCTGAAATATGTAATCACTGTGTTTGCAGCAGGAGAGAAACGATCAGCAGTTGTGTCCACCTCCACACACTATAGATCAGCCAAGCCACAGTCACCAACCACTGACCGAGGCAGCACAGTCAAGCCCTCTGCAGCCACCATCCAGCCCAACCCTGTCACAGGTCCACTCTCCCACTCTGTGTTGTATTGTTGCTGACAATTTCCAGCCAATCTGTAGCCCTCTTGTGTTCACTAGCATATTTACAGTCAGACTCATGTCACTTTCACTTCCCTTAACCAACCTCACACTTCCCCAAACACAGTGTCTGATCATGATCATCTGTCCACTTATGACATCGTGTCGAAGTAACTCTGGACTCTGTGGTTGTGCTGGTTTCTTTAGCTGTGAATTGAATAGCAGTAGAAGTGCATGTCCTGATGTGATCTGCCCCGCTCTTGTTTGACATGTTTCTATGAAGGTTTTTCATCCGAAGCAGGACCTTCAAACTCTCCATTAACTGCAGATCAGAGACGCACCACGACAAAACAGTCAACCACCGACCATCTCAGCCACCCGACCCTTTCAGGTAGCTGATGCCATTTTATCTGACGGGCTGCCATGATTATTGTAAGCAATATATCATCAATATATCATCCTCGCTTTTCAACTTTCCAGACACAAAGGACCCAACGCTGAATCAGCTCGGCGCAGTGGACCAGAGCCAACACTCCAGTGAGTGTCAGCCTTATTTTACCGTCCGTCTTGGTGGATTTGCTCGGATCCATCTTCAGTCTGAACAGTTTTTGCTCGATCTTTTTCGAACAGGCCTTGTGGTTAGATTGAAAGTCAAGTTGACGTCAAGGTCACAACTGAGTGAAGAAGAGATTGAAGACTCTGTTGGTGCTGAGGTGAGTGGATTCAGCTGCAGTGATATATATATAACAGCAGCAGAGCTCTCACTGTAGATGCTGTAGAGGACAAACTGAGGTCTGGACTGATGGGGGACCTCGGAGGACTGTTTTGGGGCACGGAAGTTTTCAGGGTTGTGAAAAACCATCTCGATTTAGCCTGTTAACAGCACTGTGTGTCTGACTCAGCCTTTAAATAAACAAACCTAAATCATTGTTTCAACAAATAATGGCAAATAGTTGTAGACAAGTAAAGTATGTTTGGACAGAGGTCATATTCTAAGCTAACCTACATGTTAGGCTAACATCTGTGTTATTCCTACCGTGATACCTAGAGTGCATCTGTGGCCTGTTGAGGTCTTAGTTTAGAGCAGTGATTATGATGAATGCCGGAGTTGGTAAATTCATTTCGATTTAAGTTCTGTTTGAATCTGTTTTCTGTTTTAGATCCACAACCTTTTGAGAGCGGTGTGGAAATCCTCCAGCCTCAAGATTGTTGTGTGGAGACCCTGACTCCACACAGTATCACGCAGGTGGTCATAATCTTATGGTAACAAGTTTTCATTTGCATCAAAAATGAGTTGCTTGCTAGTGGACTGATTTGACTTGTAAACCTCCTGTCAGGGTCTCTGTGTTAATCGAGAAACAGATCTTGTAGTTTGTGTTTGTATTTTGGCAAATGTGTTTCTCTTCTTGGTTGTAAATGGGTTTGGGTCTCAACTCTCTGAGCTTAATAAGTGGCTCAGTATATGGGTTCAACAGCACCAATGAGCTGGTGAAAACAGTGATGTGGGTCTTGACACACTCACTCACACAAACATGCTGTAAACAAAACAACGTCATGGTGCGTCGCAAACCAAAATATGTGTGAAAATCATCTCCACAGTCCTTCATGATATCAGGAGAAATACTTCAACACCACATACAACACAATCTGTCCCCTTCCCACTGCATCTCCAATGGCTCCTGGTCAAACACAGAGTGGAATTCAAACTCCTCCTCCACCCTTACAAAGCCATCCACAACTCGCCCCTCTGACTCTTGCAGACCTCCTCACATCCTCCTCCTCCATCCAACTCACTGTTCCCTCTGCCCGTCTCCGCACCAGGGGGAGCAGGTCCTGGTTCACAATGTCTAACCGGTGGTTCAAATGAAAGGGCTGAGTCTGTTGGATTACGCGTGATGTTTTTTTACTGTTGTCTAAGCATAGATATATTGAGGTGGGTGGAATTTTGATGGTTATCCAGACAGGCTAGAACAGTGGAGAGGCCTAGGCCTCTCTGAGCGGCAGGTACACACACTTAGAAAAGGTCTTTGGTGCCAGGGATTAGCTGAAGGCAGACTGGGAACATTTGCTGTGGAGGTGGAGCACTCGCCTGTGGTGACCCAAAAAGCTCTGTTTATGAGGCATGATGAGAAGCAACATAGAGCTGGGTCCCTGACGCCGACCTAGGAGTAAAGGCCATCTATTAAAATGTGGTCAACACGGTCGTACGTTGCACTCAGGTCTAAAAGAGTGAAAATTGCACTTTCACTTTTGTCTGCAGCTAAAAACAGGTGACCAACTTATGCACATGTTCTGTAAGGATTCCTGACTAAATCAAATGCAAACAAATACTCTTCTGAGATGGAAGGTAGCATCTGCAAATATGATAGGTACAACTACTGAAGAAGTAAATGAATTTACATACTCAAATATTAGTTTGACTGTGATCTTTTCACTCTGCCACACTGCCCTCAGCTCTGCTCTGCTGCATCCTCAAGCAGCTGAAGTAAACCCAATTTGGCTGCTTGTGTCTGTGTCCCTCGAGTCACGACCCGAGTTGTTGATCAGCGTCGACACTCCTCATTGATATGAAGCTCGATCACGAATAAATCATTTTCATTTAAATGTGGTGATACTTTCTGGTCAAATTTGAATGTGAAAGCTCTTTGGATGAGGAAGGCGACGATGACTGAGACGAAATGATGGGTGACGTATCCAAATGTCAGACTACAAGTCATCCAGGAAGGACTTGGTGCTTTTATTGTGTGGTCTCCTTCATAACAGCAGAATAATTCCCAGCTCTCCAAGGAGCATGTTGGTCAACACATGGTCAGTCCAGGTCAGTCCACTTCTCTTCCTGCCTGATTTGCATGTCATTTCCTGATAAAGTATAACAACCTTGGACACGCACATAAGTGAACAGACTGTAAGAGCGTGTGTGTAAGCTTCAGTATGCTGTCTATACACAGGTGAAAAGCCTCACCATGTTTTTGTGTCAATGAAGTCAGTGAAGTTTATCTGGTTGCTTCTCCCTTCAGGGGTGGCCACAGCGGATCATCCTCCTCCATCTCACCCTGTCCTCTGCTTCCTCTTCTCTCAAACCTCCTTCACCACATCCAAAAACCTCCTCTTTGACCTTCCTCTCCACCTTCTGCCTGCCAGTTCCACCCTCAACATCTTCCTGCCAATAATGAGTAGAATTATTCATATAAATTTTGATCTTCATATGGAAATGTAAGCAAAGAACTTGCGGCTTCATTGGACTTTAACAAACATGCTTGTTTCGTTGGTGTGTGAGAAGACAGCTGCGCGTCTTGTCGTGTCGAGTATTTTGCATCCTCTCACTCCTGCACCAACATGTATTTGCAAGCGTCCAAATCCCAAGTGATGAAAACAAATGTTTGCTTTTAGGCATGAATGTCATCCTTGAAGGACATGTGAGAGAGGTCAGATGGAAAACAGCGCTGGCCTGAGCTTAGAAGGTTCCAGTTTCAATCTTAACCTTTTTTTTAACTGCTCAATACTGTCCTCTTTCTTTCTTCATATGTTTCCTCCAACACATCCTCGCTCCCATGCCGTAATACAGTATACTGATGCTGGGGAAGTGGACTTTTGCGTCCTATACTGACGCCAAAGGCAGCCTTCAGCGTCGCTTGTTGACGTGGAAGGCATTCAATTCAAGGCACATGTTCCACCTTCCACTGCATATCCTGACACCATGGGCATCACCTAAGAGAAAGACAGAGTTTGGGGTTCAGTAAGCCATGGGATGGCGCTCCTTTTGTGCGAGATACAACAATGAGTCAATTGCTGTTGAAAGTCCCTCAAATGGCCGTGTGTTTCTATAAGTCAGTGAACAGAGTCTCCCCTGGGCCTCGAGCTCCCCCACTCACTGCACGACGCTCCTCGTTCTTTCAAGGTGAGTGTAGTGAAGACATATTTTCCCGTTTGGTTTCACCTTCCCTTGAACTTTCAGCGTGTTATTGACCGAATCATTCTCCAGGGAAGAGGAGGAATCTCTGTATAGATACATTCTGCACAGTAGTTTGCACACAATTTGCTTATGAGAAAAGACAGTGGGTGAGGATGAGAGGAGCAGCAGCATCTCTTATTGGTGTCACACGAGAGAGCAACCTACTCTTGGCCCCCTACACTCTATGTATAAACCATGAAGTGGAGCTGGGTCTTTATTTGTGAGTGATTTTCCTTTTCATTTTTCTTTTTAATGGCATTAACACATTTGACCTCATTTCAGTGCTTGTTCTTCCCAGTTCATGGACTTTTCCACGTAAGTAATGAATCTCTGTCCAGATCGTTTCATTGTGAGGACATCAGGACAGGCAGTTACTTTGCTGTATTAAAAACAGATTCCTGTCATGTTTTTGTTTTCCCCGGATAATGGAATTATTTCTGGGTTTGAATGTTGTTGGGAGGGTTGCTGTGAGTCGGGAGAAGGTCTAAGGTTCTGCTTGTTTGATTCTTGGCATAGTTGCCTGGCTGAAGCAGCGTGATTTTTTTCTTGCAGACTTTTTGATTTACCAAACCTCAGATATCACGGAGGCAAGCTATGCTATGGACAACAACCCTTCAAGTTGTACCACGAATCAACATGAGAGCAAGACTTGGCTGATGGTGGATTTGAGGAGAGTTTATCTCATTGACAGACTCACAGTTCGTGGCCGAGAAAAGTGCTGCCCAGATGAGTTGGATGGGACGGAGGTCCGCATCGGCTTCAGGAATGACACGACCAACCTCATGTGCGTCTCCTCGCTGGGATTTCATATCACGTCGTGACTATTTAACAGGTCTTCATCTCTTTTTGACAGATACGGAACGGTCTCCATCTCACACCAACACACTTCATTTTCAATGAACTTAGATGGAATAGAAGGGCGCTTTGTCCATTTTGTTCTTCCTGGGCAGCACAAGAAACTGACCATTTGTGAAATACACATAGTCTGCCAGCCTCTTGGTGAGTCACTTGTAAGAACCATTGTACGCCGACATGGTAAGTTATGACAAATTTGAGTGTTTGTCGAGATCTTTGGGCACATAGATGCTAGAATACAATATGGAAGAAATTAAGAAAAGCAGGTGGTTGAAGTATGAGCATGAAATTATGTCAAAACCGCAAACCGACATGTGAGTTGTGTTGGGAGTCCAAGTTGCGGTCGCATGGATGGACATGGACATTTCGGTATTTCTCACCAAGCGTTCTTGGATCAACCTAAAAATAACATAGTAAATGAATAAAACAATAATTGTTGTAATAATAGTATAGTATTTGTGATAAATACTATATTTATGTGCAAATATTTTCATCATTTGTTACTAATTCAAAACATTACTTATAAATTTACTTTTAGGCCTTTATTTTTACTTTTCTTTGTATTTATTCTAATATAATTTAAATTTTAATTCTCATGCTCAAATCAGTATTTCTTGTACCTCAAAATAAATAACAAATATATTACACTAGAAAAAATAAATCTTGTAATTAAGTGCTTGTATATGATAACATGTTACATTTAGATTAATAATAGTAATAATAATAATAATAATAATCCCAATTATATTATCTTCAAGGCACTAAATGTACGCTACATTTAATTCGATGTTTTTCTTCAGCACTTCGTCTTGATGGTCCCTCACATTATTGTCCGGTGTTTTCGACACATATTGAAGTCACTCAGTGGCATTGTTTCTGGTTAATAGCTCTCATTACGTGAGACACATCAAAGTCTGGCAACACGGCCATAAGTTACTATGCGAGGCTCTGTAAAGTTTCAGTAACCAGGCCTTTCTTTTCCACTTGAGCAGAGAACGTGGCAGTGAGGGGAATTGCTGTCCAGTCATCCACATTGGACAAATCAGCAACTTTTCCTGGGAAACTGATCGATGGTAACGTGGAAGGAGGTAGCAGTGAGACTGAAAACGCTCCTGGGCAGTGGATGAAAGTGGATCTCCTTCGGCCTTACAACATCACCTTCATCCACCTCCTCAATGTCAACAACGAATGTTGCCCTCTCCAGGTCAAAGTGGATAACTCCAGGTGTGTCAGTCTTCCCTTATTGATCATCAACCGAGTCAGAAGTATAAATCTGGTTTGATATGTGAATTCTATTTTTTTGCTCTTCTGCGTGGTAGTTGTAATTACACTGGCACCTATGCAAACTTGGACACCATGAATTGCGGACTAACGGAGGGTCGCTTGGTAACAATCCTCCATCCCACTGAGCCGCGAGCGCTGAGAGAGGTTGAGGTCTTCAGCACCTGGGTGAATCCGACCCAGAGACCTGCCTTACCGCCAAGAAAAGGTCCTGGCATTTCTCATGATCTCCATAGCTATGAGACCCATGTTGTGAGAGCTGCTGAATGTGGTGCCCTCTTTTCAGACGTCTGCGGTGAAGACCAGTGTAGCCGTGACTGCATCATGGTCTTCCGATCATTCACATGGCATGACGCTCAAGCCTACTGCAGGACCTACTACTCGGACCTTGCCACCCCTGAAAATGTTCCGGAAATGAATCGACTCATCACCCGATCTGGACGTGACACGACAGGTGTTTGGATTGGCCTTTATGAGACTCAGAAGACCTGGAAGTGGTCAATCTCAGACCCCCGTCACTACCAGGGCCACGAGGCAGCATTCAGGAACTGGGGTTCAAGGGAACCCAAGGACGGGTCCACAGCCCGCCAATGTGTAGCCACGCAGCATTCGGGCGACTGGAAATCAGAAGACTGTAACTCACGCCATTTTTTCCTGTGTTTTGATGGTAAATACCCAATGCAGCTATGCAAAGAGCATGTTTTTCCACATGTGGAGCGAGTCTCTGGAGCCCCTGTCTTCTCATGAGCTCAGTGTCAGACTATGGCTGCCCCTTGGTATATATATCAACTGTACTCTGCCTGACAACGATTTTTGTCATGGTAGTGAGCCAATCCATCCAGATCAGAGATGGACAGTTAAATTTCCTAAAGGGCCACTTTATAAATTATGACTCTTGTGAGGGGCCGCCATGCCAAATGAAAGGCGGCGATGACTAAGAAACTTGACAGAAAAAAAAATCTTAACATGGACAAAATTAACCATTAAAGATTCAATGGAAGCAAGGATATTAAGAAGTGCAAATGTGGCATGAAACCTATAAAAATATGCATTTAATTTCAATATAATTAATAATAAAACCATAGCACAAATATCTATGAAATATTAAAAGGAAATTAATTTCACAATACATTTTCTATTTTCTTCCGATGTATTTTCAATTTACATAACAAACTAAAAACTAAAACACTAAAATGGCGGGTGAAAATAAATTTTATTCCTGAACATGTTATAATTACTGTTGAAATATTAATGCTAAGAAAGAAACAAGACAAAAAATAGTCAGGAAAATGACTACTTATCAGTTGTACAGTTTTAGTCTGACCTCATGAGGGCCGCAAAAACACAGGCAAAGGGCTGCATATGGCCCCCGGGCCATACTTTGCCCAGGTCTGATCTGGATCTTGGATCTAAGTTCATGGTGCGCCTGTCTGTGAGCAGAAATCAGGGAAATAAATCACAAAGTGTGGACTTCTTCTTACTGATAAGGTACAGTGCTCAGTCATCTACGTAACACTCAGAGTAGGACCACGGCTCCTTCCTTTAGAGAGGTCAGGTGGCCTGGGTATCGACCTCCTTGATCAGGTCTTCTGGAGTATGTTAGACCATAGAGGCAGACAGTATAGATCAGAGCAAGAGAAATTTCTGGTGATCAGGACGTCTGGGCCTTTTTTTAAGGCTCATAAAATAGGACACATTTGGTTACAGCCTCGAAAATGGTACCAAAACATCTACACATCTGAGAATAATGTGTGAACTTGTTATGTCCACATGTATTCTATCAGTGCCTTCTCTTTCTCAGGACATCAGGCAGTGAAACTTCTGACCTCCTCACATTATCATGGTCTTATCTGATTCAGCAGGAGGAGACTCAGAGATCCTGGTGCAGAAACCCATGAAGTGGGCAGAAGCCCAGCAGTACTGCAGGTATGAGCACACGGACCTGCTGTCAATCAAAAGTCACACACAGAACCAGGAGGTGGCAGTGATGGTGCCTGTTGGAGAGCTGGCCTGGATCGGCCTTTTCAGATCGTCCTGGAACTGGTCCGATGGAAGCGACTCCACATTCAGATACTGGGCCGAGGAACAACAGGATGAGATAACTGGCCAACAGAAATGTGGCTACATCAACTTTGGCCAGTGGATGTGGAGGTCATGTGATGTTCAAGCAAGGTTTCTCTGTTACTGTAAGTAAACATGATCGGTCCTGTTCATGGCATTCTTGCTTTCTAACCAGCCCTGAGTCAAACACATACGTCAAAGTTGTGTTGTTTTGTTTGACTACATTAGCAGTCGCTCTTTTTTGACTCTTTACTAGAAAGGTTCAGAACTGATTCAAATGAGTCAACCTTGGGTTTTCACCAGTTAAATCGATTCATTCATTCTTTTTTCTTATTTGGTTTGAGAGTTTTATATCATTTCAAATGAATGCCAAGAAACTGTAAAACTATAGGCTTGAAAAGCATGTTTTTCTTTGCCCAAATAAATCAAAGCGCACCTTCATTTACCTTCAATCTCTCTCTCAGACTATAAGAAGAAGACTCTGGTGAGTTTCCAGATAAACGTAGCCGTGAGCGACTCTGTCACAAAGCAACATCTCCTGGTCAAGGTGAGCCATGACTCTTTTCATACTGTCCAGCGGAGATGAATGGTGTGTTGCAGCTCCTACTGAATCAATCAAAAACAAACACAAAATCATAACGCTAACATACCTTTAATTCAGGATCATACGATTCAACTGGACGTTCCATTTAAACATGTAAATGTCCACATCTTTTTCAACTGAAACATGTTTCTAATGATTCTTAATATAAATGTCAAGCATAAAAATTGTTCACATGTTTCCTAGCTGGAGGCTGCCATGTACAACAAGGGCTTTACACAGTTTCGGATTCGCTGGTGGCCCCCCTCATAAGGTAGGGCTCCGGTTCCCCTTCGTCTTTCTTAAATTCCAGGTGAGGTTGTAATCCTAACAATGAGCACCATGGTGGAGAGGTTTTGATGGGCGGACTGATGATTGTCTTCATATTTATGTGTCCAACAGGTGTGCGCCGGTGAGGCATGATCCGGTTCCCCTTGCCATTTGTGGAGCACAAGGAGTGGACTAAATCACGGTTCCTCCATGTTGCCGCATCAAACTGTCCTTCTCAAAGAGCAACAGTAGTAGAGCGTCAACCGCTCACTGCACTGATGATATGCTATTCACTTTGTCACTTTATATGTGTGAGGTTACTCCTCAAACCTCAGTCTGGTAACGTTGCGTTCTCATTTGATTTGTTGTATTGCATCATACCATTGTAATAAAGATACATAGTATTTACGTTCACTGTGGTCACCTTCTGATGCCTCTAAGGGAAGCCTCTCTACTTTCACCGCTCTTGATCCTCCTCCCTGGTCTTCACACCCTCCTTTATCCCATCCATGAACCTGGATGGTTGTTGTCTTCGTCTTCTTGGTGAAAACCTTGAGGATGTTGAACTCTGCCTGAGCTTCCTGCTCACCTCTAGTTTTGTCATCTGATTAATAGAATCCTATTTTCTTTAACAGTGTTTTTTCTTGGTCAGAGCACAAATTTCTGCTTGGAGCTCTCGTAACCAAATATGAGCTTGTTTTTGTTTCCCCAAAAATTTGCATGTCTTTATGAACACACTACCTTGACGCCAGTGTTCGATCCTTCTGCGTGTGAGGTGCGTTAAACAGCAGTGGTAAGATTTCTATAATTATTCTAACGTACTATTACTGTTGTTGTTCCATCCTGAGGATGTTTTCACTCACAGCCATGTGGAGATTATGCGGCGGTGTCTTGCCTCTTCTTGGTGAGTGCCATTAACTGTGCTAAGAATGATACCCTCTCTGAGTAAAACTTTGACATGGCTGCTACATTTGCAGGTATTTCCTCTGTGTTTCTGGACACTGCCCTCGTGTGTAAGTTCTGCACTATAATAAAACACTTGACTATTTTGCCACTTCACCTTAGAGGGTCAGATGAAGATGCTCTTTGTGTTCCTTATCTTGTAGTGCCTCTGGAATACCATGTCATAGACGTGCTGATGACCTGGCACGAGGCTCAGAGCTACTGCAGGATCAAGTACACTGACCTGGCCACAGTCCACAACCAGAGCAGCCACAACTCATTTGTCAGTGCGGTCAACAGTCGGGTCAACTACAGCTGGATAGGGCTCTGGAGAGGGAAAACATCCCGCTGGATGTGGTCAGATGGAAGTGGTGCGGTGAAGCAGAGCAGGTGGTCTGAATACGGGGCCGACTCTCTGTCAGGGGATGGGTGGTGCGCCCAGCTCTCTGCGGAGGGAACTTGGAACTACTTGTCCTGTGGAGAGCGGCGTGCTTTTGTTTGTTATGAAAGTAAGTGAAATAGTGTGGAGTCAATATAAAGACTGGTTTAAAAGGTGTCTGTGTGTGTAGATGCACCGCAGAAGCACAGAACTACTGCAGACATTTGCTTTCCCAAAAATGAGATCAGTGATAGGCTGACTTCTCAGTGGGGGAACAGTATTTCATTTTCAACCTTTTGACAGTTTGGCTTTTCACTTCACTCCAGTTGGTTTTCAAGACTTGTGAACAGTTTCGGGAGCAATACTTTTTTGTTTCCAAATTCCACACAGGTCGAGAAGATGGAATGGGCAGGTTTGTGCATTATTCACGGAAAGAAAACTGGATGAGAAGTCAGGATACATGCAGGGACCAGCACAGTGACCTGGCCAAGGTCCAGAGTGATGTGGACGCTGATGAGGTTGTGGAATTAATCAGACCGTCGTCAGACTCTCACTCCAGCGGCGTGTGGATCGGTCTGTTCCGCGACTCATGGCTGTGGTCTGATGGAGCAGAGTCGTCCTTCAGGCGCTGGCACGTCGATGGAACAGCGACCGGCGACTGTGCTTTGGTTGATATTCAAGGCCTTTGGGTGGCGAGGCCATGTGACCACAAACACCCATTCGTCTGTCAGGGTGGTGAGGAACATCATTTCTGGACTATAAACTGGCACATGAGGATTAAAGCAATGGTTTGTCTGTGTGTTCTGCAGCGTTCAAACTAAAGAGGACGCTGATCGAGGTGATCCTTCACACCAACACAGATCTGCTCAGTGTCACATTCCATGAGCAACTACTGGAGAAGGTAAACAAAACTGTGTTTTGTTTATTGCTTCTGATCATTTATGGTGTTTACTGGTAGGTGGAGAGGAACCTGAGAGTTGGTCATGTGACAGATTTCCAAGTATTTTGGCAGAGGAATCAAGAAGGCTCAACATTTGTCCCTCATGAGCCCCTGGACGACGGGTGAGTTCCAACAGAGATGCACTCTGCCATCCGGGATCAACTGAAGGAATCATTATAAATTATGTGCTCATTCTATTCGCCTCATTTCTCAGAGCTTTTCTGGAATTTACAGGGCCTGACACCTGACCTGGAATTCCCCCCTACAAGAAGTGAAACAATACCAAGTCAACACCGTTTATCTCTTCAATAACATTCTCTTATTCCTGCCTCTTTCAGAGGATGTTTTATTCTCTTGTTTTGTGGTGTTCCTTTTGATTCCATCTAATTTCTGGATGAAAGATTAAAAAAGGTTTTGATAGATGTTGTTGCATGTTGGAATATATATATATATATATATATATATATATATATATATATATATATATATATATATATATATATATATATATATATATATATATAGTAAATTCTGAATAAATAAATAGTGAAACTTGGATTAAAGTTCAAACGCTGTGAAACTATTACATAACTATTTGAATTTCAAGCCTGACGTTTTTATGTTTCTTTAGTCTCAAAAGCAAAACTACAACGACGGCAGTGAGTGAAATGCTAGAATATCCGAGGGCTCGTGAAGCGAGCTCCACGTACGTCACGTGACCACTTTCAGTGTGGCACCTGCTCAAACGTCATTTAGACGTGTGTGCTCTTATTTGTCCTTTTTTCGGTGTTTGTTGCCATGGAAAACTCCAGCTAGGACACCAAAGCGCGACATCTGGAACGTTTCCTCGCCGCACTCTCCCCGGCTCCGCTGCCAGAAGTTCGTTTCAGGGGGGTATTGTTCGGTTTTCAGACCGGTGCCCGCAGCGGGCGCGAGTGACGGAGCGTGGCCGACCGGCCGTTGGATGCGTCTTTCGTTTCAGACTCGGAACGTCTCAGGTTTGACGGTAAGCGCCGATTTTTGTGTGGTTACGCGCCAGAGCAGCCTGCGCTGGATTAGTGTCACTAAGAGCCATGTCGGGTAATTGGGGATTAGTCCTCGACATGTTGCCCGTTGGGCTGTTTCAACCACCTCGATATGATTTGTAAACAGGAAGTGCCTTACCTTGATGTCATAGAACTTTTAGTATGGGCCGAGGGTGAAGTTTGTCACTGTTTTTTTTTTTTATTAAAATGACCGAATAGAACCTGGCAATACATACATATATATATATATATATATATATATATATATATATATATATATATATATATATAAACATTTGAACTTGTTTGATTTCTGTTTTGCACAGAAATTACTGTGCTGTACTGTCTGTACTGAAGAGATTGTTGGTGGATTGTCGCGACTTGCGTTATGATAACAGAGTAAGTGTCAAAGTCCTTGGGAAGCAATGTCATGAACTAGCCAGAAATATTTGTTTGAGGCTGATAGTGGGGCCGCAGCTGAAGCCTGCCAGACATGAACTGTTCTAATCTTGTTTTTTGGTCGGCAGAGCCAACGTTGACATGGCCTGTGCCCAGCTGGACGGCTCCACTTTCCTGCAGGATGAGCTCACTTGCCCAGTGTGCCTCGATATGTACCGCGATCCTTTCATACTCACGTGTGGTCACGTCCTCTGCAAGCAATGCCTGGACCGCTTGAAGGAGCGCACCGATGGACGGTGCTTCTACTGCCCCGAGTGCCGCCACTGCCATCATATTAAGACCAAGTCCTTCAGAGTTCTCAAACTAGCCCACATCGCGGATGAGCTGCGATATCAGCGCAAGCTTTCGGCCACAGTTGGCAAAATATTGAAAGTCAGGGAATGTTGGGGACCTTCACAAGAAGCACCACAGTCCAGAGGGTGCACTGCTGTCCCGTGTGACTACTGCCCGTTTGCTTGCTCGGAGGAAATGGGAAGCAGCACCTCCGACAATGGATCCTCTGCTTCTGTTATCGAGGACTGTGAAGACAAAGCCAGAGCTTCATCCGTTCCTGCTGTCAAGACGTGCCTGAAGTGTGAAGTGTCAATGTGCGCGGAGCACTTGAAGCCACATCGCGAATTACCAGCGTTTCGCAATCATCAGCTTACGGAACCAATGACTGACTTCTGGAGGAGGAAGTGTCCCACTCATAATATCATCTACAGGTACGAGGGTCGAGCATTTCAGTTTTCAATGTCTCCTTTGGCTGTAATGTTTGGCCATGATAGTGATTTAAAGTGAGAGTGAGGACTGCGTGGATGAGACCCAGAGGTCAGTAGTGAGACCTGCCATGCTGCTTGTTTAGGGACAGTAGTTCTAACAGGACAGGAGGCAGTTAAAAAGTACTACAGAAATGAACTAATGCTTGCTATTTTGTTGATTGAGATTGAAACACGTCGAACCCAAACACAACAACAAGATGTGACTTTTGTTTCCAGCCACTACTGTATGGACCACAAGGTGTATCTATGCAACATCTGCAGCACAGGGCACTCGGGACACAATGTCAGGACCCTGGAAAATGCCATGAAAGATATTAAGGTACGCACATCTCACACTGCTTTGTGTCTCTCCTCTCTACATTCATTTTTATTTAAGAAGTGTGAGCTAACAACAATACTGGGAAACATCTGCAGACATCCAAACAAATGGCTGAAAATGTAGCTAAAGTTGTCGGTTTAATATTGCAGTGTGTGTGAGACAGCAGGTGTCAGTATCTCTCAATGAGGCAGAAGTAGTAGAGTTTTCAATTCCGTTTCACTGCTGAGAGAGTATTCTCTCATCCAGGGAGACTGCCACGGCCCGGGCCAGATTCGTACTCATACAACACATTGTAGCGATGAATCTGGAATCCAGGTGAAAGCGCATTGTCAGCTGACGTGCTTTGTGCAGCTGAATCACATGACTCTGATGCCGTTGTGGGGAAAACACAGTCACTTCCTGTGACTTAGCTGGGTGACCTTTTGTTGTTCAGCTGTGATCAATGTCACCGTCACAATCACACAAATATTCTGCAATAATTGTTACTGTCCTACTTTGTTCCATCACAAGAACAAGAACTGTTGTTTACATTTTTTACTTAGAATAACTTAACTTTAAATCACTTTTAATCACTGTTTCCCACTAAAGTCCTAGATATAAATGGTGATACTATTTAGACAATTCAAAACTGGCAATGAGAGCGAGACAAGCCAGTTCAGGCAACTCTGGAATCTTGATCAGTGACATATTTTTTTATTTTTATGTGAGCTGTTCCTTATGAAGTGTGTCTAAGTGTAGATCCTAGGTCAGACCCAGGACCTTCTGGAGGGATTCTATCTCACAGAAGAGTCACTTTTTACAAACGTGTTCCTCTCTGTTTCAAACATTAACAGATTGTAGTTGCTTAGCAGTTGGTTACAATCTTTTTACTGTTGATTCTCCGCTCCCTCCATCCCTGACCTAAACATGTCCACTCCACCAGGTTTGGCTGTTCAATGACCTTTGCCGTCTTGAGAAATCGTACAGCTTGACTGAGAAAACCCTGAAAGAGCAGGAGGAGAATGAGAGGCGGACAAAGGTGAGACAGACTCGTGAGACTTAAGAGTTTTCAAGTGGCCATCTCCTGTGCAAACTATGAGCTAATATTGCTCATTTAAATAGCCATTTCAGCCAATACGTTTCTTGTGTATGTATTAAAGTTTCTTATGGGTGGCCACACAACACATCACACAGCGAGCTGTGTATTTTGGTGAATGATAGACAAAGTCAGTCTCAGTCAGTACTAGTCTGAAATGATTGAATTAAGTCCTACTTCTTATGTCCAGTGCGAATAAAGATGTAAGTGATGGTGCTCTGCTCATACTAGCTCTGTGGGTTCCTCATCTAGAGTTTCCTGGATACCTTCTTGACAGAGCTCATGGGGAAGCTCCAGGACATGGTTCTGACTTACGTCCGCCAACTGCAAGACATGATCGCCTTTCATTACCAAATCAGTGCCGACAGCATTCAGGAAAACATCTCAAGAATCCTGGTGGACCAAGCCCGTCTGCAAGATGTCCGCTGTGCCATTGAGTCCCTTCTGCTCGAAAATGACTCGTTCCGCCTCATCGAGGTACGATTTTGTTTGGTCACGCTCCGAACTCTCTTGATAACTTGATATGTTTAATGGTGGTTTCACACTCAAGTTATTCACTGATGACGGAGCTCTGCTATGGCTGGAACAGAATGTGATGTTTCACAGCCAAAACTACACATGAACGAGTCTTGTCATGTTTATTTTACAGGGAAATAGCGTAAATAAACGGCGTAATACAGAGCATCTTTACTGATCCACGCTGCTCTCACAACACGTTGAGCACAGCGAGAGAGATGACTGATGATGGAGAAGATTTTAATCAATGAAGTACAGATCCAGACGTCAGAAATGATCAATGAATAGTCTGGTGATAGTCTAATCCTAACCCACTAACTCTAACTTGAGGAAAATCTGTGTCTTTCCTCTTCGCTGTTCTCCTCATGCAGACAGCTGCGAGATCACAGCAGTGAAAATAGTTACTGTACAGCGCGGTATTATTCATTTAAGCAAATCTGTCTGACAATAAAATCAGGTGTTTATCAGCCTAATAAAGGCAAAACCACTTGAGTTATCAAACACCCGCACACATCGAGAGTACTGGTCCACTGCGCTCCTCCACAGCACCGGTCCCGGCTGCTCACCTTTTGGGAGTTTGACAAGTTTCTTTGAACGATGTTGTGCGCCCAGACAGCGATCAGACCCTTTACTGCCCGGCATTTATCATGTTTGTGTGGAGTCGCGCTGTACACGTAGTTTATCTACGTTTATCTAGTGCCGAGTTGCCTAAGGTGAGAAGCGCACCCCTTGCGGAGAGTTTCCCAAGACAAGGTGCAGCTCTCCAGCCGGGAAGTCTGCAGCCAAAACCCGACCGGCTTGTGGTCACATCTCGGACTTTTGAGCCGAACACACTTTGTCTTGATACAGAGCGCGCAGTGTGAAACCACCGTGAATTAGCGGTCAAAGTCGGAGGTCTCTGTAAACACCATCAATGTTTGTGTTAACAGTGTGTTCAGTGATCACAACTTAACCAGCGCCTGCCCATGTAAAATGTGCCGCCATACGCCGACTAAGTCATGGGCACATACTGTGAAGAGCACAGTGAGGCGCACCAGTGTATGTTAGTGTAAGCTAAAGTTAGTACGGTATTTTGCCAGCAAATGTCTCTGTCCTGCACGTGGACACAGGTTGTTAGAAGTTTCCCACACATTAGTAAGTTACTCTGTGTTGAGTTTGCATGTACTTCCCGTGCGGCCATGGGTTTTCTCCGGGTTCTCTGGTTTTCCTCCCACAGTCCAAAAACATGCTCATTTGGGGTTCATGTTGATTGAGCACTCCAAATTGCCCACAGGTGTGAATGGTTTGTCTGGGAGCTGAGCCGATCTGGGCATCGTCGGGTGATAGACAGGGGACACTACCACCTGGGCATCAACCATCCTTATTGCGATTATCATTTTTCTGCCTTGTGCGAGATGATAACTGATACACATTGTGGACAGAGTCAGTGAGTTGTTAGATCGATGAGTTTCAGACATGGTTGTCTGACTTGGATCAGAATAGCGATCAACAAAAGTGCAGTCAGTAAAATTAATACATGAATTGATAAAATGAATAATAATAAAACTGTGTGTACACGCGACAGCACCTATCTGCTCCCTGAAATACCCCTTACTGGAGACCAGGGGAGATCAGGTTCAGTAACAATCGTTCAAAACCAATGTAACATCACTTCATATTTCAGAGGACTACTTCTACCTACATGAACAGATGCATATATAGTTGTTTCACAAAAAATGCTAGATAAATCCTCATGCCTCATCGCTGAGATTCTGCTTGTGAACTGCAGGTTCACTGTCAGACTAACTAACTAACTAACCAACCAAGGATGATAATCTGACTCACACATGCAAGATTTAGAAGTGCTAACTTCTCTCCCCCTCTCCATTCATTGCAGGACTATCAGATAAAAAGAAATGAGTAAGTGCTGATGTCATTTTCATATTCATTTCAAGTTTTTAAAAATACTGTGTTTTAAATCAACTCGTGCTGTTTTTTTGTGTGTGATCTCAGATTCACAGAGAAGCTCCAACAAAACCTGTCTGAATTGGAGCGCTCACACTTTCCCCTGGAGGAGGTGACGACCTTGATCAAAAATAAAACAAATGCTTTCATTCACGAGGAACTACTGAGCATGGTGGCTGAGAATACTGCTACCTTCACATCGCTGTGTAAGTAGTGTCCCAAGTCAACTCATTGCTATTGGCCTTAGAGGTGCTTTGTGGTTTGAGCATGTCAGCTGTGATGGATTGTTGCAAATGTTCATCCATTAAAATGCATGTGTCCGTCGCACCCATCAGGCCACCCACTCGAAGAAAGTCCAGTGGGTGATTTCAGAAGTTCTGAGGAAGACATTGATGATGATCTGGCCTTCGATGTTCTCCATCCTAACATCCCAGAGGAGGTTTTAGAGAACAATGATCACAGCACCGATGAAGCTGAAGAAGAAGACTTTGAGAGTGATGAGGGGGATGATGATGGCCTGTTCAGTGATGTTACCGACCCAGGAGAAGAAGAAGAGGAAGAAGAAGAAGAAGAGGAGGAGGAGGAGGAGGAGGAAGAGGGGTACGTTGATGAGGATGAGGCAGAGGAACATGAGGAGGAAGACGAAGAGCAGGGTGGTGAGGAGGAAGATGGAGAGGAAAATGAATATGAATATGGGAGTTCTGACGCTGAACAGAATAACGATGAATAAAAAAATGTGAAGTTTATCAGTGAAGATGGATAAAAATAATTTTATTTTATCATACCCTTGAACTGTTCAGCTCTGTTTTTTCACCACTCAAGCTGTCATTTCTGTTGTTGTCAGCGTGGCTTCTGGGAAGTGTTGTTTTCAGCCCTTTACTTCCTGTAAGAGTACTTCTTAAAGAATGTCAAAATAATACTCAATAAAGCTGTCTTGTTAAAAGCTGGTCTATCCTTGTTCACTAATCACTGTACTATGATAAGAATAGGTCACAGTTGGAACATGAGATGTGAACGTGGAAAACGATGCACATTTGTGTAAATTAGGTTTAAGTACGTCTTGCAGTTCAAAATCAGAAGAAAAAATATCTCTTTAAAAAGAGAAAAAGATCCGGGTTCCTTTCATGAAGGATGTCTTATGGCACATTTTCTTCAATAACACAACACTGACACCACCAGGAAATGGAACGCAACTACAACACTCCAGACGGCGTAATTCCCATCAAAACTCATGAGGATTAAAAAAAAATGTTTTTAATGTTTTTAAACGTTTTTAATGTTTAGAAAGTCATCTTCCAACTCGTTTTCTGTTTGTTGAATCACTTCCGAACATTTGGAAAAGTGTAGCAGGATTTTCAATTGATTGACAAATGTTTATTATCACAGATGTTATGAATCACAGCATATAATTATTTTCTATGATAATCATTGTTATACTCAATGTTATAAAAGGTACTGATTGTTCAATTAACGGAGGTCAACAGTCGGCCCGGAACTACATGTCGTGATAAACGAGGAACACAAAAAGAAACGGACTAGTTTCCGGTTAGCGTTACGTTTCCTCCTTGTGCTATAGTTTAGAGGGGAATTGTTCTGCTTGTAGATTTTCTTCTTTGTCGCGCTTTTGATTTGCGTCTATTCAAAAGCAGAGACAGCCTTTGGACTATGCATCCCGTCCTCCGAAAGGTAACGTGTAAAGTGCGCTCCGTTTGAAGGATTTTACTCTCGCTGTAAGGTCAAACTGCACGACAGTACAACTTCAGTGATACCACATTGCATATGAGTCACCGGCTTATAGCTGTGTTTTATTAAATATACATCTCGCATATTACTATCAAGTACCAAGTGACGCATGTCACTCTGGAAGCGAATAAATTCCCTAATGAAAGAAGGGGAAAAGAAAAAGTAGCGTTACCTACCATTGATCGCACATATATTATACGTGGTCTTAAAGAGTTTAGAGTTTGTTTGTTTGTTTGTTTGTTTGTTGTTTGTCAAATCAAATAATAGTTAGAGTTGAGCTCATGATTTCTGTCTTGTCATTTCAGGTCTCACCTCTTTTGAGTCAAGCGCTTCTTCTATGCCGGTGAGTATTTACTGTGATCTGTATGAGGAGTGTGAGCGGACGACCAGTGACTGTTCATGCATGCAGTTGTTGAGATGTTGTTGCATTTCAGTCATCAGTTCTAATAGCTTCAATTTCTATTTCAAAGGGCCACACCGCTGAGCTTACATCCTGTGGGGGGCAAGTATCTGGAATATCAGTTTTACTTGGCTTGAAAGACATTTTTAAAAAGTGTCAGGATCTACATCAGCGTGGACTGTATTTGTTATCCGTGTCTTACCTGCAGGAGGTGTCACGCTTCGTAATGACAGGCACTACAATGGCATGCCCACCTATGGGATCGGGAGGTGGAGGCATCTTTTAATCAAAGAAGCGGTGAGACCTCAATCTTCATCAGACTGTGTTTTTTAAAGTTAAAATATACACTCCCTGGCCAAAAAAAAAGTTGCCACCTGGATTTAACTAAGCAAATATAGGGTCTAGGTTCAGCAACATTATGTGCTCAAAGAATGAGGTCAGCGGACTACCTGAGAATATACTGAATAACTGGCACGGGTATATTCCAAGATGACAATGCTAGGATTCATCGGGCTCAAATTGTGAAAGACTGGTTCAGGGAGCATGAGACATCATTTTCACACATGGATTGGCCACCACAGAGTCCAGACCTGAACCCCATTGAGAATCTTTGGGAAGTGCTGGAGAAGGCTTTACGCAGCGGTCAGACTCTACCATCATCAATGCAAGATCTTGGTGAAAAACGAATGCAACACTGGATGGAAATAAATCTTGTGACATTTCAGAAGCTTATCGAAACTATGCCACAGCGAATGTGTGCTGTGAGCAAAGCTAAAGGTGGTCCAACAAAATATTAGAGTGTATGACCCTTTTTTTTTTGCCAGGCAGTGTATTTGTCTGCTATAAAAGTGCGGCAGCTTCAAACATCCTGAAACCTTTCCTGTGTTAACCTACCTCTTACGTTCTCTAACTTGTGTGCAGCAGTGGTCCTAGGCCGAATTATTCCCCGGGCTAACCTACCCCACCAGCCCCCTTTATTTGAACCAGTTTCACTACAGTTTATGTATAGTGTCATTTTGTGGCACATGAAGGATCCTGGTCCAAGTCTATTCAAAGCTGCAGCATGGCAAACAAAGCTGTGCTCAGTTGAAGCAGTGTAGCAGTTAAAACTCTGCCCTATGATTCCCGAGGTTTCTAGTTCGAGTCCGGTGTATGTCTTTTGTGCATTTATTTTTAAAGTGAATGCATTTTACTGTGAATGTCATACTAAATCACAAAGCCATTTACTGTGTTTTTAACAACCAATCGAGATCCTAATGAAACGCGTCGGTTTCTCTCAATACCAGTTTAGTTCACGACGTGAACAGCCTGAATCCCGCTGCCACTGGGGCCACATTGGACACCGGCAATTTCTTGCATGAAAAATGAATCCAAAGTTCACTGCTGCTTCTCATTTTTTGTTGATGAGCTCGCCATTTTAGCAGTTTCTTTATTTTCACGTGGCTCACGCCGCCTCCCCAATAACGCCACCTTAGATGATGTTAATGTGTTTATGTTTATTTTCGTGACAACAGTTGACTGACGATTTGCCAGAATATAACTTCCTGGAATGTAAAAGAAAACTCATCATTTAAGACATTGCTCGATTTTTCAAAAGTCTCAATGTCATGTGTGATTCATCTGTTCAGCCATGTCGTGCTGCTCTATCAGGAACAGCTCCCCAGAGTGTTTCTTTCTTTCATAGTTTGAATTGCAAGCTGACTGATGGAGGCAGGATGTGAGCCTCGCTGCTCTCCATGAACCATACACTTCATCAGTTGAACTTTGATGTATTTGTGCTTTTGGGCTTTATTTCCAGCCGAAAAAGAAGAAGGAAAGAATTCAGATGAAGGAAATGTTGGCAGCGTCAAGTACTTCTTACGGGACTCTCAATGTGGAAATCGTTGGTTATGACATGACTTTGGTGGAGCATTATTCCCAGTACATCCACAACCTCTGCCATCGACTCAACATCACCGTCTCAGATTGGTGAGTGTATTTGGAGGCGCGCAGATTTGGCCTCTGAGCCGTTGTCAGTTCATGGTATATTCTTGATTTGATGATGCAGATCTTTCCACTGTGTATGGATGTGTTCTTAGTAAATGTGGATAAAGCTCTCAAGTGTTCTTGTGTCTTCCAGCTATGCCCTGCCAACTCACACTAAGGAGGTGTATCTCATGCAGGAGCAGGGCACCAAAATGCTCGTAGACTCCATATTAAAGACGCATACACGGGTACTTCAGGTACAGCCTTTGAAAGGAATCTTCTGTTAACATCAAGGTGCTGACTCTTTTGTCCAAACCTGCAGCTAAAAAGTCTCACAGCAACACTTTGTCCCACTCTCATGGAGCTCCTCCTGAAGAATCAACCTGAGGGGGTGCAGCTCTCTGTGAAGGAGGTATGTTTCTTCACTGAGACTCCAGGCCAAAATACCTTACGCATTTAGGAGAAAAAGATGACTAAATGGGAACGGGGAAAAATGAGAGTATATTAATGTACCAGTGGATCCTTGTATCTTGTGTTACTCATACTTCTTATTTCCTTTTTCCTAGCACACGGAAGCAGATTTTTTGGGGCGTTTCAAGGCGCGCCCAGAGCTGGAGGGACTCATTTCTCAGATAAACCAGTGATGCCACAGCAGTTCAAACATTCAATATATGTATATATTAAGACTCAAATGGATTTTTCATTCTACAGTGAACATTTTGTTTCAGTCTTGTCTGCAGATGGTCGGATTAAAAATGTCTTTTGGAAATGAAAAAAAGCCTTTTTTTTGCATATGAGCATATATACATGCTGATTCTTCACTTCACCACAAAAGTTAAGTTTCATCAAGTCAGTTCATCAGGGCTATGAGGTTGCTTTCCTCATAGCCCTGCCCATGTATCATGTTTTGTAGAATTGTTGGGTGGATTATAGATTCTAATAGATTCTATGAGCAATGAACAACACAATTGCACACAACACTTTACAGGTTAGCAAATATATTTTAATATATAATATTTATGTTTTAGCACAATGACAAGAATGGCAAAATTACAGTTCAGTCTCATTGAATTCATGACAAAAAGCCACATCTTGATGGTTAAACGTCCTGCAGTCGTAAAATAATCCTTTTAGTCCCATGAGAGCAGAGTCTCTAACAGCACAGAGCCCACAGCGTCTGACAGGGTCATGTTGGGATGTTGAACGTGTAAAGGAAAAAACTGCTGATTTTTTTTTTTCTTTTTTACTGTCACCAAGTGCAGTGGCGCTCTCAGGAAACATGGCACACATTTTAGCTGCTAACTGTCAAACAAACAGCATTGTTTATCTAAGCAACACCATGTGACTGACACCATGATTGATACACATGTCAATACGTGCACGAGAAAACACTGAACTCAACTGCTGACTTCAATTACAGTCGCTATTTACTTGTTAATGTCTCCTTTTCTGCCGCAGTCTCTACAGAAGTGTTCAAAGAAACCAATTAGCAGCTCTATGTCACGTCCTCCCAAAACGAAGGGTGAATCCTACTCTGAGGTTTCAGTTTTGCACTAATCCTAAGGGGACTTGAGGTGGTAACTACAATCTTCAGTTGTGTCACACTGCTGTTCTGTCACTTCCTGTTAGCGTGTCAATGTCTCAGCTTCCAAAACCGCCCCAGCACTTGTTCATCATGTCCAGACACCTGCCTGACGTGCACCACACGACTTTGGTTGTGCGTGGAACAACCGTGCTCTGCTCCTAGCTTCGCCGCTGAAGGGTTTGTTTACATGAATTGTTTGACAGGCGGATGATACAGTTCATTTTCGTGAATGATCACATGGTCCAAATATATATACACAGTACATGTGTTGTAATACAACTGAGGCGCATGTCTAACTCAAATCCTGGGGTTCTGAAACGTCAGGCAAGCATGTGACCCCAGGCTCCTCCTACACTGGTTGGAGCTGTAGTTCTAACAAGTCAAGATGTTACCTTATCTACTAAGTGTTGCTTCATCGTGCTCCACGTACATGAAATCAGTGCATCAACAGTGCTGTGGGGAGAGGAGCAGCAGCACTGAGGTAAAACGGTCTGGAAAAAGAATCAATTTGCAAGGTCACAAGGCAAACACGTAATTGGAATAAGAATGGACTAATAAGAAGTAGTTCCAGTGTGGCTTCATGTAGCCGCACTTGCTTGCTCAAACTTGCCTGAAGACAGAGACCTGCCATGCTGCTGCAGCAGCAGAGCTGGGACAACATTTTTCAGACCCCTCAACAAAGTAGAGTGCACTTCACCAGGACACAACACTTGTTCAGCTGCGGCCTCAAAGTCGTGTGGCGAACAATTCGGCGTTGGGTGCAACGACTAACCTCCATCAGCAACAACACCCACACACACACACACACTTGAAACCAGACAATATCTCAAACCAAGATTGTTCAACACACACACACACACACACACACACAGGATTACCTTACAATCTTGACCTTATCTTGTGCATTACTTGTAAACATTTACCTCAGATGTGAATGAAAGGCGCCACATCTGTCGCTAACGTGGCAACTGGTCGGATTAGCAGACGCAAACACAAAAGGGTCTCATCATCGTACAGCATTCTTGTGCAAGACTTGCCACATTCAGTCATCGATACCTGACGCTCTGATCACTTTCTACTTCAACTCCACCTCTAAATCTATTCCTCTACTCTCACTCTCACGACCTGCATTGACCTCTACTCGCGCACTGACTTGCATATGGAACTGCTAATAAATCTGTTTGCGCATTTCCCCCCCACCGGAACGATGTAAAACTGACCAAGGTAAAAATGCTTGTGACCTGCACACAAGCAATACGACAAGCTTTTTCTTTTGTCATGGTTAGAAACTCTCACGAGCAGTGGCCACAAAACGTCGGATCACCCACAACACAACAAACTAAAATGCTACACTGAAGTAAATACATTGAAATGAATATCTATTTTTTTTTCATCCTTCACTGAGAAATGCAAACACAAACAGAAAGTAACACGACATAAAGGTGTCGATGCATGGTCCAACATTAGTTAGTATTTACCCCTTCAGTTGTTTCCAGTTAGTAAACTCAAAACGACAATATATATATTTATATATGTACTTTCATAGACTAAAATAAATTAATTCATTTGCAAAACAGAACACTTGGGATAGATATTCAGAATACATATTTACAGACAAATAAAAAGAAATGAAAGACGCCAAAAACAATCAGCTCTTGAAGCAAATATTACGTTTAGAGTGAACACCTTCACATTATGTCCTCGTCTTCATGTACTGCGCCTGTGTTGTTGGTTAGATTTCTTTGTTATTCTGCAGCATTCACTGAGTTGATATGTACTTGGTGTATGGAAATCCAAATTTGACATCATTTGTGACTGATATGTTGTTATATTCATAAATATTATGCACAGACAGCTACAGAGGAGAAGTCAGCGATGCAAAAAGGAAATATCTGCCCGGTGATGAGATCGGAGCAGCTGTGCAATTGTTGCCATGGAGACAGCAGTGGTGGCTGCTTTTAAATAAGGTGGGGTACAACAGGGAGAAGTTAACAGTTCCGCACAGTCACGACAAAACCGACCCGCCCCGATCACGACTACCACGACATGAATCCATCACAGACTGAAGCTCAAAAGAAAATTCACTAGTTACCTAAAAGCATACGGTGATCAAACTCAAATAACAGCACTTTTTGGGAAAGAATAACTATTAATGTTCAGTGACGTGGTTAGCCACAGATCATAGCAGTCAGATCAACTGCTTCCTTGTGGTGGGCTGTGACAGATGCAGTGCTCCCACTGGGTTCCAAGAATGTCCGCTCTGCTGCCTAACCATTTTAGTAAGACACACATAAAACTCATTGGTTATACTTGAGCAGACTAGCATACACAAACTCTGCTATTGAAATCACAGTCAGTCGTCTTTCATTTCAGTGGTATTTATATAGGTAGCTTGCCTGTTTGGGTTGCCAGACCTAGTCACTGTGCCCCAGTGACTGAGTGAACTACGGTATATGGTTCAATTCAGATGAAGCTCAGGTCAAAGAAGAGTGTTTGTCTTAGTCTGAAGGTCTAGGTTACATGAGGGACCCTGCTCTTGAGTTGTGCGTTGTCACACATCCTGTTTTCTTTCATGGACAGGATTTCCTGCAGCGTTGGAGTTGAATAGAAAGTTCAGTAAAGGTCACCACGCTTGGTTTGATATGGATCATCGTGAGAAGCAGCAGGAATGTTAATATGCAACTTAGTGCGAGACCGTGCTTGAAGGACAGTGATGCTCAAGCTAGCTTTCAGCAGACATGCTTCATGATGGAATGTAAACAACGGAACTGTGACTGTGATTCGCGTTTGGCTTGGAAAAGATGGTTTATCATTACAGGAAGGAGGCACGTGGTGAGATGTGGAGGACTCTGGTCTAGGAACATCTCAGATGAATATGTGTTCAACACAAACATGCAGCACTTCCACAAAGATTTGCCTGGAAACGTGTGAATTGCTCTCGTCCCTTCTACAGGAACAGCGGCTGCAGACGCACGTGGAGCACAGGTTTAGTCGCACAGCAGCATTTCGCCAGAGAGTAACTTCAGGGTTATCTATCCATGCTACCGACCTGGCTGACACGACATTACGGCAGATGACATGAACTATAAATCACTATATTCTCTACTTACATCAGCCGTGCCAGTTGAAGCAGAAACGTCATGATTGTATGACAATGATAATGCTAAACAAAACAATGCATTTTAGACGTGTCACTACATCTGTCACAACCAGAACCATGATATTACCTCAGTTTTACAGGAGTCTTCAGTTTCATAGCAGGTTACATTACAGTTGGGTACAGAAGCAAATGCATAGGAAAGAACAAAAGTCACGAAAACAAAGTCTGTGTCATGATGTTGAAGTTTGACAAAGAAAAAAAAAAGTGTTACTGTACGAGTTATTAATGGGCGACCGTTCATGGCGAGAGCAGCTGCACCCAGCAGTAATTTGGATCAACAGAAAGCGTGATAAGGCTTCATTGCAGGGATAAATGAAACACAGTGTTTAAAATAGCAGTTCAAATGCCAAGTTTCAACAGTCTAGCAGGGGAACGGTGGTAGGAAGGTTAAAATCACTGACTTCCCAGCCAATTGTTTGAATTAGATTTTGGCGTAGCTGAGCTCCCAAGTACTCCATTCTCTTAAAGCAAGAGATGGTCAATAAATAAAAAAAAAAAAGGATTTGGACCGTCTCCCACGGACGTCTCACTGACTTCACGCTAGTTTTCCATCTTTTTCATTAGAGATTGATATTTACACGTCCAGTCACTGGTCTCGTGGATGAGCTTCCAGGGTTAAAATAGTCCCGAGATTTTTCTATCTTTTCAAACGAAAGGCAGATATTGGCTTGTTTTCAATGATATTCTACCACACCTTTCTCTAAAGTAGTAGGTCACTGGTTGAGTAAAGGGAATGCATCGAGTGCCTCGACCTGAGGAGCGGTGCCCTTTAAATTTTAGATATGCTTCATTACACAGTGTTCCCATGGCGATGGCGTTGGATCAAACCTGGATTCAGACTAAGTGAAGCAGGGATTCATTCACTTCTATTTTTAAGTTTTGAATTTGAAATGTATTGGTCACATGACTATATATATTTTTTGGCTTCTTCGCACTTTAAGGTGATTAAAATAATTGTTTGTATAAAGGTTTATACAAAACAATGAGTTTAAATAATGAGGGTTGGGACACACACCCAGATACAACACTTGCATAAACACAGCGTCGTGGGAGAGTTTGTCCGGCTTGGTCTCCCAGTTTGCAGATTTCTTCTCCGGGCAGCCGTCATCGTTGAGTGGGGAGGAAGAAGAAGAGGACGCTGTTGCATCGCTACAATCTGATTGGTTGTGAGAGCAAGTGCAGGATTTGGTGGGGGCTGGGGGAGGGTACGGCGAGCGCTGTGGTTGCAGCGTGTGTGTGTGCGTGTGTGTGTGTGTGTGTACATACTGGGTGTGTGGGGGTGGGATGTTGGTCAGAAACTGTTGGTCAGCTGATTGGAGTGCCAGGAGCAAAGAAACCAAGGTGCAACGGTCAGCGGCGCCGCCGTCCTCCTCACACCTTCTTGGGCGGAGGAGCCAACTTGATGATCTCGTCTTCCGACGGCTGGCGGATGATGTCTTCAGGGTTGGGGGGGGAAAACAGAACATCATATATGGATGTACTTTTACATTTGGCCACTAGGTCGCAGCATTGAAGCACATCCCAGCAGGACTCGTGACTGCACACATACCTTTGTACTTCTTGGCAGAAGGGATGCGTGTGAGTTTCGTGTCAATTTCATCATCCTCAGAGATCTTCAGGACCGTGGTGCGATACTCGATCACCCTCGTCAGCAGGTCTGGTCGTCGTGAGATCTCAAAGATGTGCTCGATGTACGACAGATTATCTGCAGGGGGCGAGAACACTGGCTATAATTTTAGACTTCACAGGTGAGGCAGCAGCTCCAGAGAACAAAAAAAAACCCAAACACAGTTCACGGCTGAGCGCTCGCCGCGCCTCACCCTGCGCCAACTTGTCATTCTTCTCCAGGTAACTGAACCACTCTTTGGAGGAGGTGATGTTGTTGCTCTGGTCCTCTGGGATGTCCTCCTTACAGGCCGACTTGAGCTGCTCCAGGTCCTCATTGGTGATGTTTTCAGACAGGTCGTTGAGCAGAGAGCTGTACTCCGCCATGTTCTGCTCAGAGGAAGACGAGAGAGAGGTTTCAGCTTTAAGACTTGGTAAAGAGGAAGTCGCAGTTCAGAAACTAGAGCTAAACACAAGAGCAGCGAGGAAAACCACCCACTGACTTCCTGCAGTGGAACAGTTTGGAAGTTAATGGCAATAGCATATGACAAACCATATGATGAAATGGCTTCTTCGCTCTCACACATTAGCCGTCCACCACCACATTTACTGTCTCTTCAACATAAATGTTAAAATTGGTAGGGAAAATTAAAGATTCATGCTTTTCCACTGGGGCAAAGCTGCAGTGGAGTCAAGTGCGGAGCCCCTCCTGTCACAGACTCATGTGCTTCAGCTTCATAAGTCACAACAAAACAGTGCATGTCCTCAGGGAAGAGAATGGTTGGCCTTTATTTATAATCAGATCACATTAGATTAGATTAGACAGACTTTATTAGTCCCGCAATTCAACGTGATGACAACAAAGATACTGACACATACCAAAGACATTAAAGATAGACCAGAAATATCAAAGTCACAAGCTATCAAACAACACAAGACAAATAAGAAAACACCCATAATATCATGACGAAATGAATCTATAAATAAAATATGCATAGTTATCAGTAAATAGATAATAATATAAAAAATATCGTGTAAACAGATAATAAACAAATGATCGTCAATAAACAATGGACACTCAGTCCCATCAGCTTTACTGCTGTCCAACATGACAGCACTGGACAGACAGGAGCATCGAAATGGCTCCCTGGTGGATGCCACTGAAGCTGCTGCCCAGTGGTGTCAGGGTGACCTGGAGGGGGTGGGACGCTATAATAGAGAATATAATCCAATATCTGAGAGCACATTCTTATTTCAAACTAAGAAAGAGTCAGATGACATTCTGCCTGCATTTGACTCATTTTAGGGTCGTAAAAACACACTGGCAGAGAACGAAAGAGAGAATGAGACATCGACTATCTGTGATCTTATGGAGGAATAACACGTAACTGAGTTTACAGATCACAGCTATTAAAAACATTTGGGTCAAACTACTCACGTTGACACACAGGTGACTGTCATCTGATTTAGCAATTACCGCTCCGAGAGCCACAGATTATCCACACATCACTTATTTTGCACCTAGAGTCACACAGCGGTGATCGAAGATGATTTATTATTATTATTAATTATAAAAGTGTGTGCATCTGAGAGGCTACTAAACATTATTTGCAGCGTAAATCTAACAAAATACCTGTCAACAAATGCACTTTCAAACACCTCCATCCAAATACTGTGTGATGGGGATTTAAGAAACAAACGTGTTACATAACCCTTGTGGTGCTGTGCTCGGCAGAATGTCACAAATATGCTGCCCAAATGCAAATTAGATTTTAAACTCCTTTCATAAATTGAGCTTTGTTTTCGTCCACGCTGTCATTTATGTCACAAATCTAACCACACGACACACCGCTGCTATATATCTCAGCGGCGGTGAGTGGCACTGCATTTGGGTGGAACGATAGTTCCTGCTATGAACACTTAAATGAACACGCCTTACATTTTCCAGCTCAATAAAAATGCAACACACATGCACACAGTCATTGGCTGCGCTTTTCTGTGTCACACTATCCACCCCCACTCCAGCATGGCATCAGGCAGCTGGCGAGAGGCTGCGGCTCCGTGCATCATGGGCACGAAACTCTGTCTGCCTCTGATCCCCCCAGTCTCAACTGATAAGCGGGAACGAGTGGTGTGATGGTGACCTATATAGAGGAGGAGGAGGAGGACTTGCGTCACACAGCCACAAGAAGGCGCTATTCTAGGGAATGTTGAAAGTTCGAGAATCTGTGTTTTATCGCGCTTAGCCGACTCAAAAACATGGAGACGGCCCAATATAAGAGAGTCAGCCACAGACGAGTGCGGCACTTTTGGAAAGAATGAAGCAAGAAAACAGACGCTCTCTGATCGAATGCTGCATCTCCACAGGAGTCCAAGTTCAAGGGACTGCAGGTTCGCATATCTGTCTGCGTTTTCGTGAGCAGTGACTACAAGCAGAGTGAGTGAAAGAAGTGTCTGCGGTGTGAGTGTGTGAGTGTGCGGGGTGGTCGTCCCTGCCTCCATGACCCGGTCACCCAGCCTACTTTCTGTTTTGCACCACAATGGACTGGCGCTGCTTTTGTGTACTTTTAGGGAATAAAAGAGGGGACACACTCAATGGACAGAGTGGCAACATTTCTCACCCTCGAACGTTTGTCTGTGAAGTCATGTGATCTCTAAAAATAGTTCCACGGGCGGCTGCATCTGTACTTATGAGCAGCAATTTGGGCCATTATTAAGAAGAAACACATTTCACATCAGCTTTACTCAAGTGATATTATATCACCTGGCTAACAAAGTACCACAAAACAACATTTGTTTTGGTCCTCAAGTAAATCAATACAACACATACAGTACCGTCCAGAGGCCGATGGTAGGATTCCTTCACGGTCTGCAGCTGCACCTACCTGAAACCCTCCACCAAAGGAAGGTGGCAGATTCAGGCTCAAGATGGACCCAGGGAAAATAGAACACTAGCCTCAATCTTGCGCTAACATCCACTGAGGATAAGTGTTTCCCATTGCAGACTCATTCAGACACAAAAAGTAGATGCAGCTAACTATTATTATCATCAGACATCTTGAACATGGTTGAACAAAAAAGGTTCCTCAGCAGTGAAGTTCAGACAGAACACAGCCAACCAGCTGAAGTACCATGAAATGCTAATTGTTTTAGCTTTATCATGCTCTGAGAAAAAGTGAAAATCCCCCTTAAACTCCTGCCACACCCCTCCCCAACTTTCCCCACCCCCAATTGATCTCCGGGACGAGCCTGACACTGTTTCTATGCATAGAGAGCCACTGTGCTTCGCATTCTCTGGAAAACAAACATGCTTTTGTTTGCCGGTTCCCAGTGGATGCTGCTCGCTCTCTCCCAGTCTTCTTACTTTACTCAGGATGTTCCACATTCATGAGTTTGTATCCATATGTTTAATGGGCACACACACTCGCACACCAGGCAGGAAACACACCCGTGTCCAGCATGTCGCCAACATGGTTCAACTACTTCTGCTGGTGTTTCAAGTGCAGCAGCGGGGACCGTCTTGGATCCAGTCTGTGTTCAAACCTCACGACTACATTAACATATTGTTTTGCAAGCACATACTAATTTCCTCTTTATAGTTTAGTAGCCCTTCAACTTGTTAAGTGCTTTTCTGTGCGCACACACACACACACCTACCAAGACTCCATTCCCCCTCCACACCAATAACGTTTCCATGGAAACCAGGCTTGGCTTTGCCATTAGGACTGGAGACAGTTACCTAGCGACAGGATTGAGCTCCCCACAAACCCCTTAACAAAGCTAACTATTCAGAATAAAAGTCCTTGTCTAATAGTTGGGCGCTAACTTTTTCCCCCATTAATACTTTGAATCATGTTTACTAAACGTCCTGAGCATCCTCCCGCACTACATTCGCCTGGACAAGACTCATCCACACTCACCTTCATACATCTCCATAGCAACTGGAGGTGCAGCGCTTGCAATTTTCCTCACCACTCCTATTGATGAAATTTTAGAGAGTCTTGCCAGCTGCTGGTGACTTTCGCCAAGGTTTATTTTTCTTTCACCAAATAAACAACAGATGCTAAACTGCATAACTGGTGATGGAAGAGCTGACAGGTCGACATAAACAGCAAGCAGCCAGTAATCAAAAGATTAGAAACAAGTACATCAGAGGGAGAGCTCAAGTGGAAAGTTTGGAGACCAAGTTTGTACACATGGGGAGGAGAGATACGGGACATGGTGGACGAAGCGTGTCAGAAGTAGAGGGAGAAAATGGGTGCGATAAAGGAGGCTATGAAGAAGATGTAACCTGGGGGGGAATACACCTACACCCTTACAACCTCAAAAAGAATTGGTCTGTGACTTCTGTCTAGGGACAGCTAATGTCAGGTAAGACGCTTACAAGACAACAGTTATACATGGTTAAGAAGTCACACAGTGAGGTCCGTCAGCAGTTTCCCTTATGACAGCCCTTCTAACTACTTCAATTGCACAACATATTTGTTGTTAAAACCAAATTACTTGATAACAGATGGTCTTTTGCGATTCAGTACAGTATACAGAGACGTTACATCATGTTAACATGTGGTCAATTCTTGAAATAATAGATGACTCTGTTATGGTTTGTTTTGTTGTGTGCTTTTATTTTGTTATTTCCAGCATTCCGGTCTGTTGTTTCCTTTTCTCATCCCATCGCTTCCAGCTTGATGGCAGCGCAGCTGGATATCATTCCGCTGATCAGTCCACGCGGATTTCTACTCATGGAATCCAGTCTGTGTTGCCAGATGGTCACTTCTTGTTCTGATGGTAACGTTCTCTCTCTCAACCCTCCGATCTCTTGTTCCTTCTATTGATATCTCTGTTTTCTGTGTGTGTGTTTGAATCCTTTTATCGCCTGTTCAGTTTATCTCCCCCCGTTTTCTTTTAGCTTCCTCGATCACGTGTGTGTTGTTGTTTAGACTCGCCTTTTCTGTTTCTCCATGTCGCATTTTATGCTTGTTTGTGTGTGTGTCGATCCACCACCGAGCGCTTTGTGTTAGTTTAGCCTCGTGAGTTTTGTTTCAGAGCGCGTTTCTGTTATCCTATTTTTCAACTTAAATCACCTGCTTTTCTGTTTCACGTTTTCACCCCTTCCCTTCGTGTTTGCCCTCCTCGCTCCGGTTCTGGTGTCGATGTCCTCAGTTTATCCTTCTAGTTCGTGTATTATTTGTGTTCATTGTATTAAAACTCGTTAAATCTTACTCCCGTCGTTCGAGTTTTCTGTTTACTGGAAACGATTCTGCACTTGGGTCAGACTCATTGAGCGATCATGACAGACACAAATGTGAAATGTAATAACAATATATTAGAGGAGTTTAAAATAAACATTCATTCATTCAATGAGAGGGCCCTAGCATGTCAAAAAGCATCACTAATTTCAAGCTCACTAACATCCATCACTGCCAATGTACGGCATTCTGACCTCCAAAGATGCCAGTGTTGAAGCTTGGTTGTCGACAGCCAGCAGTTTTCATCACAGTGATGCAAAAACTCACAAAAGATGAAAACTTGATGCAGACTGAGGAGGGATGGGAAAGCAGATGCAAGTCAGAGTGGTGCTAAAATTAGCCTGTTTTAACTTTTATTTCCTGTTGAAGGAGTAACAATAAGTGAACATTTTGTGAAGCCCATGACATGGATTGAGTTGAAGGCAGTAAATGACAAGTGATTTGCTGGGGATTTTAAGAAAACAGAAAACAAAATGAGAACAGTATTACACATGTTGACCCTCATTTCCTCTGCAACATTCAGAATAAGCACATTCATTCAGCGTGCTCACCCCCACCACTGAAGTCTTTGCTGGAGCAGTAGCGCACGTCTAGATTTAACTCAACATAGTGAACAAGAAGGAAGAACCATTTCTTAGAATTGGGGAATAATTCAGCCAAATTATACAGAAAATTTACGGTAGTATTTTGCAGTACAAAAGTCAACCATACATCACGGATAGCACAAGGTGATATTTGAGATTTATGCATGTGTGCTCACACGTACACATGTACTTGAATAGCTGGGGACTGATTGCTAGAAACACACCTACTTGTGAGGACATTTTGCTTTGAGGTGACATTTTTGCCTCAAGCTTCAATTTGAGCATGAATACCTCAATAAAACTGGACCAATATAATTGGGTTTAAGTTTGGTTCAGAGTCCTGGTTGAGGTTAGCCATTTGTTTAGGACGGCATGTTTAGGGTGAGAGGCTGGGGAAATGGCGTCTAAGCGGACCGGTCCCTCACGATATATACACACACAAATCAATCTGCCACTATTTCTGACGTTAGTCATGGCTCCACTACTACTGCGATGTCACCCGGTCTCCTCTCTTTGAAGGCTGTCCATGCACATGGCAGGTTTGGAACAAGCAGAACCAGTTCAGTCCATGGTTTTATAAAATCATTTTTAGAACAGAGAATGAGGTGCAGATTATTTGAAGGAGAATCAAGTAATAATTAACTGTACCTTCCTTATTAAAACTTACAGCTCTATCTTCGTGTTCTCCTTTCGTTCAACCAGATTTCAAGCAGAAGTTCGAATGACGTTTTTTTTTTCTGTTTCCATGTGCTTCATTCTTGGAGGGAGTGCGTAGGAGTCCGGCCCACTCTTTGTTTCATCCTCTCCTGAAGCTCTACCCAAAAGTATTTTAGGGAACGTTGCTTGAATAATACTGTATCTTTAAATAAATAAATAAATAAAAAGCTCCTATATTAATACACAGTGCCATTTTCTCCTTTGTCTCAATTGCAAACATTAACTCTTGTTCTCTTTGCTTTTGCAGCCTTGCAGCAGCATCTGAGTGGGAGTTAGAAGAGCTCACAGGCTTGAAACCATCCGCCTCCGAAAATCCATTTCTCAGGTCAGAAGTCTCTGCCAGCAACCACAGGAACACAATTCCAAAACATAGACGGCAATAAAGGAGCCCAGATTTGTTGTTATCAGCCTTCAACTTAAGTTCTCTAACGTGATGTACGCCACAATCCAAAAACTGACAGAAAAGTGTGGGCATAAGTAGCTTGAGGCGCCATTGATCTGTGTTCAATAGTGGACGCTTTTAAGTGCGACCAGCTGCGACCCAGCAGGCTCCTGTCCACTAGCAATTGGGAACCAGATACCTGCAGCAGTGGCCGGCCACGGTGGTAAAAACAATGTCCAGTCGCAGCAGGGTCCAGTTCGACTGACCAACCAGCCTTGTTTCCAGGTACGATACAGCACTTAGTCAACACAGCCTCACACTGGGCTACAGGATGACACCATGCTGTCTTCATGAATCCAGGGAAAACAGCAGTTCTGTTTACAGCAAAACACGTTCACTAGAAATAGAATTTGACGGTAAATACATACACATTAGTGAATTAAAAAGTAACACACAAATTTGTATAGGCTTCTTAACTGGCATCAGTTTTAAATTTTTCTCATCCCACATCATCTCATAGACGTTGTCATGTGGCATTTTCTTCACACTGGAAGGATATTGTTGGATCACAACAGCATCATCGAAAGGAGAGAAATACATGCACGCGACACTGAGAAGAGCATAACAAGGCAGTTGGTACTGACTGTTCCAAAACTATAAAATGAAGAAAAAGTACTTAAAATAAGGCTAGTAGGACACACATCTAGCTACTAAAATGCCTTCAAGATAAAATGAAATTGTAAGTACGAATATATGAAATGAAAAGTGAGGAAACAGAACATTCATGTCACTGTGTATTGAGCTCAGAAAACAAATTATTGCATTAGTAAGTTTGGACTTTGAAAATGGAGGCAGTTTAGATCGACCACTGGAGAAAACGCAAATTTGTCGTAGTCGGACTGGGTGACATGTGGCTGCACTAGCCTCAGCAACACAGCAGAAGTAAACAAACTCCTAGACTTATGTCCAATAACCGTCTATAGAATCGAGACGTTGAGTGGGTAACCTGATGCAGTACATGTGTTCCTCGGTCTGAGCCGATGTCTGCCGTGAACACATAACAATGCTGATATCAGCTGTGTTTTTACACTGATCTGTATAATTTTTCAACTTCCTTCACACAGATTGTTTTGACCATTTGTTCTCTCAAGAAGATGAGAGGACGCAATTTGTTGGTTTGAGGAGACGACATTACCAGAACGCTAGCAACTGCGGTGTACAGAGAATAATATAACAGTCTGGAAGGGCCCCTCGCTACCTGTCAGCTTTGCCTTTCCGTCTTCCACTGACAGCAGAACTGGAGTCACAGAGGTGAAGTACTCATAGTCGGATTACTCCGCACTGCATATAAACTGACACAATCGGACTCAGCAGCTTACTCGAGCTATTGCCTTAGTGGTAGCTCTGCATGTAGTCGTACCTATTGACACAAGATTTTTGCAGCATCAAACTACGACTTTCATTTAATACATAACCTGAAAAATGAATGTTGAATTTCAAAAAAGACTGCAGCATTTAAGTGAGAACTGGTGAACAACAAATGATTTTCCATCTCTGCTGATGAGAGCACTCCTGCCATCTGCTCGGCAGATTCACAGACGCACAATTATCCAACAATCCCACCATTAAAAGGTCAAAGATAATTCTCCAAGGTTGCTCTTCCCTTCATTCACAGCCAGGGATCCTGCCTCTCGCTCCAGCTCCTCTCTCCAGCCTTTTCTTTAGAGCACACTGCACAGCCATTAATGCCATTTTCATTCATCACAGCCATTCCTGAAAGCCCCCCGGTGCTCTTTGCCACTTTGAAGTTGTCATCCACACACCGGCACCTTTTCTGGCCAGAAACGTTGAAGCTGATTTCTGGCCATTAATCTCCTATATATCGATGATGCTGAGAAGAAAGTCCATACAACTGAGATATATGTATTAATAACAAGGACCGGAAGACATTTCAAAAGACACCTAGCATGAAAATGCATGCTGTATGTGATCGATGTAATAGATGTCCCTTCACTAGTTTTTGAGCCTTTCATATAGAAGGTAGAATGTACAGTACACTGGACACGCTTTCATACGTATTAAAGGGCCTCCAACATCTGCATCAATCAATACATCATTAGGCAGAAGAAATACTGGGTTTTCATTCCATGTATACAGGTACATACAGCAGGTTCATGTAAACGAAGGACTTATTTTTATTTGAACCACGTCTGTGTGACTGTTGTGAGAGGATGCAATGTCTGAATGTGACGGGCCATAGATGGACTCACAGTAACAAGTATAAAGTAAGACTCTCTTAAGACGGGGGCAGTAGTACAAAGCATATACAAGTAACATGCAACTTTTGACCTGCTCGACTTACGTCCACACATACTTACGACCACAGCCAGCAGATGCATACATTTTTTTTTTTTATTCAATGTCTGGCACTGCAGCACTACAACAGTTACGGCAGCACAGTATCCGAGCATCTCACTCTCACACAGCGATCAACACTACAGTAGTACCTATAATCCTCGTGTAGGCCATTTTGAATGGCATTCGACTTACGTCCAATCCAATTTACGTCCAGTTGGTTGGAACCGATCCCGGTCGTAAGTCGAATGTTACTTGTAATGTATTTGGGTAAACAGTGGGACTTACTTAGTCTTTTATCGGTGACTATTGATGCCTCCGCAACGATGTTTTGATAGCTGATCTGCACTGTTCTGATGTTTTTATTGCTTTCCCTTTGTTGACGTCGGAAAACAGTGGGCAGTTTGCAGACAACTTTCAGGGTAAAATAATCCGGCAAAGCAGCCAAGCAAAGATGGTTGCCGCACATCCCTCATTTTTTAAAAGTTGTTGTTGCACCTGCTACTTGTGACGCTCTTCATCTTTTGGTTAGAAGAGCAGGCCTACATGCTTACTGGCACCTGTAGCACATCCAGCAATGGACCGACATTTCTCCTCTGGTGCCATGCAGTCTATGGAGCAAACTTGCATAGTTTCACTGAGACTGACTCTACTGTAGTCCACGCTACCTGCATTTAGCTTGCTGCTCAATAGATGTTGGGTGTTAACCATGGCTAGAACCATTTTGGTCTGAGAGAAGTCGATCTGCAGACCACTGCTGTGTGGAAAATGGCAAAATATGATCCCAAGTCTCCAAGCTTTGCAAACAGATATCTGACTTTTCCATGTTAATAAAAATGCCTTTTAAGAATTTGTCTGTTTTTTATTGAAAAATGGCAAGTATCAAATATCTTCCTGTGTGTCGGCAATTTCAGGAACTGCTCACCACCCATGTCTGCTGTTCTTTGTAGTCCATGTCAGTCATTAAATATGAATGTAAGTATTTTGCAAACTTCAGACTTTGATAACTTTGCTAATACAAACATTTAATGTTTTAATTTTGTGCGACACTACTCTATTAACATGTGACATTTGATTTCTGAGGAAATAAGATCACGGCAGGGCCCCTTAAACTAGCGATTGAATATGTGCTAAATGATGTCTTTTTGACTATCCCACTTCTGACACCATAGGTAACAGGAAGTTGTCTTAGTCTTTGGTATTATTATTGTGTACACTGAACTCTATGGTAGCGATATGTCACCGGCCGGCCTGCAGGGTTCAACTTGACTTCCGACTTCAGATACCTTTTGTTGGTGAAATACCTCTTTCTGGTTCCATTCTCTATTATGCAAGTTGTGTCAACATATTTGAGTATGAAACAGTATGAAAGTAGCGTTTTTGACTTGAATAACACTGTCGCTTCGCCTGATGATAAGGGGTGCTGAATATTGAAGGAATAATATGTATCCGATAGGCACATGGCATTACTATGTCGAAACAAATCATCGGTCACATACAGTGGGACTGACAACATGAGGATTAGCATAAGGGTTGATCGGTGACTGAGCAGAGATGGACAGTCGTCGTCCTTTCAGACGCTTGTGTGTCCAATGAGGCAGCGACAACTGCCAGCTCTTATCAGCTCACGGCCCAGAGCAGAGGGGGAGAGTGAGGGAGACGTGGTGAGACAGAGAGGCAGTGAAAGAGAGCGAGCGTGACAGAGAGAGCAACAGAGAGAGAGAGAGACTAATCTGCAGCTGAGGCAGTGAAGCACCAGAGAATATAGGCCAGTGTCCCATTTTTCATTGAGGAGAAAAGAAGATTTGCTGTGTGTTAAAATAGGGGCCTTAATCTGAATATCTTCTCTCCAACAATTCTTCTGCCTCTCATTTCAGAGTGTAAACTAGTTTTTTCATCTATTTTTATCTGTCTTTCAATTTTTAAGAATCGAATGAAGGCAGCGCAACAGAATTTGAGCTACTATGTGTTGAATGACAGCAACTAAGCTCTGCACATTGCACACTGTATGGTGTGGCACTTTCATTGCCATCACTACAGGCTCCATGAAGGAAATGTATTAAGATTGTTCTGCCTGTAATAAGTGAATAGTTGACAGGAAAATATTACATGTGCTTTTATATATCTGTCAGTTACTATGCCAACCCCAAGTCAGCTGCCTCAAACCGCGTTAAATCAAATTGCCTGGTTGAATAGCAAACTGATTGAAACCCTGATGTGCCGGAGCTGGAAGCGGTTCCCCTCCAGTTCCGTATTTCATAATCCTTTCCATCACTTGAGAGACTATTTTGATGCGATATCAAGACACTGTCTATCTTGACAGAGTCTGCCAGAACCATATCACATCTTTTTATTATCAACGCTTATAAATACAAGAACTCACATGATCATTTTTTTTCATATCTGAGTCATAGGGCAGCATTCAAAGGTTGAACGCTGCATTAGCTGATGAATCATGTGCCCATGCTGACTCTGTGGTTTGGATGCGACTCTAAGTGCCCATTATTGATGGATTTTTAAAGCAGTAGAGTACAGAGGGAAACAAACTCAATGTGCCACACTTGTCCAGGATTTGTTTCCTGCACAAAACGTATTGAGACTTTAAGGTCACCGCAGAAGGAGCAGTTTTTAGGAGCATCACATCGCTCTGAAAATATTAATAATAATGATTGAATGAAGCTTGAAAAGGCATAAGAAAATGTAATTCACAAGATCCTGTGAGGTCAATATTTTAACCGAAAACCACAACAAGTATTTAAACACATTTTTAAAAAGGTTTGTAGATCACTGTGGTACTGAAGCCACCATTCTATGGCCCTACAGCCCTGATTTAGAGGAGGCGGGAGAAACCAGTGGGCTGCTCAAGACATTGACTGCTTATCCACTTTAGTCCCTGTCTAAACATGGGATGTTACTGCCTTATTAATTTGTAATAATATTTAGTCTCTCACACGACTATCCTAATATACGAGCTCACACAAAAGGCAGGGATCATTTGTCCCCATAAGCTTCTTCAAAATGTATCCACGTGTATCCACTTGCGACTTGCATGTAAACACAGTGAGCTATAGAAGCAGAGCTGGGTAGGGAGTGTGTGTAGGCAGCATCAACAGTTCATCCTCACGTATAAACAAACACACACTGTGGGCGCTGCGCGGATGTTTACTGCATACTAATAGTTCTATTTGTTGGCAATGGATTGTGTGATGCCACGGGCCAAAGGTCACCGAGGCTGAAGAAGAAAAGAGAACAACTACAGCAAGCTTTATCCAGTGGAAAACCTTGAGTAGCTGTAGAAGCAGGTATCATTGGTTTGTGAGCTCTCAAAGGCAGCTGCGTTCACGATTCACACGCTGATATTTAACCATGCGTGACGCCGGAAACAGAGCAGAACGGTACATCTGTCCAGTGGAGGCTCTACTAAATGAACAGCAATTGTAAAACAGGACAGACATTCAAACAAAAAAGAGACAGAAAAGAAGCAGCAGCGAGGCTCAAAGTCAGAATTAAAGCTGCTGCTAATCCCTTCAGCTTTGTTCAACACTTCCCTCTTCGCTCACAAATCCCTCCTCAGGCATATTTCACAAGCAATTATCAAACCATGTGCTCACAAAATGTATAAGATGGAGGTCACGTATAGATGATTTCACCTCCTTTTCATTATACTGTGAAGTGCTTGAACTGGATATACTGGATATGTAGCTGCTTCTCACTCCACAACATGTCTGTAACTATTTGACACCACAGCTCTGCATCTACCTGGAGATTCTCATTAGGTCAGCACCACCAGCCAATGTCTTGCCTTGTACAAGCGGATGCTGCCCTCTGTTCAGTAAGTTGAGTGAAGATTTGAGGGTTCAGGGTAACAAACTTGAGCGCCGCGGTTTAACATGCTCAAGACAGCATTACACGCACAGCGCCAGGTCCCTCATCTGCAGACAGATACACCTGATGAACGAGATGTGAGACTGTGAGAGGTGACAACTCCTCATGTTGCCAAATTAAACACTGCATAATGAAGTTGGCAATACCTCTTTTGCAAACAGCCAGCTCTTTTCATGAGCCAATAAATGGGTTGCAGGCTTGCTTTCATCTGGAGCGAGCAGGTGTAAGTCAAAATTAATGAATGAGACTTAAATAAATATTGATAAGGTGGGAAGAGCTGAACTTTGAGCTCAGGTTTATGAGTAAGCACTGAAACAAACTGGAAAGAAAGTTACCAACAGCTAACTTTCATGTTAAAAACATCCCAGGTGCAGTGAGCGGCAGCAGCGCTGCTGAACTCCTACGTCACACAAGGGAGACGCTGAGTGGCCAGTCACCAAAGGCCATTCTGATACATGGATTCTACATTTTGTCACTATATAGCCATGGCGTTTGTCTTCCTGGGAAACCTTGGAAGTGACTTCAGAAGTGGATGACGGACGATGTCACAGCTGAGTTCAGCGCGCTCTTGTTATTGAAGTTGGAAAACAACATAGCACCGTCCATATGAGTGTCACACTTCTTGTAAGGATATAAGTAACGTCTTGATGAATACATGCTCCATTTGCAACACGAAAACCCACTGGATAAAGAGGAGTTTGTTTGTTACTTTCGGCATATTTCAGTAAAATCACTTTGGTTTACATCCAAGGAAGCGAGAGGATTCAGCTGTCATCTGTTGCGGCAACTGAGGGTGAGACCAGAGTTCTCCAAACCCAAGCCAGAAACTGACCTTATAAGCAACTGGTTCTCTCTACTAAGGTGTAACATACTGACAAGTGGTCTTTTCGTCCCTCTGTGATATGGTATATTTGGGTCATACACCAAGTAAGATCAAATTGTGTTGCAGGATAGGAACCTTAAGAAGTGCCATTTCAGGTCTTAACCATCACCCCAACTGTCCTTTTTTAACTCAGGCAATGCTGCAGGAGGTGAACCGTTTGAGGACGAAGACGTCCATTTGACAACTGTCGATTTGTGAGTTGAGTTTTGTTTATAAAGTCATGGCATTGCCTATTTCCACACAGGACAAACATGTGACATGAGTCCACCGATGTTCAAATAGCCCAGAAAACACACCACGACGCCAGTCATTAGATTAGCACACATGAATGGGACACAGTAGAACCAAGCTCTAGAGTTACGAAGATCAGGGCACACAGGCTTCAATATGACTATCCATCGCATCTATGGATCATGGTCATTTGAAAGCAGACATGGTGCTTAAATTAGCGGAATATCCAACATGCTACAGTCCACGTGAGGCTTCAGTGCACATGGCATTTTCTCTGAGAAGTGCTTTGGCAATTCAAATAATGAGCCTGAGTGGAACCTCTATATTCCAGCTGTGACAGTGAAAGCCTCAGCAGGGAAACATATGCATGAATTGCTGCATGAAGATCAACGACTCCATGCCCTGCACACGTGACAGCGCGGCGGTGTGTGTGCGCGCAAGAGGGAGTTCATCTGTCGTCCCTCGCTAAACATGCCCTCTAAAGTCATCTAAATTCAAAATGGCAGACTCCAGTTGAAGCAGATGCTCATTTTAAAATGCACTGTACTGATGCACTGACTGCAAATGTGAGTCAAGCTCACGACAAGAGACATTTTAGAGGGCTGAGGTGAGCGGGATTAAAGGTGCCACACACCACTGGTACTTTGTAATGTCTCCTAATGGAGCTCAGCCACGTTTATTCTGGGACTGACCTCCTGAGGAGTCGAGCCAAGCCAGACATAGACGGCGTAGTCACGCAACACTCCACACTGATGTTGATCCACCACCCATTTGAATTCACTAATCCATTAAAATCCTGCCTTCGCGCAGTTAAATGAGTCAGTTCAAGAACCTTACAAAGAGTCTTCACACATTTATATTGATGGGAACAGACATGACATATATGGCATGCTATAATATGTAAACATCTTGTAATAATGAAATGAAATGAAAAATGAAAAATAAAATGGTTAAACAAGCTCTGCTGTCGAGTGACTGCTAAACACTGTCCAGACAAAATCAGAATCAGAACCAACTTTATTGCCATGGTCAGTGGGGATCCCACCAACTAGGAAAGTGCTTCGGAATAAGGTGCTGTCAATAAATAAATAAATAAAAACAAGTCTGTCAAAAGCCTAAGGCTGTTCCACTTTCAAAAAAATAAAAAAAATTAAATGACTTTTTGTTTTATCCAGTTTCTAATCATGTTGTAATACATTTTAATGATGCAGTGGGGAAAACAGTATAAAATGAGTGAGTAATTATATCAGAATTGAGAATATCTACATTAATTCAAGTCCAACCTAATGAACTGAATTTTGAAACGTAAGGCTTTACAGTGACTCATTCATGAAGCACATGGACCCAGACGAGGCCGGACTGCCGTGACATTACACAACAGCTGCTGGCAGAAACAATAGAAATGTTATGAAAATGTATATGAGTCATTACTGTTTCATTAGAGTTTGAGCTTTATGAAAGATAAAAATGCCGTGCCTCTGGGAGGACAGGACTGTCTGTGCGTGAACATGAGGACAGGAAATGAGTGCGCACACAACCGCTCTCCTTCTCTGGTGTCTGTGTGTGATCACCAGGGCAACATCCTTTCCAGAAAAAAAAAATCACTTCCTGTCGAAAAGTGCCAAAGGTGCAAAGCAATAACTGACGTCAGCCTCTCAAGACATTTGACTGAGAAGTAAAAATATCTTTTTGCCATCTACACTCCAGAACTCATCCACTTTGTGCTTTAACTCTTCAGAATGAACCAGATAAAGCTGAGGCAACAGAGTTGATGCTATAAATTCTCCTCACAATCCAAAAAAAGACGTGTTTTATGCTGTTAAAGAACAAGCGCTGTGTGTGTAGGTGTAAAATTGCAGATAATGCGTCTTTCCTTAACATAACTAGGTCTATAAAAGTGTCACAGCACACACACACATTACTTCTGAAGTGATCACCAGCCACAAAATCAGGTCAGTTACAGATAATGAATTACAGCTGACACCTTCCTGTGGAAAAGCATCTGGTTTCTAACCCTTTAGATATTTAAGGCGCAAAATTTCGACGAGCAGCGTTGCTGACATTAAACAAGCCTTGCTGCAAATATGGAGCTTGGTGTAGTTGCAATGTTAACACTCGTAACCTCTATCCAAGTAACATTTATGGACCTGTTTATATGAATGTTGTTGAATAAAGACAACATTCTTTATCTTCTATCCAGCAAAGAGACAAGGGCGGTTTGCAACTAAACCTACAGTAAAAAATTATAGCCAACTCTACCAGTGTTGTTTGGATCACAGTGAAGATAAAATCTCCTGAAGCTTTGAAAATGTGTGGCTGAGTACATCTGTGAGGCCAAGAACTCAAACACTTGGGTGACTTATTTATTTTTTGTTTATCTGCATGAAGTAATGTGATTGTTTTTTACTCAAATATCAAATATATGTTTTCTGACTATTTAATTCTTACATCTAATCGATTATTTATCAGTATTTTGCTATTCATGTTTAATGCCTAATTAAACATGAACAATAACAGCGTAATCCAAACAGTATCTTAAGTTGGCAATTTTAGTATCAAGACAAACCTTACTAGCAACACGATTGGATTGGATTTTCCAAACATGAGAAATGTTGACTTTGTTTTTGTTTACGGCCCCCACACCCTGTCATGTGGCCAAGCATCTAATGAAGAAGAAACCATTGGAACTCGTAGGAAACACAGGTTCCCATCAGTCTACCTATGATGCCATATTTGTGCACACACTCATATAAAGACACAGGGAAGAGTGGAAGGAAAGGGTTAAAGACAGCCTGGGTTGAGTGCCTCTTCTGTATTCTGTACATTATTATGCTTCCACTGTTTTTCAGAGTTGAAGACTCTTCTCACGACGAGAAGATGGGAGCCAGATGTCAACAAAGTCAACGGCTGCGTTTCATTTCCTCAGAGGTTTATCGTATTTAGAACTATTTGGTCATGCACCGTCGTAATCATTGTCCCAATTTAAGCTTGGAGTAATCCTATCACTAAGTTAATACCATCCTGGCGTCGCTACTTTCACAATAGTACAGTTCCACTGAAGAACGGAAGCAGAGCAGCGGTGTGGCTTTGCCAGACTTGAGTGCAGACCTTAATACTTGTTGATCGGCTTTAAGTGGCTGCACTTTGCATCAAACGCATCCACTTCTTGGCAGCATCGGAGCAAGTTCCCCATCTTACCACAAGAAATCTGTTATTGTAATGTGCTTCCTTTCTTCTTCCTTTCTTCTTTCCGTCAACACCGCAGCTTGTTTTGACCGACTTGATATGCTTCATGAGTGTTATCTAGTTATCTATATTTGCCTGTGCTTTCGACACAAATCAAAATCTCTTTAATAAGAAAACACCTCGGAAGTTCTATTTTATTACGGCTGACTTCATTTGATTCTCAACAACATATTGTGTGGACGGAGACACGGCTGCTGAAGAAGAAAAAGATGAAACTCTCTCTGAAACTGCACACAGCAATAATGCTAAGTGCTGAGAGCAGTCGTTCATATGTCTAAAAAACAGCTCCTGACAACTGCTTCATAAAATGGAGAGCCAACGTTGATACATCCTAAACAAATACTGGCCCCAGTCGAAGCAAACAAGCGTCGGTGAAGTCTAGAACACGAGTCATGATCCGAGCAAAATCAGCTCCACAGTCATTAAAACACAATGGTCACATAGAAACTCATTTTCTTTTCACACATTCTGAGGTGAGATTTTACAACTCTGCTTCCCTTTGTCCATTTTGTTGGTTCACTTCCACCAGCCTCCCTCCCTTCCATCCTTTCCTCCTCACACCTTTTCTTTCCCCGCTGCTTTCCGGAGACTCATGACATCTTTTCATTATGTTGGTATCAACCCGGTATCCATTTCCCTCGATCTTGTTATCCTGCCGTAACTGCTCATTGGGGCTTTATAAAGGATGTAAATTAACCGCTGTCCAAATTGGGAATGACTCCAGTCTTGAATGGTTCTTCAACCAGAAACACGCTTCTACAGATATTTATATTCGTGATTCCTGACAACAACTGATGGGTCAAAGTCCGTCTGCCTGGTAAAAACAGCGGCTGGAACCGAACGTTGTGATAGTCAGTTCTTTGAGCCCCTGCATGCATCCAAGATAAGCTTCAGAGATTTGGATGGTGGAACATTTGCTTCATCACTTTTGATGCAGTGACAAGCAACTGAGCACTTTTAGAACATGTTTCATCAAAACCATTCATCCACTTAATATAAGGACAAGTTCAAGTGTGGGTTTCCAATATAAATCCCCATCTCCATGGCGACAAATCACTTCGTCCTCCACACCTATAGATCATGTCAGCCTTAGATCTGAACTTTCACAGCAGGACAGAGATGCAAAGTCACAATAAACTGTGTTTGAACTGAAGTCCTTTTGAGCCAGTCTAATCAATACAAACTGATGAATAAAAGTGTTTATTAGTGGTGCTGTGACATGTTGCGGAGATGTTTCACTATAAGAGACAAGAGAAGTCTCCTTTACGTAGTGTGTACTAATGGTGTCGTGAATGTTTGCACACTGAGTATCCAGCAACAGGAGGCGATCACCTACAGTACACGCCAATGACACGATAGTTACCAGCGATGGTCTCGATGTCCAGGATGTCCAAGGCGTTCACAAATGCATTTCACCCAGGCAGGTGTTGGTTCAATAACACAACTGAATCAATAAGGCTAATAGTGCAATAGAGATGTTTTAACCTGGCAATGTCAAACAATAGGGGCAACATTGTAATCCTTATAATTCTATCAATACTGTTCCTATTGATGGCAGCTCAGTTATGTGCAGCTGTTCACAGGAACACAGCCGGCTGTTTACATTCTTCTATTTCAGAGAGAATGATGGAAGTGTTTCCATTCCAGGTCACACTGAGATGGATACTCGATTATGTGATGCCTTTCACAGACAACAACTTTGTGGCATGGATTCCGAGTCTCGCATTATTTCCACAACATTCCTCAGTATGTTCTTCTTGTACATGAGTGACGGTCGCAAGTTTCACTGCAGTGCAAACACAAATTTCACAAAAATTGTCATAAACGTAACATTCAAAAACTGCCCAGTGCCCTACAGTGGTTTCGTGGTACTGGTGGCGAGTACTCAAGCCCGGTTTCTGACTGATACCTGATCTGATTTATCAGTATTTGTGCATCCCTCGTGACCCATGATGCTCTGCAGCTCAGTTATCATAGTTGTTGATCACTAAATGTGGATTTCTACAGGCAAATGCGCTTCATGCTCCAATACTGATGGCACTGTCGACCTGGTGCATAGGGAGTGGATTCCACTTTAGAAGAAGAATGTGCTTAAAATGTAACTCTTTGGGAAAGCAACAGGCCACACGATACAGGAACACTGCGCCTCACTGACCAAAATTGTTCATGCACAAGGTGTCATCAAAAATAACACTAAACTGAAAACTTTTTTTGAAAAAATAAGAATACATTGACTATACAAGTGTTTTGGAGATCATTTTAAGGCCTTCGACTAATTGGTTTATACATACAGTACATAACTCGGAATAAGATTGCCACATGTGCAGACACACACATTTCCACAGCCATTCACAGTCCGGATGCTGTCATTCTCCACAGTTGATAATGGGCCTTGTTCCCACTGTAATACTCTGTTTACTGTGAGCCTGGCTCAGATCCAGATGGAGAAGCAACAGGGAAAAGGAACAGGATGCCATAACATCCCCTCACACAGTGGACAAGAGTTGCAGCTGCACACTCACCCACACACACACACACACAAGCAGGCGCAGCACGCATGACTCCACTCACATGAAAAGCTTTCCCAAAAAAACATGTGCTCATAAAGTCTACTGCACTTCTTTAAACACAGTGTCGTGGAGGGTTATCGAGAAAACTTGCTGATTCACCGTTTCCCCACTTGATCTCTTCTAAAGCTTTTTATGGCTCCTAAAGAAAAGAAATGAGGCAACATGTTCCCATCCACCTCCGGTTGGACCTGGAGGCGAAGTCATTTTGTTGGCTTCTTTTGTAGATGAAACCTTCATAAGTGCAAGTACACGTGTGCACAAAATACATCTGTTATTGAGGATTATATATATATATATATATATATATATATATATAATAACAAACTAGTCTATGTGGATAACAATTCAATCATTTGCACGAATCCTTGTCTATATGTATATATATATATATATATATATATATATATATATATATATATATATATATATATATATATATATATAATTAAATCCTTGTCTATATATATATATATATATATATATATTAGGGTGGGATTAGAGAATTTGTGATGAATTAATCTCAATTAATTGCAGTTTAATCGTATAAGAATATTTGCCACAAGAAGCCACATTTTTCTGTTTGAATGAATTTGGTATATTATTGTATCAAATGATGGTCCCATACATACATTTAGACAACAAAATATTGTTTGTTTTGCATCAGTTTGACAATAGCACAATAAATCACAATGGTGGCTATATTCAAGGAGGAAATTGGAAGCGGACATGAAAGAAAAAAGGGATCAGAATGAGGGGGGGTCAGTGTAACCTCCAGCAATCGTTTCAGCAGACGAAAACACCACGTGACTTCTTCTGCCAAACTCAATGAAGGACTAGTTTAAAAAGATGTGCCTTAAATTTTAATTAACTTGCCCTTTTTCAGGCTTTCAGCCGACACAGCAAAGACAAACTCTCCTTAAAGCCACAAGTGTTCTCTAAAGGACAAAAGAGTTGGCGTAATACCGTCAGTACATTCTGGGTTTTTTTATCTAAAGAAAATACAATTTGTCTAAAGAATATATACTACTCTGTATCACTGACACAAATATAGATGAGCAGGTTGTCAGCCATCAGTCCATGGAGACTCCTCTCTAACCTTGTGTGTCAGTCTGTCCATAACAATAGCAAACATGAAGGAGCTTTGGGCTGATCTCTGATGGAATCTTTGTCTCACCTTCAGTCCCTCAGACAGCACCCTTCACCAGTGTCTTACAGTACTCAGACATGTCCGGAACAAGCCTCACGCGCTTCTCTGGCACTGCTGACTTCCTCATACAATACCCCACTTCCTCTCTGGGAAACACTGAATACAAGATTTAGCTATTTATTTTGGGCATGTAAGCTTGTAGAAAAATCCTGTGAAGAGTTTCGTTTTTCTTGAGACACTGTGTATCATCAGTTCATAAACTGAATCTTGAAATCACTGGCTTGCAAGAATGTATTTTACTTGTCACACAGATAATAACAGCAAATGTCAACAACAATATGGGTCATTTTTTTGTGCTCACCGTATTTGGGTTGATCTAAAAAAACATTTCTTAAACTGTATTTTTATTTGTGAATACTGGTTTATGCAATATTCTGCTGATTTGGGGAGGATTTATTTTGGCCTTTCACTTGTATTGGTTGTCTGTTTCTGTTGCATTATCATCAAATATGGTTACAAATATCAAGATAAGTAAGTCCAGTCCAGGTCACACAACCATCTGAGCGCACTTCTCTCTCTACATTCAATTGTTGTCATACAAACATCAGACCGCAGGGGAGAGTCGGAACATGGATTAAGAAGTCGTGTGCCCAGAACCGCCCTTGTTTATGCCAACATTCAGCTTTGCATGTTCATTTTATGACATGATCTGTGCCGCTCTTCAGTGAAGAAGATTATTGCCAAATGATACCCAACGTTGTCACAAACATATTTGATTGAAGTGAACTTGCTTGGCTCACAAGGTGCAAAGCCCCATCCAGAAAGAGAGGAGGCAGTCTTTAATGTCAGTTTTTCTCTCACTAACAGGGACATGGAGTCAAATGGCCGGTGACTGCAGGGAATGGCTCTTCAAATTAGAGTCGCTGACCCCTGCTGACACATACGCGCCAACACGCGCGCCAGCTGTCCATTAAAGATTAAATAAGTCATTCAGGCGTTCAGACCGTTGGGCTGTCTCTCAAATTCACCCTGCTGTTTCCCTCCATTCGCTCCCACTTTCACCAGCTTCCTCGTGCACACGCCGTCTCCTCTTGCCTCCTCCATCACTCGCCGCTATCAATTGTGCCTTCAGTGGATTAAGCACACAGGTGCCCGGGAACAAGATCTTTCAAAATGAAACAATCGATCACAGTGCATCTGCAGGGGATGTCTAACTGACATGCTTTACCACACTGTTTCCATTACAGGTCTTTTATTGATTTCTATAATAACACTGGAGCTGATGAATTCTCTGCAGGAGGCCATTTTCACTTTGCACAGTTCAGCCATTTCTCCTGCAGGTTATTAAGGTCATGACTCACTCTGATGCTGCGTTTCCTTGGCACAGGAGGACCGTTCTTGTTGCCATCCATTTAGATGAATGAAGACGCTTGCTTGTCCTTTTGGGCATCGCGGCAGCCTCTGTCTTCTTTTTCCAATAACGGGGATTGAAAACTTGTGGGAACAGGACGGTATCCTGATGACTGTCGCAAGTGTATTTGTTTTAAACCCCCTCTCCAATCGATCACGCTGAGGGCCGGGCATGAGCACATGTTCACTAAGCCACCTCACCACAGGACCAAATTCTGAATGGAGCGCGAGAGAGCATGAGCACTTCTGTGTCTTGCTTCTGTCAGTCTGTAAGTTACAAGAGAGTCAAACCGAAAACCAACTCCAAGATACCGGAATAATAACATGGCTCCTTCTGCAACCTCCAGATTCAATTGGGAAGTACATTTACATGCTCACTTGTCCAGTCTGGTACCGGAATGTGATGCTGCCTTCATCTGAGAGTTCTTAAAATACTGAGCTCTGGCACTCATTCACACAAAATACATTCTGGTGATTTGGCATATGAAAATGAAGAAATGAATCACTTAAAAATCTATCTATGTTCTGAAGGTAGCAGTTGAGTAGGATCTGTGTATTGGCAAGTATCTTGATATACGATACGTATCCCGATACAGGAGTGGTGATACAATACATTGTGATATGTTGCAATACTAAGAACCATCATTTTTATTTTTTATGTGCTTGAAAAGTTTATTGTTACGATGTCAGTCCAGTTAGACTTTCAAATTTCGCAGTCCCACAGAAGAATGAACAGCTCCAGTTTACAGAAAGAAAAATCTATGATTGAAATATCAACAGAATAAATCAAGACATCAGTCGTTATTACGTTCTACCTTATTTCCAAATGAGTAATAATGTGCAAAGATGTGATGAACATCATGCTTTGGAAACTTCAGAGCTTTCCAGCGCGGTTACTCTGGTGGATTTACCTAGAGTCACCAAATTTTGTTGTTGACTTCACTGTCACTTGG